>NC_092737.1:24508293-25209959 GCF_047496885.1 Scyliorhinus torazame | reverse complement strand
AGCTCCAGTATGGCCCCTTCCAGCGTTAGACTATTTACATAATGCTCTAAAAAAACTCTCTTGGATGGTCCTTACAAATACTGCTCCATCTACGCCTCCAACACTACATGAGCCCCATTCAATGTTGGGAAAGTTAAAATCTCCCATCACGACTACCCTATTGCTCCTACATTTTTCTATAACCTGTCTACATATTTGTACCTCTACTTCATGCTCGCTTTTGGGAGGCCTGTAGTAAAGTCCCAACAATGTTACTGCACCCTTCCTATTTCTTCGCTCTGCCCATATTGCCTCAATGCTCGAATCCTCCATCGTGCCCTCCTTAATCACAGCTGTGATATCATCTCTGACCAGTAATGCAACTACTCCACCCCTTTTACCTCCCTCTCTATCCCTCCTGAAGCATCTATACCCTGGGATATTTAGTTGCCAGCCTTGCCCTTTCCACAACCAAGTCTCAGTAATACCAATATCATCATATACCCAGGTACTAATCCAAGCCCTAAGTTCATCTGCCTTACCTGCTACACTTCTCGCAGTGAAACACATGCACCTCAGACCACCTGTCCCTTTGCGTTCATCACCTCTTCCCTGTCTACTCTTCCCCTTAGTCACATTGAGTTTATTATCTAGTGCCTTACTGGCTTTAGCTGCTGCCTCGCTACTGACCTCTAACTTCCTAATCTGGTTGCTATCCCCCTGCTACATTAGTTTAAAACCTCCCCAACAGTGTTAGCGAAAGCACCCCCGCGGACATTCGTTCCAGTCCTGCCCAGCTGTAGACCATCCGATTTGTAATGGTCCCACCGACCCCAGAACCGGGTCCAATGTCGCAAAAATCTGAACCCCTGCCTCCTGCACCATCTCTCAAGCCACATATTCATTCTGACTATTCTTGAATTTCTACTCCGATTGTCTCGTGGCACTGGTGCAATCCTGAGATTTCGACCTTTGAGGTCCTAAATTTTAACTTATCTCCTAACTCCCAAAATTCTGTTTGTAGGACCTCATCCCGTTCCTTACCTATATCGTTGGTGCCTATATGCACCACGACAACTGGCTGTTCACCCTCCCCCTTCAGTATATCCTGCAGCCGATCTGAGACATCCCTCAACCGTGCACCCGGGGGGCAACATACCATTCGGGAGTTCCGTTTTCGACCACAGAAACGCCTGCCTACTCCCCTTACGATTGAATCCCCTCTAACTATAGCCTGCCAGTATTTTTCCCGCCCTTCTGTGCAGCAGAGCCAGCCACGGTGCCATGAGCCTGGCTACTATTGCCTTCCCCTGGTGAGTCATCTCCTCCAACAGTATCCAAAACGGTACACCTGTTTTGGCGAGAGATGACCGCAGGGGACACGTGCACTGCCTTCCTGCTCTTTCTCTGCCATTTGGTCACCCATTCCCTGTCTCCTTCACCAATTCTAATCTGCGGTGTGACCAATTCATTGAACGTGCTATCCACGACCTCCTCAGCATCGCGGCTGCTGCAAAGTGAGTCCATCCGCAGCTCCAGAGCAATCATGCGGTCTAACAGGAGCTACAGCTGGACACTCTTCCCGCACATGAAGGAGTCAGGGGGCATCGGCCACATCCCTGAACTCCCGCATCGAGCACGAGGAGCATAACACGGGTCTGGGATCTCCTGCCTTTTTACACTTTACCTTAACTGATTACAAATATAATATCAAATAATGAATAAGTGAAGGGATTAAAGAATTTACTTACGAACCACAATACTTACCAAAACACGAAGAGTTGAATTTCTCCCAACTACTGCTAATTGGAATACTTTTGTTACCAGCCAATCAGGTCACTGCTTTGCTCTGATGTCACTCTTCCCGACAGACCCCTGGCCACTGCCCCCGCTGAAACTCTGAAGGCTGCTTCTCGGGCAGCTGTGTCCCCGCCGCTCTCCTCGCGCTCTTTCACTGTGTCTCCGCCGCTCTCAAGTCAATCTACTTGGTATGGCATGTTGCCTCCCTGGTGCCAGGGTCCAGAATGTCTCCGAATGGGTAGAGGGCATCCTGAAGGGGGAGGGCAAACAGGCAGAGGTCGTTGTACATATTGGTACTAACGACATAGGCAGGAAGGGGCATGAGGTCCTGCAGCAGGAGTTCAGGGAGCTAGGCAGAAAGTTAAAAGACAGGACCTCTAGGGTTGTAATCTCGGGATTACTCCCTGTGCCACGTGCCAGTGAGGCTATACATAGGAAAATAGAGCAGCTAAACACTTGGCTAAACAGCTGGTGTAGGAGGGAGGGTTTCCGTTATCTGGACCACTGGGAGCTCTTCCGGGGCAGGTGTGACCTATATAAGAAGGACGGGTTGCATGTAAACCGGAGAGGCATAAATATCCTGGCCGCGAGCCTTGCTAGTGTCACACGGGAGGGCTTAAACTAGTATGGCAGGGGGGTGGGCACGGGAGCAATAGGTCAGAAGGTGAGAGCATTGAGGGAGAACTAGGGATTGGGGGCAGTGGGGCTCTGAGGCAGAGCAGACAGGGAGAAGTTGCTGAACACAGCGGGTCTGGTGGCCTGAAGTGCATATGTTTTAATGCAAGAAGTATTACCGGTAAGGCAGATGAACTTAGAGCTTGGATCAGTACTTGGAACTATGACGAAGTTGCCATTACAGAGACCTGGTTGAGGGAAGGGCAGGATTGGCAGCTAAACGTTCCAGGATTTAGATGTTTCAGGCGGGAGAGAGGGGGATGTAAAAGGGGAGGCGGAGTTGTGCTACTGGTTCAGGAGAATATCACAGCTGTACTGCGGGAGGACACCTCAGAGGGCAGTGAGGCTATATGGGTAGAGATCAGGAATAAGAAGGGTGCAGTCACAATGTTGGGGGTTTACTACAGGCCTCCCAACAGCCAGCGGGAGATAGAGGAGCAGATAGGTAGACAGATTTTGGAAAAGAGTAAAAACAACAGGGTTGTGGTGATGGGAGACTTCAACTTCCCCAATATTGACTGGGACTCACTTAGTGCCAGGGGCTGAGACGGGGTGGATTTTCTAAGGAGCATCCAGGAGGGCTTCTTAGAACAATATGTAGACAGTCCAACTAGGGAAGGGGCGGTACTGGACCTGGTATTGGGGAATGAGCCCGGCCAGGTGGTAGATGTTTCAGTAGAGGAGCATTTTGGTAACAGTGACCACAATTCAGTAAGTTTTAAAGTACTGGTGGACAAGGATAAGAGTGGTCCTAGGATGAATGTGCTAAATTGGGGGAAGGCGAATTATAACAATATTAGGCGGGAACTGAAGAACATAGATTGGGGGCGGATGTTTGAGGGCAAATCAACATCTGACATGTGGGAGGCTTTCAAGTGTCAGTTGAAAGGAATTCAGGACCAGCATGTTCCTGTGAGGAAGAAGGATAAATACGGCAATTTTCGGGAACCTTGGATAACGAGAGATATTGTAGGCTCGTCAAAAAGAAAAAGGAGGCATTTGTCAGGGCTAAAAGGCTGGGAACAGACGAAGCCTGCGTGGAATATAAGGAAAGTAGGAAGGAACTTAAGCAAGGAGTCAGGAGGGCTAGAAGGGGTCACGAAAAGTCATTGGCAAATAGGGTTAAGGAAAATCCCAAGGCTTTTTACACGTACATAACAAGTAAGAGGGTAGCCAGGGAAAGGGTTGGTCCACTGAAGGATAGGCAAGGGAATCTATGTGTGGAGCCAGAGGAAATGGGCGAGGTACTAAATGAATACTTTGCATCAGTATTCACCAAAGAGAAGAAATTGGTAGATGTTGAGTCTGGAGAAGGGTGTGTAGATAGCCTGGGTCATATTGAGATCCAAAAAGACGAGGTGTTGGGTGTCTTAAAAAATATTAAGGTAGATAAGTCCCCAGGGCCTGATGGGATCTACCCAGAATACTGAAGGAGGCTAGAGAGGAAATTGCTGAGGCCTTGACAGAAATCTTTGGATCCTCACTGTCTTCAGGGGATGTCCCGGAGGACTGGAGAATAGCCAATGTTGTTCCTCTGTTGAAGAAGGGTAGCAAGGATAATCCAGGGAACTACAGGGCGGTGAGCCTTACTTCAGTGGTAGGGAAATTACTGGAGAGAATTCTTCGAGACAGGATCTCCTCCCATTTGGAAGCAAATGGACGTATTAGTGAGAGGCAGCATGGTTTTGTGAAGGGGACGTTGTGTCTCACCAACTTGATAGAGTTTTTCGAGGAGGTCACTAAGAAGATTGATGCAGGTAGGGCAGTGGATGATGGACTTCAGTACGGCCTTTGACAAGGTCCCTCATGGTAGACTAGTACACAAGGTGAAGTCACACGGGATCAGGGGTGAGCTGGCAAGGTGGATACAGAACTGACTAGGTCATAGAAGGCAGGGATTTGGAGGAAAATGTAACTGGTCTGATTAGTAAGTTTGCAGACGACACAAAGGTTGGTGGAATTGCGGATAGCGATGAGGACTGTCAGAGGATACAGCAGGATTTAGATTGTTTGGAGACTTGGGCGGAGAGATGGCAGATGGAGTTTAATCCAGACAAATGTGAGTTAATGCATTTTGGAAGGTCTAATGCAGGTAGGGAATATACAGTGAATGGTAGAACCCTCAAGAGTATTGAAAGTCAAAGAGATCTAGGAGTACAGGTCCACAGGTCATTGAAAGGGGCAACACAGGTGGAGAAGGTAGTCAAGAAGGCATATGGCATGCTTGCCTTCATTGGCCGGGGCATTGAGTATAAGAATTGGCAAGTCATGTTGCAGCTGTATAGAACCTTAGTTAGGCCACACTTGGAGTATAGTGTTCAATTCTGGTCGCCACACTACCAGAAGGATGTGGAGGCTTTAGAGAGGGTGCAGAAGAGATTTACCAGAATGTTGCCTGGTATGGAGGGCATTAGCTATGAGGAGCGGTTGAATAAACTCGGTTTGTTCTCACTGGAACGAAGGAGGTTGAGGGGAGACCTGATAGAGGTCTGCAAAAGTATGAGGGGCATAGACAGAGTGGATAGTCAGAGGCTTTTCCCCAGGGTAGAGTGGTCAATTACAAGGGGGCATAGGTTTAAGGTGAGAGGGGCAAGGTTTAGAGTAGATGTACGAGGCAAGTTTTTTACGCAGAGGGTAGTGGGTGCCTGGAACTCGCTACCGGAGGAGTTTGTGGAAGCAGGGACGATAGTGACATTTAAGGGGCATCTTGACAAATACATGAATAGGATGGGAATAGAGGGATACGGACCCAGGAAGTGTAGAAGATTGTAGTTTAGTCGGGCAGCATGGTCGGCACGGGCTTGGAGGGCCGAAGGGCCTGTACCTGTGCTGTACATTTCTTTGTTCTTTGTTGTTCTGCTTCGCTAAATATAGAATATAAAATGGTTCCGGGATAATAATTGCTTTAACGATTTCAAAATAAATCTTATCTTTTTGACAAGTATTTCATCATGTTTATTCATCCTGCCAAGGTTATCGTAATCGTGAGTTATTGTTCTGCAAATGTCACAGGTTCCGAATGGAGCCAAAATCTTCTCAAGCAATTCTTAGGGCCGCGCCCTGAAACATATATAAGCCATGAATTCACACTGCATAGTGAGGTTGAAAACTCACCACAATGATGAAGTGCCAGCACATCGTTCTCCTCTTCAGTCTGCATGTGGCAGCCGTGACAGGTAAGGATATTTCCGGCAGACTCGCTGGCTGGCCAATTATAGATTGCTCTGCCTGTCTTTGGGAGAGCTGGTACCTTTTGGGGGGACGGTATATCTAGAATCGTAGAATCATAGAATTTACAGTGCAGAAGGAGGTCATTCAGCCCATCGAGTCTGCACCGGCCCTTGGAAAGAGCATCCTACTTAAGCCCCACACCTCCACCCTATCCCTCTTTATCCCCATAACCCAGTAATCCCACCTCACCTTTTTCGACACTCAGGGCAATTTGGAATAGCCAGTCCACCTAGCCTGCACATCTTTGGAATGTGGGAGGAACCAGAGCACCCGGAGGAAACCCACGCAGACATGGGGAGAACGTGACCCAAGCCGGGAATCCAACCTGGGACCCTGCAGCTGTGAAACAACTGTGCTAACCACTCTGCTAACCTGCTGCCCACGGATTTACATTCAACAGTTCTTGTGGTTCCTATATGACAACAAGAGTTGCAGAGTTTTTTTTTTGCGCTTTGGTATCCCATTGGGTCTATATTGTTGTTGGGACAATATTCAGGGGTAAGTATTTAAAAGTTATTCTCAAAACAGAAAGAGCAAATCATTTTTTAAAAATAAATTATTTCTTTCCGATTAAGGGGCAATTTAGCGTGGCCAGTCCACCTAGCTTGCACATTTTTGGGTTGTGGGGGCGAAACCCACGCAAACAATAGGAGAATGTGTAAACTCCACATGGACAGTGAAACAGAGCCGGCATCTAACCTGCGACCTCGACGCCGAGAGGTCGCAGTGCCAACCCACTGCGCCACCGTGCTGCCCTCTGAAAGAGCAATTCAGAGAGTTCAATTTCCTCACTCCCACTTAAGCCCAGCAAGTCAATTCCTTCAGGTATACATCGGAGATTAGTTCTGTGCAATGCGGTTTGTGATGGAGGGAAGACTTAGCTAAGAAAAGGGAATGAGCAGGAAATGCAGGCAACAGAGAGCGGAAAAAGTGTGAAGTTTTGGTCAAAGGTGTCTAAATCACTAAAGGGACCCAGGAGTCCTCGGGGTCGTATGGCAGCACAGTGGTTAGCACCTTTGCTTCACAGCACCAGGGTCCACGTTCGATTCTAGCTTGGGTCACAGTCTGTGCGGAGTCTGCACTTTCTCCCTGTGTCTGCCAACGTTTCCTCCGGTGCTCCAGTTTCCTCCCACAAGTCCAGAAAGACATGCTCGTTAGGTGATTTTGACATTCTGAATTCTCCCTCAGTGTACCCGAACAGTATGACAACTAGGGGCTTTTCACAGTAATTGCAGTGCAGTGGTAATGTAAGCCTACTTGTGACAAGAATAAAGATTAGCACAGACCTTCATGCTTCAGGAAAAGTTTTCAAAAAAAATAACAGTAATATTTATTGTCACAAGTAGGCTTATATTAACACTACAATGAAGTGACTGAGAAAATCACCTAATCGCCATATCCCGGTTCCTGTTCGGGTACACGGATGGAGAATGCAGAATGTCCAAATGACCTAACATCACGTCTTATGCAACCTATATGAAGAAATCGGAGCACCCGGAGGGAACCCATGCAGACATAGGGTGAAGGTCCAGATTCAATACAGAAAGTGACCCAACCGAGTATCAAACCCGGATCTCCGGCACTGTGAAGCAACAGTGCTAGCCACTGTGCTACTGTGCCGTTCGTGACTGATGCCCTACCTCAATGCCCCACTCCCGTGTTCTCCCAACCCTCTTCGACGCATTTAGAGTGTATAAAACTATCCATTTCCGTCTTGAATATATTCAGTGATCTTTTCCGCCAGCTGGCGGGGCGGAAATTCGTCCGGCGCGGGCCTAGCCCGTTAAGGTTGGGGCTCGGCCCCCCAAGATGCGGAGCCTTCCGCACCTTTGGGGCGGCGCGATGCCCGACTGATTTGCGCCGTTTTGGGCGCCAGTCGGCGGACATCGCGCCGATACCGGAGCATTTCGCCCTGGTCTCCACAGCCTTCAATGCTAGATTATTTCCCAGGCTGCACTCTCTGAGTGAGGGCGGTTTCTCCTAATTTCAGTACTAAACGGCCTACCCCGTACATTGAGACTTTGACCTTTTGTCGGGGCCCTACCCCAGCCTGGGGAAACAGTATCCCTGCATCCAGTCTGTCCCGCCTGTTCAGAACTTCACACATTTCAATGAGATTCCCTCTCATTCTTCCACATTGCATTGAATGCAAGCCTCGTCGACCTAATCCTCTCTCGGAGGACAATCCTGCTATCCCAAGAATCAGTCTGGTGAACATTCCCTTCACTCCCTCCATGGCAAGTGCATTATTTCTCAGTTAAGGAGACCCACATTGCTCACAATACTACAGATGTTCCCTCACCTAGGACCTCTCCAGCTGCAGTAAGGCATCCTTGCTCCTGTACTCAAGTTCTCTTGAAATGAAGGCCTGCGTACCATTTGTCTTCTTAACTGCTTGCTGGACCAACATGCTTGCAACATGTAACCACAGCGAGCGAGCTGCAGTGTAGTATGGAAATATATCTCACATGGTAATTAAACAACCGACCGGAGAGTCCGCTGCTCTTTTGTCTCCAATATGCCTTTGAGCTAGGGATAGAATTGTAGATAAAACGAAGCCTTGCCAGGATTAAAAACATATGTGGTGTGTTGGAGAACCGTGATGAAATCGAAAGAGAACAGACAGAACTTCTCGTCCGCCTTCGCACTACATGCAAGTCACTACGCAGATCATGTAGCCACTTCAACAGTGATTCCACTGTTGTAGTTTCAGGAAATACTACCAGAGAACAGAGTAATGTCACAACAACGCCAATTTAAAACTGAGCGACGCAGGGGTAAAGGGGAGCCATTTGTGGGGTCAGATTTCCGCAATATACAGGGCGATTCTCTGACCCGGCGGGGGGTCGTAGAATCGGCGGGGGCTGCCGTGAATCCCGCCCCCGCCGGTTGCCAAAGTCTCCGGCACTGGAGATTTGGCGGGGGCGGGAATCGCGCCGCGCCGGTTGGCGGCACCCCCCCCGCTCGATTCTCCGGCCCGGATGGGCCGAAGTCCCGCCGATAAATTGCCTGTCCCGCCGGCGTAAATTAAAGCACCTATTTACCAGCGGGACAAGGCGGCGTGGGCGGGCTCCGGGGTCCTGGGGGGCGCGCGGCGATCAGACCCCAGGGGGTGCCCCCACGGTGGCCTGGCCTGCGATCGGGGCCCACCGATCTGCGGGTGGGCCTGTGCCGTGGGGGCACTCTTTCCCTTCCGCCTCCACCACGGTCTCCACCATGGCAGAGGCGGAAGAGACTCCCTCCACTGCGCATGCGCGGGAAACTTTCAGTGGCCGCTGACGCTCCCGCGCATGCGCCGCCCCGAGATGTCATTTCCGCGCCAGCTGGCGGGGCAACAAATGCCGTTTCCGCCAGCTGGCGGGGCGGAAATTCCTCCGTCGTTGGCCTAGCCCCTCAATGTTGGAGCTCGGCCCCCAAATATGTGGAGCATTCTGCACCTTTGGGCCGGCGCGATGCCCGTCTGATTGGCGCCGTTTTGGGCGCCAGTCGGTGGACATCGCGGCGTTTCGGGAGAATTTCGCCCACAATGTCTGAATAGATTGTCTTTTTGAATTTGTGCAATGTTAAGTCGACATGTTTGGTGCCGCATCGCCAGTTTAAACTAAAGGTTGAGTAGAGCAGCATTTAGAACATAGAGTGCAGAATTAGGCCGTTCGGCCCATCGAGTCTGCACCCATCCACTTAGGCTCTCACTTCCACCCTACACCTCGAATCCAATAACCCCTCCTAACGTTTTTGGACGCTCAGGGCAATTTCACGTGCCCAATCGACCTAACCTGCACGTCTTTTAACTGTGCGAGGAAACCGGAGTACCCGGAGGAAACCCACACAGATACCGGGAGAACGTGCAAACTCTGCACAGACAGTGACCAAGCAGCGGATCGAACCTTGGACCCTGGCGCTGTGAAGCGACAGTACTAACCACTATGCTACCGTGCTGCCCTGGATGATTGTATCAATCATTTAATCACGATGCTTGCTGATGAATGTGTCGTCCATTATTCTATTTCATTTCATTTTCATTTCAATAGAAGAAGCTTTAGAATGCAAACGAAATCTGGGAATTACATGGTGCGCAGTGCACACAATGGGGAACACAAAGAACACTAAAAACTGTCAGCAGGTGTGGCGGTATATGTAGGGTGGGAATCTGTTTCCATCAGAGGTGCAAAAGTAATATTAGTTAAAAGTGATTTTCCAATGTTCGTCACGTGCCTTTATAATAGTCAAGATATCCTTATTCTTGTGATTTGCAAATCTTCAAGTAATTCAGCAGCCTTCATAGGAAGCGCCCATGCAACTGTTGGTTACTTACGCCCATTTGTATTGCCACATTACTAAGATTTCTGTCATTTCCAGTCATGGAGACACAGAACCCTTCATCATTTAAAGTTTAATGTTTCGCACCATGTAGACTCTATTTTGTTTGACTTGACATATTAATTTGTTTCCGCACTGCACAATGGACTCCATATTCAAGTGTTTTTCCCGCTCTTTCGATTTGCCTGCAAGCATTCGCAGAACTGTATCCCGCCTGACAAACATTACTGTTCCTGCTAAACGATTACTGCCTCCAATTCAAAATTGTGAAACAAAAAGGTATGCGTTCATGCAGCTCAAATAGGAGTAGACAAGGGAAAGAGAGACAACTGCTCTTGAATAACCTGAAGGTCGTCACGCTTCAGGAGAAGGGCAAGGTGGGACCTTCGTGGGCGACCTGAGCTGGTGTGGGAAATGATCGCGCTCTATTGGCACGGACGGGCTGTCAAAGCTAATTGAGCTCACCCCGAGAGTCTTCATATTCAGAGTGTTCATTTTGTGAAATGCGTTCAGCTGCCCACTGTGGAACAGGTCCGATGCTCATGAAAAGCTCATCTCTTCCACGGCACATATAGATGTACAATAAATAGCTGCCTTGTTGACGACATCCACCCCCAGTCAAATAGTGAATCACACAAAGAACAAAAGGTCGGTGGGGCATTGCCATATTCTATGCAAGAGGAATGCATTGATCTTAAAACGAAATTGACACAGTGGCATTAAATGAGCTGATTGGGGAAAATAAATTTAGATTATTTTTGGAATGGTAAGCAACGACATCTATGTAACCACCGCACGAATCCAGGCAACGTATCTTGAAATAAAATGTCAAAGGCAGAAACGATGATGTCTGAGAATTATTTGTTTGTTGAACATCTATGCAAGTTCTTTACCCACTATTCAAGGGGATAGATCTTGAAAGTGCTGCATGGTCGTCCATATTGAATTATAATTTAAGGAAAATAAAAGGAAACGAAACTTGCTGGGAGTACTCAGCATTTCTCTACAGGGAAGAAAGACCGAATTAGCTTTTCCGATGAATACTTCGAAAC
Source organism: Scyliorhinus torazame (assembly GCF_047496885.1). Lineage (NCBI taxonomy): Eukaryota > Metazoa > Chordata > Chondrichthyes > Carcharhiniformes > Scyliorhinidae > Scyliorhinus > Scyliorhinus torazame. The sequence continues at coordinate 25,198,902 of NC_092737.1, read as the reverse complement.
TCAGACCCTTTTAGAAATCCAATTGGATTTAAGGATGGGAAACTACAGAGGGATGAATAATATTAAAAGGGAAGCTTTGCAATAGGGCGAAAGACAGGACATTTAAAACAAATGGAAAAAAGACTTACATTTGTTCAGTATTAATAATAATAATCTTTATCATTGTCACAAGTAGGCTTACATTAACACTGCAATGAAGTTACTGTCAAAATTCCCGTTGCAGTTTCACGGCAAAGATGTATTATTGACAGAGTAATGGGTTGTTTGATATTTATTGTCACATGTACCAAAGTACAGTGAAAAGTATTTTTATGCGGTCAAGGGAACGGACACAGTCCGAACATAGCAGGCAAAGAATAATCGTCAGAGTACATTGACAAATGGTACGTCAACAAATAGTGATTGGAAAGTGATTGGGCAGGTAAAACATAGAATCATATAATTTACAGTGGAGAATGAGGTCTTTTGGCCCATTGAGTCTGAACTGGCCCTTGGAAAGAGCACCCTACTTAAGCCCACCCTATCCCCGTAATCTAGTAAATCCACCTAACCTTTTGGATACTGAGGGGTAATTTAGCATGGTCAATCCACCTAACCTGCACACCTTTAGACTGCGGGAGGAAACCGGAGTACCCGGAGTAAACCCACACAGACACGCGGAGCAAGTGCATACTCCACACAGACAGTGACCCGAGGCGGGAATTGAACCCGTGACCCTGGAGCTGTGGGCAGCAGTGCTAAACACTGTGCACCATGCTGCCCTGTGCCATATCAAAGGATATGGGGGGTTGGCGGTAACAGGTTGTTGAATTGGATGATCAGCCATGTTAATAATCAATGGCGGAGCTAGTTTGAATGGCCGAATGGCCTCCCCCTGCGCTTATGTTCTATGTTTCTATACTTTACTGGCAACAACGTTCTGTCAGTGTTGCGGTGCAGGAAATGTGGCAACCACTATGGACAGCTAGCGATTAGATAACTTTTTTCAATATCCATCACGAGGCAAATATTAGTCAGGAAACTGAGGATAATTCATCCCTGGTTCTTCGAAATTGTTCCATGAGACCGACCATATTCTCGTTGTTACATTTCAATGACGTTAGGACGCTCCCATGACGACAGCGCAATTTGCTCTGAGCTGACCCTATCACAATGAAGGTTTCAAAAAATATTGGTATTGCTCAAGAGATCAGAAATTGACTTGAGATAAAATCAATCCCAACATGTGAGTTTCGTAGCAAATAGATAGAAAACATTGCCTTGGTCAAATCAGTTGATTCCTCGCGACAGTAAAAAAATCCTAAATCCCGCGTGCAAGAGCACATGTGTGGTTATGAAATTCATAAACGATGCTGCTCTTTCTGAAATTTGGAATACCATACAAACGAGTCTCCTTCTGGCAACTCACAGAGCTAAGAATTAACACAGGAGATTTCAAAGTTTCTGATGTCAGCTATGGGCAGCTTGAAAGTAATAATCATTCCCTTTGAAAGAGCGTAACCGCAGAATCTATGGAAACTGAAGATTCTGAATACTTGTTAATTTGTTGATGAATTTTCACAAATGTCTGAACTGGATTTTGCAGATTATCTGAGATAGCTGTGCACCGCACAGAAGCTCCAAAATTTGCACGGAAGAAGAGGTCAATAGGTCATGGGGCGATGGGTTTCTTTCTGTCATGGCGTTAGGATACATGTCTAAAAAGCTGACGCGCCAAACCTGGCTGTCTTGGCTTGCCCGAAATACTTCTGCTTCTCACTTCACTGCTATATTTTTCAGGACAAATCGAGCTCAATTACTAATGGTTTTGCACATGATTTACTGCCACAGAATTAGATATCGGATTTAAAACATGCAGCACTGACATATAATGGGTTGAAATGATTCATTGACCTGACACGTTTCACACACATCTTAATAATTAATACATGGAGCCTGAACGAGCTCATCGCTGCACAAAATGTGGCTGAAGTTATTAATTAGCAAATGATTGGTTCCATACGTTTGCACCGATTTGCTTTTCCATTAGAGATTATGGTACTAACTCTTACAGTAAGAGAAAATACAGAAGTGAATTTCTTACCAACAACAATAAGAATCATAGAATTTACAGTGCAGAAGGAGGCCTGTTCGGCCCATCGAGTCACAGCCGACCAATCGTTTGTGCTGGTTTCGATTAACATGTCGGAATAACATATTTTGAAATATCACAAGCATTTGAAAGCTGTGCTAAGATGCTTACGCCTTATTTGCCGAGGATGAGATATTTATGTCAAGTCCAAATTCTGACCAATTGGTATGTGTATATATAACCCATGTTAAAACAAAACATCGATAGCATCGGAGGAAACCGGGGCACCCGGAGGAAACCCACGCAGACACGGGGGGGACGTGCTGACTCCGCACAGACAGTGACCCAGCCGGGAATCGACCATGGGACCCTGGAGCTTTGAAGCAACTGCGCTAACCACTATGATACCATGCTACCGTGCTGCAACTTACCTATATAACTGTTCAAGTGCTTTTTAAAAGAAACATTGTACCCACCTCTACTACTGCCCTGACAGCTCGTCCCAGCCGCTCACCACGCTCCGTGTGAAAAGAAATGCCCCTCTGGATCCTTTGATCTATCCCCTCTCACCTGAATCTGCCATATCTGTGCTGCTCATTATTTGATAGAGCTCTATAAGATCACCCTCAACCTCTTACGCTCTTGGGAAACGAGTCCTACCCTATCCAGTCCATACTTATAACTCAAACCATCAAGTGCCGGCAGCATCCTAGTAAATATATCCTGCACTCTTCATAGTTTAATCCTATCCTTTTTATAATAGGGTGCCCAGAACTGTACACAGTAAAACTGTCGGCACATTTTCACAGATTATTTTTTGGAAAATATTTTTATTGGCTTTTCTCATATTAATAAACAGTTGTTACTTATAAACATTACATTTTTCCTGCCCGCGCTAATTTGCTTTATTTTACAGAGGGGTTTGTTGTGTCCTTCATTATTTGACTAACAGTTCGTACATTTTGCTGCCCTCTGGATCGGTCTATGATATTCCCCCCTTCCTCCCCCCCATTGGTATCAGCACCCTTCCTCTTCTCTTGTGGTTTCCCCATTCTCCCCCCCCCCCCCCCCCCGGGTTGCGCAGTCCTTTGATTCTTCATCTTTTTTCCCCCCTGGCTTACTTCTCGTTGCTGGCCTCGAACAGGATTTGGAACAGGCCGACGAACTGCCCCAAGTATCCAGGAAGCCTTCCTCTGACTCTCGGATGGCGTACTTAATCTTCTCCGGGTGGAGAAGTTCCGAGAAGGCAGCAAGCCAGTCTGCAGCTTTGGGTGGTGCTGCCGATCGACAGTCGAGGAGGATTCTCCGGAGTACGATTCGGGAAGCGAAAGCAAGGGCATTGGCCCCCTTCCCCATGTGTAACCCTGGCTGCTCCGAAACCCCGAAGATTGCCACTATTGGGCATGGCTTCACTCTCGCCCCCACAACTTTGGACATTGCCTCGGAGAAGGCTGTCCAGAACCCAGCAAACTTGAGGCAAACCCAAAACATGTGGGGTTGGTGGCCGGGCCACTCTAGCACCGTTCACATTTGTCCTCCACTTCCGGGAAGAACCTGCTCATTCGGGTTCTGGTCAGGTGCGCTCGGTGCACCACTTTGAGCTGCATTAGGCTTAGCCTTGCGCAGGAGGAGGTGGAGCTCACCCTGCTCAGTGCTTCGCTCCAGAGTCCCCATCCTACCTCTGTTCCCAGTTCGTCCTCCCACTTTTGTCTGGTTCCGTCCAGTGGTATTCGTGCTCTGTCCAGGAGCTGTCTGGATATCTTCCCACATACCCCCCCCCCCCCCCCTCTTCTCCTCCTCGCTACTTCACATTTTCACAGATGGGCAAACGGGATATTGTAGACTATCTAACAAACCGTGGCCCATAATGAGCGCTATAATTTGTGTGAAAGAGGGGAAAAAAATCTCATTCGGTAAAGTTGTCATAGGTACTTTTCTGTCAAGGAGTCAGACTTCGGCGTGAGAACAGCTGGTGAGTGGTGAGTCAGTTTCAGCGGGAGCATTGCGGAAGGAGGTTGCTGGGAGGTAAGTCAACCTTTAAAAGCACTTCTCTTTGCAGGGGCAGGCCAGTCGATTTCGGCGGCGGGAGAACAGCTGGTGAGTGGTGAGTCAGTTTCAGCGGGAGCATTGCGGAAGGAGGTTGCTGGGAGGTAAGTCAACCTTTAAAAGCACTTGTCTTTGCAGGGGCAGGCCAGTCGATTTCCGCGGCGGGAGAACAGCTGGTGAGTGGTGAGTCAGTTTCAGCGGGAGCATTGCGGAAGGAGGTTGCTGGGAGGTAAGTCAACCTTTAAAAGCACTTGTCTTTGCAGGGGCAGGCCAGTCGATTTCGGCGGCGTGAGAACAGCTGGTGAGTGGTGAGTCAGTTTCAGCGGGAGCATTGCGGAAGGAGGTTGCTGGGAGGTAAGTCAACCTTTAAAAGCACTTGTCTTTGCAGGGGCAGGCCAGTCGATTTCCGCGGCGGGAGAACAGCTGGTGAGTGGTGAGTCAGTTTCAGCGGGAGCATTGCGGAAGGAGGTTGCTGGGAGGTAAGTCAACCTTTAAAAGCACTTCTCTTTGCAGGGGCAGGCCAGTCGATTTCGGCGGCGTGAGAACAGCTGGTGAGTGGTGAGTCAGTTTCAGCGGGAGCATTGCGGAAGGAGGTTGCTGGGAGGTAAGTCAACCTTTAAAAGCACTTCTCTTTGCAGGGGCAGGCCAGTCGATTTCGGCGGCGGGAGAACAGCTGGTGAGTGGTGAGTCAGTTTCAGCGGGAGCATTGCGGAAGGAGGTTGCTGGGAGGTAAGTCAACCTTTAAAAGCAGTTCTCTTTGCAGGGGCAGGCCAGTCGATTTCCGCGGCGGGAGAACAGCTGGTGAGTGGTGAGTCAGTTTCAGCGGGAGCATTGCGGAAGGAGGTTGCTGGGAGGTAAGTCAACCTTTAAAAGCACTTGTCTTTGCAGGGGCAGGCCAGTCGATTTCGGCGGCGTGAGAACAGCTGGTGAGTGGTGAGTCAGTTTCAGCGGGAGCATTGCGGAAGGAGGTTGCTGGGAGGTAAGTCAACCTTTAAAAGCACTTGTCTTTGCAGGGGCAGGCCAGTCGATTTCCGCGGCGGGAGAACAGCTGGTGAGTGGTGAGTCAGTTTCAGCGGGAGCATTGCGGAAGGAGGTTGCTGGGAGGTAAGTCAACCTTTAAAAGCACTTCTCTTTGCAGGGGCAGGCCAGTCGATTTCGGCGGCGTGAGAACAGCTGGTGAGTGGTGAGTCAGTTTCAGCGGGAGCATTAAGGAGGTTGCTGGGAGGTAAGTCAACCTTTAAAAGCACTTGTCTTTGCAGGGGCAGGCCAGTCGATTTCCGCGGCGGGAGAACAGCTGGTGAGTGGTGAGTCAGTTTCAGCGGGAGCATTGCGGAAGGAGGTTGCTGGGAGGTAAGTCAACCTTTAAAAGCACTTCTCTTTGCAGGGGCAGGCCAGTCGATTTCGGCGGCGTGAGAACAGCTGGTGAGTGGTGAGTCAGTTTCAGCGGGAGCATTGCGGAAGGAGGTTGCTGGGAGGTAAGTCAACCTTTAAAAGCACTTCTCTTTGCAGGGGCAGGCCAGTCGATTTCGGCGGCGGGAGAACAGCTGGTGAGTGGTGAGTCAGTTTCAGCGGGAGCATTGCGGAAGGAGGTTGCTGGGAGGTAAGTCAACCTTTAAAAGCACTTCTCTTTGCAGGGGCAGGCCAGTCGATTTCGGCGGCGGGAGAACAGCTGGTGAGTGGTGAGTCAGTTTCAGCGGGAGCATTGCGGAAGGAGGTTGCTGGGAGGTAAGTCAACCTTTAAAAGCACTTGTCTTTGCAGGGGCAGGCCAGTTGATTTCCGCGGCGGGAGAACAGCTGGTGAGTGGTGAGTCAGTTTCAGCGGGAGCATTGCGGAAGGAGGTTGCTGGGAGGTAAGTCAACCTTTAAAAGCACTTGTCTTTGCAGGGGCAGGCCAGTCGATTTCGGCGGCGTGAGAACAGCTGGTGAGTGGTGAGTCAGTTTCAGCGGGAGCATTGCGGAAGGAGGTTGCTGGGAGGTAAGTCAACCTTTAAAAGCACTTGTCTTTGCAGGGGCAGGCCAGTCGATTTCCGCGGCGGGAGAACAGCTGGTGAGTGGTGAGTCAGTTTCAGCGGGAGCATTGCGGAAGGAGGTTGCTGGGAGGTAAGTCAACCTTTAAAAGCACTTCTCTTTGCAGGGGCAGGCCAGTCGATTTCAGCGGCGGGAGAACAGCTGGTGAGTGGTGAGTCAGTTTCAGCGGGAGCATTGCGGAAGGAGGTTGCTGGGAGGTAAGTCAACCTTTAAAAGCACTTCTCTTTGCAGGGGCAGGCCAGTCGATTTCGGCGGCGGGTGAACAGCTGGTGAGTGGTGAGTCAGTTTCAGCGGGAGCATTGCGGAAGGAGGTTGCTGGGAGGTAAGTCAACCTTTAAAAGCACTTCTCTTTGCAGGGGCAGGCCAGTCGATTTCGGCGGCGGGAGAACAGCTGGTGAGTGGTGAGTCAGTTTCAGCGGGAGCATTGCGGAAGGAGGTTGCTGGGAGGTAAGTCAACCTTTAAAAGCACTTGTCTTTGCAGGGGCAGGCCAGTCGATTTCCGCGGCGGGAGAACAGCTGGTGAGTGGTGAGTCAGTTTCAGCGGGAGCATTGCGGAAGGAGGTTGCTGGGAGGTAAGTCAACCTTTAAAAGCACTTGTCTTTGCAGGGGCAGGCCAGTCGATTTCCGCGGCGGGAGAACAGCTGGTGAGTGGTGAGTCAGTTTCAGCGGGAGCATTGCGGAAGGAGGTTGCTGGGAGGTAAGTCAACCTTTAAAAGCACTTCTCTTTGCAGGGGCAGGCCAGTCGATTTCCGCGGCGGGAGAACAGCTGGTGAGTGGTGAGTCAGTTTCAGCGGGAGCATTGCGGAAGGAGGTTGCTGGGAGGTAAGTCAACCTTTAAAAGCACTTCTCTTTGCAGGGGCAGGCCAGTCGATTTCGGCGGCGTGAGAACAGCTGGTGAGTGGTGAGTCAGTTTCAGCGGGAGCATTGCGGAAGGAGGTTGCTGGGAGGTAAGTCAACCTTTAAAAGCACTTCTCTTTGCAGGGGCAGGCCAGTCGATTTCGGCGGCGGGAGAACAGCTGGTGAGTGGTGAGTCAGTTTCAGCGGGAGCATTGCGGAAGGAGGTTGCTGGGAGGTAAGTCAACCTTTAAAAGCACTTGTCTTTGCAGGGGCAGGCCAGTTGATTTCCGCGGCGGGAGAACAGCTGGTGAGTGGTGAGTCAGTTTCAGCGGGAGCATTGCGGAAGGAGGTTGCTGGGAGGTAAGTCAACCTTTAAAAGCACTTGTCTTTGCAGGGGCAGGCCAGTCGATTTCGGCGGCGTGAGAACAGCTGGTGAGTGGTGAGTCAGTTTCAGCGGGAGCATTGCGGAAGGAGGTTGCTGGGAGGTAAGTCAACCTTTAAAAGCACTTGTCTTTGCAGGGGCAGGCCAGTCGATTTCCGCGGCGGGAGAACAGCTGGTGAGTGGTGAGTCAGTTTCAGCGGGAGCATTGCGGAAGGAGGTTGCTGGGAGGTAAGTCAACCTTTAAAAGCACTTCTCTTTGCAGGGGCAGGCCAGTCGATTTCGGCGGCGTGAGAACAGCTGGTGAGTGGTGAGTCAGTTTCAGCGGGAGCATTGCGGAAGGAGGTTGCTGGGAGGTAAGTCAACCTTTAAAAGCACTTCTCTTTGCAGGGGCAGGCCAGTCGATTTCGGCGGCGGGAGAACAGCTGGTGAGTGGTGAGTCAGTTTCAGCGGGAGCATTGTGGAAGGAGGGTGCTGGGAGGTAAGTCAACCTTTAAAAGCACTTGTCTTTGCAGGGGCAGGCCAGTTGATTTCCGCGGCGGGAGAACAGCTGGTGAGTGGTGAGTCAGTTTCAGCGGGAGCATTGCGGAAGGAGGTTGCTGGGAGGTAAGTCAACCTTTAAAAGCACTTGTCTTTGCAGGGGCAGGCCAGTCGATTTCGGCGGCGTGAGAACAGCTGGTGAGTGGTGAGTCAGTTTCAGCGGGAGCATTGCGGAAGGAGGTTGCTGGGAGGTAAGTCAACCTTTAAAAGCACTTGTCTTTGCAGGGGCAGGCCAGTCGATTTCCGCGGCGGGAGAACAGCTGGTGAGTGGTGAGTCAGTTTCAGCGGGAGCATTGCGGAAGGAGGTTGCTGGGAGGTAAGTCAACCTTTAAAAGCACTTCTCTTTGCAGGGGCAGGCCAGTCGATTTCGGCGGCGTGAGAACAGCTGGTGAGTGGTGAGTCAGTTTCAGCGGGAGCATTGCGGAAGGAGGTTGCTGGGAGGTAAGTCAACCTTTAAAAGCACTTCTCTTTGCAGGGGCAGGCCAGTCGATTTCGGCGGCGGGAGAACAGCTGGTGAGTGGTGAGTCAGTTTCAGCGGGAGCATTGCGGAAGGAGGGTGCTGGGAGGTAAGTCAACCTTTAAAAGCACTTGTCTTTGCAGGGGCAGGCCAGTTGATTTCCGCGGCGGGAGAACAGCTGGTGAGTGGTGAGTCAGTTTCAGCGGGAGCATTGCGGAAGGAGGTTGCTGGGAGGTAAGTCAACCTTTAAAAGCACTTGTCTTTGCAGGGGCAGGCCAGTCGATTTCGGCGGCGTGAGAACAGCTGGTGAGTGGTGAGTCAGTTTCAGCGGGAGCATTGCGGAAGGAGGTTGCTGGGAGGTAAGTCAACCTTTAAAAGCACTTGTCTTTGCAGGGGCAGGCCAGTCGATTTCCGCGGCGGGAGAACAGCTGGTGAGTGGTGAGTCAGTTTCAGCGGGAGCATTGCGGAAGGAGGTTGCTGGGAGGTAAGTCAACCTTTAAAAGCACTTCTCTTTGCAGGGGCAGGCCAGTCGATTTCGGCGGCGTGAGAACAGCTGGTGAGTGGTGAGTCAGTTTCAGCGGGAGCATTGCGGAAGGAGGTTGCTGGGAGGTAAGTCAACCTTTAAAAGCACTTCTCTTTGCAGGGGCAGGCCAGTCGATTTCGGCGGCGGGAGAACAGCTGGTGAGTGGTGAGTCAGTTTCAGCGGGAGCATTGTGGAAGGAGGGTGCTGGGAGGTAAGTCAACCTTTAAAAGCACTTGTCTTTGCAGGGGCAGGCCAGTTGATTTCCGCGGCGGGAGAACAGCTGGTGAGTGGTGAGTCAGTTTCAGCGGGAGCATTGCGGAAGGAGGTTGCTGGGAGGTAAGTCAACCTTTAAAAGCACTTGTCTTTGCAGGGGCAGGCCAGTCGATTTCGGCGGCGTGAGAACAGCTGGTGAGTGGTGAGTCAGTTTCAGCGGGAGCATTGCGGAAGGAGGTTGCTGGGAGGTAAGTCAACCTTTAAAAGCACTTGTCTTTGCAGGGGCAGGCCAGTCGATTTCCGCGGCGGGAGAACAGCTGGTGAGTGGTGAGTCAGTTTCAGCGGGAGCATTGCGGAAGGAGGTTGCTGGGAGGTAAGTCAACCTTTAAAAGCACTTCTCTTTGCAGGGGCAGGCCAGTCGATTTCGGCGGCGTGAGAACAGCTGGTGAGTGGTGAGTCAGTTTCAGCGGGAGCATTGCGGAAGGAGGTTGCTGGGAGGTAAGTCAACCTTTAAAAGCACTTCTCTTTGCAGGGGCAGGCCAGTCGATTTCGGCGGCGGGAGAACAGCTGGTGAGTGGTGAGTCAGTTTCAGCGGGAGCATTGCGGAAGGAGGGTGCTGGGAGGTAAGTCAACCTTTAAAAGCACTTCTCTTTGCAGGGGCAGGCCAGTCGATGTCGGCGGCGTGAGAACAGCTGGCTGGTTAGTCAATTTCAGCAGGAGCTGAGAATTTTTCTTTTTTTTTTATTTTAAATTAGTTTTTTAGGCGGGAACAGGAAGTCGACCCGCGGACGTCTGGGAAGACCCTCCCCAATAAATTCTGGTGGAGAGGAAACCCGAGACACTACACGTGTAGTGTCTCCCACCCGCCCTCCTCCTCTAACCTAATAATAAAACCCATTGGTCTGAGGTAAGTACCATATTTTATTATATTATTATTATTTTTTAGCCAGATCTTGGTAGAAAGTTAGAGGAATGGCAGGGAAGGGAGTGCAATGTTCCTCCTGCAGGATGTTTGAGGTGAGGGATGCAGTTAGTGTCCCTGCTGATTTTACCTGCAGGAAGTGCTGCCATCTCCAGCTCCTCCAAGACCGAGTTAGGGAACTGGAGCTGGAGTTGGAAGAACTTCGGATCATTCGGGAGGCAGAAGGGGTCATAGATAGCAGCTTCAGGGAATTAGTTACACCAAAGATTGGAGATAGGTGGGTAACTGTAAGAGGGACTGGGAAAAAACAGTCAGTGCAGGGATCCCCTGCGGTCGTACCCCTGAGAAACAAGTATACCGCTTTGGATACTTGTGGGGGGGACGACTTACCAGGGGTAAGCCATGGGGTACGGGCCTCTGGCACGGAGTCTGTCCCTGTTGCTCAGAAGGGAAGGGGGGAGAGGAGCAGAGCATTAGTAATTGGGGACTCTATAGTCAGGGGCACAGATAGGAGATTTTGTGGGAGCGTGAGAGACTCACGTTTGGTATGTTGCCTCCCAGGTGCAAGGGTACGTGATGTCTCGGATCGTGTTTTCCGGGTCCTTAGGGGGGAGGGGGAGCAGCCCCAAGTCGTGGTCCACATTGGCACCAACGACATAGGTAGGAAAGGGGACAAGGATGTCAGGCAGGCTTTCAGGGAGCTAGGATGGAAGCTCAGAACTAGAACAAACAGAGTTGTTATCTCTGGGTTGTTGCCCGTGCCACGTGATAGTGAGATGAGGAATAAGGAGAGAGAGCATTTAAACACGTGGCTACAGGGATGGTGCAGGCGGGAGGGATTCAGATTTTTGGATAACTGGGGCTCTTTCTGGGGAAGGTGGGACCTCTACAGACAGGATGGTCTACATCTGAACCTGAGGGGCACAAATATCCTGGGGGGGAGATTTGTTAGTGCTCTTTGGGGGGGTTTAAACTAATGCAGCAGGGGCATGGGAACCTGGATTGTAGTTTTAGGGTAAGGGAGAATGAGAGTATAGAGGTCAGGAGCACAGATTTGACATCGCAGGAGAGGGCCAGTGTTCAGGTAGGTGGCTTGAAGTGTGTCTACTTCAATGCCAGGAGTATACGAAACAAGGTAGGGGAACTGGCAGCGTGGGTTGGTACCTGGGACTTCGATGTTGTGGCCATTTCGGAGACATGGATAGAGCAGGGACAGGAATGGATGTTGCAGGTTCCGGGGTTTAGGTGTTTTAGTAAGCTCAGAGAAGGAGGCAAAAGAGGGGGAGGTGTGGCGCTGCTAGTCAAGAGCAGTATTACGGTGGCGGAGAGGATGCTAGATGGGGACTCTTCTGCCGAGGTAGTATGGGCTGAAGTTAGAAACAGGAAAGGAGAGGTCACCCTGTTGGGAGTTTTTTATAGGCCTCCTAATAGTTCTAGGGATGTAGAGGAAAGGATGGCGAAGATGATTCTGGATATGAGCGAAAGTAACAGGGTAGTTATTATGGGAGATTTTAACTTTCCAAATATTGACTGGAAAAGATATAGTTCGAGTACAATAGATGGGTCGTTTTTTGTACAGTGTGTGCAGGAGGGTTTCCTGAAACAATATGTTGACAGGCCAACAAGAGGCGAGGCCACGTTGGATTTGGTTTTGGGTAATGAACCAGGCCAGGTGTTGGATTTGGAGGTAGGAGAGCACTTTGGGGACAGTGACCACAATTCAGTGACGTTTACGTTAATGATGGAAAGGGATAAGTATACACCGCAGGGCAAGAGTTATAGCTGGGGGAAGGGCAATTATGATGCCATTAGACGTGACTTGGGGGGGATAAGGTGGAGAAGTAGGCTGCAAGTGTTGGGCACACTGGATAAGTGGGGCTTGTTCAAGGATCAGCTACTGCGTGTTCTTGATAAGTATGTACCGGTCAGACAGGGAGGAAGGCGTCGAGCGAGGGAACCGTGGTTTACCAAGGAAGTGGAATCTCTTGTTAAGAGGAAGAAGGAGGCCTATGTGAAGATGAAGTGTGAAGTTTCGGTTGGGGCGATGGATAGTTACAAGGTAGCGAGGAAGGATCTAAAGAGAGAGCTAAGACGAGCAAGGAGGGGACATGAGAAGTATTTGGCAGGAAGGATCAAGGAAAACCCAAAAGCTTTCTATAGGTATGTCAGGAATAAGCGAATGACTAGGGAAAGAGTAGGACCAGTCAAGGACAGGGATGGGAAATTGTGTGTGGAGTCTGAAGAGGTAGGCGAGATACTAAATGAATATTTTTCGTCAGTATTCACTCAGGAAAAAGATAATGTTGTGGAGGAGAATGCTGAGCCTCAGGCTAATAGAATAGATGGCATTGAGGTACGTAGGGAAGAGGTGTTGGCAATTCTGGACAGGCTGAAAATAGATAAGTCCCCGGAACCTGATGGGATTTATCCTAGGATTCTATGGGAGGCCAGGGAAGAGATTGCTGGACCTTTGGCTTTGATTTTTATGTCATCATTGGCTACAGGAATAGTGCCAGAGGACTGGAGGACAGCAAATGTGGTCCCTTTGTTCAAAAAGGGGAGCAGAGACAACCCCGGCAACTATAGGCCGGTGAGCCTCACGTCTGTAGTGGGTAAAGTCTTGGAGGGGATTATAAGAGACAAGATTTATAATCATCTAGATAGGAATAATATGATCAGGGATAGTCAGCATGGCTTTGTGAAGGGTAGGTCATGCCTCACAAACCTTATTGAGTTCTTTGAGAAGGTGACTGAACAGGTAGACGAGGGTAGAGCAGTTGATGTGGTGTATATGGATTTCAGCAAAGCGTTTGATAAGGTTCCCCACGGTAGGCTATTGCAAAAAATACGGAGGCTGGGGATTGAGGGTGATTTAGAGATGTGGATCAGAAATTGGCTAGCTGAAAGAAAACAGAGGGTGGTGGTTGATGGGAAATGTTCAGAATGGAGTACAGTCACAAGTGGAGTACCACAAGGATCTGTTCTGGGGCCGTTGCTGTTTGTCATTTTTATCAATGACCTAGAGGAAGGCGCAGAAGGGTGGGTGAGTAAATTTGCAGACGATACTAAAGTCGGTGGTGTTGTCGATAGTGTGGAAGGATGTAGCAGATTACAGAGGGATATAGATAAGCTGCAGAGCTGGGCCGAGAGGTGGCAAATGGAGTTTAACGTAGAGAAGTGTGAGGTGATTCACTTTGGAAGGAATAACAGGAATGCGGAATATTTGGCTAATGGTAAAGTTCTTGAAAGTGTGGATGAGCAGAGGGATCTAGGTGTCCATGTACATAGATCCCTGAAAGTTGCCACCCAGGTTGATAGGGTTGTGAAGAAGGCCTATGGCGTGTTGGCCTTTATTGGTAGAGGGATTGAGTTCCGGAGTCGGGAGGTCATGTTGCAGCTGTACAGAACTCTGGTACGGCCGCATTTGGAGTATTGCGTACAGTTCTGGTCACCGCATTATAGGAAGGACGTGGAGGCTTTGGAGCGGGTGCAGAGGAGATTTACCAGGATGTTGCCTGGTATGGAGGGAAAATCTTATGAGGAAAGGCTGATGGACTTGAGGTTGTTTTCGTTGGAGAGAAGAAGGTTAAGAGGAGACTTAATAGAGGCATACAAAATGATCAGGGGATTGGATAGGGTGGACAGTGAGAGCCTTCTCCCGCGGATGGATATGGCTGGCACGAGGGGACATAACTTTAAACTGAGGGGTAATAGATATAGGACAGAGGTCAGAGGTAGGTTCTTTACGCAAAGAGTAGTGAGGCCGTGGAATGCCCTACCTGCTACAGTGGTGAACTCGCCAACATTGAGGGCATTTAAAAGTTTATTGGATAAACATATGGACGATAATGGCATAGTGTAGGTTGGATGGCTTTTGTTTCGGTGCAACATCGTGGGCCGAAGGGCCTGTACTGCGCTGTATTGTTCTATGTTCTATGTTCTATATACTACAAACAGAAAAGGTCCCAGCACTGATCCCTGAGGAACACCACTGGTCACAGACCTCCAATTAGAAAAGCATCCCTCTGCCTCCTATGGCCTAGTCAGTTCTGTATCCACCTTGCCAGCTCATTTTCTTCCAAATGGGAGTAGATCCTGTCTCGAAGGATTCTCTCCAGTAATTTCCCTACCACTGACGTAAGGCTCACCGCCCTGTAGTTCCCTGGATTATCCTTGCTACCCTTCTTCAACAGAGGAACAACATTGGCTATTCTCCAGTCCTCCGGGGCATCACCTGAAGACAGTGAGGATCCAAAGATTTCTGTCAAGGCCTCAGCAATTCCCTCTCCAGCCTCCTTCAGTATTCTCGGGTAGATCCCATCAGGCCCTGGGGACTTATCTACCTTAATATTTTTCAAGACGCCCAACACCTCGTCTTTTTGGATCTCAATGTGACCCAGGCTATCTACGCACCATTCTCCAGACTCATCATCTACCAATTCCTTCTCTTTGATGAATACTGATGCAAAGTATTAATTTAGTACCTCGCCCATTTCCTCTGGCTCCACACATAGATTCCCTTGCCTATCCTTCAGTGGGCCAACCCTTTCCCTGGCTACCCTCTTGCTGTTCATGTATGTGTATAAAGCCTTGGGATTTTCCTTGACCCTATTTGCCAATGACGTTTCGTGACCCCTTCTAGCCTTCCTGACTCCTTGCTTAAGTTCCTTCCTACTTTCCTTATATTCCACACAGGCTTCATCTGTTCCCAGCCTTTTAGCCCTGACAAATGCCTCCTTTTTCTTTTTGACGAGGCCTACGATATCTCTCGTTATCCAAGGTTCCCGAAAACTGCCGTATTTATCCTTCTTCCACACAGGAACATGCCGGTCCTGAATTCCTTTCAACTGACACTTGACAGCCTCCCACATTTCAGATGTTGATTTGCCCTCAAACATCCGTCCCCAATCTAGTTTCTCAGTTCCCGCCTAATATTGTTATAATTTGACTTCCCCAAATTTAGGACTTTCACCCTTGGACCACTCTTATCCTTGTCCACCAGTACTTTAAAACTTACTGAATTGTGGTCACTGTTCCCGAAATGCTCCCCGACTGAAACTTCTACCACCTGGCCGGGCTCATTCCCCAATACCAGGTCCAGTACCGCCCCTTCCCTAGTTAGACTGCCTACATATTGTTTTAAGAAGACCTGCTGGATGCTCCTTACAAACTCTGCCCTGATAAGCCCCTGGCACTAACTGAGTCCCAGTCAATATTGGGGAAGTTGAAGTCTCTCATCACCACAACACTGTTGTTTTTACTCTTTCCAAAATCTGTCTATCTATCTGCTACTCTATCTCCCGCTGGCTGGTGGGAGGCATGTAGTAAACCCCCAACTTTGTGACTGCACCCTTCTTATTCCTGATCCCTACCCATATAGCCTCACTGTCGAGAGGACGAACGTTTAAGGGAGATGGACGGGATATGTTTTTCATACAGAGAGTGGTGGGTACCTGTTGCGTGCTTCCAGATAATGTGGTGAAAGCAGGCACTTCTAACATTTAAGAGGAATCTGAATAGATGTGCCTCTAATTTCCAATTTAATGCCATTTCCACCCATAATTTCCGATGTTCCTTTGCCACATGTGCCTCTAATTTCCAATTTAATGCCATTTCCAACATGAGCACGCCAGTTTGGGGGTCGATACAACCGACGAACGTTTTTTTTCCCTGATGTTTCTTTGCTCTCGTCCTGCATAAAATCATAGAATTTACAGTGCAGAGGAGTCCATTCGGCCCATCGAGTCTGCACCGGCCCGTACGAAGAGCATCCTACTCAAGCCCACGTATCTACCCTATCCCCGTAACCCAGTAACCCCCACTTAATATTTTTTGGACATCAAGGGCAATTTAACATGGCCAACCCACCTGACCTGCAAATCTTTGGACAGTGGGAGGAAACCGGAGCAGCTAGAGGAAACGCACCAAACACGGTGAGAACGTGCAAAGTCCGCCCAAAAGTGACCCAGCCGGGAATCGAACCTGGGATCTTGGAGGTGTGAAGCAATTGTGCGAACCACTATGATACCGTGCTGCCCATAAAGATCCAAGGAAGAGGCATAAAAATTGGCCAGACGAAACAGCAAACCTGAGGATTGGATCCAATTTATAATCAGGCAAAGGAGGATGAACTGACTGATTAGAAAGGGAAAAATAAAATACAAGAGTAACCTTGTGGTGAACATCACAAAATACTGTAAATCTTCTATAAGAATGTGAAGATGTTGGTGATGATAGGTCCCTTAGTCAGAAACAGGATCATATAATAAAGGGGACAATGAGTTGGCTGAGCAACTAAATACATATTTTTGTGTTACCTTCACAAATGTGTACCAGGAAATGTTAGGGGAACAGCGGGGTTTTTGAGAGACAGTTGCTGAAGGAATCAGTACGACTAGGGAAATCGTGTTGCGGAAATTGATGGAATGGAAATCAGATAAATCTACAGGGGCCGATCACATATATCTCAGACTACATAAGGATGTGGCCAGGAAATAATTGATGTATTAGTGGTCACCTTCGAAGGTCCCATATTCTCTGTTACCGTTCCTGTGGATTGGGACCACAGCTAATGTGACCACACAATTTAAAAAGGGAAGTAGAGAGAACACAAGGAATTATAGATCATTCAGCCTGATGTTGGCAGTGGGTAAAATGCCAGAGTCCATCGTAAAATGTTTAATGGCAGTGCGCATGGAAAACAGTGGCAGGACTGGACAGAGTCGGCATGGGTTTATGAAATGAAAATCATTGCTAGACAAATCTACTGGCATTCTTCTGGGGGAGTTGATGTGAGGGAGCCAGTGGATGAGGTGTATTTGGACTTTCAGAAGGCTTTAGACTATGTACACCATGAGACATTTGTGTGAGAAATTCTGGATACTGTGCTGCTTTGGAAAGAAAACTGGTTGGCGGAGACGAAATGAAGAGTAGGAATGATCGGGTGGTTTTTCCAAATTAATTTGTGGGGTTCCGCAGGGATCAGTGTTAGGAGCCTTCTTATTCAATGTATATATATGCATGATTTAGAGGAGGAAACTAAATGTACGACCTCAACATTTGCAGATGACACAAGGCTGGGTGGGTGGATGTGCTGTGAGAGGATGCTGAAAAGTTGGTAACAGGAAATGCAGTCGTGAAGTAAGGGAATGCGAATAATTGTCAGGGGAACAAGATGAAGTGCTTTTTAAACTAGCAGGGCAGTTGGCTTAAAAAGTAACCAAGGAAATGGCTCTGGCTTGATGGGTCAAATTGCTGACGCGGTTGGTGTGAAGCTTTATTCTTCTTCTCTGAATGAGAGATGTTAACTCTCAAGATTGTTCCATGTTGTTATTAACCACCTTAACTCCACGTGATGGAGAAGTCTGACATCTGTAGAAAACGATGCCCAATATATCCGGTATTGGGTTGCCTCTTACATCTACTCTAAATATTGCCCCTCTCACCTTAAACCTATGCCCCCTAGTAATTGAACCCTCTACCCTGGGGAAAAGCCTCTGACTATCCACTCTGTCTATGCCCCTCATAATTTTGTAGACCTCTATCAGGTCGCCCCTCAACCTCCGTCGTTCCAGTGAGAACAAACCGAGTTTATTCAACCGCTCCTCATAGCTAATGCCCTCCATACCAGGCAACATTCTGGTAAATCTCTTCTGCACCCTCTCTAAAGCCTCCACATCCTTCTGGTAGTGTGGCGATCAGAATTGAACACTATACTCCAAGTGTGGCCTAACTAAGGTTCTATACAACTGCAACATGACTTGCCAGTTCTTATACTCAATGCCCCGGCCAATGAAGGCAAGCATTCCGTATGCCTTCTTGACTACCTTCTCCACCTGTGTTGCCACTTTCAGTGACCTGTGGACCTGTACACCTCCATCTCTCTGACTTTCAAAACTCGTGAGTGTTCTACCATTCACTGTATATTCCCTACATTCATTAGACCTTCAAAAATGCATTAACTCACATTTGTCCGGATTAAACTCCATTTGCCATCTCTCCGCCCAAGTCTCCAAACAATCTAAATCCTGCTGTATCCTCTGACAGTCCTCATCGCTATCCGCAATTCCACCAACCTGTGTGTCGTCTGCAAACTTACTAATCAGACCAGTTACATTTTCCTCCAAATCATTTATATATACTACAAACAGCAAAGGTCCCAGCACTGATCCCTGAGGAACACCACTGGTCACAGACCTCCAATTAGAAAAGCATCCTTCCATTGCTACTCTCTGCCTTCTATGACCTAGCCAATTCTGTATCCACCTTGCCAGCTCACCCCTGATCCCGTGTGACTTCACCTTTTGTATTAGTCTACCATGAGGGACCTTGTCAAACGCCTTTCTGAAGTCCATATAGACAACATCCACTGCCCTACCTGCACCAATCTTCTTTGTGACCTCCTTGAAAAACTCTATCAAGTTAGTGAGATGCGACCTCCCCTTCACAAAACCGTGCTGCCTCTCACTAATACGTCCATTTGCTCCCAAATGGGAGTAGATCCTGTCTCGAAGAATTCTCTCCAGTAATTTCCCTACCACTGACGTAAGGCTCACCGCCCTGTAGTTCCCTGGATTATCCTTGCTACCCTTCTTCAACAGAGGAACAACATTGGCTATTCTCCAGTCCTCCGGGGCATCACCTGAAGACAGTGAGGATCCAAAGATTTCTGTCAAGGCCTCAGCAATTTCCTCTCGAGCCTCCTTCATTATTCTCGGGTAGATCCCATCAGGCCCTGGGGACTTATCTACCTTAATATTTTTCAAGACGCCCAACACCTCGTCTTTTTGGATCTCAATGTGACCCAGGCTATCTATGCACCATTCTCCAGACTCATCATCTACCAATTCCTTCTCTTTGGTGAATACTGATGCAAAGTATTAATTTAGTACCTCGCCCATTTCTTCTGGCTCCACACATAGATTCCCTTGCCTATCCTTCAGTGGGCCAACCCTTTCCCTGGCTACCCTCTTGCTGTTCATGTACGTGTAAAAAGCCTTGGGAATTTCCTTAACCCTATTTGCCAATGACGTTTCGTGACCCCTTCTAGCCTTCCTGACTCCTTGCTTAAGTTCCTTCCTACTTTCCTTATATTCCACACAGGCTTCATCTGTTCCCAGCCTTTTAGCCCTGACAAATGCCTCCTTTTTCTTTTTGACGAGGCCTACGATATCTCTCGTTATCCAAGGTTCCCGAAAACTGCCGTATTTATCCTTCTTCCACACAGGAACATGCCGGTCCTGAATTCCTTTCAACTGACACTTGACAGCCTCCCACATTTCAGATGTTGATTTGCCCTCAAACATCCGTCCCCAAACTAGTTTCTCAGTTCCCGCCTAATATTGTTATAATTTGCCTTCCCCAAATTTAGCACTTTCACCCTTGGACCACTCTTATCCTTGTCCACCAGTACTTTAAAACTTACTGAATTGTGGTCACTGTTCCCGAAATGCTCCCCGACTGAAACTTCTACCACCTGGTCGGGCTCATTCCCCAATACCAGGTCCAGTACCGCCCCTTCCCTAGTTAGACTGCCTACATATTGTTTTAAGAAGCCCTGCTGGATGCTCCTTACAAACTCTGCCCTGATAAGCCCCTGGCACTAAGTGAGTCCCTGTCAATATTGGGGAAGCTGAAGTCTCTCATCACCACAACACTGTTGTTTTTACTCTTTCCAAAATCTGTCTATCTATCTGCTACTCTATCTCCCGCTGGCTGGTGGGAGGCATGTAGTAAACCCCCAACTTTGTGACTGCACCCTTCTTATTCCTGATCCCTACCCATATAGCCTCACTGTCGTCTGAGGTGTCCTCCCGTAGTACAGCTGTGATATTCTCCCTAACCAGCAGCGCAACTCCGCCACGCCTTTTACATCCCCCTCTATTCCGCCTGAAACATCTAAATCCTGGAACGTTTAGCTGCCAATCCTGCCCCTCCCTCAACCAGGTCTCTGTCATGGCAACAACATCATAGTTCCAAGTACTAATCCAAGCTCTAAATTCATCTGCCTTACCCGTAATACTTCTTGCATTAAAACATATGCACTTCAGGTCACCAGACCCGCTGTGTTCAGCAACTTCTCCCTGTCTGCTCTGCCTCAGAGCCACACTGTCCCTATACCCTAGTTCTCCCTCAATGCTCTCACCTTCTGACCTATTGCTCCCGTGCCCACCCCCTGCCATACTAATTTAAACCCTCCCGTGTGACACTAGCAAACCTCACGGCCAGGATATTTATGCTTCTCCAGTTTAGCTGCAACCCGTCCTTCTTATATAGGTCACACCTGCCCCGGAAGAGCTCCCAGTGGTCCAGATAACGGAAACCCTCCCTCCTACACCAGCTGTTTAGCCACGCGTTTAGCTGCTCTATCTTCCTACTTATAGTCTCACTGGCACGTGGCACAGGGAGTAATCCCAAGATTACAACCCGAGAGGTCCTGTCTTTTAACTTTCTGCCTAGCTCCCTGAACTCCTGCTGCAGGACCTCATGCCCCTTCCTGCCTATGTCGTTAGTACCAATATGTACAACGACCTCTGCCTGTTTGCCCTCCCTCTTCAGGATGCCCTCTACCCATTCGGAGACATCCTGGACCCTGGCACCAGGGAGGCAACATGCCATCTTGGAATCTCTTTCACGTCCACAGAAGCGCCTATCTGTGCCCCTGACTATAGAGTCCCCTCTTACTATTGCTCTTCTGCGCTTTGACCCTCCCTTCTGACATCAGAGCCAGCCGTGGTGCCACTGCTCTGGCTGCTGCTGTTTTCCCCTGATAGGCTATCCCCCCCCCCCCCCCGACATTATCCAAAGCGGTATATCTGTTCGAGAGGGGGACAACCACAGGGGATTCCTGCACTGACTGCCTGCCCTTTCTGGTGGTCACCCATTTCTCTGTCTGCACCTTGGGCATGACCACATTTATATAACTGCTATCTATGACGCTTTCCGCCACCTGCATGCTCCTACGTGCATCCAATTGCTGCTCCAACAGAACCATGCGGTCTGTGAGGAGCTCCCGTTGGGTGCACTTTCTGCAGATGAAGCCACCCGGGACGCTGGAAGCCTCCCGGACCTGCCACATCTCCCAGTCAGAGCACTCATGAAGGTTCCACCCAATTGATAAAAAGCAGAGAAGCCAACATAAGATCTAATAGACAGTGACTGTTGTTGATCCGGATTATCTTTGCTTCAATTGTGATATGTTTGGAAATTTATTTCACTGCACCGTGTCGGTCAGTTAAGCTTATCCAACATGTATTTGGAAGCACAATACTAATACGAAATTAGCCCATTAGGAGCGCTTACATGCATGGTATTTCTAAACAGTTATACCACCACTGGATTTGTGAGACGAAGATTCTCAATTGTTTTGTAAAAAAAGCTTTTTAAGATTCATCTCAGCAGATAATTTTAAAATGGACCCGTTTCTTTCACAGGAGGTATCCATCATGCGCCCAAAGGTAAATTTTACATCATCAAATTTACTGCATGTCATTTGAAAAAGCTGCTTCTGTGAAAATAATAATCACAGATAGATTATCAGGTGCAGGAGTAGGTATTTCGTTTCACTGAGTCTGCTCCACAATTCAAGAAGGTCACAAATACGGATATTACAGATTGTAAATACCATCTCTTTTACCAATCATACAGTCATAGAGATTACCAGCATGGAAACAGGCCTTTGGGCCCAACGTGTCTATGCCACCTTGATTTTGCCACAAAGCTAGTCTCAATTGCCCCCATTTGGCCCATATACCTCTACACGCATAGAATTATAGAATCATAGAATTTACAGTGCAAAAAGAGGACATTCGGCCCATCGAATCTGCACAGGCCCTTACAAAGAGCACCCTACTCAAACCCACGTAGCCACCCTATCCCCGTAACCCAGTATACCCCACTTAAACTTTTGGACACTAAGTGCAATTCAGCATGACCAATTCACCTAACCCGCACAACTTTGGACTGTGGGAGGAACCGGAGTACCCAGAGGAAACCCACGCAGACACGGGGAGGATGTGCTGACTCCGCACAGACAGTGACCCAGCCGGGAATCGACCATGGGACCCTGGAGCTTTGAAGCAACTGTGCTAACCACTATGCTACCATGCTACCGTGCTGCAACTTACCTATATAACTGTTCAAGTGCTTTTTAAAAGACAACATTGTACCCACCTCTACTACTGCCCTGACAGCTCGTCCCAGCCGCTCACCACGCTCCGTGTGAAAAGAAATGCCCCTCTGGATCCTTTGATCAATCCCCTCTCACCTGAATCTGCCATATCTGTGCTGCTCATTATTTGATAGAGCTCTATAAGATCACCCTCAACCTCTTACGCTCTTGGGAAACGAGTCATACTCGATCCAGTCCATACTTATAACTCAAACCATCAAGTGCCGGCAGCATCCTAGTAAATATATTCTGCACTCTTCATAGTTTAATCCTATCCTTTTTATAATAGGGTGCCCAGAACTGTACACAGTAAAACTGTCGGCACATTTTCACAGATTATTTTTTGGAAAATATTTTTATTGTCTTTTCACATATTAATAAACAGTTGTTACTTATATACATTACATTTTTCTTGCCCGTGCTAATTTGCTTTATTTTACATAGGGGTTTGTTGTGTCCTTCATTATTTGACTAACAGTTCGTACATTTTGCTGCCCTCTGGATCGGTCTATGATATCCCCCCTTCCTTCCCCCCCCCCCCCCCATTGGTATCAGCACCCTTCCTCTTCTCTTGTGGTTTCCCCATTCTCCCCCCCCCCCCCGGTTGCGCAGTCCTTTGATTCTTCATCTTTTTTCCCCCCTGGCTTACTTCTCGTTGCTGGCCTCGAACAGGATTTGGAACAGGCCGACGAACTGCCCCAAGTATCCAGGAAGCCTTCCCCTGACTCTCGGATGGCGTACTTAATCTTCTCCACGTGGAGAAGTTCCGAGAAGGCAGCGAGCCAGTCTGCAGCTTTGGGTGGTGCTGCCGATCGACAGTCGAGCAGGATTCTCTGGAGTGCGATTCGGGAAGCGAAAGCAAGGGCATTGGCCCCCTTCCCCATGTGTAACCCTGGCTGCTCCGAAACCCCGAAGATTGCCACTATTGGGCATGGCTTCACCCTCGCCCCCACAACTTTGGACATTGCCTCGGAGAAGGCTGTCCAGAACCCAGCAAACTTGAGGCAAGCCCAAAACATGTGGGGTTGGTGGCCGGGCCACTCTAGCACCGTTCACATTTGTCCTCCACTTCCGGGAAGAACCTGCTCATTCGGGTTCTGGTCAGGTGCGCTCGGTGCACCACTTTGAGCTGCATTAGGCTTAGCCTTGCGCAGGAGGAGGTGGAGCTCACCCTGCTCAGTGCTTCGCTCCAGAGTACCCATCCTACCTCTGTTCCCAGTTCGTCCTCCCACTTTTGTCTGGTTCCGTCCAGTGGTATTCGTGCTCTGTCCAGGAGCTGTCTGGATATCTTCCCACATACCCCCCCCCCTCTCCCCCCCCTCTTCTCCTCCTCGCTACTTCACATTTTCACAGATGGGAAAACGGGATATTGTAGACTATCTAACAAACCGTGGTCCATAATGAGCGCTATAATTTGTGTGAAAGAGGGAAAAAAATCTCATTCGGTAAAGTTGTCATAGGTACTTTTCTGTCAAGGAGTCAGAATGCACATTTTACAACAAGCATGCAGCACCAGAACATTGTGCTTTGAAATGATGCTTTCTCATGCTTTATTCATGATCAATGTGATTAATTTATCTGTGAGTCCCTTATTCCGCATAATAATGAAGTAAATATAGTTAAACATGTTGATTTCTACACGGTTGGTCCCAGGAGTTCATGCAACTCTATTTGATTCATTGCAGATAATGGTTCTTACGGTAATAAAAAAAAAACCTTCAGTTAATTATTGTACTGCTTTTCTTGCAAAACAATCTTCGGACACTGGGAAATTCGTGGAAACGCCTTGATTAAAATCTTTTAATAACACTAATAATCATCGCTTATTGTCACAAGTCGGCTTCAATGAAGTTACTGTGAAAAGCCCCGAGACGCGACATTCCAGCGCTTGTTCGGGGAGGCCGGTACGGGAATTGAACCCGCGCTGCTGGCCTTGTTCTAATATCATAGACTTCAGAAATTGAAGCAAAAATAAGGCATCAACTTGAAACAAGAACAAACCATTAACAAGATTTTTTAAATCAGTTCATGGAATGTCAATGTCACTGGCTGGGCCAGCAATGCCCATTCGGATTGCTCTCAACTGAGTGGCTTGCTCGGCCATTTCAGAGGTATTTACTAGTTAACCATTCTGCTGCGAATCTGGAGTCAGATATAGACGCGACCAGGTAAAGATGGCCATTTTCCTTCTCTAAAAAACATCAGTGAACTAGATGGTTTTTTTGAGAAACAACCACGATTAGAATCATGGTCTTCATGCGACTTTTAATTCCAGATTGATATTGATTTCAAATTTCACAAACTGCTGTCGTGGGATTCGAACCGGTACCCCAGAACCTTATCCTGGATCTCTGGGAAACTGATTTTGCAGGAACATGTCCTATTGTAGATTTCATATATTAAAAGTGTTCACAAGCCCTTGAAGAATGCGCAATGAAGCTTGAGAAGAATTTGACACGGGTGAGGTGTTTCATTCATCTCGCGGGAAAAAAACCTGAACAATAGGAGAAGCCTGAGCGAAGTATTTGCAGCTGAGGGCACAATATTTGGTACTCACAATGAAGCAATAACCGGACACCCAATTCCATTGGCGGGGTCGTTGATTGTCAATGGGTACAGGAGTAAATAGTTTGTCAATGGATCTATAACCGGACGGGAAGATGTTGTCATACGACAATGATCTGGAAAGCAGAATCTTCAAGGTTGATGACCACATACGTGACAGTAAGTTAAAAAAATGGAACAACTTTGCGTAGGAAGAGTATATGTAAAGTATGCCTACGCCTTGCCTCCAAGGCTCCGTGATTGTTCATTGAAGGAACTATTTCGGCTTCAAAGATTGAACCATATTTCTTCAGACACGACCTATCTCCAAGTAATAAAAAATGTCTCCGATGTATAAAAACGCTGCACACACAATGTCATTTATTCGATTGCTAATGCGAACTGAATTAAGTAAAAGCGGAAATTTGAAACTGTTTTTCCACTTATTTAATATATCCCTTTTTGTCATCTCAATTTCAGTCTATGGGAGAGCGTTAAATGAAGTCAAAGATTGGAATATGAATGAGATTAAAAACACATGGGTATTTGGGAACGTGAAGAGCCACAAATCCCTATAATGCAGAATCAGATCATTCGGCCCATCGATTCTGTACGGACCCTCTGAGACAGCAATCCACACAAGCCGACTCTCCCACCCTATCCCAATAACCCGTTAACCTAAATATCTTTGGACACAAAGGGACAATTTATCATGGTAATTCCACCTAACCTGCGCATGACGTTGACTTAAGGCCCAAATTGAACCCGGATCTCTGTGCCACCTTACCACTCAATTTCATTGATACAAAAAGTATTCGAAGCCAGTAGATAGAATAGCCATGGATCCCATTAATAGAAAAACAGGCAAGACAAAATAGGTGCCAAAATATATGGAACGTTGTTGAGGCTTTTGATCTGATTTCTATGTGTAAGCGATTGATATGTACATTTATTTAAATGTGTTTCGAATTGTGTGTGGGAGTGATTTTCATCAAACATGTATTTAAAATCAGGATACAAATTCAAAAATAACGCTGCCTGATTGCAGAATGAATTCACCTTGTGCACTTCGATGTCAACTCTGGATTCATAAGATGAAGGAAATCCAAGTTGGAAAAAATGAAGTTTAAAATGAATCTTAGCAGATAATGTTAACATAGATCTGTTTATTTTTACACAGGATCTTACTATGATGCTCCTAAAGGTATTTTTCTACTTTACCAATTTTATTGTCTGGCATTTTAAATATCTGCTCTCCCAAAAATAAGACCAACAGATAGATCATCAGCTCATAAGAAATATGAGCAGCATTCCGCGCACTAGGGTGATCGAAACCTCAGTCTAAAGTCGCTTTTAATCGAAAAACAAGCTTTATTCTACGCATTTAGTTAATATTTTTTATAACACACACAACTGCAATCATAAAGACCCCACACAGCTACAGTAACCTATGAATAACCCTTAATGAATCCCCCCCCCCCCTTAACTGTTCCAGTTCAGGAACAAAATCCAAATAAAACCAGAAACCGCTTTTCAAAGGTGTGGCACCGCACACGACACTCTTACTGTCTTTTCGACGTGTTATTGATACTCTGTTTCCCTTTTCAAACAGCAGGTTTGAATTCCTTCTGTAAAACAATTACATCTTTTAACTTATCAATTAGTCTGGAAACAGCTTATAAAACGAAGATAGAGAAACGCTTCTTCCAACCTGTGCAGTTCAAAACTAGTCCAAACTCAAAGACGAAAGTAAACTCACAGAGCCACAAACCAGCTCCAAACTCAAAGCGAAAGTGAAAGGTCACAGAGCTATATCCCAGCTCCATTCACACAATTATGACCTGTGATAAGATAAAAACGTTTCTTAAAGGGACACTCCCATGACAACTCCCCCCAAGAAAAAAAAAAACGCCATCAACTTCAAGGTTTCATTTCCACCTTTTCAGTTTCCCATTGATACCTATTCATAGTAAACGTACATGTTTCAAAGAAAAACAAAACTGGCAAGCACTGATAATAATAGTCATTTTAGTTCTTATTCTTTAACCATCAAGCCTGCTTTTCTTCATCACAATCGAGACAAAGCATTGGCTATCACATTTTCTCGTATAATTTTTAAATGAAATGGCTGCAGTAACAAACTCCATCGAAACAACATGGCAGTTTTATTCCTGAGTAGCTCCAAAACCCGCAATGGATATTATCAGTATATATAATTGTTTTAGACGAATTGCTGATAACATAAATGTTAAAATGATGCAAAGTCAACGCCGATCTCAAAGTCTCCCTTTCAATTGTCCAACACTTCCTCTGGTGATCAATTAGTTTCTTGGAAAAATATCCAAGAAATTCCTTTGTCGTCTTCTTGCAAGACCACAACACCTACGCCCACATCGCTCGCATCAACAGTCATCTCAAATGGTTTTGTGGAATATGGTGTGGCCAACACAGGAGCAATGGTTAACACAGCCTTCAGGCCGCCAAATGCCTGTTCACAGTACGCCATCCACTGAAATTTGCTCTGCTTCGACAGCATGTCCGTCTGTGGCACAATTACGCTTCTAAAATTCGGCACACATTTACGGTAATAACAACTAATGCCAAGAAATCTCAATATTTCCTTTGTGTCGTGGGTATTGGAAACTCCCCAATTACTTTTTGTTTTCACACCCCGTAGGACCATTTGTCCATATCCAATTGATTGGCCAAGGAACGTGACTTGGGCTTTACCAAACTCGCTTTTGGCTAGGTTTTACCACCCAACCCACTTCCTCAAGTCGGTCGAATAACTCTATCAGATGCTTCAAATGCTCTTTCCATGTCTTACGAAAAATCACCAGATCGCTTATGTATAGTGCACAATTGTGCGTTCTTGAAATGACTTTGTTAGTTAACCGTTGAAATGTGGCTGGGGCGTTTTTCATGACAAATGGCATAATTTGCAATTGGTATAAACCATCTGAAGTCGCAAAAGCTGAAATCTCCTTCATCCCTTCGGCTAAAGGTAACTGCCAGTAACCTTTAAGTAAATCCAGTTTGGAAATAAAATCTGATTGTCCCACCTGCTCAATGCAGTGCTCCGAGCGTGGGATAGGATGACACCTTGTCTGTTCATGCAACTGCATTAACCTTTCTATAGTCCACACACAATACTCCGGTTTCTCTACCATCACTATGGGTGAGCTCCATTGGCGGCAACCCGCTTCAATTATGCCATTTTCAAGCATACTCTCAATTTACTTTTGAACCTGTGCCGATTTTAAAGGGTTAAGTCTGTCTGGATGTTGTTTAATTGGAACAGCGTTTCCCACATCTACATCCTGTATAACCGTGTTAGTACTTCCCAACTGATTTCCACAAACTTGCCCATGTGACATTAACAACTCTTTCAGATCAGTTCGATTTTCCTCTGGAAGGTAACTCAATAATTTGTCCCAATTTGTAAGAACATCCTCGTTTCCAATTTAATTTGAGGAATGTCAAATTCAGAGTTAAATGGATTTGATTGTTCACTTTGATTTAGAATTACTACTACAACCTCCTCCTTTTGCTCTCCTTCCCTTTAAAAATACCGTTTAAGCATGTTCACATGACACACTCGATGAATTTTCCTTCTATCCGGCGTTCTTATCAAATAATTCACTCACACAATTTCCTTTCAATCTTATTGTGTCCACAAAACATTGTTTTTAAAGGTTAACCAACCACTGGTAACAATACTAAAACGTTATCTCCACTGGCAAAACTACAAACCTTTGCTACCTTGTCCTCTACTTGTTTCATCAGTTGCTGCGCAACGTTGTTCAAATTTTATTTTCCGTGGTTACAAATGGCTCCAACTGCCTCTGATTTCTCAGACTGGACCACTGATTAATAAGCAACAGCCTAGCTTATTTATAGCCTGTCTTTGCTTTGAGGATTACAGATGCGCAAGCCGTGGACGTATGATGTTTATTTATAAACATGGACCACCGGTAATAATGTATGCAAAATGTTTCATTTATGATCAATGTTAATAATTAATCTGTGAGTCGCTAAACAAGCTGATCAATGCATCGAATCTGTAAAACATGTTGAATTCTAGATGATTCTCCACACGAGGTTAACACAAGTCTATTTGTTCCGTTGCAGGATATGATAATTACGGTAAGAAAAAAATATTTCAGTGACCATATCTTAATTAATTTCCTTTCCAACACTCGGAGGAAGATGGACAATGAATTAAGATTAACTATTACCATTTTAGTAAATTAGTTTCATGATCATGCTCTTGAACATGCATTTCTATGCCGACGCACTGCTAATTATGTTGATTCTCACCAATATTTTTTAAAATCTGTTTGTTTCATTTCAGGTTATGGTCCTGAACCTTACGGTAAGAAAGACAAACCTCAGCGAATGGAACGTCATCCAAATCACTTGAAGGCTGCTTGAGAATTCGTTAAAAGTATTTTGCTAAAATTATTTTAGTATCGAAGGTTTGAGAAATTGAAACAGAAAGTGCAAAACCATGGAGAAAAAAAAATAAGAATGTACAAATCACGAATTCCGTGTCATTTGCGGCAATTACAGTCGTGATTGAATAAGCATGGTTTGGTACATGTACACTACTTTTATCCCCTACAGTTTGTTGCGTTTATATTTTGAAAGCTACTGGTTGTGAGGGCTATATTCTGTTGTAAGGAAGAACGAGGACAAAGGCCCCAGATTGCAAATATCTCCCAAAAGTTTTAATTTAAGAGGTAAGGCGTGTAAAGCAGGGCACGAAAGCTTGGCGTGTACTCAGTGGAATGTTCTGAACTGCAGGTGTGCAGGGAGTGTTTCCTGGAAACACAGGTTTTAGAGGTGGAACGGCAGCTGGGTGCACTGTGGAATCTTCGTGAGGTGAACATATTCTTGGATAGTATGTATGGAGGAGTGGTCATCACAGGAATTAGGGCTCCAAAAGGCAGGAAGGGAATAGGTTCACGTCGAGAGGACGAACGTTTAAGGGAGATGGACGGGATATGTTTTTCATACAGAGAGTGGTGGGTGCCTGTTGCTTGCTGCCAGATAATGTGGTGGAAGCAGGCACTTATAACATTTAAGAGGAATCTGAATAGATGTGCCTCTAATTTCCAATTTAATGCCATTTCCACCCATAATTTCCGATGTTCCTTTGCCACATGTGCCTCTAATTTCCAATTTAATGCCATTTCCAACATTAGCACGCCAGTTTGGGGGTCGATACAACCGACGAACGTTTTTTTCCCTGATGTTTCTTTGCTCTCGTCCTGCATAAAATCATAGAATTTACAGTGCAGAAGGAGTCCATTCGGCCCATCGAGTCTGAAGTACATCCTACTCAAGCCCACGTATCTACCCTATCCCCGTAACCCAGTAACCCCCACTTAATATTTTTTGGACATCAAGGGCAATTTAACATGGCCAACCCACCTGACCTGCAAATCTTTGGACAGTGGGAGGAAACCGGAGCAGCTAGAGGAAACGCACCAAACACGGTGAGAACGTGCAAAGTCCGCCCAAAAGTGACCCAGCCGGGAATCGACCCTGGGATCTTGGAGGTGTGAAGCAATTGTGCTAACCACTATGCTACCGTGCTGCCCATAAAGATCAAAGGGAGAGGCATAAAAATTGGCCAGACGAAACAGCAGACCTGAGGATTGGATCCAATTTATAATCAGGCAAAGGAGGATGAACTGACTGATTAGAAAGGGAAAAATAAAATTCAAGAGTAACCTTGTGGTGAACATCAAAAAATACTGTAAATCTTCTATAAGAATGTGAAGAGAAAAATGTTGGTGATGATAGGTCCCTTCGTCAGAAACAGGATCATATAATAAAGGGGACAATGAGTTGGCTGAGCAACTAAATACATATTTTTGTGTTGCCTTCACAAATATGTACCAGGAAATGTTGGGGAACAGCGGGGTTTTTGAGAGACAGTTGCTGAAGGAATCAGTACGACTAGGGAAATCGTGTTGCGGAAATTGATGGGATGGAAAGCAGATAAATCTACAGGGGCCGATCACATATATCTCAGACTACATAAGGATGTGGCCAGGAAATAATTGATGTATTAGTGGTCACCTTCGAAGATCCCATATTCTCTGTTACCGTTCCTGTGGATTGGGACCACAGCTAATGTGACCACACTATTTAAAAAGGGAAGTAGAGAGAACACAAGGAATTATAGATCATTCAGCCTGATGTTGGCAGTGGGCAAAATGCCAGTGTCCATCGTAAAATGTTTAATGGCAGGGCGCATGGAATACGGTGGCAGGACTGGACAGAGTCGGCATGGGTTTATGAAATGAAAATCATTGCTAGACAAATCTACTGGCATTCTTCTGGGGGAGTTGATGTGAGGGAGCCAGTGGATGTGGTGTATTTGGACTTTCAGAAGGCTTTAGACTATGTCCAACATGAGACATTTGTGTGAGAAATTCTGGATACTGTGCTGCTTTGGAAAGAAAACTGGTTGGCGGAGACGAAATGAAGAGTAGGAATGATCGGGTGGTTTTTCCAAATTAATTTGTGGGGTTCCGCAGGGATCAGTGTTAGGAGCCTTCTTATTCAATGTATATATATGCATGATTTAGAGGAGGAAACTAAATGTACGACCTCAACATTTGCAGATGACACAAGGCTGGGTGGGTGGATGTGCTGTGAGAGGATGCTGAAAAGTTGGTAACAGGAAATGCAGTCGTGAAGTAAGGGAATGCGAATAATTGTCAGGGGAACAAGATGAAGTGCTATTTAAACTAGCAGGGCATTTGGCTTAAAAAGTAACCAAAGAAATGGCTCTGGCTTGATGGGTCAAATTGCTGACGCGGTTGGTGTGAAGCTTTATTCTTCTTCTCTGAATGAGAGATGTTAACTCTCAAGATTGTTCCATGTTGTTATTAAACACCTTAACTCCACGTGATGGAGAAGTCTGACATCTGTAGAAAACGATGCCCAATGTATCCGGTATTGGATTGCCTCGTACATCTACTCTAAACATAGAACATAGAAAATACAGCACAGAACAGGCCCTTCGGCCCACGATGTTGTGCCGAACCTTTGTCCTGGATTAATCATAGATTATCATTGAATTTACAGTGCAGAAGGAGGCCATTCGGCCCTTTGAGTCTGCACCAGCTCTTGGAAAGAGCACCCTACCCAAACTCAACACCTCCACCCAACACCAAGGGCAATTTGGACATTAAGGGCAATTTATCATTGGCCAATTCACCTAACCCGCACATCTTTGGACTGTGGGAGGAAACCGGAGCACCCGGAGGAAACCCACGCAGACACGGGGAGGACGTGCAGACTCCGCACAGATAATGACCCAAGCCGGAATCGAACCTGGGACCATGGATCTGTGAAGCAATTGTCCTATCCACAATGCTACCGTGCTGCCCTTAAGAACAAATAAATCTACACTATATCATTTTCCCGTAATCCATGTGCCTATCCAACAGCTGCTTGAAGGTCCCTAATGTTTCCGACTCAACTACTTCCACAGGCAGTGCATTCCATGCCCCCACTACTCTCTGGGTAAAGAACCTACCTCTAATATCCCTCCTATATCTTCCACCTTTCACCTTAAATTTATGTCCCCTTGTAATGGTGTGTTCCACCTGGGGAAAAAGTCTCTGACTGTCTACTCTATCTATTCCCCTGATCATCTTATAAACCTCTATCAAGTCGCCCCTCATCCTTCTCCGCTCTAATGAGAAAAGGCCTAGCACCCTCAACCTTTCCTCGTAAGACCTACTCTCCATTCCAGGCAACATCCTGGTAAATCTTCTTTGCACCTTTTCCAGAGCTTCCACATCCTTCCTAAAATGAGGCGACCAGAACTGTACACAGTACTCCAAATGTGGCCTTACCAAAGTTTTGTACAGCTGCATCATCACCTCACGGCTCTTAAATTCAATCCCTCTGTTAATGAACGCGAGCACACCATAGGCCTTCTTCACAGCTCTATCCACTTGAGTGGCAACTTTCAAAGATGTATGAACATAGACCCCAAGGTCTCTCTGCTCCTCCACAATGCCAAGAACTCTACCGTTAACCCTGTATTCCGCATTCATATTTGTCCTTCCAAAATGGACAACCTCACACTTTTCAGGGTTAAACTCCATCTGCCACTTCTCAGCCCAGCTCTGCATCCTATCTAGTCTCTTTGCAGCCGACAACAGCCCTCCTTACTATCCACAACTCCACCAATCTTCATATCGTCTGCAAATTTACTGACCCACCCTTCAACTCCCTCATCCAAGTCATTAATGAAAATCACAAACAGCAGAGGACCCAGAACTGATCCCTGCGGTACACCACTGGTAACGGGGATCCAGGCTGAATATTTGCCATCCACCACCACTCTCTGACTTCTGTCGGTTAGCCAGTTCGTTATCCAACTGGCCAGATTTCCCACTATCCCATGCCTCCTTACTTTGTGCAGAAGCCTACCATGGGGAACTTTATCAAATGCCTTACTAAAATCCATGTACACTACATCCACTGCTTTACCTTCATCCACATGCTTGGTCACCTCCTCAAAGAATTCAATAAGATTTGTAAGGCAAGACCTACCCCTCACAAATCCGTTCTGACTATCCCGAATCAAGCAGTGTCTTTCCAGATGCTCAGAAATCCTATCCTTCAGTACCCTTTCCATTACTTTGCCTACCACCGAAGTAAGACTAACTGGCCTGTAATTCCCAGGGTTATCCCTAGTTCCTTTTTTGAACAGGGGCACGACATTCGCCACTCTCCAATCCCCTGGTACCACCCCTGTTGACAGTGAGGACGAAAAGATAATTGCCAACGGCTCTGCAATTTCATCTCTTGCTTCCCATAGAATCCTTGGATATATCCCGTCAGGCCCGGGGGACTTGTCTATCCTCAAGTTTTTCAAAATGCCCAACACATCTTCCTTCCTAACAAGTATTTCCTCGAGCTTACCAATCTGTTTCACATTGTCCTCTCCAACAATATCGCCCCTCTCATTTGTAAATACAGAAGAAAAGTACTCATTCAAGACCTCTCCTATCTCTTCAGACTCAATACACAATCTCCCGCTACTATCCTTGATCGGACCTACCCTCGCTCTAGTCATTCTCATATTTCTCACATATGTGTAAAAGGCCTTGGGGTTTTCCTTGATCCTACCCGCCAAAGATTGTTCATGCCCTCTCTTAGCTCTCCTAATCCCTTTCTTCAGTTCCGTCCTGGCTATCTTGTATCCCTCCAATGCCCTGTCTGAACCTTGTTTCTTCAGCCTTACATAAGTCACCTTTTTTCTCTTAACAAGACATTCAACCTCTCTTGTCAACCATGGTTCCCTTACTCGACCATCTCTTCCCTGCCTGACAGGGACATACATATCATGGACACGTAGCACCTGTTCCTTGAACAAGTTCCACATTTCACTTGTGTCCTTCCCTGCCAGCCTATGTTCCCAACTTATGCACTTCAATTCTTGTCTGACAACATCGTATTTACCCTTCCCCCAATTGTAAACCTTGCCCTGTTGCACGTACCTATCCCTCTCCATTACTAAAGTGAAAGTCACAGAATTGTGGTCACTATCTCCAAAATGCTCCCCCACTAACAAATCTATCACTTGCCCTGGCTCATTACCCAGTACTAAATCCAATATTGCCCCTCCTCTGGTCGGACAATCTACATACTGTGTTAGAAAAGCTTCCTGGACACACTGCACAAACACCACCCCATCCAAACTATTTGATCTAAAGAGTTTCCACTCAATATTTGGGAAGTTAAAGTCGCCCATGACTACTACCCTATGACTTCTGCACCTTTCCAAAATCTGTTTCCCAATCTGTTCCTCCACATCTCTGCTACTATTGGGGGGCCTATAGAAAACTCCTAACAAGGTGACTGCTCCTTTCCTATTTCTGACTTCAACCCATACTACCTCAATAGGGTGATACTCCTCGAACTGCCTTTCTGCAGCTGTTATACTATCTCTAATTAATAATGCCACCCCCCCCCCACCTCTTTTACCACCCTCCCTAATCTTATTGAAACATCTATAACCAGGGACCTCCAACAACCATTTCTGCCCCTCTTCTATCCAAGTTTCCGTGATGGCCACCACATTGTAGTCCCAAGTACCGATCCATGCCTTAAGTTCACCCACCTTATTCCTGATGCTTCTTGCGTTGAAGTATACACACTTCAACCCATCTCCGTGCCTGCAAATACTCTCCTTTGTCAGTGTTCCCTTCCCCACTGCCTCATTACATGCTTTGGCGTCCTGAATATCGGCTACCTTAGTTGCTGGACTACAAATCCGGTTCCCATTCCCCTGCCAAATTAGTTTAAACCCTCCCGAAGAGTACTAGCAAACCTCCCTCCCAGGATATTGGTGCCCCTCTGGTTCAGATGCAACCCGTCCTGCTTGTACAGGTCCCACCTTCCCCAGAATGCGCTCCAATTATCCAAATACCTGAAACCCTCCCTCCTACACCATTCCTGCAGCCACGTGTTCAACTGCACTCTCTCCCTATTCCTAGCCTCGCTATCACGTGGCACCGGCAACAAACCAGAGATGACAACTCTGTCTGTCCTGGCTTTCAACTTCCAGCCTAACTCCCTAAACTTGTTTATTACGTCCACACCCCTTTTCCTACCTATGTCGTTGGTACCAATGTGCACCACGACTTCTGGCTGCTCCCCCTCCCCCTTAAGGATCCTGAAGACACGATCCGAGACATCCCTGGCCCTGGCACCCGGGAGGCAACATACCTTCCGGGAGTCTCGCTCGCGACCACAGAATCTCCTATCTATTCCCCTAACCATTGAATCTCCTACAACTATTGCTTTTCTATTCTCCCCCCTTCCCTTCTGAGCCCCAGAGCCAGACTCAGTGCCAGAGACCTGGCCGCTAGGGCCTTCTCCCGGTAGGTCATCCCCCCCAACAGCATCCAAAACGGTATACTTGTTTTGAAGGGGAACGGCCACGAGGGATCCCTGCACTGTCTGCCTGTTTGTTTTTTTCCCCCTGACTGTAACCCAGCTATTCTTGTCCTGTACCTTGGGTGTGGTTACCTCCCTGTAACTCTTCTCAATCACCCCCTCTGCCTCCCGGATGATCCGAAGTTCATCCAGCTTCAGCTCCAGTTCCCTAACACGGTCTTTGAGGAGCTGAAGTTGGGTGCACTTCCCACAGGCATAGTCAGTGGGGACACCGGTGGTACCCCTCACCACCCACATCCGACAGGTGGAGCATGTAACTGGCCTAGCCTCCATCCCCTCTTACCTGACAGAATGTAGCTGCTGTGTGGACTAACTAGATCTCCGCCCTCCGACACTGCTCCCAGTCAGCTACACTTCCTGTAAACTCCGGGCTCTCTTCTCACTCTTTGCGGAAATGTCGGAAACAAAATGAAAGGAGCACCTTACTCCCTCCTCACCTAACTCCCTCGGTCACCAAACTCTTACTATAGCACTCAAATGCACCAAATTCAGCACTCCCTCGGTCACCAAACTCTCACTATCGCACTCAAAAAGCACCAAATTCAGCACTCAGTGCAAACAAAAAAAAAAAAAAAAAAAAACGTTGTTGAGGCTTTTGATCTGATTTCTATGTGTAAGCGATTGATATGTACATTTATTTAAATGTGTTTCTAATTGTGTGTGCGAGTGATTTTCATCAAACATGTATTGAAAATCAGGATACAAATTCAAAAATAATTCTGCCTGAATGCTGAATGAATTCACCTTGTGCACTTCGATGTCAACTCTGGATTCATAAGATGAAGGAAATCCAAGTTGGAAAAAATGAAGTTTAAAATGAATCTTAGCAGATAATGTTAACATAGATCTGTTTATTTTTACACAGGATCTTACTATGATGCTCCTAAAGGTATTTTTCTACTTTACCAATTTTATTGTCTGGCATTTTAAATATCTGCTCCCCCAAAAATAAGACCAACAGATAGATCATCAGCTCATAAGAAATATGAGCAGCATTCCGTGCACTAGCCTGCTCGAAACTTCAGTCTAAAGTCGCTTTTAATCGAAAAACAAGCTTTATTCTACGCATTTAGTTAATATTTTTTATAACACACACAACTGCAATCATAAAGACCCCACACAGCTACAGTAACCTATGAATAACCCTTAATGAATCCCCCTCCCCCTTAACTGTTCCAGTTCAGGAACAAAATCCAAATAAAACCAGAAACCGCTTTTCAAAGGTGTGGCACCGCACACGACACTCTTACTGTCTTTTCGACTTGTTATTGATACTCTGTTTCCCTTTTCAAACAGCAGGTTTGAATTCCTTCTGTAAAACAATTACATCTTTTAACTTATCTATTAGTCTGGAAACAGCTTATAAAACGAAGATAGAGAAACGCTTCTTCCAACCTGTGCAGTCCAAAACTAGTCCAAACTCAAAGACGAAAGTAAACTCACAGAGCCACAAACCAGCTCCAAACTCAAAGCGAAAGTGAAAGGTCACAGAGCTATATCCCAGCTCCATTCACACAATTATGACCTGTGATAAGATAAAAACGTTTCTTAAAGGGACACTCCCATGACAACTCCCCCCAAGAAAAAAAAATAAGCCATCAACTTCAAGGTTTCATTTTCACCTTTTCAGTTTCCCATTGATACCTATTCATAGTAAACGTACATGTTTCAAAGAAAAACAAAACTGGCAAGCACTGATAATAATAGTAATTTTAGTTCTTATTCTTCAACCATCAAACCTGCTTTTCTTCATCACAATCGAGACAAAGCATTGGCTATCACATTTTCTCGTATAATTTTTAAATGAAATGGCTGCAGTAACAAACTCCATCGAAACAGCATGGCAGTTTTATTCCTGAGTAGCTCCAAAAACGGCAATGGATATTATCAGTATATATAATTGTTTTAGACGAATTGCTGATAACATAAATGTTAAAATGATGCAAAGTCAACGCCGATCTCAAAGTCTCCTTTTCAATTGTCCAATACTTCCTCTGGTGATCAATTAGTTTCTTGGAAAAATATCCAAGAAATTCCTTTGTCGTCTTCTTGCAAGACCACAACACCTACGCCCACATCGCTCGCATCAACAGTCATCTCAAATGGTTTTGTGGAATATGGTGTGGCCAACACAGGAGCAATGGTTAACAGCCTTCAGGCCACCAAATGCCTGTTCACAGTACGCCGTCCACTGAAATTTGCTCTGCTTCGACAGCATGTCCGTCTGTGGCACAATTACGCTTCTAAAATTCGGCACACATTTACGGTAATACCAACTCATGCCAAGAAATCTCATTATTTCCTTCGTGCCGTGGGTATTGGAAACTCCCCAATTACTTTTTGTTTTCACACCCCGTGGGACCATTTGTCCATATCCAATTGATTGGCCAAGGAACGTGACTTGGGCTTTGCCAAACTCGCTTTTGGCTAGGTTTTACCACCCAACCCACTTCCTCAAGTCGGTCGAATAACTCTATCAGATGCTTCAAATGCTCTTTCCATGTCTTCCGAAAAATCACCAGACCGTCTATGTATAGTGCACAATTGTGAGTTCTTAAAATGACTTTGTTAGTTAACCGTTGAAATGTGGCTGGGGTGTTTTTCATGCCAAATGGCATAATTTTTAATTGGTATAAACCATCTGAAGTCGCAAAAGCTGAAATCTCCTTCGTCCTTTCGGCTAAAGGTAACTGCCAGTAACCTTTAAGTAAATCCAGTTTGGAAATAAAATCTGATTGTCCCACCTGCTCAATGCAGTGCTCCGAGTGTGGGATAGGATGACACCTTGTCTGTTCTTGCAACTGCATTAACCTTTCTATAGTCCACACACAATACTCCGGCTTCTCTACCATCACTATGGGTGAGCTCCATTGGCGGCAACCCGCTTCAATTATGCCATTTTCAAGCATACTCTCGATTTACTTTTGAACCTGTGCCGATTTTAAAGTGTTAAGTCTGTCGGGATGTTGTTTAATTGGAACAGTGTTTCCCACATCTACATCCTGTATAACCGTGCTAGTACTTCCCAACTGATTTCCACAAACTTGCCCATGTGACATTAACAACTCTTTCAGATCAGTTTGGTTTTCCTCTGGAAGGTAACTCAATAATTTGTCCCAATTTGTAAGAACATCCTCGTTTCCAATTTAATTTGAGGAATGTCAAATCCAGAGTCATATGGATTCGATTCTTCACTTTGATTTAGAATTACTACAACCTCCTCCTTTTGCTCTCCTTCCCTTTAAAAATACCTTTTAAGCATGTTCACATGACACACTCGATGAGTTTTCCTTCTATCCGGCGTTCTTTTCAAATAATTCACTCACACAATTTCCTTTCAATCTGATTGTGTCCACAAAACATTGTTTTTAAAGGTTCACCAACCACTGGTAACAATACTAAAACGTTATCTCCACTGGCAAAACTACAAACCTTTGCTATCTTGTCCTCTACTTGTTTCATCAGTTGCTGCGCAACGTTGTTCAAATTTTATTTTACGTGGTTACAAATGGCTCCAACTGCCTCTGATTTCTCAGACTGGACCACTGATTAATAGGCAACAGCCTAGCTTATTTATAGCCTGTCTTTGCTTTGAGGATTACAGATGCGCAAGCCGTGGACGTATGGTGTTTATTTATAAACATGGACCACCGGTAATAATGTATGCAAAATGTTTCATTTATGATCAATGTTAATAATTAATCTGTGAGTCGCTAAACAAGCTGATCAATGCATCGAATCTGTAAAACATGTTGAATTCTGGATGATTCTCCACAAGAGGTTAACACAAGTCTATTTGTTCCGTTGCAGGATATGATAATTACGGTAAGAAAAAAATATTTCAGTGACCATATCTTAATTAATTTCCTTTCCAACACTCGGAGGAAGATGGACAATGAATTAAGATTAACTATTACCATTTTAGTAAATTAGTTTCATGATCATGCTCTTGAGAAATTGAAGATGATATTGCGGAGAAAAACACGATTCAGTAACCTATCCAACTTAATAGTCATACCTTAGGACGTTTGTCATGCCCTTGAAAGTTGTGCAACATTCCTGATCCGCAGTGAGGTGGTTGACTGAACATGCTCTTATACGACTTGGCACACTATTCAATGGAAGGGCAATTAAGAAATGGCAACCAATATTAGACTTGACAGATATGGTGAAAGCAATTATTGGATAACTGATATTAAAATAATGAACAATAAACAATCCGATTTGGAGAATATTGTGCGGTTTTCCAAGTCATAGACAATCCTGATTTTATGCAGCTTTGAATAATTTATAAATGAGCCCCATTCTGCCAAATCAAAGAATTAAATAGGACCTGAATAGATTCTAAACTTCAGAAAGTTTTAAACCGTTGTGAAATACTTTCAATAAAGCTCAAACTCAGACAACTTCAGAATCTCTGTCCAATGCGATGAAATGCAAAAAATCAGGACATTTCATATTATTTGTCCTTATCAATGTTATGTTATATTAGAGAACTGAACGAGATAACGTAGATCACCTAACACAACTGTACTGCTCATTGAATGTCTATATTAATTTTCAACAGGCGTTATTAATTTAATTGCTTCACTGGCTGCTTTTCTGTCATGGGTCGGACTATTTTTTAAAAAAGTGGTGTACTGCAAACAGACACATTGAAATTATGCGTGCAAGTGTTTTTTTGAGATCAATGTTAGCAATTAACCTGTTAAGTCCTGAACATGCATTTCTATGCCGACGCACTGCTAATTATGTTGATTCTCACCAATATTTTTTAAAATCTGTTTGTTTCATTTCAGGTTATGGTCCTGAACCTTACGGTAAGAAAGACAAACCTCAGCGAATGGAACGTCATCCAAATCACTTGTAGGCTGCTTG
Organism: Scyliorhinus torazame; assembly: GCF_047496885.1. Classification (NCBI taxonomy): domain Eukaryota; kingdom Metazoa; phylum Chordata; class Chondrichthyes; order Carcharhiniformes; family Scyliorhinidae; genus Scyliorhinus; species Scyliorhinus torazame. Next base: position 25,158,297 of record NC_092737.1, on the reverse strand, counting down.
AGAATTCGTTAAAAATATTTTGCTAAAATTGTTTTAGTATCGAAGGTTTGAGAAATTGAAACAGAAAGTGCAAAACCATGGAGAAAAAAAATAAGAATGTACAAATCACGAATTCCGTGTGATTTGCGGCAATTATAGTCGTGATTGAATAAGCATGGTTTGGTACGTGTACACTACTTTTACCCCGTACAGTTTGTTACGTTTATATTTTGAAAGCTACAGGTTGTGAGGGCTATATTCTGTTGTAAGGAAGAACGAGGACAAAGGCCCCAGATTGCAAATATCTCCCAAAAGTTTTAATCTAAGAGGTAAGGCGTGTAAAGCAGGGCACGAAAGCTTGGCGTGTACTCAGTGGAATGTTCTGAACTGCAGGTGTGCAGGGAGTGTTTCCTGGAAACACAGGTTTTAGAGGTGGAACGGCAGCTGGGTGCACTGTGGAATCTTCGTGAGGTGAACATATTCTTGGATAGTATGTATGGAGGAGTGGTCATCACAGGAATTAGGGCTCCAAAAGGCAGGAAGGGAATAGGTTCACGTCGAGAGGACGAACGTTTAAGGGAGATGGACGGGATATGTTTTTCATACAGAGAGTGGTGGGTGCCTGTTGCTTGCTGCCAGATAATGTGGTGGAAGCAGGCACTTATAACATTTAAGTGGAATCTGAATAGATGTGCCTCTAATTTCCAATTTAATGCCATTTCCACCCATAAATTCCGATGTTCCTTTGCCACATGTGCCTCTAATTTCCAATTTAATGCCATTTCCAACATTAGCGCACCAGTTTGGGGGTCGATACAACCGACGAACGTTTTTTTCCCTGATGTTTCTTTGCTCTCGTCCTGCATAAAATCATAGAATTTACAGTGCAGAAGGAGTCCATTCGGCCCATCGAGTCTGCACCGGCCCGTACGAAGAGCATCCTACTCAAGCCCACGTATCTACCCTATCCCCGTAACCCAGTAACCCCCACTTAATATTTTTTGGACATCAAGGGCAATTTAACATGGCCAACCCACCTGACCTGCAAATCTTTGGACAGTGGGAGGAAACCGGAGCAGCTAGAGGAAACGCACGCAAACACGGTGAGAACGTGCAAAGTCCGCACAAACAGTGACCCAGCCGGGAATCGAACCTGGGATCTTGGAGGTGTGAAGCAATTGTGCTAACCACTATGCTACCGTGCTGCCCATAAAGATCCAAGGGAGAGGCATAAAAATTGGCCAGACGAAACAGCAGACCTGAGGATTGGATCCAATTTATAATCAGGCAAAGGAGGATGAACTGACTGATTAGAAAGGGAAAAGTAAAATACAAGAGTAACCTTGTGGTGAACATCAAAAAATACTGTAAATCTTCTATAAGAATGTGAAGAGAAAAATGTTGGTGATGATAGGTCCCTTAGTCAGAAACAGGATCATATAATAAAGGGGACAATGAGTTGGCTGAGCAACTAAATACATATTTTTGTGTTGCCTTCACAAATATGTACCAGGAAATGTTGGGGAACAGCGGGGTTTTTGAGAGACAGTTGCTGAAGGAATCAGTACGACTAGGGAAATCGTGTTGCGGAAATTGATGGGATGGAAAGCAGATAAATCTACAGGGGCCGATCACATATATCTCAGACTAGATAAGGATGTGGCCAGGAAATAATTGATGTATTAGTGGTCACCTTCGAAGATCCCATATTCTCTGTTACCGTTCCTGTGGATTGGGACCACAGCTAATGTGACCACACTATTTAAAAAGGGAAGTAGAGAGAACACAAGGAATTATAGATCATTCAGCCTGATGTTGGCAGTGGGCAAAATGCCAGAGTCCATCGTAAAATGTTTAATGGCAGGGCGCATGGAATACGGTGGCAGGACTGGACAGAGTCGGCATGGGTTTATGAAATGAAAATCATTGCTAGACAAATCTACTGGCATTCTTCTGGGGGAGTTGATGTGAGGGAGCCAGTGGATGTGGTGTATTTGGACTTTCAGAAGGCTTTAGACTATGTCCAACATGAGACATTTGTGTGAGAAATTCTGGATACTGTGCTGCTTTGGAAAGAAAACTGGTTGGCGGAGATGAAATGAAGAGTAGGAATGATCGGGTGGTTTTTCCAAATTAATTTGTGGGGTTCAGCAGGAATCAGTGTTAGGAGCCTTCTTATTCAATGTATATATATGCATGATTTAGAGGAGGAAACTAAATGTACGACCTCAACATTTGCAGATGACACAAGGCTGGGTGGGTGGATGTGCTGTGAGAGGATGCTGAAAAGTTGGTAACAGGATATGCAGTCGTGAAGTAAGGGAATGCGAATAATTGTCAGGGGAACAAGATGAAGTGCTATTTAAACTAGCAGGGCATTTGGCTTAAAAAGTAACCAAGGAAATGGTTCTGGCTTGATGGGTCAAATTGCTGACGCGGTTGGTGTGAAGCTTTATTCTTCTTCTCTGAATGAGAGATGTTAACTCTCAAGATTGTTCCATGTTGTTATTAAACACCTTAACTCCACGTGATGGAGAAGTCTGACATCTGTAGAAAACGATGCCCAATGTATCCGGTATTGGATTGCCTCGTACATCTACTCTAAACATAGAACATAGAACATACAACATAGAAAATACAGCACAGAACAGGCCCTTCGGCCAACGATGTTGTGCCGAACCTTTGTCCTAGATTAATCATAGATTATCATTGAATTTACAGTGCAGAAGGAGGCCATTCGGCCCTTTGAGTCTGCACCAGCTCTTGGAAAGAGCACCCTACCCAAACTCAACACCTCCACCCAACACCAAGGGCAATTTGGACATTAAGGGCAATTTATCATTGGCCAATTCACCTAACCCGCACATCTTTGGACTGTGGGAGGAAACCGGAGCACCCGGAGGAAACCCACGCAGACACGGGGAGGACGTGCAGACTCCGCACAGATAATGACCCAAGCCGGAATCGAACCTGGGACCATGGACCTGTGAAGCAATTGTGCTATCCACAATGCTACCGTGCTGCCCTTAAGAACAAATAAATCTACACTATATCATTTTCCCGTAATCCATGTACCTATCCAACAGCTGCTTGAAGGTCCCTAATGTTTCCGACTCAACTACTTCCACAGGCAGTGCATTCCATGCCCCCACTACTCTCTGGGTAAAGAACCTACCTCTAATATCCCTCCTATATCTTCCACCTTTCACCTTAAATTTATGTCCCCTTGTAATGGTGTGTTCCACCTGGGGAAAAAGTCTCTGACTGTCTACTCTATCTATTCCCCTGATCATCTTATAAACCTCTATCAAGTCGCCCCTCATCCTTCTCCGCTCTAATGAGAAAAGGCCTAGCACCCTCAACCTTTCCTCGTAAGGCCTACTCTCCATTCCAGGCAACATCCTGGTAAATCTTCTTTGCACCTTTTCCAGAGCTTCCACATCCTTCCTAAAATGAGGCGACCAGAACTGTACACAGTACTCCAAATGTGGCCTTACCAAAGTTTTGTACAGCTGCATCATCACCTCACGGCTCTTAAATTCAATCCCTCTGTTAATGAACGCGAGCACACCATAGGCCTTCTTCACAGCTCTATCCACTTGAGTGGCAACTTTCAAAGATGTATGAACATAGACCCCAAGGTCTCTCTGCTCCTCCACAATGCCAAGAACTCTACCGTTAACCCTGTATTCCGCATTCATATTTGTCCTTCCAAAATGGACAACCTCACACTTTTCAGGGTTAAACTCCATCTGCCACTTCTCAGCCCAGCTCTGCATCCTATCTAGTCTCTTTGCAGCCGACAACAGCCCTCCTTACTATCCACAACTCCACCAATCTTCATATCGTCTGCACATTTACTGACCCATCCTTCAACTCCCTCATCCAAGTCATTAATGAAAATCACAAACAGCAGAGGACCCAGAACTGATCCCTGCGGTACACCACTGGTAACGGGGATCCAGGCTGAATATTTGCCATCCACCACCACTCTCTGACTTCTATCGGTTAGCCAGTTCGTTATCCAACTGGCCAGATTTCCCACTATCCCATGCCTCCTTACTTTGTGCAGAAGCCTACCATGGGGAACTTTATCAAATGCCTTACTAAAATCCATGTACACTACATCCACTGCTTTACCTTCATCCACATGCTTGGTCACCTCCTCAAAGAATTCAATAAGATTTGTAAGGCAAGACCTACCCCTCACAAATCCGTGCTGACTATCCCGAATCAAGCAGTGTCTTTCCAGATGCTCAGAAATCCTATCCTTCAGTACCCTTTCCATTACTTTGCCTACCACCGAAGTAAGACTAACTGGCCTGTAATTCCCAGGGTTATCCCTAGTTCCTTTTTTGAACAGGGGCACGACATTCGCCACTCTCCAATCCCCTGGTACCACCCCTGTTGACAGTGAGGACGAAAAGATAATTGCCAACGGCTCTGCAATTTCATCTCTTGCTTCCCATAGAATCCTTGGATATATCCCGTCAGGCCCGGGGGACTTGTCTATCCTCAAGTTTTTCAAAATGCCCAACACATCTTCCTTCCTAACAAGTATTTCCTCGAGCTTACCAATCTGTTTCACATTGTCCTCTCCAACAATATCGCCCCTCTCATTTGCAAATACAGAAGAAAAGTACTCATTCAAGACCTCTCCTATCTCTTCAGACTCAATACACAATCTCCCGCTACTATCCTTGATCGGACCTACCCTCGCTCTAGTCATTCTCATATTTCTCACATATGTGTAAAAGGCCTTGGGGTTTTCCTTGATCCTACCCGCCAAAGATTGTTCATGCCCTCTCTTAGCTCTCCTAATCCCTTTCTTCAGTTCCCTCCTGGCTATCTTGTATCCCTCCAATGCCCTGTCTGAACCTTGTTTCTTCAGCCTTCCATAAGTCACCTTTTTTCTCTTAACAAGACATTCAACCTCTCTTGTCAACCATGGTTCCCTCACTCGACCATCTCTTCCCTGCCTGACAGGGACATACATATCATGGACACTTAGCACCTGTTCCTTGAACAAGTTCCACATTTCACTTGTGTCCTTCCCTGCCAGCCTATGTTCCCAACTTATGCACTTCAATTCTTGTCTGACAACATCGTATTTACCCTTCCCCCAATTGTAAACCTTGCCCTGTTGCACGTACCTATCCCTCTCCATTACTAAAGTGAAAGTCACAGAATTGTGGTCACTATCTCCAAAATGCTCCCCCACTAACAAATCTATCACTTGCCCTGGCTCATTACCCAGTACTAAATCCAATATTGCCCCTCCTCTGGTCGGACAATCTACACACTGTGTTAGAAAAGCTTCCTGGACACACTGCACAAACACCACCCCATCCAAACTATTTGATCTAAAGAGTTTCCACTCAATATTTGGGAAGTTAAAGTCGCCCATGACTACTACCCTATGACTTCTGCACCTTTCCAAAATCTGTTTCCCAATCTGTTCCTCCACATCTCTGCTACTATTGGGGGGCCTATAGAAAACTCCTAACAAGGTGACTGCTCCTTTCCTATTTCTGACTTCAACCCATACTACCTCAATAGGGTGATACTCCTCGAACTGCCTTTCTGCAGCTGTTATACTATCTCTAATTAATAATGCCACCCCCCCCCACCTCTTTTACCACCCTCCCTAATCTTATTGAAACATCTATAACCAGGGACCTCCAACAACCATTTCTGCCCCTCTTCTATCCAAGTTTCCGTGATGGCCACCACATCGTAGTCCCAAGTACCGATCCATGCCTTAAGTTCACCCACCTTATTCCTGATGCTTCTTGCGTTGAAGTATACACACTTCAACCCATCTCCGTGCCTGCAAATACTCTCCTTTGTCAGTGTTCCCTTCCCCACTGCCTCATTACATGCTTTGGCGTCCTGAATATCGGCTACCTTAGTTGCTGGACTACAAATCCGGTTCCCATTCCCCTGCCAAATTAGTTTAAACCCTCCCGAAGAGTACTAGCAAACCTCCCTCCCAGGATATTGGTGCCCCTCTGGTTCAGATGCAACCCGTCCTGCTTGTACAGGTCCCACCTTACCCAGAATGCGCTCCAATTATCCAAATACCTGAAACCCTCCCTCCTACACCATTCCTGCAGCCACGTGTTCAAATGCACTCTCTCCCTATTCCTAGCCTCGCTATCACGTGGCACCGGCAACAAACCAGAGATGACAACTCTGTCTGTCCTGGCTTTCAACTTCCAGCCTAACTCCCTAAACTTGTTTATTACGTCCACACCCCTTTTCCTACCTATGTCGTTGGTACCAATGTGCACCACGACTTCTGGCTGCTCCCCCTCCCCCTTAAGGATCCTGAAGACACGATCCGAGACATCCCTGGCCCTGGCACCCGGGAGGCAACATACCTTCCGGGAGTCTCGCTCGCAACCACAGAATCTCCTATCTATTCCCCTAACCATTGAATCTCCTACAACTATTGCTTTTCTATTCTCCCCCCTTCCCTTCTGAGCCCCAGAGCCAGACTCAGTGCCAGAGACCTGGCCGCTAGGGCCTTCCCCCGGTAGGTCATCCCCCCCAACAGCATCCAAAACGGTATACTTGTTTTGAAGGGGAACGGCCACGAGGGATCCCTGCACTGTCTGCCTGTTTGTTTTTTTCCCCCTGACTGTAACCCAGCTATTCTTGTCCTGTACCTTGGGTGTGGTTACCTCCCTGTAACTCTTCTCAATCACCCCCTCTGCCTCCCGGATGATCCGAAGTTCATCCAGCTTCAGCTCCAGTTCCCTAACACGGTCTTTGAGGAGCTGAAGTTGGGTGCACTTCCCGCAGGCATAGTCAGTGGGGACACCGGTGGTATCCCTCACCACCCACATCCGACAGGTGGAGCATGTAACTGGCCTAGCCTCCATCCCCTCTTACCTGACAGAATGTAGCTGCTGTGTGGACTAACTAGATCTCCGCCCTCCGACTCTGCTCCCAGTCAGCTACACTTCCTGTAAACTCCGGGCTCTCTTCTCACTCTTTGCGGAAATGTCGGAAACAAAATGAAAGGAGCACCTTACTCCCTCCTCACCTAACTCCCTCGGTCACCAAACTCTTACTATAGCACTCAAATGCACCAAATTCAGCACTCCCTCGGTCACCAAACTCTCACTATCGCACTCAAAAAGCACCAAATTCAGCACTCAGTGCAAACAAAAAAATAAAAAATAAAAAATAAAATAAAAAAAAACGTTGTTGAGGCTTTTGATCTGATTTCTATGTGTAAGCGATTGATATGTACATTTATTTAAATGTGTTTCGAATTGTGTGTGCGAGTGATTTTCATCAAACATGTATTGAAAATCAGGATACAAATTCAAAAATAATTCTGCCTGAATGCTGAATGAATTCACCTTGTGCACTTCGATATCAACTCTGGATTCATAAGATGAAGGAAATCCAAGTTGGAAAAAATGAAGTTTAAAATGAATCTTAGCAGATAATGTTAACATAGATCTGTTTATTTTTACACAGGATCTTACTATGATGCTCCTAAAGGTATTTTTCTACTTTACCAATTTTATTGTCTGGCATTTTAAATATCTGCTCCCCCAAAAATAAGACCAACAGATAGATCATCAGCTCATAAGAAATATGAGCAGCATTCCGCGCACTAGCCTGCTCGAAACTTCAGTCTAAAGTCGCTTCTAATCGAAAAACAAGCTTTATTCTACGCATTTAGTTAATATTTTTTATAACACACACAACTGCAATCATAAAGACCCCACACAGCTACAGTAACCTATGAATAACGCTTAATGAATCCCCCTCCCCCTTAACTGTTCCAGTTCAGGAACAAAATCCAAATAAAACCAGAAACCGCTTTTCAAAGGTGTGGCACCGCACACGACACTCTTACTGTCTTTTCGACTTGTTATTGATACTCTGTTTCCCTTTTCAAACAGCAGGTTTGAATTCCTTCTGTAAAACAATTACATCTTTTAACTTATCAATTAGTCTGGAAACAGCTTATAAAACGAAGATAGAGAAACGCTTTTTCCAACCTGTGCAGTCCAAAACTAGTCCAAACTCAAAGACGAAAGTAAACTCACAGAGCCACAAACCAGCTCCAAACTCAAAGCGAAAGTGAAAGGTCACAGAGCTATATCCCAGCTCCATTCACACAATTATGACCTGTGATAAGATAAAAACGTTTCTTAAAGGGACACTCCCATGACAACTCCCCCCAAGAAAAAAAAATAAGCCATCAACTTCAAGGTTTCATTTTCACCTTTTCAGTTTCCCATTGATACCTATTCATAGTAAACGTACATGTTTCAAAGAAAAACAAAACTGGCAAGCACTGATAATAATAGTAATTTTAGTTCTTATTCTTCAACCATCAAACCTGCTTTTCTTCATCACAATCGAGACAAAGCATTGGCTATCACATTTTCTCGTATAATTTTTAAATGAAATGGCTGCAGTAACAAACTCCATCGAAACAGCATGGCAGTTTTATTCCTGAGTAGCTCCAAAAACGGCAATGGATATTATCAGTATATATAATTGTTTTAGACGAATTGCTGATAACATAAATGTTAAAATGATGCAAAGTCAACGCCGATCTCAAAGTCTCCTTTTCAATTGTCCAATACTTCCTCTGGTGATCAATTAGTTTCTTGGAAAAATATCCAAGAAATTCCTTTGTCGTCTTCTTGCAAGACCACAACACCTACGCCCACATCGCTCGCATCAACAGTCATCTCAAATGGTTTTGTGGAATATGGTGTGGCCAACACAGGAGCAATGGTTAACAGCCTTCAGGCCGCCAAATGCCTGTTCACAGTACGCCGTCCACTGAAATTTGCTCTGCTTCGACAGCATGTCCGTCTGTGGCACAATTACGCTTCTAAAATTCGGCACACATTTACGGTAATACCAACTCATGCCAAGAAATCTCATTATTTCCTTCGTGCCGTGGGTATTGGAAACTCCCCAATTACTTTTTGTTTTCACACCCCGTGGGACCATTTGTCCATATCCAATTGATTGGCCAAGGAACGTGACTTGGGCTTTGCCAAACTCGCTTTTGGCTAGGTTTTACCACCCAACCCACTTCCTCAAGTCGGTCGAATAACTCTATCAGATGCTTCAAATGCTCTTTCCATGTCTTACGAAAAATCACCAGACCGTCTATGTATAGTGCACAATTGTGAGCTCTTAAAATGACTTTGTTAGTTAACCGTTGAAATGTGGCTGGGGTGTTTTTCATGCCAAATGGCATAATTTTTAATTGGTATAAACCATCTGAAGTCGCAAAAGCTGAAATCTCCTTCGTCCTTTCGGCTAAAGGTAACTGCCAGTAACCTTTAAGTAAATCCAGTTTGGAAATAAAATCTGATTGTCCCACCTGCTCAATGCAGTGCTCCGAGTGTGGGATAGGATGACACCTTGTCTGTTCTTGCAACTGCATTAACCTTTCTATAGTCCACACACAATACTCCGGCTTCTCTACCATCACTATGGGTGAGCTCCATTGGCGGCAACCCGCTTCAATTATGCCATTTTCAAGCATACTCTCGATTTACTTTTGAACCTGTGCCGATTTTAAGGTGTTAAGTCTGTCTGGATGTTGTTTAATTGGAACAGCGTTTCCCACATCTACATCCTGTATAACCATGTTAGTACTTCCCAACTGATTTCCACAAACTTGCCCATGTGACATTAACAACTCTTTCAGATCAGTTCGGTTTTCCTCTGGAAGGTAACTCAATAATTTGTCCCAATTTGTAAGAACATCCTCGTTTCCAATTTAATTTGAGGAATGTCAAATTCAGAGTCAAATGGATTCGATGCTTCACTTTGATTTAGAATTACTACAACCTCCTCCTTTTGCTCTCCTTCCCTTTAAAAATACCGTTTAAGCATGTTCACATGACACACTCGATGAGTTTTCCTTCTATCCGGCGTTCTTATCAAATAATTCACTCACACAATATCCTTTCAATCTGATTGTGTCCACAAAACATTGTTTTTAAAGGTTCACCAACCACTGGTAACAATACTAAAACGTTATCTCCACTGGCAAAACTACAAACCTTTGCTATCTTGTCCTCTACTTGTTTCATCAGTTGCTGCGCAACGTTGTTCAAATTTTATTTTACGTGGTTACAAATGGCTCCAACTGCCTCTGATTTCTCAGACTGGACCACTGATTAATAAGCAACAGCCTAGCTTATTTATAGCCTGTCTTTGCTTTGAGGATTACAGATGCGCAAGCCGTGAACGTATGATGTTTATTTATAAACATGGACCACCGGTAATAATGTATGCAAAATGTTTCATTTATGATCAATGTCAATAATTCATCTGTGAGTCGCTAAACAAGCTTATCAATGCATCGAATCTGTAAAACATGTTGAATTCTGGATGATTCTCCACACGAGGTTAACACAAGTCTATTTGTTCCGTTGCAGGATATGATAATTACGGTAAGAAAAAAATATTTCAGTGACCATATCTTAATTAATTTCCTTTCCAACACTCGGAGGAAGATGGACAATGAATTAAGATTAACTATTACCATTTTAGTAAATTAGTTTCATGATCATGCTCTTGAGAAATTGAAGATGATATTGCGGAGAAAAACATGATTCAGTAACCTATCCAACTTAATAGTCATACCTTAGGACGTTTGACATGCCCTTGAAAGTTGTGCAACATTCCTGATCCGCAGTGAGGTGGTTGACTGAACATGCTCTTATACGACTTGGCACACTATTCAATGGAAGGGCAATTAAGAAATGGCAATCAATATTAGACTTGACAGGTATGGTGAAAGCAATTATTGGATAACTGATATTAAAATAATGAACAATAAACAATCCGATTTGGAGAATATTGTGCGGTTTTCCAAGTCATAGACAATCCTGATTTAATGCAGCTTTGAATAATTTATAAATGAGCCCCATTCTGCCAAATCAAAGAATTAAATAGGACCTGAATAGATTCTAAACTTCAGAAAGTTTTAAACCGTTGTGAAATACTTTCAATAAAGCTCAAACTCAGGGTCCGGCAGAACTTCAGAATCTCTGTCCAATGCGATGAAATGCAAAAAATCAGGACATTTCATATTCTCTAATTATTTGTCCTTATCAATGTTATGTTATATTAGAGAACTGAACTAGATAACGTAGATCACGTAACACAACTGTACTGCTCATTGAATGTCTATATTAATTTCCAACAGGCGTTATTAATTTAATTGCTTCACTGGCTGCTTTTCAGTTATGGGTCGGACTATTTTTTTAAAAAGTGGTGTACTGCAAACAGACACATTGAAATGATGCGTGCAAGTGTTTTTTTGAGATCAATGTTAGCAATTAACCTGTTAAGTCCTGAACATGCATTTCTATGCCGACGCCCTGCTAATTATGTTGATTCTCACCAATATTTTTTAAAATCTGTTTGTTTCATTTCAGGTTATGGTCCTGAACCTTACGGTAAGAAAGACAAACCTCAGCGAATGGAACGTCATCCAAATCACTTGAAGGCTGCTTGAGAATTCGTTAAAAGTATTTTGCTAAAATTGTTTTAGTATCGAAGGTTTGAGAAATTGAAACAGAAAGTGCAAAACCATGGAGAAAAAAAAATAAGAATGTACAAATCACGAATTCCGTGTGATTTGCGGCAATTATAGTCGTGATTGAATAAGCATGGTTTGGTACATGTACACTACTTTTATCCCCTACAGTTTGTTGCGTTTATATTTTGAAAGCTACAGGTTGTGAGGGCTATATTCTGTTGTAACGAAGATCAAGGACAAAGGCCCCAGATTACAAATATCTCCCAAAAGTTTTAATTTAAGAGGTAAGGCGTGTAAGCAGGGCACGAAAGCTTGGCGTGCACTCTGTGGAATGTTCTGAACTGCAGGTGTGCAGGGAGTGTTTCCTGGAAACACAGGTTTTAGAGCTGAAACGGCAGCTGGGTGCACTGTGGAATCTTCGTGAGGTGGACATATTCTTGGATAGTATGTATGGAGGAGTGGTCATCCCACGATTTAGAACTCCAAAAGGCAGGAAGGGAATAGGTTCACGTCGGGAGGACGAACGTTTAAGGGAGATGGACGGGATATGTTTTTCATACAGAGAGTGGTGGGTGCCTGTTGCTTGCTTCCAGATAATGTGGTGGAAGCAGGCACTTATAACATTTAAGAGGAATCTGAATAGATGTACGACTCGCGAGAAAATATCGGCAAATGGACGGAGTGAGCGCAGGTTTTCTTTCGTTAGGGCATCCTGATTGGCACAGATCTGGCAGGTCTAAGGGCTTGTTCCTGTGCTGTCCTTTTCTTCGTTCTTTGGGTGCCTATCAGGCAGAGCAAGAGGAAAAAGTCGATAGTGCAGCAATGTCCTCTGGCCATTGCTCTTCAAAGTAGATATTCTGTTTTCGATACTGCCGGGGGAACATCTTTTCTGAGAGCAACAGCCACGTTGGGGCTGTTAGCTGCAACGGTTAGCTGCACCGCAGAGGCGAAGAATACAATGTGTGTAAATATAATAGTTATACGGGATTCAATTGTAGGGCAATCGATAGTAATTTGTATGCCCGCAACCGACACTCGATTTTGGTATGTGGATTCCCCGTGGAGTGGTTCAAGGATGCCTCAGAGCAGTTACAGGACATTTTGGTGGGGGAGGGTGAACGACCAGTTATCGTGGCACACATGATACATCTGCCGTAGGTAAAAGAAGAGGACGAGGTCCTAATAGCAGAACATGGGCAGTTAGGAAGGAAGTTAAAAAGTAGGACTTCAAAGGTAATGATCTCAGGACTACTAATGCAACGTGCCAGTTAAAGCGGGAATGGCAGGATATGTCGGATGAATGCGTGGTTAAAGAAATGGTTCGAGGGACGTGTTTAAGATTCCCAGGCCATTGGGACCAGTTCATTGGGAGGTGAAACCAATACAAACTGGATGTGTTACACCTGGGCAGTACCCGTACTGATGTACTCGGGAGAGGATTTGCTGCAGTGTTTGGGATGGGGTTAAACGAAAATAACAGGGGTGGGAAGCTATGGAAGAGACAGAATAGGGGGAAACACACACTAGAACAAAAGAGAGAAATTAGAATACGGAAAGTGATAGGCGGAACAATCAAGCGCCAGAATCAAACAGGGGCTCTGTAATAAAATATAGGAATGGGAAAAGGAATGGTAAATAGAGAGTGCCCTAGTCTGCGGAGAAAAGTGGATGGGATAACCGTGCAAGTAGATGGAAACGGATATGGTATGGTCTGGATTACGGAGATATGACTGTAGGATGACCAGGGAGTACAATTGAATCCAGGGGCGTTCAGTATTTTGGACGCATAGGTAAATAGGGTGAGGTAGTAGAGGCTGCGTTGCTGGTTAAAGAAGGCATTAAGGCAATGATGATGGAAAATATTCGCTTCAACTATGTGGAATCTGCAGGACGAGAACGCAGAAACACCACGGGACAAAAACCTTTGTCGGTTGTATCGACCCCCAAACTGGCGTACTAATGTTGGAAATGGCATTAAATTGGAAATTAGAGGTACATGTGGCAAAGGAACGTCGGAAATTATGGGTGACTTTAATCTGCAGGTCAATTCGGTGAAGAAAATTAGTAACAACACCGTAGAGGAGGAATTCCTGGAATGGATACGGGGCGGTTTGCTGACCAACTCATTGAGGGACCAAATGGAGAACAAGTAATGCTAGACTGGGTAGTGTGTCATGAAAATGGAATACTTGGCAATGCAGTTGTTCGAGGCTCCTAATGGGTCATTCCATTCTTCATCAAGATTCAGAGTGAATTAGTTGATTCTGAGACTACGGTCCAAAATCTAACAAAAGGAAACTACGATAGAATCATAGAATCATAGAAGTTTACAGCATGGAAACAGGCCCTTCGGCCCAACCAGTGCATGCCGCCCAGTTTTTACCATTAAGCTAGTCCCAGTTGCCCGCACTTGGCCCATAACCCTCTATACCCATCTTACCCATGTAACTATCTAAATGCTTTTTGAAAGACACAATTGTACCCGCCTCTACTACTACCTCTGGCAGCCCATTCCAGACACTCACTACCCTCTGAGTGAAGAAATTGCCCCTCTGGGCCCTTCTGAATCTCTCCCCTCTCACCTTAAACCTATGCCCTCTAGTTTTAGACTCCCCTACCTTTGGGAAAAGATGTTGACTATCTACCTTATCTATGCCCCTCATTATTTTATAGACCTCTATAAGATCACCCCTAAGCCTCCTACGCTCCAGGGAAAAAAGTCCCAGTCTATCCAGCCTCTCCTTATAACTCAAACCATCAAGTCCCGGCAACATCCTAGTAAATCTTTTCTGCACTCTTTCTAGTTTAATAATATCCTTTCTATAATAGGGTGACCAGAACTGCACACAGTATTCCAAGTGTGGCCGTACCAATGTCTTGTACAACTTCAACAAGACGTCCCAACTCCTATATTCAATGTTCTGACCAATGAAACCAAGCATGCCGAATGCCTTCTTCACCACCCTGTCCACCTGCGACTCCACCTTCAAGGAGCTATGAACCTGTACTCCTAGATCTCTTTGTTCTATAACTCTCCCCAACGCCATACCATTAACTGAGTAGGTCCTGGCCTGATTCGATCTGCCAAAATGCATCACCTCACATTTATCTAAATTAAACTCCATCTGCCATTCGTCGGCCCACTGGCCTAATTGATCAAGATCCCGTTGCAATCCTAGATAACCTTCTTCACTATCCACTGTGCTACCAATCTTGGTGTCATCTGCAAACTTACTAACCATGCCTCCTAAATTCTCATCCAAATCATTAATATAAATCACAAATAACAGTGGACCCAGCACCGATCCCTGAGGCACACCACTGGTCACAGGCCTCCAGTTTGAAAAACAACCCTCTACAACCACCCTCTGCCTTCTGTCGTCCAGCCAATTTTGAATCCAATTGGCAACCTCACCCTGGATCCCGTGAGCTTTAACCTTCTGCAACAACCTACCATGCGGTACCTTGTCAAAGGCTTTGCTAAAGTCCATGTAGACAACGTCTACTGCACTGCCCTCATCTACCTTCTTGGTCACCCCCTCAAAAAACTCAATCAAATTTGTGAGACATGATTTTCCACGCACAAAGCCATGCTGACTGCCCCGAATCAGTCCTTGCCTCTCTAAATGCTTGTAGATCCTGTCTCTCAGAATACCTTCTAGCAACTTACCTACTACAGACGTTAGGCTCACCGGTCTGTAGTTCCCAGGCTTTTCCCTGCTGCCCTTCTTAAACAAGGGCACAACATTCGCCACTCTCCAATCTTCAGGCACCTCACCTGTGGCTGCCGATGATTCAAATATCTCGGTTAGGGGACCCGCAATTTCCTCCCTAGCCTCCCACAACATCCTGGGATACATTTCATCAGGTCCCGGGGATTTATCTACCTTGATGCGCTTTAAGACTTCCAGCACCTCCTCCTCTGTAATATCCACACTTCTCAAGACATCACTATTTATTTCCCTTAGTTTCCTAACATCCATGCCTTTCTCCACCGTGAATACCGATGAGAAATATTCATTCAGGATCTCATCCAACTCTTGTGGCTCTGCACATAGATGTCCTTGTTGATCCTTAAGAGGCCCGACTCTGTCCCGAGTTACTCTTTTCCCCTTTATGTATCTGTAGAATCTCTTTGGATTCTCCCTTGCATTATTTGCCAAAGCAATTTCATGTCCCCTTTTTGCCCTCCTGATTTCCCTCTTAACTCTATTACGACAATCTCTATACTCTTCAAGGGATCTACTTGATCCCAGTTGCTTATGTACGTCATATGCCTCCTTCTTCTTTTTGACCAGAGTCTTAATATCTCGAGTCATCCAGGGTTCCCTACTTCTACCAGCCTTGCCCTTCACTCTAAAGGGAATGTGCTTACCCTGCACCCTGGTTAACACATTTTTAAAAGCCTCCCATTTACCAGCCGTCCCTTTGTCTGCCAATAGTCTCCCCCAATCTACCTCTGCAAGTTCCTGTCTGATACCATCAAAATCGGCCTTGCCCCAATTAAGAATTTTAACTCTTGGGCCAGACCTATCATTCTCCATAGCTATCTTAAAACTAATGGAATTATGGTCACTTGTCCCAAAGTGATCCCTCACTAGCACTTCTGTCACTTGCCCTTCCTTATTTCCCAAGACGAGGTCAAGTTTTGCCCCCTCTCTAGTCGGTCCATCCACATACTGAATGAGAAATTCCTCCTGAATACACTCAACAAATTTCCCTCCATCCAAGCCCCTAATGCTATGGCTGTCCCAGTCAATGTTGGGAAAGTTAAAGTCCCCTACTACTACCACCCTATTATTCTTGCAGCTATCTGTAATCTCCTTACATATTTGCTCCTCAATTTCCCGCTGACTATTTGGGGGCCTGTAGTACAGTCCTACCAAGGTGATCTCTCTCTTCTTATTTTTCAGTTCCACCCATATAGACTCAGTGGGCGAACCCTCGGATATATCCCCTCTAAGTACTGCCGTGATGTTCTCCCTAATCAAAAACGTCACTCCCCCTCCTCTCTTACCTCCTGTTCTATCCTTTCTATAGCATCTGTACCCCGGAACATTGAGCTGCCAGTCCTGCCCCTCCCTTAGCCATGTTTCAGTCATAGCTATAATATCCCAGTCCCATGTGCCCGTCCATGCCCTGAGTTCTTCCGCTTTGCCCATCAGGCCCCTTGCATTGAAATAAATGCAGTTTAATGTAGACCTTCCTTGCTCTCTGCCCTGCTTTCTCTGGTCATGCTTTACACACTCTCCCTTCCTGCCTTTTGTTTCTGTCCCCACTGACTTCCTACATCGGTTCCCATCCCCCTGGCACATTAGTTTAAACCCTCCCCAACTGCACTAGCAAACACCCCCCCCCCCCCCCCCCCGAGAACATTGGTTCCAGTCCCACCCAGATGCAGACCGTCCGATTTGTACAGGTCCCACCTCCCCCAGAATCGGTCCCAATGTCCCAGGAATTTGAAACCCTCCCTCTTGCACCATCTCTCATGCCACGTATTCATCCTAGCTATCCTATCATTCCTACTCTGACTATCACGTGGCACTGGTAGCAATCCTGAGATTACTACCTTTGAGGTCCTACTTTTTAGTTTAACTCCTAACTCCCTAAATTCAGCTTGTAGGACCTCATCCCGTTTTTTACCTATATCGTTGGTGCCTATATGCACCACGACAGCTGGCTGTTCACCCTCCCCCTCCAGAATGCCCTGCAGCCGCTCCGAGACATCCTTGACCTTTGCACCAGGGAGGCAACATACCAACCTGGATTCTCGTTTGCGTCCGCAGAAACGCCTGTCTATTCCCCTTACAATTGAATCCCCTATCACTATAGCTCTGCCACTCTTCCCCCCCCCCCCTCTGTGCAGCAGAGCCAGCCACGGTGCCATGAACCTGGCTGCTGCCACCTTCCCCTGGTGAGCCATCTCCCCCAACAGTTTCCAAAACGGTAAATCTGTTTTGGAGGGAGATGACCGCAGGGCATCCCTGCACTGCCTTCCTACTCTTCCTCTGTCTGTTGGTCACCCTTTCCCTATCTGCCTCAGTAATTTTAATCTGCGGTGTGACCAACTCACTGAATGTGCTTTCCACAACTTCCTCAGCATCGCGGATGCTCCAAAGTGAGTCCATCCGCAGCTCCAGAGCCGTCAAGCGGTCTAACAGGAGCTGCAGTTGGACACACTTCTTGCAGATGAAGGAGTCAGGGACACCAGAAGGGTCCCTGACTTGCCACATCCCACAAGAAGAGCATGACACGGGTCTGAGCTCTCCTGCCATGACTTAAACCTGAAGTTAAATTTCAACTACACTACACAGCTAAGAGAAAGTCAAAGAGAGAGAAATCACTTACCAGTTACAAGCCAATCACTTACCTGCTGGCTGTGATGTAATTGCTCCAGAGACTCCCTCACAGCTCGGCTTCTCTGCACCTCCTTCAGGTGAGCACCAAATTCCCTTAACTAGTTAATTAATTTACTTAATTAATTTGATTTTTTTTTTTTGTCACTCCCCTCTTACCCGAACTCAGCCTTACCCAAACTCAGATACACTCTGTTTGCCTTCAGCACTCCGTTTCTATAGGCACTTCAGCCACACCCTTTGTATCCTTCCTGATTTACAGTCAGCCAATAGGCCTGCTTCCAAAACTGATCTCTCTCTCCCGAACAGCTGACCTGCAAGGTAAGGAAGTGGTTAAGCAGTACTTACCTCACCCACGGCGCGCCCTTTTATGTTATGAGGCGTGAGTTGACTAGGATAGATTCAGAAACATTACTTAAATGGATGACGATAGTTGGGTATTGGCAAACAAATTGTTAATTTCTGCTAGAGCAGAAACCCAACTGGAAATATTGTCAACCGTGGCTTGCAATTGAAATTAGAGATTGCATTGGAATCATAGAATTTACGGAGCAGAAGGAGTCCATTCGGCCCATCGAGTCTGAACCGGCCCTTACGAAGAGCATCCTACTCAAGCCCACGTATCTACCCTATCCCCGCAACCCAGTCAGCCCCACTTAATCTTTTTTGGACATTAAGGGCAATTTAACATGGCCAACCGACCTGACCTGCAAATCTTTGGACAGTGGAAGGAAACCGGAGCAGCTAGAGGAAACCCACCAAACACGGTGAGAACGTGCAAAGTCCGCACAAACAGTGACCCAGCCGGGAAGCGAACCTGGGATCTTGGAGGTGTGAAGCAATTGTGCGAACCACTTTGATACCGTGCTGCCTATAAAGACCCAAGGAAGAGGCATAAAAATTGGCCAGACGAAACAGCAGACCTGAGGATTGGATCCAATTTATAATCAGGCAAAGGAGGATGAAGTGATTGATTAGAAAGGGAAAAATAAAATACAAGAGTAACCTTGTGGGGAACATCATAAAATACTGAAAATCTTCTATAAGAATGTGAAGAGAAAAATGTTGGTGATGATAGGTCCCTTAGTCAGAAACAGGATCATATAATAAAGGGGATAATGAGTTGGCTGAGCAACTAAATACATATTTTTGTGTTGCCTTCACAAATGTGTACCAGGAAATGTTAGGGGAACAGCGGGGTTTTTGAGAGACAGTTGCTGAAGGAATCAGTACGACTAGGGAAATCGTGTTGCGGAAATTGATGGGATGGAAAGCAGATAAATCTTCAGGGGCCGATCACATATATCTCAGACTACATAAGGATGTGGCCAGGAAATAATTGATGTATTAGTGGTCACCTTCGAAGATCCCATATTCTCTGTTACCGTTCCTGTGGATTGGGACCACAGCTAATGTGACCACACTATTTAAAAAGGGAAGTAGAGAGAACACAAGGAATTACAGATCATTCAGCCTGATGTTGGTAGTGGGAAAAATGCTGGAGTCCACCATAAAATGTTTAATGGCAGGGCGCATGGAATACGGTGGCAGGACTGGACAGAGTCCGCATGGATTTATGAAATGAAAACCATGTTAGACAAATCTACTGGCATTCTTCTATTAGCAGAGTTGATGTGAGGGAGCCAGTGGATGTGGTGTATTGGACTTTCAGAAGGCTTTAGACAATGTCCCACATGAGACATTTGCGTGAGAAATTCGGGATACTGTGCTGCTTTGGAAAGAAAACTGGTTGGCGGAAAAGAAATTAAGAGTAGGAATGATCGGGTGGTTTTTCCAAATTAATTTGTGGGGTTCCGCAGGGATCAGTGTTCGGACCCTAGTTATTCAATATATATATATGCATGATTTAGAGCAGGAAATTAATTGTGCTACCTCAACAGTTGCAGATGACACAACGCTGGGTGGGTGGATGTGCTGTGAGAGGATGCTGAATATTAGGGAACAGAAAATGCAGTCGTGAAGTATGGGAATGGGAATAATTTTCAGAGGAACAAGCCGAAGTTCAAAATAAACAAACAGGGCAGTTGGCTTAAAAAGTAACCAAGGAAATGGCTCTGGCTTGATGGGTCAAATTGCTGGCGTGGTTGGTGTGAGGTTTTATTCTTCTTCTCTGAATGACAGATGTTAACTGTCAAGATTGCGCCACGTTGTTTTTCACCTCAACTCCACATGATGGAGAAGTCTGACATCTATAGAAAATGATGCCCAATGTATCCGGTATTGAATTGTTAATATAAACTGATAGAATTAAAACTGGAAGATACCATTCGTTCCATTATTTTCAGTCAGATGTTTTTCCACTCTTTTGAGCATAAATTCAAGTTATGGATGAGTTCGAGAAAAAGACAAACTTTGGCTAAAAGATATTTACGTGTACACGGTTGTATCGCTTCAACCACCACCTACTTAACAATCAGTTGAAAGAAACGCACGAATGCTGAAAGGAGATAAATCAGAAATGAGTGTTGTCCAGCCTGATTGATTGTTCAACTGCGATCGAAATTACTCACGCTTCCATTTCGCTTATCTTGTGTCTGGAAGTCAGATACAAATCTAAAATCTGTTTACAACAAGAAGAAGAATTCAATCTGAACTCTGTATGAATGGTGACATGGATAGGTTTGCATAGTCCCACGTCAACACAGCATTTGTAACAACCAGTGTGCGTTTTTCAATATTTGTGAAGATATGAACTTTAAAATAAATCTGTTCACTTTTAAGTTCAATCTCTTTATTCCACAGAGAATTACGTGTATATACTGCCAGGTACCCAATTGATTCATCTTTACTGTATTTTAATTTAAAAAAATGTTTTAAATGCTTCTCTGAAAAGAATAATGTCAAAAATGTCATGATGTCACAAGCATTGCGTGCAATAGCTGGACATCCGGCACATAAAGTCTGCCTCTATATTCAACAAGAACATATGTGATCTGATTGCGACCTTAGCAGCGTTTCCTTCTGTGTCCAACAAACGGCTGACTCCCTTATCTGAAATCAGCACTTCCCTTTTCTTTGCGATGACTCAAAGTTAACTTTCGGTTCAAAATGAGTTTGAAAGGAGAATATTAACTTGATAGAGAAAATAATAAACTGCTGTAATCCAACGCATAATTTTCATAAAAACATGGATATTATGCAATTGTGTGAAAATATGGAATCCTAATTGGTTTTTATGCAGACAATTTTAACGCAGATCTGCTTTTCCTATAGATTGTGATGTTGGTCTCAGCAAATGTTTTAATTTAGCATGTTTAACGAGTTCAATTTTGCATATTTGATTTGCTTAGCCACTCAGTGAGAAAGTGCTTGGGAGTGCAAACTACATTCTCAACAGTTAAACTACATGCCGTTAATTTTCTTGGCCCAGTTATTATAATAGCACATGCGCCCAAGATATCAATTGACTCAATTTTCTTTTCTTGCACATAATAACCAAATAGAAATGCATTCCGGATGGGTTTCTGCCAATTTCAAGCAAAGAATCAACGCAGTGAACGTTGGATAAATTATTTTCCTTTTACATAGAAGGATAGAAAATAGGAGCATGACCTCGCCATTCGGCCCTCCAAGCCAGCTCCACCATCAGTTGACGTCATTGCTGAACATCCAAGTCAACGGGGGCTTATTTAGCAAATTCCCGCAAAACGGTTTGAATTTTGTCTACGAACGAGATGATTCATATCAAAAAGAGTGGTCAGCTACTGCTTACAATTGGCAGACAAGTGGAAAATTCTTTGCACTTCCCACTGTGCGTTTCTAGAAATAAAAGTAAACATAAAATTACAATTTTCCTATGAAATATAGGCGTCCAGAGTCTTTGGCCTTGTCTCTTTTTAAAATCATTATTGGGATGTCTGCGTCATTACATGTAATGCCGATTCCCAATTGTTCGTGAAAAGTTAGCAAGTTAGCAGTAGGCTGCCTTCTTGACCCACAAGGGCGACATGTTTTATCAAGGCAGATTACATCAACCTTCTCAAGGGACAATCTGGGAAAACTGGGGTGGTACAATGGATATCATCATTGCTTCACAGCGCCAGGGACACGGGTTTGATTCCCGCTTGGGTCACTGTCTGTGCGGAGTCTGCAAGTTGCCACCGTGTCTGCGTGGGTTTCCTCCGGGTGCTCCGGTTTCCTCCCACAAGTCCCGAAAGACGTGATTGTTCGGTGAATTGGACAAGCTGAATTCTCCCTCAGTGTACCGGAAAAGGCATCGAAGTTTGGCGACTAGGGGATTTTCACTGCAACTTCACTGCATTGTTAGTGTAAGCCTACTTGTGACACTATTAAAGATTGGTATTATTATGAATGCTGGCCAACTCGCGCACATTATAAAAGAAGGAAGCAGGAAGTGGAAACAGAAGGTTTTAGACTCAGTGTGCATTAAAGATGCTGAATTCCCAAATTGCAACGTTTTTATGATCCCTTTTTAATTCTTCCAAGTCACTTGCACCGCCGACCATTAGTAAATCGTTACAGCTTATCATTTTAAGCTGATATTCTTGAAAATAGAAAGATATTTCTCAAAATATTTCACTTCTATCTTTCTGTCTCTGAGAGTTAGTATTTACCGCCAAGTTAAGTGACAGAAAAATAGTTCCTCGGGAAATGATATGAATGGGAAATCGAATTGTGATTGTACAGCTGCCCTCAAACCCATAACTTGAAAAATCATGGATATATAATGCAGTATTGTTACGACGCGAATTTTAAATTGTATCTCTGGAGACCATATTAACACAGATTTCTTTCTGCCTCACAGGAAAAGATGACTATTCCAGTTATGGTAGGTTATCTATGCATATTTTCAATTCTCTTGTTATGTATTTCCTTCACCAAAAGACAGAATACGAGGGTCGAAGTTAAAATCTCGCTCTCGCAAATGACATGCAAATCCTCTCGACTGGTTGTTATGCTTTCATTGGCCAGAACCTGCTGGGTGTGTCAAAGTGGTGGAGATTGCCAATCCATATTGATTTACCGGTACTTACATTCAGAAGTACTTGTTTCATAGAATTTGATCATAGAATTTAGAGTGAAGGAGGGTGCTATTAAGCCCATCGAGTCTGCACTGGCCCTTGTAAAGAGCAACCCACTTACGCCCACGCATCGACCCTATCCCCGTAACCCCTCCTAACCATTATGGACACTAAGCTCAATTTACCATGGCTAATCCATGTAACGTGCCCATCTGTGGACTGTGGGAGATAATCGGACTAGCCGGATAAAACCCACGGACACACGGGGAGAACGTGCAGACTCCGGAAAAGACAGTGACCCAAGCTGGGAATCGAACCTGGGACTCTGGAGATTTGCTGCAACTGTGCTAACCACTGCGCAACCGTGCAGCCATCCAGACATATTGTGAAGTTGGAAGTGCCAAGACGTTAAATGCCATTAACATTTAGTTATGTGTGATGAATTTTAATTTTACGAATTGCAGGTGTATGCGACATTGATAAGGTTTCACAGAGGAACACACTCGATATCGTAGATTAGATGATCTTGCTGCATCGCTGAACGAGATACTTATCAGGAAAAAAGGGCTGACTATGTAACATGTTGGCTGATTATTTTTTCGCCAGAGGTTTAAGATTCCGATTTTAACCCCTGGAGGACAGGAAAGTAATCCGTTGACATGATGCATGCACATGCTTTCCAGAAGGTCATTGTTAATAATTAAACTGAGAACATTCTTCCTAATGCAGAAATACTGTTAACCATGTTAATTTCGAAACAATTTCCTCCAGAATTCATCAAACATATGTTTGCTTTATATCATGTTACACTCCTTCCTCTTATGTTAAGATCAAACAAATATTAGTGAAATTATGGTCATTCACCTCTTCCAATACAATCGCGGGGCTATGGATTATTTGTGAAAAAGATACAGTAAAATGCATTTAAAATTGCAGGCTTCAGTATTTGAAGGAGGTTGTCAAAGATCATGGTGGTCCGTCCAAACTGTTGAAAAATCGCTTGCTTTTGGGGCAATCGTTTGCATATTTTTCAAGAATCTATTGACCCGGAGGTTGTGCAAATCAACGTGTTCAGAACCTGTCCGTATGAGGGAGTTCTGTACAGTAGAAAAGGGTCAACATTTGAACAATTCTGCTGCGTTAGATTAAATGAGAACTACATTTTTAGTATTTGAATTGAGTAAATAAGCAGTCTCTGCTTACCATTTGTGGCAGTGTTAATAATCAGGGACACCAAGACTACGTTGAGGGAAATAACACTGGTGCCGAAGGGCTGGTTATCGGCAGATAATATGGAATGTAGTGACATAAATATTAGTGATGCGAACTGACCTCGTGAATTTTAAGAATGGTGTTGGAATAGTTTATTTGGGGAATCATATGGATTGCTACACAAAATATCAGGGCAGATGGCCTCAGCCATATACTGGACTCACCCACCGAAAGAAACAACATTTCTATTCCATCTTAGCGAGACGCTTTAAGGACGTACTCGCCTCAATCAATCCACCACTTTTCATAAGGCATGCATAAACATGGCCGGCTTGCTCCATATTTATTCATAGGTCAACCCATCCTTTGGACCTTTTCCATCGAATAAGCAGTCACTGAACTGCCTGCAACATATTTACATTTCCCTTTCACAAAACCATGCGGATTGTTCCAGATTACAGTGCGTTTCTCCAATTTTCAGGCTGCAACCTCCTTCGTGATTGACTCCAACCCTTTCTTCACGGACAGGTCTTAAGGTTCCTCTTTTCTGTTTCCGTTCATTTTTCCAATAGAGCGTTTACATTTGCTACTTTCCAATCTGGTGGAACCCGTCCAGAAACTAGCGACATCTAAATTAGAAAATTAACAGCAAAGCATGCACCAATGCTTTCACCACCTCTTTTACGAATTTCATCCGCACTAGGTGGGTTGTCAGCCCGCAGCTCCATCATTCACCTGAGGAAGGAGCAGCGCTCCGAAAGCTAGTGCCATCGAAACAAACCTGTTGGACTTTAACCTGGTGTTGTAAGACTTCGTACTGCGCTCACCCCAGTCCAACGCCGGCATCTCCACATCTTTGCTCTGTTACACCTCCCTTGAGATTGCCATTTCAAAAAGGTCTTCTCCCTTCCACCTACTGAATTACATCTCCTGCTGGAAAGTTTTTTGTATCTTCTAACATGAAGACAGAAGCACAATATGTGTTCATTTCACCTACCATTTCCATTTTATCAAGTGTGAACTCCCTATACTTGCTCTAGGTTACTGCCACTCACATATCTTATTAAAAATGCAAAGCCCTGAACATGCCTCCTCACTCACAGGTAATGTGAAACATATTGCTTTTGAAATAATTTCCTCCAAAATTTAACGTGAATCTGCTTTCTTTATCTCAGGTAGACACCACGACTATTACGGTAAGGAAAGCATCCTTCGGTGAAGTTATTGTCATTCACCTATTACAAAACAATCGCAGGGGCCAGGGATTATTTGCTGAGACAAGTCAATAAAATGTTTTCAGGACAACAGGCTTTCTAAATTGAAGCAGGTAGAGAAAAATCATGGAGTTCGTGTAGACATTGATATCTCATTCGGCAATGATTTAGGGCACGCACCAGGGAGCATCAGAAAGGCTTGTCGTTGCGCAAATAAGCATGAGCAGAACTTCCAATATGAGGGAGCTGTGCAGAATAGGCAAGCTTTCCAATTCGAGTAACTTGTCCACAATTACGTTACATGATAAGGAAACCTTTAGCACTCAAATCGAGTGAAGAAAGTGACGCTGAATTCCTTTGGCAAAAGTGTTATCAAATCAGGTGCACCACAAGTTCGTTATTAGTCCAGCGAAACAACGCTGTTCCTGAAGATGGGGTTATATTCACATAATGTGGCGTGTATTGCTATAGATGTTAATGATAGAATTAGGTAGAAAATTTTAATAATTGGATTGGAATACCTTATCAGAGGAAACGTATGAAATGCTTATTTTGCTGAGCCCGAGAGGTGCCATACAAAACACGGCTATAGACCAAGTGCTGGAAAATGTGATTAGAATAAATAAGTGCTTGATTGTCCAATGAGGCACAATGGTCTGAATGTTCTTTTTTCGTGTGTTAAACTTTATGCATTTTCACTGTTGCCTCATGTTCGATCCCGTCCCCGGGTCACCGTCCGTTTCGAGTTTGCAAATTCTTCTCGTATCTGCGTGGGTATCACCCCCACAACCCAATTATGTCCAGGGTAGGTGAATTGACCACACTCAAAGTGCCCCTTAATTGGAAAAAAATTGGATTGTCTCAATTTATTTTTTTAAATTAAAAAAAACATGATCCGTTTTTTGTTGGCGCAGCGACCGAAGGGTGCCTTTACTCGGGAGCTATGAATTAATCCTATCACATGACACAACACCTAACTGAGATAACCTGCCCTCTGGTTGGCTCCAGAACTGCAGCTCTGAGAATTATTTTTTCAAACCTTTTATCCAGGCTGCCGGTGCTAATCTTATTTGTTTCCGGTTCATATGTAGATTACAAAAAAACACCTGATTTTTACCGTCTCCAGACCACAGCCTCGCAACATGTCTTCTTGCATACTTTGTCTCCCATTGTGATTCCTGTTAGTTTGCCTTTGACCCCTCTCACTAATGAATTTCTCCCTCACTGTTCCTCATCTCTACAAAACCAATTCTATTTTCATTTGTCCTCAACCGAAGACTTCTTGGTCCGATTCACCATTGCCAGCCTTGATAACAGTTGCACAGATCTAAAGGAAACTGACAGGAGGTCCCATATTTCATACTAAAATGACTGTTCAGCAAACCACTGATCTGAATCGGCAAACAACAAATGCATTTTGCAGTTAAATTAAATTACTGTCATCGACTATTCAAGGGTCCCAGGTTAGATTCCGGCTTGGGTCACTGTTTGTGCGGAGTCTGCACGTTCTCCCCGTGTCTGCGTGGGTTTCCTCCGGGTGCTCCGGTTTCCTCCCACAGTCCAAAGATGTGCAGGTTAGGTGGATTGGCCATGATAAATTGCTCTTAGTGTCCAAAATTGCCCTTAGTGTTGGGTGTGGTTACTGGGTTATGGGGATAGGGTGGAGGTGTTGACCTTGGGTAGGGTGCTCTTTCCAAGAGCCGGTGCAGACTCGATGGGCTGAATGGCCTCCTTCTGCACTGTAAATTATATGAAGTCAAAACTATCCGGTTCAAAAAACATATTTAAGTATACAAGAGAGATCAATATTCAGAAATGCTGGGACTAAAAATAATCCAAGCGAAAATCTTTGGAAAGTATTCAGGTTCCTGTAATTCACTGGTGACTGAATATTAAAAATTCTACATTGTGAGTAGCACCTGCTTATACCCTGAATTGCCACGTCCAAAATGAACTTTACTGTGAAATGAGACTACTTTTTCAATGATTCCTAACAAAATAATTGGCTTCAGAAACCTGAGTTGCACGCTGACGAGATCACCCTCTAGTACGTCTACCTTGCGACAAGAAAAAGACAATTAAGCTAGATTTTGATGTTTCTAAACTACTCTGGTCCCTGTCATTCATTGGAGCTTGAGTGTTCAAGGTATTGCAAGGCGATCAGCACTGCTCTGATATAACAAAAAACAATATATTCTAATAGATACAACAAAATGTGTACGTTACGGATGCTGAAGTCCCAGGTTCCAACAGTTTCTAGAAGCCGTTCCACTTCATGCAAGCCTGCAGCTCATTGGCTAAATGTTCACTCCTTGCCCTTCAGAGTACTTGTTATTCAAACTGAACATAAGGGAAAACACATTTCGCTGCTGGATCCTGCTATCTGAGTGTTAGCGCTGATCCTAAACCTAAGTGACAGAAAATCAATTCGTAAGTCCTTGCGAATGGGAAATCAAATTGCGTTCACATAGCTCTGCGTGAACCATGATGCGCAAAATCCTGTTTGCCACTTGCAGCAGTGTTCAAAGGTGAACTTTAAATTGAATCTGTGCAGACTATTTCAATACAGGCGGTTCCCTCCACAGACCACAACAAGTATGGCAGTTATGGTAAATAAAATTATTTCATATTATTCGTTCTCTTTTTCGTCAAAAATAATAATGATGAATTGTCTAAACTCAGTGTGCATTCTCGATAATTAAATGGAAATCCCATTGATTGGTTGTTACGATTTTCATTGACTTTCAGTTGTGTGTCACACAGTTTATTCCTACAGATATCCGGTATTGTTTAACGGTAACATTGTTGTATTTTCGTAGAGAACAAAACTCGTTAATGTTGTTCAGCTGGTGTAATTGTACTGCTCACTGAAGGTCGATAATCTGTACAGAAAAAAGGGGCTTCATGTTCAATTTCTACGCAGATTGTTTCCTTTCCTAGGTTTCAGGTTATTTTTTTAAAACGTTATATTTAAACGTAACACTGTTACCTTGAAGAAATGCCTGTGCATACTTTATTTAAGATCAATGCAAATAATGAAAGACGGAAGCCGTAAGCTTTTTAATGTAAACATAACGTTAAACATGTTGATTTCTAAATAATTTACCACACAATTTAACATAAATCTGTTTGTTTTATACCAGGCTATTCTCATAAATCTTGCACTCAGGAAACGTATTTCAGTTTCTTATTATCATTTACCTCCTAAAAACATCGCGGGCCGATTGATTATTTGTATAAAAAAAACTTCATTAACGTGCATTAATGGTTGTAGGATCATAGGATCAAAGAAGCATCGAATTTATAGTTCAGAACGAGGCCATTCGGCCATAGCGTCTCCAACTGCCTTTCGAAAGAACACCCTGCTTAAGTCTGGACCGCCACCCTGTCTCGATAACCCAGTAACTGAACCTCACCTTTATGGACACTAAAGGCAATTTAGCATGGCCAATCGACTTAATCTGCACAACTTTGGAATGTGGGAGGAAACTGGAGTACCCGGAGGAACCAACGCAGGCACAGAGAGAACGTGCACACTCCGCAGGTACAGTTACCCAAGCCAGGAATCGAACCTGCTAACCTGGAGCTGTGAAGCAACTTTAGAAACTGAATCAAGCAGTGCCAAATCATAGACGCTCGCCTCTTTGTTGACCCATAACGAGTTTGGCGTGAGTTGGGGTACTTAAACTAGTTATAGTAAATGATAACAAAATATTTTACATTCAGATTGGATAAATAAGGTGACTCTCAATCCCTGAAGTTCCGTATTACGATTAATTTGAGACACATAGAAAAAAAGACAGTGGCAAAAAAAATGCCAACGAATATATACGAAGATCAAAAATGATGGATAAAGTTGGTCGGGTAAGTAAAGGCAGACCTCATTCCTGCGTGAGAGGGACAAAAATATCAGTGAGCACGAGTGAACAGCGTTGGTCACAGAAAGCACAGTTTGGCAGGAGGAGATATCGTTAAATAATCAGTTGGCAACAACCGGTAAGCTATGCTTGAAACGTTTATGAAACCGTATGGAATAGCAGGTTTCAAGAATGGGATTAGAATGCTCATTAAGGATAACTTTGCAGTTCCTTATGCAAAAGAACAAGGCAGAGAGATTGCCTAACTGACATTTACACCGAGCCTGAAGAGGCAAGATGGGACAGATTGTCTGCGGCTTTGCTGAAAAGGGGTGTGGTTCTTCTCTGAGAGATGGTAAGTGCAAAAATAGCGGCAACACGGCGAAAAGGCGGTTAGCACTGCTACCATACAACGTCAGTGATCCGGATGCGATTGCAGCCTTTGATAACTGTGTGGAGTTTTCCCATTTTACCCCGATCTGCGTGGGTTCCCTCCGGGTGCTCCAGTTTCCTCCCAATGTCCAAAGATGTGCAGGTCAGGTGAATTGGCCATGATTAATGCACAGGGTTACAGGCACAGCGCGGGGCAATGGGTCCAACTGGACTGCTCTTTGAAGCGGCACTGTAGCCTCACAGCGTTAAGGACTCGGGTTTGACACCAAGGTCGGGTGACTGCCTGTGTGGAGTTTGCCCATCCCGTATCAGCCTGGGATGCTTCAGGATGACCCAGTTCCATGCCACAGTCCACAGATGTGTAGGTTAGGCGGATTGGTCATGCTGAATTGCTCCTTATTGTCCATATGTTAGTTGGGTTGAGAGGATAATGAGGAGGAATGGTTCTATGTAGGGTGCTCTCTCGGAGGGTTCGTGCAGACTCGATGGGCGAATGGCCTCCTTTTGCAGTGTAGTTATTCTACAATGCAGGCACCACGTTTACAATGTCTTGGCGTTTGTATTCATTTGTTGGAAACGATGAAAAGGCCATCATATAACTTTAAAGAAAAACAGAATAAGACCATAATACCATAAGACAGAGGAGCGGAAGTAAGGCCATTCGGCCCATCGAGCCCACTCCAACATTCAATCATGGCTGATTTCAACTCCATTTACCCGCTCTGTCTCCATAGCCCTTAATTCCTCGAGAAATCAAGAATTTATCAACTTCTGTCTTAAAGACACGCAACGTCCCGGCCTCCACCGCCCTCTGTGGCAATGGATTCCACAGGCCCACCACTCTCTGGCTGAAGAAATTGCTCTTCATCTCTGTTTTAAAGTGACTCCCTTTTGTTCTAAGGCTGTGCCCACGGGTCCTAGTCTCCCCTGCTAATGGAAACAACTTCCCTACGTCTACCCTATCGAAGCCATTCATTATCTTGTAAGTTTCTATTAGATCTCCCCTCAACCTCCTAAACTCCAATGAATATAATCCCAGGATCCTCAGTCGTTCATTGTATGTTAGGCCTAAAATTCCTGGGATCATCCGTGTGAATCTCCGCTGGACCCGCTCCAGAGCCAGTATGTCCTTCCTGAGGTGTGGGGCCCAAAATTGCTCACAATATTCTAAATGGGGCCTAACTCGTGTTTTATAAATCTTTAGAAGTACAACCCTGCTTTTATATTCCAAGACTCTTGAGATAAATGACAACATTGCATTTCTTTCTTAATTACGGACTCAACCTGCAAGTTTACCTTTAGAGAATGCTGGAATAGGACTTCCAAGTCCCTTTGCACTTCAGCATTATGAATTTTGTCACCGTTTAGAAAATAGTCCATGCGTCTATTCTTTTTTCCAAAGTACAAGACCTCGCACTTGCCCACGTTGAATTTCATCAGCCATTTCTTGGACCACTCTCCTAAACTGTCTAAATCTTTCTGCAGCCTCCACACATCCTCAATACGACTTTCCCCTCCATCTATCTTTGTATCATCGGCAAACTCAGCCACAATGCCCCCAGTCCCGTCATCTAGATCGTTAATATATAAAGAGAACAGCTGTGACCCCAACACTAAAGTCTGCGGGACACCAATCGTCACCGGTTGCCATTCCGAAAAATAACCTTTTATCCCAACTCTCTGCCTTCTGCCTGACAGCTAATCGTCAATCCATGTTAGTACCTTGCCTCGAATACCATGGGCCCTTATTTTACTCAGCAGTCTCCCGTGAGGCACCTTATCAAAGGCCTTTTGATAGTCAAGATAGATAACATCCATTGGCTCTCCTTGGTCTCAGCTATTTATTACCGCTTCAAAGAACTCTAACAGGTTTGTCAGGCACGACCTCCCCTTACTAAATCCATGCTGACTTGTCCTAATCCGACCATGCACTTCCAAAAATGTAGAAATCTCATCCTTAACGATGTATTCTAGAATCTTGCCAACAACCGAGGTTAGGCTAATTGGCTTATACGTTTCCATCTTTTTTCTTCTTCCCTTCTTGAACAAGGGGGTTACAACAGCGAATTTCCAATCCTCTGGGACTTTCCCTGACTCCAGTGACTTTTGAAAGATCATAACTAACGCCTCCACTATTTCTTCAGCTATCTCCTTTAGAACTCTAGGATGTAGCACATCTGGGCCCGGAGATTTATCAATTTTTAGCCCTCTTAGTTTCTCTAGCACTTTCTCCTTTGTGAAGGCTATCATAGTCAACTCTGCCCCCTGACTCTTCTGAATTGTTGGGATATTACTCATGCCTTCTACTGTGAAGACTGACGCAAAGTACTTATTTAGTTCCTCAGCTATTTCCTTGTCTCCCATCACTAGATTACGAGCATCATTTTGGAGCGGCCCAATGTCTACTTTTGCCTCCCGTTTGTTTTTATTGTGTTTAACAAAACTTTTACTATCATTCCTAATGGTACTGGCTAGCCTACCTTCATATTTGATCCTCTATTTCCTTATTTCTCTCTTTGTTATCCTCTGTTTGTTTCTGTAGCCTTCCCAATCTTCTGACTCCCCACTACTCTTTGCCACATTATAGGCTTTCTCTTTCGCTTTGATGCGTTCCCTGACTTCCTTTGTCAGCCATGGCTGCCTAATAACCTTTCTTTTCTTTAGGATCAACCTCTGTACTGTGTCCTCAATTACTCCCAGAAACTCCTGCCATTGCTGTTCTACTGTCTTTCCCACTAGGCTCTGCTCCCAGTCGAATTTCGTCAGTTCCTTCCTCATGACCCTGTAGTTACCTTTATTTAACTGTGACACCTTTACATCTGATTCTACCTTCTTTCTTTCAAATTGCAGACTGAATTCTACCATATTATGATCACTGCCTCCTAAGTGTTCCCTTACTTTAAGAACTTTCATCAAGTCTGGCTCATTACATAACACTAAGTCCAGAATGGCCAGTTCCCTCGTGAGCTCCACCACAAGCTGTACCCAAAAACCCTCCTGTAAACATTCAATGAATTCCCTTTCTTTGGGTCCACTGGCAACATTATTTACCCAGTCCACCTGCATATTGAAGTCTCCCATGATCACTGTGCCCTTGCCTTTCTGACATGCACTTTCTATTTCGTGGTGCATTTTGTGCCCTTGGTCCTGACCACTGTTAGGAGGCCTGTACATAACGCCCATTAATTTTTTTTTGCCTTTGTGGTTCCTCAACTCTGCCTACACAGACTCCATATTATCTGACCCTATGTCGTTTAGTGCTATTGATTTAATTTCATTCCTAATTAACAAGGCAACCCAGCCCCCTCTGCCCACCTGTCTGTCTTTTCGATAGGTTGTGAATCCCTGGATGTTTCAATGCCAGTCCTGAACCCCCTGCAACCACGTCTCTGTGATGCCTACATATCTTCCCCTCACCCAAATCCTCCCTTCAGCAATCTGCGGGGGATTTTCTCTACGTAACATCCTGCTCCCTTCCCCCTTCTCCCACACTCCCCAAAACGTTCCCACGGCACATTACCTTAAAATCGCTGAAGGTGCAGCACTGCCCCTTTAACTGATCACTGCTCGCCATCCAAGGCCCAAAACGTTCCTTTTGGTGACTCAAAATGTTACCAGCGCTTCCTCCAAATTGGTCTACAGGTCTGATACTGCCATTTAAACCTGCTATACATTGGGAAGACGAAACACACATTGGGCGGCCACTTTGTCCAACACTTCACTTGGCCCGCAAGCATGAGACCCAACCTTCCTGTCACTTTCTATTGAAACTCAGCATCTTGCTCTCGTGCCCACATTATCCACCCTCGGCTCACTTAAATGTTCCCCTAAAGTCCAACAGGAACAGGCGAAGTTGTAGCTCTTCTCCTGATTAGCACATCATAGCTCTCAGATTAAACAAAGACCAAATAACAAAACAGCACAGGAACAGGCATTTTTGCCCTCTCCGAGCTCGCGCCAATTACTAGCCTTGTGCTCTGCTCCAATTCACAGAGAGTATGTAGTTTATAATGTTTCTACTTCTCCTTAGCTCTGTAGAATGGCTACACGTGACGGGATTCTCTGGTCGATCAGTAGCTTGGTTCTTCTGGCTTTGTCAAAGGGATTTTCAGTTGAATGCACCCCTCGTCCCCGGGAAACACGAGGCGAGAGTGTGCCGTCGGTGAGACCGGAATATTCCCCTTGCCTGAACAGTCAGTAAATTATCCCCAAAGTCAAGGGCATTCAAATCTTTGACTTCCCTGATATAAAACTGACTGTTCTTCAATTAAGACACAAGGACCACAATTCTTGGAACTGAATCTGATGTCCTAGGGGGGGTATTTGCTGGAGCGGTTGGGGAGTGTTTAAACTAATGTGGCAGTGGGATGGGAACCGATGCAGGAAGTCGGAAGGATGTAAAACAGGTACAGAAACGAAAGGCAGTAAGGGGGAAAGTGTAAGACAGAGACGCCAAAGTCAAAAATCAAAAAGGGCGACAGTACAAGGTACAGTGACTGAGGGGAGCTCAGTGAATAGGCACAGTAATACTAAATGAATGAAACGGGAAGTAAAAACATAAATGGAAAGCGACGCGGCAGGTTGTCACATGAAGATATGGGTTCAACGACAAGGAAAATTAGGAGAAAAGTTAAGAGGCAAAAGAACTTAGGAGAGGTTACTGATCAAGGTGTAACGATTCAAAACAGAGGTATAAAAGACAACAAAGTGTACTTTACCTGAATGCTAGTAGTATTTGGAATAAGGTAAATGAGTTGATGGCGCAAATCATTGTGAATGACTATGATTTAGTGGCCATTACTGAAACATGGTTAAAGGTTGGCCACGGCTGGGAGTTAAATATCCAAGGGTATCAAACTATTCAGAAGGACAGAGTGGTGTCAACAGGGGTGGTACCAGGGGATTGGAGAGTGGCGAATGTCGTGCCCCTGTTCATAAAAGGAACTAGGGATAACCCTGGGAATTACAGGCCAGTTAGTCTTACTTCGGTGGTAGGCAAAGTAATGGAAAGGGTACTGAAGGATAGGATTTCTGAGCATCTGGAAAGACACTGCTTGATTAGGGATAGTCAGCACGGATTTGTGAGGGGTAGGTCTTGCCTTACAAATCTTATTGAATTCTTTGAGGAGGTGACCAAGCATGTGGATGAAGGTAAAGCAGTGGATGTAGTGTACATGGATTTTAGTAAGGCATTTGATAAAGTTCCCCATGGTAGGCTTATGCAGAAAGTAAGGAGGCATGGTATAGTGGGAAATTTGGCCAGTTGGACAACGAACTGGCTAACCGATAGAAGTCAGAGAGTGGTGGTGGATGGCAAATATTTAGCCTGGACCCCAGTTACCAGTGGCGTACCGCAGGGATCAGTTCAGGGCCCTCTGCTGTTTGTGATTTTCATTAATGACTTGGACGAGGGAGTTGAAGGGTGGGTCAGTAAATTTGCAGACGATACGAAGATTGGTGGAGTTGTGGATAGTAAGGAGGGCTGTTGTCGGCTGCAAAGAGACATAGATAGGATGCAGAGCTGGGCTGAGAAGTGGCAGATGGAGTTTAACCCTGAAAAGTGTGAGGTTGTCCATTTTGGAAGGACAAATATGAATGCGGAATACAGGGTTAACGGTAGAGTTCTTGGCAATGTGGAGTAGCAGATAGATCTTGGGCTCTATGTTCATACATCCTTGAAAGTTGCCACTCAAGTGGATAGAGCTGTGAAGAAGGCCTATGGTGTGCTCGCGTTCATTAACAGAGGGATTGAATTTAAGAGCCGTGAGGTGATGATGCAGCTGTACAAAACTTTGGTAAGGCCACATTTGGAGTACTGTGTACAGTTCTGGTCGCCTCATTTTAGGAAGGATGTGGAAGCTTTGGAAAAGGTGCAAAGAAGATTTACCAGGATGTTGCCTGGAATGGAGAGTAGGTCTTACGAGGAAAGGTTGAGGGTGCTAGGCCTTTTCTCATTAGAGCGGAGAAGGATGAGGGGCGACTTGATAGAGGTTTATAAGATGATCAGGGGAATAGATAGAGTAGACAGTCAGAGACTTTTTCCCCGGGTGGAACAAACCATTACAAGGGGACATAAATTTAAGGTGAAAGGTGGAAGATATAGGAGGGATATCAGAGGTAGGTTCTTTACCCAGAGAGTAGTGGGGGTACTGTCTGTGGAAGTAGTTGAGTCGGAAACATTAGGGACCTTCAAGCAGCTATTGGATAGGTACATGGATTACGGTAAAATGATATAGAGTAGATTTATTTGTTCTTAAGGGCAGCACGGTAGCATTGTGGATAGCACAATTGCTTCACAGCTCCATGGTACCAGGTTCGATTCCGGCTTGGGTCAGTGTCTGTGCGGAGTCTGCACATCCTCCCCGTGTCTGCGTGGGTTTCCTCCGGGTGCTCCGGTTTCCTCCCACAGTCCAAAGATGTGCGGGTTAGGTGAATTGGCCAATGATAAATTGCCCTTAATGTCCAAATTGCCCCTGGTGTTGGGTGGAGGTGTTGAGTTTGGGTAGGGTGCTCTTTCCAAGAGCCGGTGCAGACAAAGGGCCGAATGGCCTCCTTCTGCACTGTAAATTCAATGATAATCTATGATTAATCTAGGACAAACGTTCGGCACAACACCGTGGGCCAAAGGGCCTGTCCGAATTAAATCCGGCACTTAAGTCTGCCTCTAAATTCAACGAGAACATATTTGATCTGATTGTGACCTTAACAGAGCTTTTTTCCCGTGTCCATCAAACTGCTGACTCCCTTATCTGAAATCAGCACTTCCTTTTTCTTTGCGATGCCTCAAAGTTAACTTTCGGTTCAAAATTAGTTTGAAAGGAGAATATTAACTTGAAAGAGAAAATAATGAACTGCTGTAATCCAACGCATAATTTTCAAAAAAAATGGATATTATGCAATTGTGTGAAAATATGGAATCCTAATTGGTTTTTCTGCAGACAATCTTAACGCAGATCTGTTTTTCCTATAGATTGTGATGTTGGTCTCAGCAAATGTTTTAATTTAGCCTGTTTAACGAGTTCAATTGTGCATATTTGATTTGCTTAGCCACTCAGTGAGAAAGTGCTTGGGAGTGCAAACTACATTCTCAACAGCTAAACTACATCCCGTTAATTTTCTTGGCCCAGTTATTATTTTAGCAAATGCGCCAAGATATCAATGGTCTCCATTTTCTTTTCTTGCTCATAATAACCAAAGAGAAATGCATTCCGGATGGATTCTGCCAATTTCAAGCAAAGAATGAACGCAGTGAAGGTTGGATAAATTATTTGCCATTTACATCGATGGATGGAAAATAGGAGCATGACCTCGCCATTCGGCCCTCCAGGCCAGCTCCACCATTAGTTGACGTCATTGCTGATCATCCAAGTCAGCGAGGGCTTATTTAGCAAATTCCCACACAACGGTTTGAATTCTGTCAACGAACGAGATGATTCATATCAAAAAGAGTGGTCAGCTACTGCTTACAATTGGCAGACAAGTGGAAAATCCTTTGCAATTCCCACTGTGCGTTGCTAGAAATAAAAGTAAACAAAAAATTACAATTTTCCTATGAAATATAGGCGTCCAGTGTCTTTGGCCTTGTCTCTTTTTAAAATCATTATTGGGATGTCTGCGTCATTACATTTAATGCCGATTCCCAATTGTTCGTGAAAAGTTAGCAAGTTAGCAGTGGGCTGCCTTCTTGACCCACAAGGGCGACATGTTTTATCAAGGCAGATTACATCAACCTTCTCAAGGGACAATCGGGGAAACTGGAGCGGTACGGCAGCACAATGGATGTCATTATTGCTTCACAGCGCCAGGGACACGGGTTTGATTTCCGCTTGGGTCACTGCCTGTGCGGAGTCTGCATGTTCTCGCCGTGTCTGCGTGGGTTTCCTCCGGGTGCTCCAGTTTCCTGTCACAAGTCCCGAAATTGTTCGGTGAATTGGACATGCTGAATTCTCCCCCAGTGTACCCGAAAAGGCGCCGTAGTATGGCGACTAGGGGATTTTCACAGCAACTTCACTGCATTGTTAGTGTAAGCCTTGTGACACTATTAAAGATTGCTATTATTATGAATGCTGGCCAACTCGCGCACATTATAAAAGAAGGAAGCAGGAAGTGGAAACAGAAGGTTTTAGACTCAGTGTGCATTAAAGATGCTGAATTCCCAAATTGCAACTTTTTTGTGATCCCCTTTCAATTCTTCCAAATCATTTGCACCGCCGACCATTCGCAAACGGTTACAGCTTATCATTTTAAGCTGAATGTCTTGAAAATAGAAAGATATTTCTCAAAATATTTCACTTCTATCTTTCTGTGTCTGAGAGTTAGTATTTACCGCCAAGTTAAGTGACAGAAAAATAGTTCCTGGGCAAATGATATGAATGGGAAATCGAATTGTGATTGCACAGCTGCCCTCAAACCCATAACTTGAAAAATCATGGATATATAATGCAGTACTGTTACGACGCGAATTTTAAATTGTATCTCTGGAGACCATATTAACACAGATTTCTTTCTGCCTCACAGGAAAAGATGACTATTCCAGTTATGGTAGGTTATCTATGCATATTTTCAATTTTCTTGTTATGTATTTCCTTCACCGAAAATATATAATACGACGGTCGAAGTTAAAATCTCGCTCACGCTAATGAAATGCAAATCACCTCGACTGGTTGTTATGCTTTCGTTGGCCAGAACCTGCTGGGTGTGTCAAAGTGGTGGAGATTGCCAATCCATATTGATTTACCGGTACTTACATTCAGAAGTGCTTGTTTCAGAGAATTTGATCATAGAATTTAGAGTGAAGGAGGATGCTAGTAAGCCCATCGAGTCTGAACTGGCCCTTGTAAAGATCAACCCACTTACGCCCACGCAACGACCCTATCCCCGTAACCCTACCTAATCTTTATGGACACTGAACTCAATTTATCATGGCTAATCCACGTAACTTGCTCATCTGTGGACTGTGGGAGATAACCGGAGTAACCAGATAACCGGGGCAGCACGGTAGCATTGTGGATAGCACAATTGCTTCACAGCTCCAGGGTCCCAGATTCGATTCCGGCTTGGGTCACTGGCTGTGCGGAGTCTGCACGTCCTCCCCGTGTGTGCGTGGGTTTCCTCCGGGTGCACCGGTTTCCTCCCACAGCCCAAAGATGTGCAGGTTAGGTGGATTGGCCGTGATAAATTGCCCTTAGTGTCCAAAATTGCCCTTAGTGTTGGGTGGAGGTGTTGAGTTTGGGTAGGGTGCTCTTTCCAAGAGCCGG
The DNA here is from genome assembly GCF_047496885.1 of Scyliorhinus torazame. Taxonomy (NCBI): domain Eukaryota; kingdom Metazoa; phylum Chordata; class Chondrichthyes; order Carcharhiniformes; family Scyliorhinidae; genus Scyliorhinus; species Scyliorhinus torazame. The sequence continues at coordinate 25,119,478 of NC_092737.1, read as the reverse complement.
TGCAGACTCAAAGGGCCAAATGGCCTCCTTCTGCACTGTAAATTCTATGATCTATGATACAGAACCCCACGCACACACGGGGAGAACGTGCAGACTCCGGTAAAGACAGTGACCCAAGCTGGGAATCGAATCTGGGACTGTGGAGATTTGAAGCAACTGTGCTAAGCACTGCGCAACCACCCTGCCTTCCTGCTACATTGTGAAGTTAGAAGTGCTATTTTTCTCCACTACAAATTCTTTCAGAGTATTTAGGAGTGTAAAACAGGCACAATCATCCGAAGTTGGTGAGTTGATTTGTTTAGTCAAATGATAGCTAGGGCAGCACAATTGTTCACTGCAGTTTTCCACTTCTGAGCATTTGCCACGCAGCCCTTTGCCTGGGAATCTCTGCAAGGGATACTTTAGTGTACCCTCCCAAATAAACAATACATGCAGTAAACTGCTTTTAAAATTGCAGGCTTTTGAATTTTCAATGATCATGGTGGTCCGTCCAAACTGTTGAAAATTCGCTTGCTTTTGGAGCAATCGTTTGCATATTTGCAAGAATCTATTGACCCGGAGGTTGTGCAGATCAACGTAATCAGAACCCGTCCGTATGATGGAGTTCTGTACAGTAGAAAAAGGTGAACATTTGAACAACTTCTGCTGCGTTAGATTAAATGAGAACAACGTTTTTAGTATTTGAATTCAGTAAATAAGCAATTCCTTGTGGTAGTGTTAATAATCAAGGGCACCAAGAGTACGTTTTGGGCTGGTTATCGGCAGCTAATATGGAATGTAGTGACATCAATATTAGTGATGCGAGCAGACCTCGTGAATTTTAAGAATGGTGTTGGAATAGATTCTTTGGGGAAGCATATGGATTTCTACACAAAATATCAGGGCAGATGGTCTCAGCCATATTCTGGACTCACCCACCGAAAGAAACAACATTTCTATTCCATCTTAGCGAGACGCTTTAAGAACGTACTCGCCTCAATCAAACCATCACTTTTCATAAGGCATGCATAAACATGGCCGGCTTGCTCCATATTTATTCATAGGTCAACCCATCCTTTGCATGTTTCCATCGAATAAGCAGTCACTGAATTGCCTCCAACATATTTACATTTCCCTTTCACAAAACCATGCGGATTGTTCCAGATTACAGTGCGTTTCTCCAATTTTCATGCTGCAACCTCCTTCGTGATTGCCTCTAACCCTTTCTTCACGGACAGGTCTTAAGGTTCCTATTTTCTGTTTCCGTTCATTTTTCTAATAGAGCGTTTACATTTGCTACTTTCCAATCTGGTGGAACCCGTCCAGAAACTAGCGACATCTAAATTAGAAAATTAACAGCAAAGCACGCACCAATGCTTTCACCACCTCTTTTACGAATTTCATCCGCACTAGGTGGGTTGTCAGCCCGCAGCTCCATCATTCACCTGAGGAAGGAGCAGCGCTCCGAAAGCTAGTGACATCGAAACAAACCTGTTGGACTTTAACCTGGTGTTGTAAGACTTCGTACTGCGCTCACCCCAGTCCAACGCCGGCATCTCCACATCTTTGCTCTGTTACACCTCCCTTGAGATTGCCATTTCAAAAAGGTCTTCTCCCTTCCACCTACTGAATTACATCTCCTGCTGGAAAGTTTTTTGTATCTTCTAACATGAAGACAGAAGCACAATATGTGTTCATTTCACCTACCATTTCCATTTTATCAAGTGTGAACTCCCTATACTTGCTCTAGGTTACTGCCACTCACATATCTTATTAAAAATGCAAAGCCCTGACCATGCCTCCTCACTCACAGGTAATGTGAAACATATTGCTTTTGAAATAATTTCCTCCAAAATTTAACGTGAATCTGCTTTCTTTATCTCAGGTAAACACCACGACTATTACGGTAAGGAAAGCATCCTTCGGTGAAGTTATTGTCATTCACCTATTACAAAACAATCGCAGGGGCCAGGGATTATTTGCTGAGACAAGTCAATAAAATGTTTTCAGGACAACAGGCTTTCTGAATTGAAGCAGGTAGAGAAAAATCATGGAGTTCGTGTAGACATTGATATCTCATTCGGCAATGATTTAGGGCACGCACCAGGGAGCATCAGAAAGGCTTGTCGTTGCGCAAATAAGCATGAGCAGAACTTCCAATATGAGGGAGCTGTGCAGAATAGGCAAGCTTTCCAATTCGAGTAACTTGTCCACAATTACGTTACATGATAAGGAAACCTTTAGCACTCAAATCGAGTGAAGAAAGTGACGCTGAATTCCTTTGGCAAAAGTGTTATCAAATCAGGTGCACCACAAGTTCGTTATTAGTCCAGCGAAACAACGCTGTTCCTGAAGATGGGGTTATATTCACATAATGTGGCGTGTATTGCTCTTGATGTTAATGATAGAATTAGGTAGAAAATTTTAATAATTGGATTGGAATACCTTATCAGAGGAAACGTATGAAATGCTTATTTTGCTGAGCCCTAGAGGTGCCATACAAAACACGGCTATAGACCAAGTGCTGGAAAATGTGATTAGAATAAATAAGTGCTTGATTGTCCAATGAGGCACAATGGTCTGAATGTTTTTTTTTCGTGTGTTAAACTTTATGCATTTTCACTGTTGCCTCATGTTTGATCCCGTCCCCGGGTCACCGTCCGTTTCGAGTTTGCAAATTCTTCTCGTATCTGCGTGGGTATCACCCCCACAACCCAATTATGTCCAGGGTAGGTGAATTGACCACACTCAAAGTGCCCCTTAATTGGAAAAAAATTGGATTGTCTCAATTTATTTTTTTAAATTAAAAAAAACATGATGCGTTTTTTGTTGGCGCAGCGACCGAAGGGTGCCTTTACTCGGGAGCTATGAATTAATCCTATCACATGACACAACACCTAACTGAGATAACCTGCCCTCTGGTTGGCTCCAGAACTGCAGCTCTGAGAATTATTTTTTCAAACCTTTTATCCAGGCTGCCGGTGCTAATCTTATTTGTTTCCGGTTCATATGTAGATTACAAAAAAACACCTGATTTTTACCGTCTCCAGACCACAGCCTCGCAACATGTCTTCTTGCATACTTTGTCTCCCATTGTGATTCCTGTTAGTTTGCCTTTGACCCCTCTCACTAATGAATTTCTCCCTCACTGTTCCTCATCTCTACAAAACCAATTCTATTTTCATTTGTCCTCAACCGAAGACTTCTTGGTCCGATTCACCATTGCCAGCCTTGATAACAGTTGCACAGATCTAAAGGAAACTGACAGGAGGTCCCATATTTCATACTAAAATGACTGTTCAGCAAACCACTGATCTGAATCGGCAAACAACAAATGCATTTTGCAGTTAAATTAAATTACTGTCATCGACTATTCAAGGGTCCCAGGTTAGATTCCGGCTTGGGTCACTGTTTGTGCGGAGTCTGCACGTTCTCCCCGTGTCTGCGTGGGTTTCCTCCGGGTGCTCCGGTTTCCTCCCACAGTCCAAAGATGTGCAGGTTAGGTGGATTGGCCATGATAAATTGCTCTTAGTGTCCAAAATTGCCCTTAGTGTTGGGTGTGGTTACTGGGTTATGGGGATAGGGTGGAGGTGTTGACCTTGGGTAGGGTGCTCTTTCCAAGAGCCGGTGCAGACTCGATGGGCTGAATGGCCTCCTTCTGCACTGTAAATTATATGAAGTCAAAACTATCCGGTTCAAAAAACATATTTAAGTATACAAGAGAGATCAATATTCAGAAATGCTGGGACTAAAAATAATCCAAGCGAAAATCTTTGGAAAGTATTCAGGTTCCTGTAATTCACTGGTGACTGAATATTAAAAATTCTACATTGTGAGTAGCACCTGCTTATACCCTGAATTGCCACGTCCAAAATGAACTTTACTGTGAAATGAGACTACTTTTTCAATGATTCCTAACAAAATAATTGGCTTCAGAAACCTGAGTTGCACGCTGACGAGATCACCCTCTAGTACGTCTACCTTGCGACAAGAAAAAGACAATTAAGCTAGATTTTGATGTTTCTAAACTACTCTGGTCCCTGTCATTCATTGGAGCTTGAGTGTTCAAGGTATTGCAAGGCGATCAGCACTGCTCTGATATAACAAAAAACAATATATTCTAATAGATACAACAAAATGTGTACGTTACGGATGCTGAAGTCCCAGGTTCCAACAGTTTCTAGAAGCCGTTCCACTTCATGCAAGCCTGCAGCTCATTGGCTAAATGTTCACTCCTTGCCCTTCAGAGTACTTGTTATTCAAACTGAACATAAGGGAAAACACATTTCGCTGCTGGATCCTGCTATCTGAGTGTTAGCGCTGATCCTAAACCTAAGTGACAGAAAATCAATTCGTAAGTCCTTGCGAATGGGAAATCAAATTGCGTTCACATAGCTCTGCGTGAACCATGATGCGCAAAATCCTGTTTGCCACTTGCAGCAGTGTTCAAAGGTGAACTTTAAATTGAATCTGTGCAGACTATTTCAATACAGGCGGTTCCCTCCACAGACCACAACAAGTATGGCAGTTATGGTAAATAAAATTATTTCATATTATTCGTTCTCTTTTTCGTCAAAAATAATAATGATGAATTGTCTAAACTCAGTGTGCATTCTCGATAATTAAATGGAAATCCCATTGATTGGTTGTTACGATTTTCATTGACTTTCAGTTGTGTGTCACACAGTTTATTCCTACAGATATCCGGTATTGTTTAACGGTAACATTGTTGTATTTTCGTAGAGAACAAAACTCGTTAATGTTGTTCAGCTGGTGTAATTGTACTGCTCACTGAAGGTCGATAATCTGTACAGAAAAAAGGGGCTTCATGTTCAATTTCTACGCAGATTGTTTCCTTTCCTAGGTTTCAGGTTATTTTTTTAAAACGTTATATTTAAACGTAACACTGTTACCTTGAAGAAATGCCTGTGCATACTTTATTTAAGATCAATGCAAATAATGAAAGACGGAAGCCGTAAGCTTTTTAATGTAAACATAACGTTAAACATGTTGATTTCTAAATAATTTACCACACAATTTAACATAAATCTGTTTGTTTTATACCAGGCTATTCTCATAAATCTTGCACTCAGGAAACGTATTTCAGTTTCTTATTATCATTTACCTCCTAAAAACATCGCGGGCCGATTGATTATTTGTATAAAAAAAACTTCATTAACGTGCATTAATGGTTGTAGGATCATAGGATCAAAGAAGCATCGAATTTATAGTTCAGAACGAGGCCATTCGGCCATAGCGTCTCCAACTGCCTTTCGAAAGAACACCCTGCTTAAGTCTGGACCGCCACCCTGTCTCGATAACCCAGTAACTGAACCTCACCTTTATGGACACTAAAGGCAATTTAGCATGGCCAATCGACTTAATCTGCACAACTTTGGAATGTGGGAGGAAACTGGAGTACCCGGAGGAACCAACGCAGGCACAGAGAGAACGTGCACACTCCGCAGGTACAGTTACCCAAGCCAGGAATCGAACCTGCTAACCTGGAGCTGTGAAGCAACTTTAGAAACTGAATCAAGCAGTGCCAAATCATAGACGCTCGCCTCTTTGTTGACCCATAACGAGTTTGGCGTGAGTTGGGGTACTTAAACTAGTTACAGTAAATGATAACAAAATATTTTACATTCAGATTGGATAAATAAGGTGACTCTCAATCCCTGAAGTTCCGTATTACGATTAATTTGAGACACATAGAAAAAAAGACAGTGGCAAAAAAAATGCCAACGAATATATACGAAGATCAAAAATGATGGATAAAGTTGGTCGGGTAAGTAAAGGCAGACCTCATTCCTGCGTGAGAGGGACAAAAATATCAGTGAGCACGAGTGAACAGCGTTGGTCACAGAAAGCACAGTTTGGCAGGAGGAGATATCGTTAAATAATCAGTTGGCAACAACCGGTAAGCTATGCTTGAAACGTTTATGAAACCGTATGGAATAGCAGGTTTCAAGAATGGGATTAGAATGCTCATTAAGGATAACGTTGCAGTTCCTTATGCAAAAGAACAAGGCAGAGAGATTGCCTAACTGACATTTACACCGAGCCTGAAGAGGCAAGATGGGACAGATTGTCTGCGGCTTTGCTGAAAAGGGGTGTGGTTCTTCTCTGAGAGATGGTAAGTGCAAAAATAGCGGCAACACGGCGAAAAGGCGGTTAGCACTGCTACCATACAACGTCAGTGATCCGGATGCGATTGCAGCCTTTGATAACTGTGTGGAGTTTTCCCATTTTACCCCGATCTGCGTGGGTTCCCTCCGGGTGCTCCAGTTTCCTCCCAATGTCCAAAGATGTGTAGGTCAGGTGAATTGGCCATGATTAATGCACAGGGTTACAGGCACAGCGCGGGGCAATGGGTCCAGCTGGACTGCTCTTTGAAGCGGCACTGTAGCCTCACAGCGTTAAGGACTCGGGTTTGACACCAAGGTCGGGTGACTGCCTGTGTGGAGTTTGCCCATCCCGTATCAGCCTGGGATGCTTCAGGATGACCCAGTTCCATGCCACAGTCCACAGATGTGTAGGTTAGGCGGATTGGTCATGCTGAATTGCTCCTTATTGTCCATATGTTAGTTGGGTTGAGAGGATAATGAGGAGGAATGGTTCTATGTAGGGTGCTCTCTCGGAGGGTTCGTGCAGACTCGATGGGCGAATGGCCTCCTTTTGCAGTGTAGTTATTCTACAATGCAGGCACCACGTTTACAATGTCTTGGCGTTTGTATTCATTTGTTGGAAACGATGAAAAGGCCATCATATAACTTTAAAGAAAAACAGAATAAGACCATAATACCATAAGACAGAGGAGCGGAAGTAAGGCCATTCGGCCCATCGAGTCCACTCCAACATTCAATCATGGCTGATTTCAACTCCATTTACCCGCTCTGTCTCCATAGCCCTTAATTCCTCGAGAAATCAAGAATTTATCAACTTCTGTCTTAAAGACACGCAACGTCCCGGCCTCCACCGCCCTCTGTGGCAATGGATTCCACAGGCCCACCACTCTCTGGCTGAAGAAATTGCTCTTCATCTCTGTTTTAAAGTGACTCCCTTTTGTTCTAAGGCTGTGCCCACGGGTCCTAGTCTCCCCTGCTAATGGAAACAACTTCCCTACGTCTACCCTATCGAAGCCATTCATTATCTTGTAAGTTTCTATTAGATCTCCCCTCAACCTCCTAAACTCCAATGAATATAATCCCAGGATCCTCAGTCGTTCATTGTATGTTAGGCCTAAAATTCCTGGGATCATCCGTGTGAATCTCCGCTGGACCCGCTCCAGAGCCAGTATGTCCTTCCTGAGGTGTGGGGCCCAAAATTGCTCACAATATTCTAAATGGGGCCTAACTCGTGTTTTATAAATCTTTAGAAGTACAACCCTGCTTTTATATTCCAAGACTCTTGAGATAAATGACAACATTGCATTTCTTTCTTAATTACGGACTCAACCTGCAAGTTTACCTTTAGAGAATGCTGGAATAGGACTTCCAAGTCCCTTTGCACTTCAGCATTATGAATTTTGTCACCGTTTAGAAAATAGTCCATGCGTCTATTCTTTTTTCCAAAGTACAAGACCTCGCACTTGCCCACGTTGAATTTCATCAGCCATTTCTTGGACCACTCTCCTAAACTGTCTAAATCTTTCTGCAGCCTCCACACATCCTCAATACGACTTTCCCCTCCATCTATCTTTGTATCATCGGCAAACTCAGCCACAATGCCCCCAGTCCCGTCATCTAGATCGTTAATATATAAAGAGAACAGCTGTGACCCCAACACTAAAGTCTGCGGGACACCAATCGTCACCGGTTGCCATTCCGAAAAATAACCTTTTATCCCAACTCTCTGCCTTCTGCCTGACAGCTAATCGTCAATCCATGTTAGTACCTTGCCTCGAATACCATGGGCCCTTATTTTACTCAGCAGTCTCCCGTGAGGCACCTTATCAAAGGCCTTTTGATAGTCAAGATAGATAACATCCATTGGCTCTCCTTGGTCTCAGCTATTTATTACCGCTTCAAAGAACTCTAACAGGTTTGTCAGGCACGACCTCCCCTTACTAAATCCATGCTGACTTGTCCTAATCCGACCATGCACTTCCAAAAATGTAGAAATCTCATCCTTAACGATGTATTCTAGAATCTTGCCAACAACCGAGGTTAGGCTAATTGGCTTATACGTTTCCATCTTTTTTCTTCTTCCCTTCTTGAACAAGGGGGTTACAACAGCGAATTTCCAATCCTCTGGGACTTTCCCTGACTCCAGTGACTTTTGAAAGATCATAACTAACGCCTCCACTATTTCTTCAGCTATCTCCTTTAGAACTCTAGGATGTAGCACATCTGGGCCCGGAGATTTATCAATTTTTAGCCCTCTTAGTTTCTCTAGCACTTTCTCCTTTGTGAAGGCTATCATAGTCAACTCTGCCCCCTGACTCTTCTGAATTGTTGGGATATTACTCATGCCTTCTACTGTGAAGACTGACGCAAAGTACTTATTTAGTTCCTCAGCTATTTCCTTGTCTCCCATCACTAGATTACGAGCATCATTTTGGAGCGGCCCAATGTCTACTTTTGCCTCCCGTTTGTTTTTATTGTGTTTAACAAAACTTTTACTATCATTCCTAATGGTACTGGCTAGCCTACCTTCATATTTGATCCTCTATTTCCTTATTTCTCTCTTTGTTATCCTCTGTTTGTTTCTGTAGCCTTCCCAATCTTCTGACTCCCCACTACTCTTTGCCACATTATAGGCTTTCTCTTTCGCTTTGATGCGTTCCCTGACTTCCTTTGTCAGCCATGGCTGCCTAATAACCTTTCTTTTCTTTAGGATCAACCTCTGTACTGTGTCCTCAATTACTCCCAGAAACTCCTGCCATTGCTGTTCTACTGTCTTTCCCACTAGGCTCTGCTCCCAGTCGAATTTCGTCAGTTCCTTCCTCATGACCCTGTAGTTACCTTTATTTAACTGTGACACCTTTACATCTGATTCTACCTTCTTTCTTTCAAATTGCAGACTGAATTCTACCATATTATGATCACTGCCTCCTAAGTGTTCCCTTACTTTAAGAACTTTCATCAAGTCTGGCTCATTACATAACACTAAGTCCAGAATGGCCTGTTCCCTCGTGAGCTCCACCACAAGCTGTACCCAAAAACCCTCCTGTAAACATTCAATGAATTTCCTTTCTTTGGGTCCACTGGCAACATTATTTACCCAGTCCACCTGCATATTGAAGTCTCCCATGATCACTGTGCCCTTGCCTTTCTGACATGCACTTTCTATTTCGTGGTGCATTTTGTGCCCTTGGTCCTGACCACTGTTAGGAGGCCTGTACATAACGCCCATTAATTTTTTTTTGCCTTTGTGGTTCCTCAACTCTGCCTACACAGACTCCATATTATCTGACCCTATGTCGTTTAGTGCTATTGATTTAATTTCATTCCTAATTAACAAGGCAACCCAGCCCCCTCTGCCCACCTGTCTGTCTTTTCGATAGGTTGTGAATCCCTGGATGTTTCAATGCCAGTCCTGAACCCCCTGCAACCACGTCTCTGTGATGCCTACATATCTTCCCCTCACCCAAATCCTCCCTTCAGCAATCTGCGGGGGATTTTCTCTACGTAACATCCTGCTCCCTTCCCCCTTCTCCCACACTCCCCAAAACGTTCCCACGGCACATTACCTTAAAATCGCTGAAGGTGCAGCACTGCCCCTTTAACTGATCACTGCTCGCCATCCAAGGCCCAAAACGTTCCTTTTGGTGACTCAAAATGTTACCAGCGCTTCCTCCAAATTGGTCTACAGGTCTGATACTGCCATTTAAACCTGCTATACATTGGGAAGACGAAACACACATTGGGCGGCCACTTTGTCCAACACTTCACTTGGCCCGCAAGCATGAGACCCAACCTTCCTGTCACTTTCTATTGAAACTCAGCATCTTGCTCTCGTGCCCACATTATCCACCCTCGGCTCACTTAAATGTTCCCCTAAAGTCCAACAGGAACAGGCGAAGTTGTAGCTCTTCTCCTGATTAGCACATCATAGCTCTCAGATTAAACAAAGACCAAATAACAAAACAGCACAGGAACAGGTATTTTTGCCCTCTCCGAGCTCGCGCCAATTACTAGCCTTGTGCTCTGCTCCAATTCACAGAGAGTATGTAGTTTATAATGTTTCTACTTCTCCTTAGCTCTGTAGAATGGCTACACGTGACGGGATTCTCTGGTCGATCAGTAGCTTGGTTCTTCTGGCTTTGTCAAAGGGATTTTCAGTTGAATGCACCCCTCGTCCCCGGGAAACACGAGGCGAGAGTGTGCCGTCGGTGAGACCGGAATATTCCCCTTGCCTGAACAGTCAGTAAATTATCCCCAAAGTCAAGGGCATTCAAATCTTTGACTTCCCTGATATAAAACTGACTGTTCTTCAATTAAGACACAAGGACCACAATTCTTGGAACTGAATCTGATGTCCTAGGGGGGGTATTTGCTGGAGCGGTTGGGGAGTGTTTAAACTAATGTGGCAGTGGGATGGGAACCGATGCAGGAAGTCGGAAGGATGTAAAACAGGTACAGAAACGAAAGGCAGTAAGGGGGAAAGTGTAAGACAGAGACGCCAAAGTCAAAAATCAAAAAGGGCGACAGTACAAGGTACAGTGACTGAGGGGAGCTCAGTGAATAGGCACAGTAATACTAAATGAATGAAACGGGAAGTAAAAACATAAATGGAAAGCGACGCAGCAGGTTGTCACATGAAGATATGGGTTCAACGACAAGGAAAATTAGGAGAAAAGTTAAGAGGCAAAAGAACTTAGGAGAGGTTACTGATCAAGGTGTAACGATTCAAAACAGAGGTATAAAAGACAACAAAGTGTACTTTACCTGAATGCTAGTAGTATTTGGAATAAGGTAAATGAGTTGATGGCGCAAATCATTGTGAATGACTATGATTTAGTGGCCATTACTGAAACATGGTTAAAGGTTGGCCACGGCTGGGAGTTAAATATCCAAGGGTATCAAACTATTCAGAAGGACAGAGTGGTGTCAACAGGGGTGGTACCAGGGGATTGGAGAGTGGCGAATGTCGTGCCCCTGTTCATAAAAGGAAGTAGGGATAACCCTGGGAATTACAGGCCAGTTAGTCTTACTTCGGTGGTAGGCAAAGTAATGGAAAGGGTACTGAAGGATAGGATTTCTGAGCATCTGGAAAGACACTGCTTGATTAGGGATAGTCAGCACGGATTTGTGAGGGGTAGGTCTTGCCTTACAAATCTTATTGAATTCTTTGAGGAGGTGACCAAGCATGTGGATGAAGGTAAAGCAGTGGATGTAGTGTACATGGATTTTAGTAAGGCATTTGATAAAGTTCCCCATGGTAGGCTTATGCAGAAAGTAAGGAGGCATGGTATAGTGGGAAATTTGGCCAGTTGGACAACGAACTGGCTAACCGATAGAAGTCAGAGAGTGGTGGTGGATGGCAAATATTTAGCCTGGACCCCAGTTACCAGTGGCGTACCGCAGGGATCAGTTCAGGGCCCTCTGCTGTTTGTGATTTTCATTAATGACTTGGACGAGGGAGTTGAAGGGTGGGTCAGTAAATTTGCAGACGATACGAAGATTGGTGGAGTTGTGGATAGTAAGGAGGGCTGTTGTCGGCTGCAAAGAGACATAGATAGGATGCAGAGCTGGGCTGAGAAGTGGCAGATGGAGTTTAACCCTGAAAAGTGTGAGGTTGTCCATTTTGGAAGGACAAATATGAATGCGGAATACAGGGTTAACGGTAGAGTTCTTGGCAATGTGGAGTAGCAGATAGATCTTGGGCTCTATGTTCATACATCCTTGAAAGTTGCCACTCAAGTGGATAGAGCTGTGAAGAAGGCCTATGGTGTGCTCGCGTTCATTAACAGAGGGATTGAATTTAAGAGCCGTGAGGTGATGATGCAGCTGTACAAAACTTTGGTAAGGCCACATTTGGAGTACTGTGTACAGTTCTGGTCGCCTCATTTTAGGAAGGATGTGGAAGCTTTGGAAAAGGTGCAAAGAAGATTTACCAGGATGTTGCCTGGAATGGAGAGTAGGTCTTACGAGGAAAGGTTGAGGGTGCTAGGCCTTTTCTCATTAGAGCGGAGAAGGATGAGGGGCGACTTGATAGAGGTTTATAAGATGATCAGGGGAATAGATAGAGTAGACAGTCAGAGACTTTTTCCCCGGGTGGAACAAACCATTACAAGGGGACATAAATTTAAGGTGAAAGGTGGAAGATATAGGAGGGATATCAGAGGTAGGTTCTTTACCCAGAGAGTAGTGGGGGTACTGTCTGTGGAAGTAGTTGAGTCGGAAACATTAGGGACCTTCAAGCAGCTATTGGATAGGTACATGGATTACGGTAAAATGATATAGAGTAGATTTATTTGTTCTTAAGGGCAGCACGGTAGCATTGTGGATAGCACAATTGCTTCACAGCTCCATGGTACCAGGTTCGATTCCGGCTTGGGTCAGTGTCTGTGCGGAGTCTGCACATCCTCCCCGTGTCTGCGTGGGTTTCCTCCGGGTGCTCCGGTTTCCTCCCACAGTCCAAAGATGTGCGGGTTAGGTGAATTGGCCAATGATAAATTGCCCTTAATGTCCAAATTGCCCCTGGTGTTGGGTGGAGGTGTTGAGTTTGGGTAGGGTGCTCTTTCCAAGAGCCGGTGCAGACAAAGGGCCGAATGGCCTCCTTCTGCACTGTAAATTCAATGATAATCTATGATTAATCTAGGACAAACGTTCGGCACAACACCGTGGGCCAAAGGGCCTGTCCGAATTAAATCCGGCACTTAAGTCTGCCTCTAAATTCAACGAGAACATATTTGATCTGATTGTGACCTTAACAGAGCTTTTTTCCCGTGTCCATCAAACTGCTGACTCCCTTATCTGAAATCAGCACTTCCTTTTTCTTTGCGATGCCTCAAAGTTAACTTTCGGTTCAAAATTAGTTTGAAAGGAGAATATTAACTTGAAAGAGAAAATAATGAACTGCTGTAATCCAACGCATAATTTTCAAAAAAAATGGATATTATGCAATTGTGTGAAAATATGGAATCCTAATTGGTTTTTCTGCAGACAATCTTAACGCAGATCTGTTTTTCCTATAGATTGTGATGTTGGTCTCAGCAAATGTTTTAATTTAGCCTGTTTAACGAGTTCAATTGTGCATATTTGATTTGCTTAGCCACTCAGTGAGAAAGTGCTTGGGAGTGCAAACTACATTCTCAACAGCTAAACTACATCCCGTTAATTTTCTTGGCCCAGTTATTATTTTAGCAAATGCGCCAAGATATCAATGGTCTCCATTTTCTTTTCTTGCTCATAATAACCAAAGAGAAATGCATTCCGGATGGATTCTGCCAATTTCAAGCAAAGAATGAACGCAGTGAAGGTTGGATAAATTATTTGCCATTTACATCGATGGATGGAAAATAGGAGCATGACCTCGCCATTCGGCCCTCCAGGCCAGCTCCACCATTAGTTGACGTCATTGCTGATCATCCAAGTCAGCGAGGGCTTATTTAGCAAATTCCCACACAACGGTTTGAATTCTGTCAACGAACGAGATGATTCATATCAAAAAGAGTGGTCAGCTACTGCTTACAATTGGCAGACAAGTGGAAAATCCTTTGCAATTCCCACTGTGCGTTGCTAGAAATAAAAGTAAACAAAAAATTACAATTTTCCTATGAAATATAGGCGTCCAGTGTCTTTGGCCTTGTCTCTTTTTAAAATCATTATTGGGATGTCTGCGTCATTACATTTAATGCCGATTCCCAATTGTTCGTGAAAAGTTAGCAAGTTAGCAGTGGGCTGCCTTCTTGACCCACAAGGGCGACATGTTTTATCAAGGCAGATTACATCAACCTTCTCAAGGGACAATCGGGGAAACTGGAGCGGTACGGCAGCACAATGGATGTCATTATTGCTTCACAGCGCCAGGGACACGGGTTTGATTTCCGCTTGGGTCACTGCCTGTGCGGAGTCTGCATGTTCTCGCCGTGTCTGCGTGGGTTTCCTCCGGGTGCTCCAGTTTCCTGTCACAAGTCCCGAAATTGTTCGGTGAATTGGACATGCTGAATTCTCCCCCAGTGTACCCGAAAAGGCGCCGTAGTATGGCGACTAGGGGATTTTCACAGCAACTTCACTGCATTGTTAGTGTAAGCCTTGTGACACTATTAAAGATTGCTATTATTATGAATGCTGGCCAACTCGCGCACATTATAAAAGAAGGAAGCAGGAAGTGGAAACAGAAGGTTTTAGACTCAGTGTGCATTAAAGATGCTGAATTCCCAAATTGCAACTTTTTTGTGATCCCCTTTCAATTCTTCCAAATCATTTGCACCGCCGACCATTCGCAAACGGTTACAGCTTATCATTTTAAGCTGAATGTCTTGAAAATAGAAAGATATTTCTCAAAATATTTCACTTCTATCTTTCTGTGTCTGAGAGTTAGTATTTACCGCCAAGTTAAGTGACAGAAAAATAGTTCCTGGGCAAATGATATGAATGGGAAATCGAATTGTGATTGCACAGCTGCCCTCAAACCCATAACTTGAAAAATCATGGATATATAATGCAGTACTGTTACGACGCGAATTTTAAATTGTATCTCTGGAGACCATATTAACACAGATTTCTTTCTGCCTCACAGGAAAAGATGACTATTCCAGTTATGGTAGGTTATCTATGCATATTTTCAATTTTCTTGTTATGTATTTCCTTCACCGAAAATATATAATACGACGGTCGAAGTTAAAATCTCGCTCACGCTAATGAAATGCAAATCACCTCGACTGGTTGTTATGCTTTCGTTGGCCAGAACCTGCTGGGTGTGTCAAAGTGGTGGAGATTGCCAATCCATATTGATTTACCGGTACTTACATTCAGAAGTGCTTGTTTCAGAGAATTTGATCATAGAATTTAGAGTGAAGGAGGATGCTAGTAAGCCCATCGAGTCTGAACTGGCCCTTGTAAAGATCAACCCACTTACGCCCACGCAACGACCCTATCCCCGTAACCCTACCTAATCTTTATGGACACTGAACTCAATTTATCATGGCTAATCCACGTAACTTGCTCATCTGTGGACTGTGGGAGATAACCGGAGTAACCAGATAACCGGGGCAGCACGGTAGCATTGTGGATAGCACAATTGCTTCACAGCTCCAGGGTCCCAGATTCGATTCCGGCTTGGGTCACTGGCTGTGCGGAGTCTGCACGTCCTCCCCGTGTGTGCGTGGGTTTCCTCCGGGTGCTCCGGTTTCCTCCCACAGCCCAAAGATGTGCAGGTTAGGTGGATTGGCCGTGATAAATTGCCCTTAGTGTCCAAAATTGCCCTTAGTGTTGGGTGGAGGTGTTGAGTTTGGGTAGGGTGCTCTTTCCAAGAGCCGGTGCAGACTCAAAGGGCCAAATGGCCTCCTTCTGCACTGTAAATTCTATGATCTATGATACAGAACCCCACGCACACACGGGGAGAACGTGCAGACTCCGGTAAAGACAGTGACCCAAGCTGGGAATCGAACCTGGGACTGTGGAGATTTGAAGCAACTGTGCTAAGCACTGCGCAACCACCCTGCCTTCCTGCTACATTGTGAAGTTAGAAGTGCTATTTTTCTCCACTACAAATTCTTTCAGAGTATTTAGGAGTGTAAAACAGGCACAATCATCCGAAGTTGGTGAGTTGATTTGTTTAGTCAAATGATAGCTAGGGCAGCACAATTGTTCACTGCAGTTTTCCACTTCTGAGCATTTGCCACGCAGCCCTTTGCCTGGGAATCTCTGCAAGGGATACTTTAGTGTACCCTCCCAAATAAACAATACATGCAGTAAACTGCTTTTAAAATTGCAGGCTTTTGAATTTTCAATGATCATGGTGGTCCGTCCAAACTGTTGAAAATTCGCTTGCTTTTGGAGCAATCGTTTGCATATTTGCAAGAATCTATTGACCCGGAGGTTGTGCAGATCAACGTAATCAGAACCCGTCCGTATGATGGAGTTCTGTACAGTAGAAAAAGGTGAACATTTGAACAACTTCTGCTGCGTTAGATTAAATGAGAACAACGTTTTTAGTATTTGAATTCAGTAAATAAGCAATTCCTTGTGGTAGTGTTAATAATCAAGGGCACCAAGAGTACGTTTTGGGCTGGTTATCGGCAGCTAATATGGAAAGTAGTGACATCAATATTAGTGATGCGAGCAGACCTCGTGAATTTTAAGAATGGTGTTGGAATAGATTCTTTGGGGAATCATATGGATTTCTACACAAAATATCAGGGCAGATGGTCTCAGCCATATTCTGGACTCACCCACCGAAAGAAACAACATTTCTATTCCATCTTAGCGAGACGCTTTAAGAACGTACTCGCCTCAATCAAACCATCACTTTTCATAAGGCATGCATAAACATGGCCGGCTTGCTCCATATTTATTCATAGGTCAACCCATCCTTTGCATGTTTCCATCGAATAAGCAGTCACTGAATTGCCTCCAACATATTTACATTTCCCTTTCACAAAACTATGCGGATTGTTCCAGATTACAGTGCGTTTCTCCAATTTTCAGGCTGCAACCTCCTTCGTGATTGCCTCTAACCCTTTCTTCACGGACAGGTCTTAAGGTTCCTATTTTCTGTTGCCGTTCATTTTTCTAATAGAGCGTTTACATTTGCTACTTTCCAATCTGGTGGAACCCGTCCAGAAACTAGCGACATCTAAATTAGAAAATTAACAGCAAAGCACGCACCAATGCTTTCACCACCTCTTTTACGAATTTCATCCGCACTAGGTGGGTTGTCAGCCCGCAGCTCCATCATTCACCTGAGGAAGGAGCAGCGCTCCGAAAGCTAGTGACATCGAAACAAACCTGTTGGACTTTAACCTGGTGTTGTAAGACTTCGTACTGTGCTCACCCCAGTCCAACGCCGGCATCTCCATCTCTTTGCTCTGTTACACCTCCCTTGAGATTGCCATTTCAAAAAGTTCTTCTCCCTTCCACCTACTGAATTACATCTCCTGCTGGAAAGTTTTTTGTATCTTCTAACATGAAGACAGAAGCACAATATGTGTTCATTTCACCTACCATTTCCATTTTATCAAGTGTGAACTCCCTATACTTGCTCTAGGTTACTGCCACTCACATATCTTATTAAAAATGCAAAGCCCTGATCATGCCTCCTCACTCACAGGTAATGTGAAACATATTGCTTTTGAAATAATTTCCTCCAAAATTTAACGTGAATCTGCTTTCTTTATCTCAGGTAAACACCACGACTATTACGGTAAGGAAAGCATCCTTCGGTGAAGTTATTGTCATTCACCTATTACAAAACAATCGCAGGGGCCAGGGATTATTTGCTAAGACAAGTCAATAAAATGTTTTCAGGACAACAGGCTTTCTGAATTGAAGCAGGTAGAGAAAAATCATGGAGTTCGTGTAGACATTGATATCTCATTCGGCAATGATTTAGGGCACGCACCAGGGAGCATCAGAAAGGCTTGTCGTTGCGCAAATAAGCATGAGCAGAACTTCCAATATGAGGGAGCTGTGCAGAATAGGCAAGCTTTCCAATTCGAGTAACTTGTCCACAATTACGTTACATGATAAGGAAACCTTTAGCACTCAAATCGAGTGAAGAAAGTGACGCTGAATTCCATTGGCAAAAGTGTTATCAAATCAGGTGCACCACAAGTTCGTTATTAGTCCAGCGAAACAACGCTGTTCCTGAAGATGTGATTATATTCACATAATGTGGAGTGTATTGCTATAGATGTTAATGATAGAATTAGGTACCAAATTTTAATAATTGGGTTGGAATACCTTATCAGAGGAAACGTATGAAATGCTTATTTTGCTGAGCCCTAGAGGTGCCATACAAAACACGGCTATAGACCAAGTGCTGGAAAATGTGATTAGAATAAATAAGTGCTTGATTGTCCAATGAGGCACAATGGTCTGAATGTTCTTTTTTCGTGTGTTAAACTTTATGCATTTTCACTGTTGCCTCATGTTCGATCCCGTCCCCGGGTCACCGTCCGTTTCGAGTTTGCAAATTCTTCTCGTATCTGCGTGGGTATCACCCCCACAACCCAATTATGTCCAGGGTAGGTGAATTGACCACACTCAAAGTGCCCCTTAATTGGAAAAAAATTGGATTGTCTCAATTTATTTTTTTAAATTAAAAAAAATATGATGCGTTTTTTGTTGGCGCAGCGACCGAAGGGTGCCTTTACTCGGGAGCTATGAATTAATCCTATCACATGACACAACACCTAACTGAGATAACCTGCCCTCTGGTTGGCTCCAGAACTGCAGCTCTGAGAATTATTTTTTCAAACCTTTTATCCAGGCTGCCGGTGCTAATCTTATTTGTTTCCGGTTCATATGTAGATTACAAAAAAACACCTGATTTTTACCGTCTCCAGACCACAGCCTCGCAACATGTCTTCTTGCATACTTTGTCTCCCATTGTGATTCCTGTTAGTTTGCCTTTGACCCCTCTCACTAATGAATTTCTCCCTCACTGTTCCTCATCTCTACAAAACCAATTCTATTTTCATTTGTCCTCAACCGAAGACTTCTTGGTCCGATTCACCATTGCCAGCCTTGATAACAGTTGCACAGATCTAAAGGAAACTGACAGGAGGTCCCATATTTCATACTAAAATGACTGTTCAGCAAACCACTGATCTGAATCGGCAAACAACAAATGCATTTTGCAGTTAAATTAAATTACTGTCATCGACTATTCAAGGGTCCCAGGTTAGATTCCGGCTTGGGTCACTGTCTGTGCGGAGTCTGCACGTTCTCCCCGTGTCTGCGTGGGTTTCCTCCGGGTGCTCCGGTTTCCTCCCACAGTCCAAAGATGTGCAGGTTAGGTGGATTGGCCATGATAAATTGCTCTTAGTGTCCAAAATTGCCCTTAGTGTTGAGTGTGGTTACTGGGTTATGGGGATAGGGTGGAGGTGTTGACCTTGGGTAGGGTGCTCTTTCCAAGAGCCGGTGCAGACTCGATGGGCTGAATGGCCTCCTTCTGCACTGTAAATTCTATGAAGTCAAAACTATCCGGTTCAAAAAACATATTTAAGTATACAAGAGAGATCAATATTCAGAAATGCTGGGACTAAAAATAATCCAAGCGAAAATCTTTGGAAAGTATTCAGGTTCCTGTAATTCACTGGTGACTGAATATTAAAAATTCTACATTGTGAGTAGCACCTGCTTATACCCTGAATTGCCACGTCCAAAATGAACTTTACTGTGAAATGAGACTACTTTTTCAATGATTCCTACCAAAATAATTGGCTTCAGAAACCTGAGTTGCACGCTGACGAGATCACCCTCTAGTACGTCTACCTTGCGACAAGAAAAAGACAATTAAGCTAGATTTTGATGTTTCTAAACTACTCTGGTCCCTGTCATTTATTGGAGCTTGAGTGTTCAAGGTATTGCAAGGCAATCAGCACTGCTCTGATATAACAAAAAACAATATATTCTAATAAATACAACAAAATGTGTGCGTTACGGATGCTGAAGTCCCAGGTTCCAACAGTTTCTCGAAGCCGTTCCACTTCGTGCAAGCCTGCGTGCGCTCATTGGCTAAATGTTCACTCCTTGCCCTCCTGAGCTCTTATTATTCAAACTGAACATAAGGGAAAACACATTTCGCTGCTGGATCCTGCTATCTGAGTGTTAGCGCTGATCCGAAACCTAAGTGACAGAAAATCAATTCGTAAGTCCTTGCGAATGGGAAATCAAATTGCGTTCACATAGCTCTGCGTGAACCATGATGCGCAAAATCCTGTTTGCCACTTGCAGCAGTGTTCAAAGGTGAACTTTAAATTGAATCTGTGCAGACTATTTCAATACATGTGGTTCCCTCCACAGGCCGCAACAAGTATGGCAGTTATGGTAAATAATTTATTTCATATTATTCTCTCTATTTTTCGTCAAAAATAATAATGATGAATTGTCTAAACTCAGTGTGCATTCTCGATAATTAAATGCAAATCCCATTGATTGGTTATTACGATTTTCATTGACTTTTAGTTGTGTGTCACACAGTTTATTCCTACAGATGCTCTGTGTTGTTTAACGGTAAAATTGTCGCATTTTCGAGACGACAATACTCGTTAACGTTGTTCAGCTGGTGTAATTGTACTGCTCACTGAAGGTCGATAATCTGTACAGAAATAGGGGCTTCATGTTCAATTTCTACCCAGATTGTTTCCTTTCCTAGGTTTCAGGTTCTTCTTTTAAAACGTTATATTTAAACGTAACACTGTTACCTTGAAGTGATGCCTTTGCATGCTTTATTGAAGATCAATGTTAATAATGAAAGACGGAAGCCGTAAGCGAGCTTTTAAATGTAAACATAACGTTAAACAGGTTATCATAGAATTTACAGTGCAGAAGGAGGCCATTCGGCCCATCGAGTCTGCACCAGCTCTTGGGAAGAGCACCTTCCCCAAGGTCAACACCTCCACCCTATCCCCATAACCCAGTAACCCCAGCCAACACGAAGGGCAATTTTGGACACTAAGGGCAATTTATCACGGCCAATCCACCCTAACCTGCACATCTTTGGACTGTGGGAGGAAACCGGAGCACCCGGAGGAAACCCACGCACACACGGCGAGAACGTGCAGACTCCGCACAGACAGTGACCCAAGCCGGAATCGAACCTGGGACGCTGGAACGGTGAAGCAATTGTGCTATCCACAATGCTACCGTGCTGCTCATTTAGAAAATCAACATTAGAAATGTTGATTTCTAAATAATTTACCACACCATTTAACATAAATCTGTTTGTTTTATACCAGACTACTCTCATAAATCTTGCCCTCAGGAAAAGTATTTCAGTTTATTATTATCATTTACCACCTAAAAACATTTGCGGACCGAATGACTATATATTTTTAAAAGTTAATTAACTTGCACTAATGATTGTAGGATCATAGGATCATAGATGCATCGAATTTATAGTTCAGAACGTGGCCATTCGACCATAGCGTTCCCAACTGCCTTTGGAAAGAACACCCTGCTTAAGTCTAGAGCTCCACCCTGTCCCGGTAACCCAGTAACCAAACCTAACCTTTCTGGACACTAAAGGCAATTTAGCATGGCTAATCGACTTAATCTGCACCACTTTGGAATGTGGGAGGCAACTGGGGTACGCGGAGGAAAGCAACGCAGGCACAGAGAGAACGTGCACACTCCGCAGATACAGTCACCCAAGGAAGGAATCGTTTATGAAACCGTATGCAATAGTCGGTTTCAAGAGTGGGATTAGAATGCTCATGAAGGATAACTTTGCAGTTCCATACGCAAAAAGAGCAAGGCAGAGAGATTGGCGAACTGACACTTTCATCGAGCCTGAAGAGGCAAGATGGGCCAGGTTGTCTGCACCTGCTGAAAAGGGGTGTGGTTCTTCTCTGAGAGATGGTAAGTTCAAAAATAGGGGCAATATGGTGGAAACGTGGTTAGCACTGCTACCTTACAGCGTCCGTGATCCGGATGCGATTGCAGCCTTGGATAACTGTGTGGAGTTTTCACATTTTGCCCCGATCTACGTGGGTTCCCTCTGGGTGCTCCAGTTTCCTCCTAATGTCCAAAGATATGTCGGTTAGGTGAATTGGCCATGATTAAAGAACGGCGTTGCGGGCATGGCGCGGGGAATGGGTCCAGAGACTGCTCTTTGAAGCGGCACTGTAGCCACACAGCACTAAGGACTCGGGTTTGACACCGAGGTCGGGTGACTGCCTGTGTGAGGTTTGCACCTACTTCCCGTATCAGCCTGGGATTCCTCCGGGTGTCCCAGTAACCTTCCACAGTCCACAGATGTGTAGGTTAGGCGGCTTGGCCATGCTGAATTGCTCGTTATTGTCCATATCTTACTTGGGTTTAGGGGACAAGGAGGAGGAATGGTTCTAAGTAGGGTGCTCTTTCGGAGGGTTCGTGCAGACTCGATGGACGAATGGCCTCATTTTGCAGTGAAGTGATTCTACAATGCTGACAGCAGTTTTACAATGTCTTGGCGTTTGTATCCCTTTGATGGAAACGATGAATAGGCCATCATATAACTTCAAATAGAAGCAGAATACTAAGGATATTGGAAAACCCAAGCAGGTCTGCTGGGATTCTGCGGTTATCCATTCGAGCGTTTCTTGGCTGCTCACCACGCCACCGCAAAACCCACTGGCGGGGGTGCGTTGCCGGTAGAGAATCCCAAGGAATGGAGAATTTCAGCCAGCTCTTTGGACAGAACAGAATTAACGTTACGATTCCCATTTCCCGCCGAGAGCGCACCGCCTCCCGCGGGTTACCCAGCTGCGTTGGGCGGCTTCAATGAGAACGGGGATCGTAGAACCCAACCCAACGATTCGACTCCACATGAAGCCTTTTCTGAAGCCCCTCCCGCGACCATTCTCCCTCACCACCAATGAAAAGTGGCATCCGTGTGTACCATCTAGAAGATGCATTGCAGGAACACCAGGCTCCTTCATCAGCACCTTCGAAACCTACGACCCACACCATCTTGGAGGACCAGATTCGCAGACAAATGGGAAGTTTCCCATGGGGGGGGGGGGGGTGGGGGGGGGGTCACACACGATTCTAACTTGAAAACATATTGCCGCACTTTCAATGTCATTGAGTCAAAATCCTTGAACTCCCTCCCTGACAAGCACTCATACTACGGGGACTGCGGTGGTTCAAGAAGGTAGCTCACCACCATTTCTCAGGGGTAATTAGAATCGGCCAATAAATGCTGGCCAACCTAGCGAAGCCACGACCGGGACGTGAAGAAAACAGAAGTATCAAAAATGCACACTTTCAATTGAAACTTCCGGGACCACATTAGAATCGATCTGTAAAGCGGTATTTCGGATGATGGTCTCAGACAATTCTGTTATCCATGTAACTCATTTCATTTAATTTTAGATTTTTATTCCACACAATAAAATAATGAGAGTCAGTTGGAGTTTAAAGGGCGCTCAAAACATCTGCAGAAATCTCCCCTCCTTTTCGTGTTCCAGTTTACATTGACTTTTATTCAGGTATTACAAGGTACTACTCTTGTGACCTCGACTGCAGATCCTCACGCCATTGTCCCTGTAAGGACTCCATTCCATTGGACGGTTTGAATTTTTGAACTCTGGCTCCTGTCTCCTTCGGAAATGGCATTGGCATGTCTTTCTTTTCCCTTAACCGACACGTCCTGCTCTCCTGTGCTTGACAGAGGTTTCAATTGCATTTCAGCCATTTCCAGAGTCTCTGCCTTCACCCTTTCCCTTCCTCCCAGAACCATGATATGTTCTCCTTGTCTTGAAATTCTATCCCACTAGACTTTGCATTCAAATGATCATCCTCTGCTGATCATTCCCCTCACCCAAATCCTTCCCTCAGCAATCTGCGGGGATTTTCTATACAGAACATCCTGCTACCTTCCTCCATCTCCCCCTCTCCCCAAACCTTCCCACGGCACATTACCATGAAATCGCTGAAGTTGCAGCACTGCCCCTTTAACTGATCACTGCTCGCCATCCACGGCCCAAAACATTCCTTTTGGAGACGCAAAATTTTACTTGCGCTTCCTCCAAATTGGTCTAAAGGATCTGATACTGCCATTTAAACCTGCTATACATTGGGACGACGAAACACACACTTTGTCCAACACTTCACTCGGCCCGCAAGCATGACCCCCACCTTCCTGTCACAATAACAAAACAGCACAGGAACAGTTTTTTTGCCCTCTGCGAGCTCCCACCAATTACTGGCCTTGCGCTCTGCTCCAATTCACAGAGACGATGCAGTTTATAATGTTTATCCTTCTCCTTAGCTCTGTAGAATGGCTACACGTGACGGGATTCTCCGGTCGCCCAGCCGCTTGGTTCTTCTGGTCCTGCTTTTGTCAAAGGGATTTTCAGTTGAATACATCCCTCGTCCCCGGGAAACATGAGGCGAGAGTGTGCCGTCGGTGGGACCGGAATCTCCCGCTGGCGTGAACAGTCAGTAATTTCTCCCCAAAGTCAAGGGCATTCAAATCTTTGATTTCCCTGGTATAAGACTGACTGTTCTTCATTTAAGACACAAGGACCACAATTCTTGGAACTGGAACTGATGTCCCAGGGGGCCATTTGCTAGAGCGGTTGGGGAGTGTTTAAACTAATGTGGCAGGGAGATGGGAACTGATGCAAAAGCCGGAAGGTTGTAAAACAGGGACAGAAACAAAAGGCAGTAAGAGGGAAAGCGTGAGGCAGAGAAGCCATAGTCAAAAATCAAAATGGGCGACAGTACACGGTACAGTGTCTGAGGGGAGCTCAGTGATTAGGCCCAGTAATACTAAAATGAATAAAACGGGAAGTAAAAACATAAATGGAAAGCGACACGGCAGGTTGTTGCATGAAGATATGAGTTCAACGACAAGGAAAGTTATGAGAAAAGTTAAGAGGAAAAATATCTTAGGAGAGGTTACTGATTAAGGTGATAAGATTCAAAACAGAGATATAAAAGCCACCATAAGTGTACTTTACCTGAATGCTCGTAGTATTCGGAATAAGGTAAATGAGTTGATGGCACAAATCATCGTGAATGACTAGGATTTAGTGGCCATTACTGAAACATGGTTGAAGGATGGTCACGACTTGGAGTTAAATATCCAAGGGTATCAAACGATTCGGAAGGACAGAGTGGATGGTAAGGGAGGTGGTGTTGCTCTGTTATTTATGGATGACATCCGGGCAATAGTAAGGGATGACATCGTTGCTATGGGGGATAAGGTTGAATACATTTGGGTGGAAATCAGGAATAGTAAGGTGAAAAAGTCACCGATAGGGGTAGTCTATAGGCCACCAAATAGTAACATTATGGTGGGGCAGGCAATAAGCAAAGAAATAACTGCTGCATGTAAAAATGGTACCGCAGTTATCATGGGGGATTTCAATCTATATGTCGATTGGTTTAACCAGTTCGGTCAAGGCAGCCTTGAGGAGGAGTTTATAGAATGTATCCGCGATAGTTTCCCAGAACCATATCTAATGGAAGCTACGGGGGAGCAGCGGTCCTAGATCCGGCCTTGTGTAATGAGACAGGATTGATTGATGATCTCATAGTTTGGGTTCCTCTCAGAAGGAGCGATCACAATATGGTGGAATTTAAAATACAGAATGAGGGTGACAAGGTAGAATCGAACACTAGTGTTTTCTGCTTAAACAAAGGAGATTACAATGGGATGTGAGAAGAGCTAGCTAAGGTAGACTGCGAGCAAAGACTTTACAGTGAAACAGTTGAGGAACAGTGGAGAACCTTCCAAGCGGTTTTTCACAGTGCTCAGCAAAGGTTTGTACCAAGAAGAAGGAAGGACGGTAGAAAGAGGGAAAATCGACCGTGGATATCTAAGGAAATAAGGAAGAGTATCAAATTGAAGGAAAAAGCATACAAAGTGGCAAAGATTAGTGGGAGACTAGAGGACTGGGAAATCTTTAGCGGGCAACAGAAAGCTACTAAAAAGGCTATAAAGAAGAGTAAGATAGATTATGAGAGTAAACTTGCTCAGAATATAAAAACAGATAGTAAACGTTTCTGCAAATATATACAACAAAAAAGAGTGGCTAAGGTAAATATTGATCCTTTAGGGGATGAGAAGAGAGATTAAATAATGTGAGATGAGGAAATGGCTGGCGAACTGAACATGTTTTTTTGCTCGTTCTTCACGGTGGAAGACACAAATCACATGCCAGTGACTGATGGAAATGAAGCTATGACAGGCGAGGACCTTGAGGTGATTGTTATCACTAAGGAGGTAGTGATGGCTAAGCTAATGGGGCTAAAGATAGACAAGTCTCCTGGCCCTGATGGAATGCATCCCTGAGTGCTGAAAGAGATTGGTAGGGAAATTGCAAATGCACTGGTGATAATTTCCCAAACTTCGCTAGACTCTGGGGTGGTGTCAGCCGATTGGAAATTAGCAAACGTGACACCACTGTTTAAAAAAGGAGGTAGGCAGAAAGCGGGTGATTATATGCCAGTTAGCTTAACTTCGGTAGTAGGGAAGATGTTGGAATCTACCATCAAGGAAGAAATAACGAGGCATCTGGATGGAAATTGGGCAAATGCAGCATGGGTTCATAAAGGGCATGTCGTGCCTAACTAATTGAATGGAATTTTTGGAGGACATTACCAGTGCGGTAGATAACGGGGAGCCAATGGATGTGGTATATCTGGATTTTCAGAAATCTTTTGACAAGGTGCCACACAAAAGATTGCTGCCTAAGATCAAGATGTATAGCATTAAGGGTAAAGTAGTGACATGGATAGAGGATTGGTTAATTAATAGAAAGCAGAGAGTGGGTATTGATGGGTGTTTCTCTGGTTGGCAATCAGTAGCTAGTGGTGTCCCTCAGAGATCAGTGTTGTGCCCACAATTTTTCACAATGTACATAGATAATTTGGAATTGGGGACCAAGTGCAATGTGTCCAAGTTTGCAGATGACACTAAGATGCGCGGTAAAGCAAAAAGGGCAGAGGATGCCGGATGTCTGCAGAGGGATTTTGGTAGGTTAAGTGTCTGGCAGATGGAATATAACGTTGACAAATGTGACGTTATCCATTTTGGTAGTAATAACAGCAAAAGGGGTTATTATTTTTATAATAAAACATTAAAACATGCTGCTGTGCAGAGAGACCTGGGTGTGTTAGTGCATGAGTCGCAAAAAGTTGGTTTACAGGTCCAACAGGCGATGAAGGAGGCAAATGGAGTTTTGTCCTTCATTGCTCGAGGGATGGAGTTTAAGTCTAGGGCGGTTATGCTGCAATTGCATAAGGTGTTAGTGAGGCCACACCTGAAGTATTGTGTCCAGTTTTGGTCTCCTTACCTGAAAAAGGACGTACTGGTGCTGGAGGATATGCAGAGGAGATTCAGTAGGTTAAACCCAGAGCTGAAGGGGTTGGATTACGAGGAGCGATTGAGTAGACTGGGACTGTACCCGTTGGAATTGAGGAGGATGCAGGGGGATCTTATAGAAACATATAAAATTATGAAGGGAATAGATAGGATAGATGCGGGCAGGTTGTTTCCACTGGGGAGTGAAAGCAGAACTAGCAGAACTAGCCTCAAAATAAGGGGAAGTAGATATAGGACTGAGCTCAGGAGGAACATCTTCACCCAAAGGGTTGTGAATCTATGGAACTCCTTGCCCAGTGAAGCAGTAGAGGCTCCTTCATTAAATGTTTTTAAGATAAAGATAGTTAGTTTTTTGAAGAATAAAGGGATTACGGGTTATGGTGTTCGGGCCTGAAAGTGGAGCTGAGTCCACAAAAGATCAGCCATGATCTCATTGAATGGCGGAGCAGGCTCGAGGGGCCAGATGGCCTACTCCTGCTCCTAATTCTTATGTTCTTCACAATTGATCCACCTAACGACCACTGTTGGTCTTGTCTGACATTAAACTCGATGCCACAGGCGTGAAGGGAACGCAGGCTTTGGTGGTGGTCGAAGGAATCATGAGGAGCTGCCTATGCAACCTCGCCCCCTTTGTACCACCACTGAGGCAATGCTGATGTCCCGCATAAGTGCAAATACAATGCTATCGAATTTACTAATATGTTC
Source organism: Scyliorhinus torazame (assembly GCF_047496885.1). Classification (NCBI taxonomy): domain Eukaryota; kingdom Metazoa; phylum Chordata; class Chondrichthyes; order Carcharhiniformes; family Scyliorhinidae; genus Scyliorhinus; species Scyliorhinus torazame. The sequence continues at coordinate 25,091,857 of NC_092737.1, read as the reverse complement.
GAAATACCCATCCAAGTCCAACCAGAGAGTGGAGGTGGACGCCCATCCTTCTCATTGCACTCCTTGTTTCAGAATTTAAGCTATGTCATGAAATTGCCAAGAGAACTTGGCAGCGTGCTACACAAGCAACCAGAATTCAACAGTAAGCAACCCATCTTGTGCGATTAACGACCTACATTGGCGTTTTATAGAACAATTCTTTGAATTACAGTTTATGTCTTTTAATTCAGCAATTTCGCAGTTATTCTGTTGACCTCGCTCAAATTCTTTTGTTTCCCTCGGAATAGCAGCACATTTTGCCATGTTAAATTACATTAAGATTGACCAATTACCGGAATCCCTCGAAATCACGCTGCAGGCTGCCTTATACATATTCCAAGTGTCTTACTTTCATGTGTTTTTTCTGGAATTTTATGTTCAGCTCCCTATTCTAAAATTAAAATAATCGAATTTCCCAAGTAAAAATATAACCATCAATGGTCTTGTGTATAATCACTTTCAATTGTACAATTGCTGCTCTCGTAGTTAGTTTCTTTCTACCAGAAAACAACTTCCTGTCCATGTTGCTGTCCTATCACAACTTGCAAATATCATTCCCTCTCATTCCTATTGCTGTACCTGATCTTTAGATAATTTCTCATGCTATGTGATCACAAAAGCCACTCTATTTTAATCATCTATTATAGTCTCTTCAAAATATTATTCAACTTGCCAAAATTGTTTGTCTTTAATATGTCAGTCTTGACTTATCTTGAGAAGACTCTGCGTTTCAATTTTTATTTTTCATGTCGGATTATGTGTGTTGTCAGCACTGCTAAAGTTAAAAGATTGTACAGCTAGAGGACTTGTGTCACTTAGTCAGATCAAGAAATGGCAACTTTCCTTTCTCCGTGATGAGATCAAAGTGAAGAACCTTTGAAAACACTGGTTACTGTCCCATTTAAAACAGGCCACACTACCTATCATATGACTCTTGAAATTTCACTCACTTTAATTAAAGTCAATTATTTTCATCAAAAGTAGCTTAATACATCATTGTGAAAGAAATGGCACAATTATAAACAAGCCTTAGCTTGTTTAACGTCCATGCTAGGTAAATTCTAACACGAGTGAATGTTACTGCTTCTTTTGAACGAAAAATACGAGGTTTTGATACGATGAAGTAATCGATGCATACTATTTGTATTTTCAGGAGATGTTAGATAAAGTATCTTACATGGGTTGGTTGAGAACAAAAGTCGCTCTTGTTGATTGAATTAGCAGACGTGTGCGGGGATATGTTTACAGTTGCTTTGCATAGTGGATAGACGAGGTTTGCTTGGATTGCAGGAAGACTGGAAGCGATCGACCAAAACGAAGTGCACACACCATTTCCGGGGCTTCCAGGGCATGCACTGTCATCACCACCCGACCGATAAAATCGAACAATTAACTCCACTAAACTGTCCACTTAACAATTCTCACAGAGCTACAGCAAGCAATTGTTAGTGGCATGTGATTGAGACGTTTCGAAATGAAAACTTCTGAATCAATGCTTTTCTCTCGCGATAATATTAACCTGCTGTGTGTAATCCTTTACAGGGGGCTGTGCGTCCTCAAACGAATGTCCGATGGGCCACGTATGCAGCAAAGGACGCTGCGTGTAAAGCAGTTACGATTAATACCGAACGGCGGGATTTCCTGTAAGTCGATCATTTAACATTTTGCTGCAGAGAAATATTGAGTTGGTCAGCTACTAAAACAGCTGTTTAGCGGCAAGTCAGAGTAGCGTCATTGTATTGAGAATGTATGGTGTTTAACGGCTAGGAATGGTTAACGATGTGTTTGAAGCTGGCTTAGAGAATTTATAGACTCAATCATGTACATATTAATTATTTATATGACATACATATGAAAATCATCAAAACAAGATTGATAACACTCTTCTGAAGAATTGACTAGGGTCTGGCAGATGGAATACAATGTTGACAAATGTGAGGTTATCCATTTTGGTAGGGATAACAGCAAAAGGGATTATTATTTAAATGATAAGATATTAAAACATGCTGCTGTGCAGAGAGCCCTGGGCGTGCTAGTGCATGAGTCGCAAAAAGTTGGTTTTCAGGTGCAACAGGTGATTAGGAAGGCAAATGGAATTTTGTCCTTCATTGCTAGAGGGATGGAGTTTAAGACTAGGGAGGTTATGCTGCAATTGTATAAGGTGTTAGTGAGGCCACACCTGGAGTATTGTGTTCAGTTTTGGTCTCCTTACTTGAGAAAGGACGTACTGGCACTGGAGGGTGTGCAGAGGAGATTCACTAGGTTAATCCCAGAGCTGAAGGGGTTGGATTACGAGGGGAGGTTGAGTAGACTGGGACTGTACTCATTGGAATTTAGGAGGATGCGGGGGGGGGATCTTATAGAAACATATAAGATTATGAAGGGAATAGATAGGATAGATGCGGGCAGGTTGTTTCCACTGGCGGGTGAAAGCAGAACTAGGGGGCATAGCCTCAAAATAAGGGGAAGTAGATTTAGGACAGAGTTTAGGAGGAACTTCGTCACCCAAAGGGTTGTGAATCTATGGAATTCCTTGCCCAGTGAAGCAGTAGAGGCTCCTTCATTAAATGTTTTTAAGATAAAGATAGATAGTTTTTTGAAGAATAAAGGGATTAAGGGTTATGGTGTTCGGGCCGGAAAGTGGAGCTGAGTCCACAAAAGATCAGCCATGATCTCATTGAATGGTGGAGCAGGCTCGAGGGGCCAGGTGGCCTACTCCTGCTCCTAGTTCTTATGTTCTAAACCCTACAGTGATCTAGCCTGTAGGCTGATATTGTGGCGGTTAGGCCGCACGGCGACCTGGTCACATAATCCCTAAACGATCATCCAGGGGCCATCGTGGCAGAAAATAAATGTTATTTTCTGTTTTAAATTCATATTTGTAAATATAGAAATAAGGAGCGGGTGTCAGCAAAGTTGACCACCAAAGTGTCGGAATAATTTATAAGCAATAACGTCCTTCTTCTGAAATAAGTTGTCGCTGAATTCTTTGTTTTGATTCACTGGAAGTATGGCCCATCCCTAATTTGCCGTTCATGATTGCTTCCTTGGCCAATTCAAAGGGTATTCCAGATTCACACACATTTGGGATGTTTATTGAATTCAGTTTCGCCAAACGCTCTGGTGGGTTTCGAACCTTGGTTCTCAGAGTATAACCCTGGGTCTCTGGAATACGAGATAGATCTTTTTTATCACAGGGATACTTTTCAGCTTTGATAAAAAATATGCCTGATAATTATATTTGAATAAGGTAGATGCAGCTGGGATTATATTTCTTCAATGGCCATGTTGGTCCATTTCATAGAGATAGACAGCTGGAACTATTTACCTGTATTCCGCGGCTTATCCGTCTGCGCTTAAATATCTATAAATCTATTTTATTCATTAGTGAATTAATTCCTTGCAATATTGTGCATTTTCTGTTCCTTCCGTACACAATTAGTCAATTCGCGCAGATTTACTATTTGTCACATACCCACACGCTTCGTTTATTATAAGTTAAACATTTGACGTCTAACACGGAAGTGAATTTGAATCATTATTACTTTTTTCATTCCATCAGGCAAACAAGTTCTTTCCTCGCTGGATCCTTAGGGTCGTAGATGTATTTTGCGCTTAGAATCTGCTTCAGTGATTGATGTATTATCATTCCAGTAGTTGCTTCACCAGTAAAACCGAGGAGATCATTCTGAAATACAGGATGCCATGCCTGCAAGACCAGCTGTAGCTGAACATCACATGAACCAAATATCACTTTCTGCATAAAAAGAATCTTGGAGAGCGATTGTTAAATGTCGACATTGCTTTGATCTTAAGGAGACAATCGACCTCGAGACCTTCGGCATTTGATACGATGTAATGCTGAAAAAGTATTTGAAGGGCCATTAGCCGAGTCGTTGCCGAAGCTGTGTTTGATTTTGCCCCTTGCCTGGTCCAAAACAAAACCTTATTACTGGTCCCTTGATAGAAAACAAAAGTATCATTCGTCAAACAAAAACTCAATATTAGTGATGTTGAATGCAAATATTATCTGTCTTCAGTTACTAAGAGCAATGCATGAAGGAAATAAAATAAAACTTGAAAGGACAGTCTTAACTTATGAACAGGCCTTTTTCTGGATGCCCTAGTTATGAAGTAATTACATAGACAGCACCGTCCATTTTAATGGAACAAAACTGGATATGTGTGCAATGCACTCTCATTACAGTACTTTAATTAATCGAACTGATAGCGAACTAACACAATGCCATTACTGTTTTAACAGGTAAAACTAATTATTTGGCCCAAAACCTACCTTATTTATTAATAATTGCGGGAAAAAGGCGCCTCTTTTGATTTGAAACATTTCCAGTGTGTGAAACCCCGGAACGGAAAACTTAGCCTAGATCTTCTTCAGGACGAACATTTGCCCGTCTAAACTTTCTCCTTACTTGGATAGATTCAAACAAATAACTTCAAGTGGTGATCACGATACTTTTCCTCTGTTAGGTGTGCGATTAGTTTGGTTTGAATGAAATCCAGCGGGTGAATTGAGCTGCATTCGATTGGTTTTTGCATTCTCCTCAAGCGGATAGAGTTTACACAGTTGAGTTGGCATGAGCGGAGTTCAAAGGAGTGTAGGTGGGTTGCGTTTTGTTGAACTCTCAAATGTCACGATTCGATGTTTGACGTTGAACTTCAATGTGTTACTATTTCAATGGGGGGCAAAGTAGTTGCACTTCACTTGCCTAATAAATAAACGTTTTCATTGCAAGAAACGTATCTGTGCATTATTGTTTAGAATATCTTACATAAAAAGCATTTAGAGTAACATATTTTAATATTTTTTTCTTGTTTGCAAAACACATAATGCAGACTTGAGATAAATTCACTGAAATGTGACTCGGTATTAACGCTCACAAAAAAAATCTGAAATTTACCAGGAGTAATTTTACGACCAAATCATGCAATGTTGATCGGTGAAATGATTGAAATCGGGCACAACTAAAACATTGCAACATAGGTTGCTTGGGGAAAGGTCGCTGGTGGTGTCTGGTCATGACACACATTCCTCTGTTGTCTTTTGTTAACCTGAACAGTAACTGGATAGAAACCCGAATGGGGAAACACTCCAACAGCGAATGCCCGGATTTGCCATAACGTGACTTCCAGTTGATGTCTGTCAGCGTATTTGTGGCGCTGGCAATGTTAGATTTTATTGACAACGAAGAATCTGCTCTTTTTGTCCGCAATATCGCCCCCCCCCCCCCCCATTGCCACTCCCTCCCATTCGCAAACACACCATTGGTGGAAAAATAGCTGACTTTTAAGCATCTCATAGTAGTGATGGGGTTCCGTGTCTTTGATTGACATGATCATGGCAAGACGGCCGCCAGATTCATCTAACGTCCACCTCTGGGTTTTCAGAGAAAAGCCCTTGTACACTTGTTGGGAGACACGCGCAATGTTCCACATAACCCTGTGCAAATTGCGTGGCTGGTTACTCACCGTAAATCCAACTAAAGAGAAGGCCATCGCTTGGGCCCAGGCATTGGGATAAAGAAATGCAAAAGTAAAGAGTGGTGAAGGATTGTGTAAGGAAATTCTCAGCGGATACCACAGAGAGGACAATGGAGCAGTGGCACCACTTCACTAAGAAGTTCGTCTCTTCTAAACCATTCTACCATCAGGCCTATCTGTATCTCAGGTGCACGGAACGGCCTTTGTTCTCTATATACCCCAATGACCACATCCGACTGGACTGGAGCTTTAAATTTCTGTTCACATGAGGGGATGTCCATGCAACTTGCGCGGTCATCTTTGACTAACTTCATGCAACCGAGAAAGCTATGGTACAGGATGAGATGATGAGTTTTCATTTCCCTTTCTCTTCCGCTGCCCCTAACAAGTTTAAACGTATACCCATTGGTTATGTGCATCCTTGCTAAAGTAAGTAATCATTTCCTAAGCACTTTGACCCCACCTCTCTACCCCCCCCCCCCCCAAATCTTCAGCAGTGGGTAAAAAGGGAATTTTCATGAATTACCCTAGGTTTCGTAGGGGGAGGGTTGACTGTACATAATTATTTCCGGTTATAGAACTGCAGTGCTTGTAATTAACGGCAATATATATATATATACGCAACATGTAGCCGTAAGCAATCGACCACAGTCCCTGTGGCCAATTTAAACGAGAGCTTCGAGAGGGAACGATTGAGGATTTATTTCAACCCGTTTGTAACGTCAACTACAGAAATGTACAGAAAATAAGACAGTTGTTTTTCACCAGCAAAGGATCGGTGTTATTCCCTCATTAAAGAATCTTTATTCAAACACTCTGTTACCACCTCTAGCGTTTCCCCACGTGCACTCCGGCACAAAATCTAACTCCCCTGTCATTCCTGCAGCTGCATGCCCGCTTCCGTCTGTCCATTCGACGTGTTCGGCAGGATCTTAGCTTAAAAGGAAGTGTCGAATTCGACTTCCAGTGCATCACCTTAGCCATTCGACCAACGATAGCTACCGATCGTTCCGTGACATAGTTCCTGGGACAGAGAGAGAGACAGAGAGGGAGACTTGGTGGGGGATGGTGGAGGTGATGAATGAGACAATACCCATTTATAGACAGGCGGATTAATCTAGAGTCAGTTGCATGACATTTTTAATAGAAGGCCGGGTTTGACGAGCTTCATTGAATTTTGGAAACGATACGACAGTGGGGGCTGCATGGGAGTAACTGGGTGGGTGATGTTGTCTGAAACAATTTAAAAACCGGTTTTTCACAAGGTTCCACATGCCGAACGTACATAAGCAAGAAAATGATGTCACACCTCCAGAAATCATGAGTCAGACCATATTTGGATTATTGTGTTCAGTTCTGTCACCTTATTGAAGGAAGGGTGTTAAAGCCCGAGAGAGAGTGCAGAGGAGATTTGCTAGACTGATACCAGGAATGACCAATTTTAGATGCAAAGGATCATTGGAGGAATTGTGCTTGTTCTCGTTGGAGCAGAGACGATTAAGAGGTGGTCTTCTTGAGGGGTTAAAAACTCTGAACAGTTTTGACAGGGTAAATAGGACATTCTGACCTTGAGAGCTTTTGGGATTTCGCACACGCTATCTGGAATACGAAGAACGGTGGAGGCGGATTAAATAGGAGATTTCAAAAGAGAGCTGCTTATATCTTTGCAAGTGGTGCAATTAGAGGGCTTTTGGAAATAGGACTGGGGTATGTGGTTAGCTAGGTACCTGTATCGGAAGCTGGTTCTAGCACGATAGGAGGAATGGCGAACTTCTTTGCAAAGTTCTATGATCCATGTATTATTGGTCTGACAATTATTAGCTGATTTCATCCAAGAGCAAGTGTGATATTGGAGGCACTTTGTTACAATGGCAGGGAGAACATGGTTCCTCACTTGGGATCAGATCATCAGTATTGGCAAGTACAGCATTTTTCCCCATTCTTCATTGTCCCTGGAAAACGAATGTTGAATGGCCTTCTTAAACCCAGCACTCTTTCTGCTGCATAAATACTGAGAATGCTGTCTGGACATAGGTATTGAATTTTGAGTCAATGAGCATGACGCGTGCAGGGAAATAGTTACAAGTCAGTTTTCTTAGGGGCTTGGAGGAGATGTTGCAGACGCCGGTATTCCCATGCACATCCAGCCATTGTTATTATGGTGGTAAACGCCCATGGTTTGGAAGCTTCTCTTGAAGGCACCTTCACAAATTATTTTCAGCGTATATTTTAAAAGATATATACTGTTGCCACTGTGCGACAGTGGTAGAAGTCAATGATCGAAGAGAATGAATTGATAGAGAACACGCCGATATTCTATAAATCGTTTTCCAAAAGGCATTTGATAAGGTGCCACACAAAAGGCGACTGCGTATCATAGGAGTGTTGGGGTAATATTCTGACGTGCATAGAGCATTCACTAACCAGCAACCAAACAGCGAGCGGCGACAAAGGGGATTTTATCGAGTTGGAGGGGTGCAATAAGCTGCGTTAACAGGGATCACTGCTGGGACCAGAGCTCTTCCCAATATACATTAATGAGTTGGAGGAACGAATAGAGTGTACCGTTGCCAAACTTTCGGATGATATAAAAATGGAAGGAAAGACAGGTAATAAGGAGAGTATAACTAACTTACAGAGATATATTTAAGGTTAGGTGAGTGGGTAGCAAACTGGTAAATGTAAGTCAAGGTGGGAAATATGAGTAGCTCAGTTTGAGGGAAAGAATGACAAATTGGAGATTTATTTTAAATCAGAGAGAATGCAAAAAAATGTGTCACAAAGGGACGTATATGAAGTAAAGAAAGATGTGATACAGATGCTGAAGGCAATAGGGTAGGCAAATGGGATGCTGGATTGTATTTAAAGGAGGCTGGAGTATAAAAATGAACACGGTTGCTGCAATTGTATAAAGCACTAGTGAGGCCACATTTCGAATACGGGGTAGAGTTTTCGTCCCATTTTTAGAGGGAAATATATTTTAATTGGAGGCAGTACAGAGAGGATTTACTCCGATAGCCAGCTGTTACCACAACTCGCCATTGTGAACTAAGCTGCAGTGGACAGAGGAACCATAACAAGTATCATCCCCTGTATCATCGACTGGGAGCAGAGCCTAGTGGGAAAGACAGTAGAACAGCAATGGCAGGAGTTTCTGGGAGTAATTGAGGACACAGTACAGAGGTTCATCCCAAAGAAAAGAAAGGTTATCAGAGGGGGGATTAGGCAGCCATGGCTGACAAAGGAAGTTAGGGAATGCATCAAAGCAAAAGAGAAAGCCTATAATGTGGCAAAGAGTAGTGGGAAGTCAGAAGATTGGGAAGGCTATAAAAACAAACAGAGGATAACAAAGAGAGAAATAAGGAAAGAGAGGATCAAATATGAAGGTAGGCTAGCCAGTAACATTAGGAATGATAGTAAAAGTTTATTTAAATACATTAAAAACAAACGGGAGGCAAAAGTAGACATTGGGCCACTCCAAAATGACGCTGGTAATCTAGTGATGGGAGACAAGAAAATAGCTGAGGAATTAAATAAGTACTTTGCATCAGTCTTCACAGTAGAAGACATGAGTAATATCCCAACAATTCAGGAGAGTCAGGGGGCAGAGTTGAATATGATAGCCATCACAAAGGAGAAAGTGCAAGAGAAACTAAGAGGTCTAAAAATTGATAAATCTCCGGGACCAGATGGGCTACATCCTAGAGTTCTAAAGGAGATAGCTGAAGAAACAGTGGAGGCGTTAGTTATGATCTTTCAAAAGTCACTGGAGTCGGGGAAAGTCCCAGAGGATTGGAAAATCGCTGTTGTAACCCCCCTGTTCAAGAAGGGAACAAGGAAAAAGATGGAAAATTATAGGCCAATTAGCCTAACCTCGGTTGGTGGCAAGATTCTAGAATCCATTGTTAAGGATGAGATTTATAAATGCTTGGAAGTGCAGGATCGGATTAGGACAAGTCAGCATGGATTTAGTAAGGGGAGGTCATGCTTGACAAACCTGTTAGAGTTCTTTGAAGAGATAACAAATAGGTTAGACCAAGGAGAGCCAATGGATGTTATCTATCTTGACTTCCAAAAGGCTTTTGATAAGGTGCCTCCCGGGAGATTGCTGAGTAAAATAAGGGCCCATGGTATTCGAGGAAAGGTACTAACATGGCTTGACGATTGGCTGTCAGGCAGAAGGCAGGGAGTTGGGATAAAAGGTTCTTTTTCGAAATGGCAACCGGTGACGAGTGGTGTCCCGCAGGGTTCAGTGTTGCTGCCACAGCTGTTCTCTTTATATATTAACGATCTAGATGACGGGACTGGGGGCATTCTGGCTAAGTTTGCTGATGATACAAAGATAGGTGGAGGGGCAGGTAGTATGGAGGAGGTGGGGAGGCTGCAGAAAGATTTAGACAGTTTAGGAGAGTGGTCCAAGAAATGGCTGATGAAATTCAACGCGGACAAGCGCGAGGTCTTGCACTTTGGAAAAAAGAATAGAGGCATGGACTACTTTCTAAACGGTGACAAAATTCATAATGCTGAAGTGCAAAGGGACTTGGGAGTCCTAGTCCAGGATTCTCTAAAGGTAAACTTGCAGGTTGAGTCCGTAATTAAGAAAGCATATGCAATGTTGTCATTTATCTCAAGAGGCTTGGAATATAAAAGCAGGGATGTACTTTTGAAGCTTTATAAAGCATTAGTTAGGCCCCATTTAGAATACTGTGAGCAATTTTTGGCCCCACACCTCAGGAAGGACATACTAGCACTGGAGCGGGTCCAGCGGAGATTGACATGGATTTTCCCAGGAATTTTAGGCCTAACATACGATGAACGACTGAGGATCCTGGATTATATTCATTGGAGTTTAGGAGGTTGAGGGGAGATCTAATAGAAACTTACAAGATAATGAATGGCTTAGATAGGGTGAACGTAGGGAAGTTGATTCCTTGAGCAGGGGAGACTAGGACCTGGGGGCACAGCCTTCGAATAAAAGGGAGTCACTTTGGAACAGAGATGAGGAGAAATTTCTTCAGCCAGAGAGTGGTGGGTCTGTGGAATTCATTGCCACAGAGGGCGGTGGAGGCCGGGACGTTGAGTGTCTTTAAGACAGAAATTGATGAATTCTTGATTTCTCGAGGAATTAAGGGCTATGGAAAGAAAGCGGGTAAATGGAGTTGAAATCAGCCATGATTGAATGGTGGAGTGGACTCGATGGGCCGAATGGCCTTACTTCCGCTCCTATGTCTTATGGTCTTATGGAGATATGACATCCGGTTTGCACGAACTTTGGCGTCTGTTTGTTACCTGCCAGTAAAACGTTCATCTTTTAGAAAATTGGTCTTCGTAGCTCACATAATTATTTAAAACGTATGTGCATAAATTAGATATCAGCTAATCAAAACAAGCTCGTCCTTCGAGAGAAACATCTTGAAATTATTTCACAAACGAAAAATCATAGTGGTGCCTATTGAATGCCCGGAATGAACCGTGTGTTATTTCAACGGTAAACATGTAACAAATCCTTTAAATAAGGCTACGATCTTAAATTCTTAACGGGCATTTCCATCGACGTGAAGTTGTGTTCGTTCTATCAAAATAAATTGCCTTCATATATCACCATGAATCTGTTTTGGCATTACATGTTGGACTAATTGGGGTTGAATTAAACTTTAAACGATTAATTGCTTTCAGTTATATGTTCTGTTGCACCGAACTGAGATGATTTGAAAGCTCATGGACGGTTTATGAAAAGATGTTATTGTGTCCATTGGATTGAATTAAGCAGAAGAAGGATATTTTGTGTTCAGGTGATTGATGTGAACTCCAATTCGCGGCTGAGTAAAATGTAGGCAAAATCGTTTAGCTTTGCTTCCATAATAAAATAATACATCATGGCAAGAAATCTGTATCTTTTCCTTCGGATAAAGAAGCAACTAACATAAAATCGGACAGCAAGCGTTTCTGTAAGTATATTAAAAAGGAAGAAAGAGGCCAAACTGAATTTAGGCATCCGAGAGAAGTAGACTGGGGAAGTAATGATGGGGAGCCAGGAAATGGCAGAGGAGTTGAACAAATACTTTGCGTTATATGAGGAACAGTTGTGAACTCTGGGTCTGCACTCGTTGGAGTTTAGAAAGATGAGGGGGGGGATCTCATTGAATCTTATAGGATACTGCGAGGCCTGAATAGAGTGGACGTGGAGAGGATGATACCACAAGTAATAAAAACTAGAGCCAGAGGACACAATCTCAGGCTAAAGGGGCGATCCTTCAAATCAGAGATGAGAAGGAATTTCTTCTGCCAGAGGGTGGTGAATCTGTGGAACTCTTTGCCGCAGAAGGCTGTGGAGGGTAAATCACTGAGTGTCCTCAAGACAGAGATAGATAGGTTCTTGCTTAATGAGGGGATCAGGGGTTATGGGGAGAAGGCAGGAGAATGGGGATGAGAAAAATATCAGCCATGATTGAATGGCGGAGCAGACTCGATGGGCCAAGTAGTCTAATTCTTCTCCTATGTGCTCTGGTCTTATGATCAGTTTCACGAAGCAAGACACAAATAAAATGCTGAAAATAAACAATCACGGGGCAGAAATGGGGAGTGGTTAAATACAATCACGAGGGGAAAGGCACAGTGAAACTAATGGGGGCTAAAAGCTGATACCTCCCCTGAACTTGATGGATGGCACCCCAGGATATTAAAGGATGTAGCTGCAGAGATAGTGGATGCGCTGGTAGAGATCTTCCAAGGACACTTCAATGCGGGGGAAATCTGAGAGGATATTACAACTGTCATTGGTCCACCTTAATTGAAAAAGGTAGGGAGACTAAAACAAAGAACTATAGGCCGCGTGGCTTAATTTCTATCATTGGGCAAATGTAACAATACATTATAAAGGGTGGGATAGCAGAGCATTTCGAAATACATAATATAATCAAACAGAGTCAATATGTCTCCATGAGGGGGAATTCATGCCTGCGAAATCTATTAGAATTATTTGAGGTTGTAATGAGCAGAGTTCATGATAGGAAACCGGTAGATGTATTATACTTGGATTTCCAAAAAACGTTCGATCAGGTAGCACCAAAAAGGTTACTTGTTATGGTAAGAACATATGTTGTTGGTGGTAATATGTTAGCATGGATAGACGCTTGGCCAACTGGTAGATAGCAGAGTTGGGATAAAATAAGCTATTTCAGGACGGCAACCTATAACGAATGGAAGGCCACAGGGATCCGTGCAGGGGCCACAATTATTCATAATACATATTAATGACTTGGACCAGGGAAGCGAAAGTGAATGGACGATTGCCAAGTTTGTGGATGACACAAAAATAGCTGGGAAGGCAAGTGGTGAAGATACCACAAACAGTCGATGGACCAGGTGGCCTACTTCTGCTCCAACATTTCATGGTTTTATGTTTGATAAATAATACATACATTAGGGGCAGCACGGTAGCATGGTGGTTAGCACAATTGCTTCACAGCTCCAGGGTCCCAGGTTCGATTCCGGCTTGGGTCACTGTCTGTGCGGAGTTTGCACGTTCTCCCCGTGTCTGCGTGGGTTTCCTCCGGGTTCTCCGGTTTCCTCCCACAGTCCAAAGATGTGCGGGTTAGGTGGATTGGCCATGCTAAATTGCCCATAGTGTCCAAAATTGCCCGTAGGGTGGGGTTACTGGGTTATGGGGATTAGGTGGGGTTACTGGGTTATGGGGATAGGGTGGAGGTTTGGACCTTCGGTAGGGTGCTCTTTCCAAGAGCCGGTGCAGACTCGATGGGCCGAATGGCCTCCTTCTGCACTGTAAATTCTATGTATATGTCTATTCCAATATTACGGAGGTAGTTGCAATACACCTAATCGTATGAACTTGCAGAATGGACTTTGGTAAAGTACTCTAAGACATCTATAGTGCGACGTAGAAAATAATTTCCAAAATTTGGCATGGACGTCTAGGATATCAGCAAAACTGAACAGAGAAAACACAATGAAATCTCACGTAAACAACATTTTACTGACCAAGTTAATTGATAATGCTTGGTTCTGAACTGCTTGTTCCACTACATTCTCTCTGTTGATCAATTGTTTCCACTGAGGCAGCTAATATTCAAATGTATCAATACTGGCAAATATCTAGACTTGGACTTATAAGGGACAAGTGACATTTGCGATGCACAAGTACAGGCAATGACCATCTCCAACAAGAGAGATTTATTCATGGGTTCATTGACGTTCAATGGCATTCCCATCGCTCAAACTACAAATATTAACATGCTGTGGGCTGTCGTTGACAAGGCACTTAACTAAAGCAGCACAGTGGTTAGATTCTCCGGTCCTGAGACTAAATGTTGACGCTGGGGCAAGATTCGTGGACTTCCACGACAGCAAGACAGGCGCCGCTCCTGGACTAATTCAACAACCGTTGAGGGGCTAGCACTAGCACCAAGTGGAACACAATCGATTGCAATGAGAAATGGTGCCAGATTCGCCGAGTCCGAGCTTGATACTCAGGAGCCTGACAAGCTGCATCCGCAAATAAATAATTTACTCCCCACATACACTCATCCCAACAAACAATATGGTAGCAAGACATAGTTCATGGGCGCCGAATTGGAGGACCTGCTGGCCGCTGTGGAGGTTAGGCGGGCGAGCCTGTACTTCAGCCCAGGAAGGAGGCAGCCTGCTACCGCCATTCGCGTACCTGGGCACAGGTGGCAGAGGGTGTCAGCGCCATTGGCAACACCATCCTGAGCGACCTGCAATGCAGGAATAAATCGTACAACCTCCTCAGAGCAGCCAGGGTGAGTCGGCAGCACTGTACCAGTGACAGCAACCCATGTCCCCCCACCCCCCGGAGGGCGGTCGAACCCCACACTGTACAACATACGGGTACCCATGCCATGGCCAGGTGCCCTGGCCTCTGAGGCCACCAGGTATCCAACCGCAGGGCTGCATGCGTTGGACTGTCTAACACTGTGCACCTTCTGTTCCCCCTACATGCCCCCCCCCTCAGAAGAAGACCACACATTACCACCGGGAGAGGGAGAAGACTGGAGGGGGACTGCGAGTCCAGCGGCTCTTCACGGTGGCAGAGCAGAGGCTCCTGGACGTGATCGGCAGCCCAGAGCAAAGGGAGTGGAGATCAGCTGCAAGCGAGGAAGTAAGACCCCGCTGAGTTATGGTACACATGTGTCAAATCCCGGCAACACCGCCCCCCCCCCCTCACCCCCACCCTCAACCCCCCTCACTACCACCCGGCCCTGCATCCTCACACACCCCAAACTCTCAAACCCACCCTGTCCGCCACACCACCTTCAACCCCACCATCCCCACTCCCACCCCCACCAGCCCCCCCCCCCACCCCACCCCCTACCCCCGGCCAGCGGTTTGATCATGTGCCTTGTCTTGTGCATTGCTGGTCCTTCTGATGACGGGACGGTTCCATCAACGGTTCCCGCGCCCCCCAGCCAGTACCACAACCAGAGCCCCCCCATGGGCCGAGCAGCGATGAGGAGAGCAGCACGGACGGCTGCCCTCCACAAGAGACCCAAGACACCCGGAGTTTGAATCCGGGGATGACACAGATTTAACAACACAGGTAGCTCCAACACCCTCCACCATCCCAGAGGCACCAACCACACTTTGGGCACTCTCGTGAAGACGCTCCGGGGACACTCTCTGGTGCGCACCACACATCTACTCCGATACATGAGGAGGAGATCGGAGAACCCTAAGGGCGGAGGGACGGAGGGAGTTGCTGCAGATGCAGTTCGAAGAGTGCAGAAGGGGCTGGTTTAGCACAGGGCTAAATCGCTGGCTTTGAAAGCAGACCAGGGCAGGCCAGCAGCATGGTTCAATTCCCGTACCAGCCTCCCCGAACAGGCGCCGTAATGTGGCGACTAGGGACTTTTCACAGTAACTTCATTTGAAGCCTACTTGTGACAATAAGCGATTTTCATTTTTTCATTTTCAGAAGCGTTCAGGAGCAGGGGGTGTTGCCGGCCATGCTTGCCATCCAACCCACCACTGCACGGGTGGAATCCCCAGTGGAAGCTTTGGGGGTGAATGTTTTGGGTTTTGGATCAGCTTTTCCAAGGCCCGGTGCATTCTGTGCTAACACACGCCGGGGCCCATAGAACATAGAACAATACAGCGCAGTACAGGCCCTTCGGCCCACGATGTTGCACCAAAACAAAAGCCATCTAACCTACACTATGCCATTATCATCCATATGTTTATCCAATGAACTTTTAAATGCCCTCAATGTTGGCGAGTTCACTACTGTAGCAGGTAGGGCATTCCACGGCCTCACTACTCTTTGCATAAAGAACCTACCTCTGACCTCTGTCCTATATCTATTACCCCTCAGTTTAAAGATATGTCCCCTCATGCCAGCCATTTCCATGGAGAGGGTTGGAGAGGCTTGCCATCTCAGAGGCGACCGCGTCCCAGAGCCACCTGGAAATGGCAGTGACGCTTCTCAGCGTAGCACATTCACAGCAGGCCATGGCTGTGGAAATCGGTGACATTTCCCAGGCACTTGCCGACATGGCACAGAATCAGAGGGAGGTGACCCAGTCCCAGACGGAGATGGCACCGTCACTCGCTCCTGTGATCACCAGAAGGTGATGGCACAGTCAATGCTTGATGTTGCGCAGTCTCAGGCGGCGATGGTTCACTCCTGGAGCTCCATGGCCAGGAGCAAGCAGACCCTGGTCGAGACAAAGCGGGCTTCCAGGACTGGCAGCGCCAGGTGGCAGGGGAGCCTCAGGGGATAGCGCCGCTCGCCCCCCCCCCAGGTCCCAAGGTGCTGCCGAGGGCCATTGGGCACCCCGACGAAGGATGAAGCAATGGAGCCCGGCGATGGGACCAGTGCCAGTGGCCCCCGCAGGGGAGATGCCGGAACACCGAAGCACCACGGACTCCCCACCCCACTTCTGTCTTTGGTGCATGTGGTGGGCAGCGGGCAGAACAGGGTGGCACGGCGCCACCTGTGACATCCGAGCAGCAGGCGGGCCCATCCATTCTTGGTCGTCTCAGGAGGCGGCTACCAACGGAGACCTCGGACGCAGAGTGGGTAATTGCAGCAGGCCACCTCCACTCGTGATGTACCGTCTGGGGATCCATCGAGACATCGTGCTAGGGTCCGTAAGGCCAGGACGTTAAGCATCAGTTATCCAATGCTGCCTAAGTGGGACAAATATTTTATTATGCACTGGAAGTTTAAAAGATTTTCATATCCAGTTATTACCTGTTACAAAGTTAGCATATGGTTCATTGGCAAAAATACTGCATGGGTGCAGGGCACAGGCTAGTTATAGCGACTTGGGCAAATATTTCTAAATATGTGTGCAAATCAAAAACCTGTTAGCACTGTTACAACCTGCCTCGTCGCTCTGTCAGATGGGTGCGAGGGGTGGGTTGGTCTTGGCTGGCCGGAGAAGCGGCGACGGGGAAGGGCATTGGGTGGACGTCCTAATTGGCTTGGGCTTCCCACTGTTCCCCCAAACCCCCCCCCACGACCCTCACCCCAGGGGTCTGATGGCACCCTGTGATGGAATGGCTAGCTCACATTGAAGAATCACCCAGGTGGGCGGTGGAAAGTGCTACCGGGGGGAGGACTCAGGCGCCATACGATGCGGAGCGCCAAAGCTCAAAGCAGAACAGGCCGTCACCATTTTTCATCACTTGGACCAGACCCGGTGGTACTACCAAACCAGCACCCGCACCCTGTAGTGCAGCAAGTACATATCACGGAGGGGGTTGCAGGCATGGGGGTGGATGGGTGGGGAATAGAGTGTATGGAGGAGGGATTCAGTCCCCCGTCGCCCCCCCCCCCCCCAGTCAGTGAACCTGGAGGAGTTCAGGGCATCCCTTTCAAGTTGCCCGGGTGCACACATCGTGCGGATTCTCATGCCTGCTCGGAACCCATGTCCTTCTCGCCCTTCATCCTCTTCAGCGCAGCAGCCTGCCATGCTGCGGGCGACCCTCTCAGCATCATACTGGAGGGCACCTTCAGAGTAGTCTGAACCGCAGCTTCAGGATGCCGAAGCACCAGTCACTCACACCCCTAGTCGCTGCCTGGGCGTCGTTGTAGAGTCTCTCAGCGTCCGACTGTGGCCTGCAGGTAGGCATTAATTACCACGACCGCAATGGATACCCCTGTCATCAAGGAGCCAACGCCCCAGCCAGGGGGGAGGGGGCGTCTCGAACATGTCAGAAATTGTCTAGTGTGTCAGGATGAAGACGTCCTGCACATTGCCCTGGTGCAGGGTGCAGATGTGCACATATCAGCTGCACATTCGTCGAGTGGAACCACTTGCGGTTTGTGTAGAGCGACCTGTCATCTGCAGGTGCTCGTAGGACGACATACACCCCTTGGTCACCCTCTGGACTCCGGGTATCCCGTCAATGGCAGCAGATTCCGCTGCCTGGGCATGCTGGTGAGCTCGGCCCACATTGAAATAGATGTATTGCGCCGACTGACCATACAGGACCCCTGTGAGGGCACTGATGCACGTTTACTCCAAGCACTGTGAGATCCCGGACAGGTCTCCGCTCGGCGCCTGGAAGGAGATCATGGCGCACAAGTTCAGGGCGACCGTCACCTGGACAACCACCAAAAGTGAATGTCCCCCATTCCACCACGGTGCCTAGTCGGCCGCAATCTGGCTGATAAGTCGCAGACACCTGCTCAGCCAGAATCTTTGATGGCATACCCGATCAGGCAAGTGCTTGAATAGCAGGTGCTTCAGGTGCACACGAGGACTCATACGGTACCTTCTGGGCACCTCCTGCGCCTCGGCCTGTTGAGCGGCGGGCACTCCAACCTTGGAAGCTGCCTCCTGTTCCTCTGGGGCATGCTCTGTTGCTACAGCTTCCTTCTCCTCGCGCAGCGTCAGCTCGTAAAGCCGCAGGGCACCCCACAGGACTGTGGAAACTAGGATGAAGGCTATCATTGCTGATTGAATTCCAATATCCATTGTGTGCAGGAAGTGAAAGGCCGATATGTTAGAAAAGTCTGTATCCCCGTGTCTAATTAACTCCTATGGGGCACCCGGTGTCCGTGGTTGCACTGCAGTCCTTGCCCCCTCATGTTCCTCCCCCTCATTCACACAACACTGGCCCTGTCGGTGCCCAGCACCTTGAGGACCCGGACCGCGCCCCCATCCCATCTGCCAATGGTACCTTCGGCTGGCGCTGCCTTAGGCAGTCATAATGCTCCGCGGCCCCTGCCTGGCATCCCCATGGGGACTACAATGGGCACAGCCGTGGGTGAGCCGCCTGATGCCGTCTCGGCGTGTGCCGGCCGCGTGGGTCGTGGGGATTATCGTGGAGGGCGCGGTGTGAGGATGGGGTCCCCTATATGGCTGGTGCCACTCTGCAGAGCCAGGGGCCAGGGTGGGTGGTCAGTGGTGTGTGCAACAAGATGGCTGCCTTGCAGACCGTGGTAATGGCGGAGATTCAAGATGTCCCCGGACACACTTTCATTTTCATTTCACACCTACCAGTTCGTCTGTGCAGGATCTGAGTGCACGACCAGGGACCCCGTGAGAGCCCGTTGCCTTCCGGGGGTTCACTTTCAGGAAGTCAGAACTAACTTCATGTGTGTGTCCGGCACTGCTGCAGTGAACAGCGGTTTGGTGTTTTACTGCTGATCCGAGCATAGATGCATTGAGTTTATCGGTGAGGGGTGCGCAGCTGCTGGAGATCCTGTTCGGCTTCACTTTGTAGCCCGCTATGTTATTTAAGTGTTGCCACAACTGACAAGCGTATGTGACATTAACCTGTGACTAGCTTGGTCTCACGTTGCCGTATGGCATCCCTGTTGACTTTGCGGAGTTCGTACCTGGATTTCTTGTGTAGTTCAGGGTGGCCCGACTTGAAAGCTTCAGGCCTGGCCTTTAGTAGAGAGTCAATGTCCCGATTAAGCCATGGTTTCCAACTGGGGCAAATACGTACTAATTTATTTTCCATGCAGCCTCCTACACATTTGCTGAGAAAGCCTGTGACGGTGATGGCATACTTGCTGAGGTTCGTCGCTCAGTTCTTAAATATGGACCAGTCCTCAGACTCCAAGCAGTGACGTTTTTGTTGAAAATCTTTTTATTGCCTTTCCTGATATTTATAAACGGTTGTTACTTATATACATGACAGTTTTCTTGCTTTATTTTACAGTTGCTTTATTTAACAGAGAGGTTTGTTTTGTCCTTCATTTGACTAACTGTACGTACATTTTGCTGCCCTCTGGATCGGTCTATGATATTCCCCCCTTCCCCCCCCCCCCCACATTGGTTTCATCACCCTTCCTCTTCGCTTGTGGTTTCCCCATTTATCCCCCCCCCCCCCGGGTTGAACAGCCCTTTGATTCTTCGTCTTTTTTTTCCCCGTGCCTTACTCCTCGTTGCTGGCCTCGAACCGGTTTTGGAACAGGCCGACGAAGTGCCCGCAAGTATCCAGGAAGCCTTCCTCTGACTCTCGGATGGCGTACTTAATCTTCTCCGGGTGGAGAAGTTCCAAGAAGGCAGCGAGCCAGTCTGCAGCTGTGGGTGGTGCTGCCGATCGCCAGCCGAGCAGGATTCTCCGGCGTGCGATTAGGGAAGTGAAATCAAGGGCGTCGGCCCCCTTCCCCATGTGTAGCTCTGGTGATCTGATACCCTGAAGATTGCCACAATTGGGCATGGCTTCACCCTCACCCCCACAACTTTGGACATTGCCTCAGAGAAGGCTGCCCAGAGCCCAGCAAGCTTGGGGCAAGCCCAAAACGTGTGGGTGTGGTTGGCCGGGCCCCTCTGGCACCGCTCACATTTGTCCTCCACCTCCGGGAAGAACCTGTTCATTTGCATTCTAGTCAGGTGTGTGCTGTGCTCCACTTTGAGCTGCATTAGGCTTAGCCTTGCACAGGAGGTGGTGGAGCTCACCGTGCTCAGTGCTTCTCTCCAGGGTCCCTATCCTACCTTTGTCCCCAGTTCATCCTCCCGCTTTTGTCTGGTCCCATCCAGCGGTGTTCGGGCTCTGTCCAGCAGCTGTCCGTATATTTTCCCAGATAGCCCTCCCTTCTCACTGCTTGTGCCTATCAGGTCCTCTGGTAGTGTGCTTTCTTGGGCACCGGGGTACCCTACTGTCTCTTTGCGGAGGAAGTGCATTATTTGGAGGTGTCTCAATTCCTGTCCTCATGCTAGGTTCCACTTTCTCGTCAGTTCGTCCAGCGTCGCCAGTCTGCGCCCTACGTAGAAGTCCCCGACCGTCAGTGTGTCCCCTGCCGCCTCCATCGTTTGAAGGTGGTATCGACCATGGCTGGGGGGGGGGGGGGGGGTGCGGGGGTGGGGGGTAGAATCTGTGATTGCCGCAGCTGGGGGCCATAAGGGACATTTTGGTTAACCAGAAGTGCTGTCTCAACTGGGTCCACGTTATCAGCGTGGTCATAATCACTGGGCTGGTTGTGTACGTTATTGAGGAGGGTGGGAGTGCTGCTGGGGCCAGGGCCTCCTCCATTTATACCCAATCAGTGTCAGGTTCTTGTTCGCATCCCCTAACCTTTTCTGCCGTTGCTGCCCAGTGGTAGTATTGTAGGTTCGGTAGAGCCAGGCCCCCTCTGCCTTTCCCTCTTTGCAGTGTCGACTTGGGAATTCCTGGGTTCTTCCCCCCCCCCCCCCCCCCCCCGACACACACACACACACACACACACACACACACAAACGCCATGATTAGCCTGTCCATGTTTTGGAAAAAGACCTTGGGGATGAAGATCGGGATGGATCTAAACGGAAAGAGGAACCTTGGCAGTGCATTCATCTTGATCGTCTGCGCTCTTTCCGCCAGGGAGAGTGGGAGTGAGCCCCACCGTTGAAGGTATTTTCTTACTTCCTCCACCAGGCTGGTCAGGTTCCACTTGTGGACCTGTGCCCAGTCTCTGGCTATTTGGATCCCCAGGTAACAGAATCGGTTCTGGGCCGTTTTGAACGGGAACCCCTTCAGCTCTGTCCCTCCCAGTTTTGGGTTCACTGAGAATGTCTCGCTATTGCCCAGGTTACGCTTGCAGCGCGAGAAGGTTCCAAACTCTTTCAGAATTTGCAGTATTGCCTTCAGTCCCTCCTGTGACTTCGAGACATAGAGGAGCAGGTCATCTGCATTGAGTGAGGCTCTGTGCTCTCTGTCTCCTCTCCGGATTCCCTTCCAGCTTTTTGCATCACGCAGGGCTATCGCCAGGGCTTTGATCTCTAGCGCGAACAAGAGTTGGGACAGGGGGCAGCCCTGTCTTGTTCCTCTCTGTAGCTGGAAGTATTCAGAGCTGCCCTCCTGCCCTTCCTGCCCTCCCGTGCTGGCCCTCCTCGCTAGTACGGTGGCCCTCTTCCCAGTATTGGCCCTGTTCTGGCCCTGTCTTAGTGGATAGCAGGTTAAAGTCCATTTGCAGCTTTTTCGTCTCCGCCAGCAGCTCTACAGTCGGGGCTTCAGAGTACTTTCTATCGACTTCCAGAATGGAGTCCACTAGCTGTTGCCTCTCTTCCCTATCTCTACTTGACTTGTAGGCCATGATCTCTCCTCTGATCATGGCCTTCCCAAAATGTGGAGGGTGAGACGCCACAACGGGTGCGCCCCTGTGTTTCGGGGTCTCCCTCCGCCCTGATGCCGTCTCGAGTGGCTGTTTGTAGCACCCTTTTGGTTCCTCGCCCTGCTCCATGCTCGCCGAGGCCATTGTCTGTACTGCCTCACTATTTCACCCTTCTCTTTGCTTCTCTTTTGTTCTGCATTCTCCCCCGGACTCCCGCCCCCCCTATCTCCTGTACCTTTGTCGCCTCCTCCTGCGTTCTCCCCCCGCCCCCCCCCCCCCCATCGGCCACCCCCTCCCCTCCTTGTGCCAGGCGCTCCCCCTCCCCTGAGTGGGGCGCCGCAGCCCTCCTCCCTTCCTGCCCTCCCGTGCTGGCCCTCCTCGCTAGTACGGTGGCCCTCTTCCCAGTATTGGCCCTGTTCTGGCCCTGTTTAACCTTTCTCCTACTGGCCCTGGTCTCGCCCTCCTGTTTGCTTTCCTCACCATCATTTCCCTCGCTTGACTCCCCCCCCCCATTTCATTGAGAGAGGCGACAAGCTCTGAGACAAGACAGCACAGTCCCAGGCAAGGCATAACACACATGTGCACAGTTTATGAGTCCGTTGTCCTTGTTTGCGGTCTGTCCTCCGCTCTTTGTCCTGGTTTTCCCTTCCTTTTCCCAAAGCCTTTCATTGCGGTTGCGTGTGCTCCTCCCCCAGTTTGTTCCCTCTAACGAACTCATCAGCCATCCCTGGGTGGTTAAAATACAGCTCTTTCCCCTCAAATGTTACCCAGAGTTTGGCCAGGTATAACATCTCAAATTTTACCTTGCTTTTGTGCAGTGCTCATTTCGCCTTGTTGAATTCAGCCCTTTTTTTGGCCAGGTCCGACCCAATGTCCTGATGCACGCTTATGGTCTTCCCTTCCCACATGCTCTGCTTCATTTGCCGGGCCCACTATGGGATTCTCTCCCAGTCTTGGAACTGGCGCAGCTTCGCAATAATTGCTCTGGGCTGGTCCCCGGCTTTGGGCTTGGGTTGGAACGACCTGTGCGCTTTGTCTATTTCTGTGGGTTTGGGAATACCTCCTTCCCACTACCTTGCCCATCATTTGGGTGATGTAGCCTGTTGGGTCTCTGCCCCCTATCCCCTCTGGCAGATCCACTATTTTAATGTTCTGCCGTCTGGACCTATTTTCCTGGTCCTCCACTTTCCCCCTAAAGCTCCCCTGGGCCGTTACTAACCTTTTGACCGCGGCTTCTAGGGTTTTTGCCCTGTCACTCTGGTCCGAGGCGGCCCTCTCCAACTCCAGAATTGTTTTTTTTTTGCTCCTTCACTTCCCTTTCCAGGCCTTCGGTGGTCTGCTGCACTTTGTGTGTCGTCTCCTTCATCATTGCTTGGTGCTCCGGCCAGAGCGCCTCCTTAATGCTGGTCGCTGCGTCCTGCTCACGCTCCGCTGCTTGGTCCGCCATCGTTTTCCCTTTCAGGCTCACCTGTGCCTCCGTCTCGTCTTGTGGTTCGGCCTGCCTGCGCGCCCGGCGCTCATGCAGCTCTAAATACGGTTCTCATCAATTGCTTGCTGGATTTAGCAGTGAGCATTTTATATCGATGGCGCAAAGTCGCGGCTCTCCGAAAAGTAAAATGCTATCACCATGTTTACAACTTTCAAACACAATTTTTCCTGACATCTATAAATAGTCTTTTATAATTCCGGAAAATCATTGCTGCGTATGATATGGTAGCTGCATTCCCTACTGTGCCTTCAACTGCAAAATGAGCCATCCACGAATTCTGAACAGTTTCCGTTTATTTGGAGGCAACTGACAGGTCATCCATTCTGTTCTCAGTCAGTGAATCACAATTGGGATTTTCCGACTCTTCTCTGGGAATATCATGACCCGTGTAATTTTGGAACGCAGAGGAGTACTCTTGCTCATATGTAACGGCAAGTTAAATGGCGATCCAACTCCCGCAGAGTGCCCCATGCTGTCAGAAGCAATAAGCTGTTGCCCGCAGACAAGTGCACACGTCAACCGATAGAAATATTTGCAATTAGCGCAGGGACAGAAGTGCCTGAAACAAGATGAAATAAATGCATTTGAAAAAACAAACTGGGGATCGAAACGGGTTTCGCCACCACACAATAACAATCTTTATTATTGCCACAAGTAGGCTTACATTAACACTGCAATAAAGTTATTGTGAAAAGCCCCGAGTCGCCTCATTCCAGCGCCTGTTCGGGAACACTGACGAAGAATTCAGAATGTCCAAATTACCTAACTGCGCGTTTTTGGGGACTTGTGGGAAGAAACTGGAACACCCAGTGGAAACACGGGGGGAGAACGTGCAGACTCCACACAGACAGTGACCCAAGCCGGAATCGAACCTGGGACCCTGGAGCTGTGAAGAAACACTGTGAACCTCTGTGCTACCGCCCATGTGTGAAGGAAATAGAAATTACTTCTCTGACATGAGACTTGAACTACTGATTTAGAATATCTGCATCAAGGAAGAAAGCAAAGAGAAAACAAATAAAGAATAGGTATTTACCAAACGTTGCATCAATGTTGAGATAAAGAGTGTAAGTAGATATGGAGGGTTATATGTGTCCGTAAATCGGGCCAGTTAACCATGATGGTTATTTTTAGAAACATAAAACAGCTCAGAGGTAAGTTAAACGAAAAGGTACGTTCTCAGGCTAAGCAGAAGAGCAAAGAATACAGGTCCCTCACTGGTCGAAAACAAATTAAAGTGATGTCAGTACAAAGAACAATGTTGATTGTTGAGTAGCTGGTTCTTCATCTTATATTTAAGATATTTATATTTAAATTGGCAAATGGTTTCTTTCAACTAATTTTTACTTATTTTAGTTAGAGAAGAATGACCTGGTAACTCAGTCCTCTTGAATGCACATATTTCATCATGTTGGATCTCAGGGTGACCTTTCTATTGTCCTGGCCAAGCATATGAGCAAGTAATTCCATTAGCCTGCATCAACTTGTATCTTGCTCGCGATAGGGCCTACAGGGCTAGAGCAGCACATTGTCTCATAATGTCGCATTACGATGCTGGGAGTCACATAGATAGCCCGCTTCTGGATATGTTCCTCCTCAGATTGCAGGCAGAAAGGAAATGCATAGCTGGCACATATTTGAAAGAAAAAGGCAAGAGTTTCTCTCAATCTCAAAACAATATGAAATGTTGAATACTGTTCACGTGACATGGTGGCACAGTGGGTAGCACTGCAGCCTCACAGCACCATAGACCTGGGTTCAATTCAGACCTTGGGTAACTGTGTGGAGTTTGTACGTTCCCATCATGTCTGCCTGAGTTTCCTCCAGGCACTCCGCTTTCCTCCACAGTCTAATGATGTGCAGATTAGGTGGTGTTATGGGGTAACAGGGCAGGGTGGGGGGAGTGGGAAAAGCTAAGGTGCACTTTCCGAGAGTTGGTGCAGACTCGATGGGCCGAAAAAGCTCCTGTAGGAATTCTACGAATCGTACGAACACAGAGCACGAATCGGTCATACGGCATCTCGAATTTATGGTAATTAAAATTCATTCTCGACAGCAACAAAGAAAATATTAAAATAAGTTTACGAACAAAAAATACTGTTCGTTGCATGAAATATATTCTAAAACAAATGCAGGCAAGTCTCATGCGATCAATATTCATTTATTAGGCAAACAAAATGCAACTACTTTGTCCAACATTGAAACAGCGATACATTGAAATTAAAATAAAACAGCTCTACGGAACATTTGAGAGCTCAGCTTAACTCAACCCATCCAACCTCCTTCCAGGCAGCTCAGCTCATCCCCTGTATTAGCATCTTACGCAAAATCTATGAAGATTGAACATAACTTGCCCACTATAATTCAATAAGTCTCAAATCAATTCAACATTGAACCAAGAGAAACCTTCACCTCCTAAGTTATTTTCCGGAACGAAACCAAATTAGGAGAAAGGTTAGACTGACAAAGTATCGACCCAAATAATTCCAATCCTCAAATCCCGGGATTCACAGATTGCACATTTTCCAAACTAGATGACACTAATTAAACCACGCCATTAGGATATCTAAGATTCGCAGGTCAAATAACTGGCTCAACATTCTTCAAGACGATCGTTTACTGTTAGGTACATTATTGGCGGTGGTGGACGTCTGCCATGCAATGTGCATGCATTACATCCATGTTTTGTGCCTGAAAAATGGAGAGCGCCATTTATTTCCTAGAAGTTGCATTTTTAATTTCCGCAGTCAACAAAAGACTTCTTCGGAAGTTAAGATTGCCATTTTACAGTTTAATTTCTTTATGCATTTTTCACTTGAACTAAAGAATGGTATTATTTGCATTCAGCATTACTAGTAGCACGCTGTTTTCAGGAATATTTCCCCGATGGATCAAAGCACCGTGCAGTGAGATCATTCCAAAAAAGCCACCAAATGAAGAAAACTGCTGCTTCTACAGTGAGCGGCATAATTGTGTCCCAAATTGTGCTTCCTTTTCAACAGTATATTTGAATTAATGTCGACAGTCTCCGTAAGATAATAAATACGCAAGTTGACGAGATGGTAGAATTACTCCAGGATGCTCCAGGAGGTAAAACAGAAAATAATCCCTCAGCAGAGAAACTGCCCTTCTTGGTTCTCGTGGTGTTCAGCTCTAATTTAGTTGGAAGTTGTTCGTTGTGGTGTTACAGAATGACCGTCTCGATATTACTGATTAAACAACTGATAATTTGATGTTAAATTGATTACTAAAGCGGATTCTAAGCTAAAGCAACAATATCTTCTGTGAGGGTCCAAGGCAGAAAGAACGTCCTTGCCTGGAAGAATCAGAAAAACAAATATAAATGCACTTTCTTGTTAGACATCAAATGTGCAACTTAAAACAAACAAAGCTGGCGGTACGTGATACATATTTGGGTTCACGGCACATGATTATATTTGAGTAGAACTTATCAAGAATCTTTCAAGGAATGAAAGGAGGAAAGGGTGGAGGGGCATATATGCAGGGGCGTCTACAAATAACATAGTGCATAATGCTCTGCGGACCCGGGTTCGAATACCACCAGAGTGGAATTAGAAACTAGAATTCAATAAAAATCCGGAATTCAAATTCGAATTGTGACAATGAAATCATTGTCGGTTCTGGTAATAACCCGTCTTGATCACTAATGTTCAATAGGGAAGGAAATCTGCCGCCCTTACCCGGTCTGTCCTGCATTGTAACTCCAGGCCCACACAAAAATGGGGTAGATATTAAACTGACCTCTGAAATGGCCCATCAGTCCATTCGGTTCATGGGAGAATAGAGAGGGGTAATAAATGATGGCCTAGCCAGCGACGCCAACAACCCATTGAGCAAAAAAAACATGGTCACATGGAAACAGACTAAGTTTCTACCTGAATCCAATGGCTCAACAGGATTATTCAATATGTGTAACCCCAGCTACATAATATGCCTCCACATTCCTCAAAATGAATTGAATGGCATCAATGTTGAATTAAATTAAGGTGCTCAGATGCCACGCTTACAAATCACCATGTGTTAAATGCATCAATATGTTGACTGGCATAAATTTCTAGGGAGGAAATTTGTTTATTCGACTTTCTAGCTGAGTGTAAAACTCGCACTGACGTATTTTACCCGTTACAGAAGCCACCACGAATATCCGTCCTATTGATCCCACTGCCAATGAAATTTCCAAGGTTTCTTTGATGGCGACTGTTCTCGTGCAGAAGATTGCAAATTTTATGTTCCTGTGTTCTTTATGTTTTTTTGATGTCAACACTTGTTAAGAAATTTACTTTCAAATATTTCATTGCATTTACTTTACTGAAATATAAATTCGTCTTGCACATCTTTGGTCAAGATTGAAATAACTTCTGTTTGAATTCCATGCGCTGGAAATGGACGAACGTCTGTTTACTCTGAGCCCCCCCCCCCCCCCCCCCCCGAAATAAAACAATAAATAAAACCATCAAATTTCAATCTTATTGCATTCAATTTGATACAACTGGCAAACGATCCGGTATCAATGTGTTACATTTTCGTTGAAATGGCCAAGATAAAAAAGAGACATGCACACAGGTTTCTCCAGCTTCTCTTTATCTCCAAGCGGCAAGAATATCCCCCATCGATTATATTTCTCAATTTTATGGGGTCGCCATAGCATGGTGATTATTTTGTTCATTCACCCGATGCCCAAGTGATTGGCGAGTCCAATGCCAACATATATTGCCATCTCCAATTAATTACACTTTACAAATAAATAGGTTCTACCATTGTCCCTGCGGTAGTGAGTGAACTATCAATCAGATCGGTGACGACTATATTTCAGAAAAATTGTGCCAGTGAACAGGTTTGATTGTACATTGATCCGGTGGCTTTGTTTTATTGAAATCACCTCCTTATTTACAAATCTGCATTAAAAGACAAATCTTATTGTGCTAAAATGACCCTTGATTGAACGTTTATGGATGATGTATCCAGGTCATGTTGTTGCACAAATGCCACGATACGAGACAACTGGATTGATTAGAATATTATTTGGTTTGATCATCACTTACTGGCGAGTGTCATTTATTTTTCATACTGCCAGCCTCGTATTTTTTTCAGATTGGTGTCATTTAATAATTTAGAAGTTCAATACTGAGATTACAACTTCCCAACGCGCTTTCAAATTGGGGCTGGTGCAGCACTGTTGGCTAAGACAGCTGCCTTATAATGCAGATCCGACTAGCAGCGCGGTTCAATTCCCGTTCCATCAAATTGGGGCTGGTGCAGCACTGTTGGCTAAGACAGCTGCCTTATAATGCAGATCCGACTAGCAGCGCGGTTCAATTCCCGTTCCAGCCTACCCGAACAGGCGCCGGAACGTGGCGACTCGGGGCTTTTCACAGTGACTTCATTGAAGTCAACTTGTGACAATAAGCCGTTGCTATTATTAAATTGCTCCATTACTATTTCCGCCGCCGTTAAACAGCATATATTCCCAATACCAGAAGATGAAGCAGCCTGACTGACGAACAAAGGAATTCAGAATGTACTTTTTCTGTGCAAAGTATTAAATGACCCACTTACTGGAGGGATTGCTGTTTAGTGATCATGCTTGTCATAAATGCACAACCCATACTTGCAGGTATAATGCTTGGGACAGTTCATGCCATAATAACAGCCTGTGAAGAGATCACACGCAAGTTGTTAACATCACAGAAATAAGCACTATAACCCATTTGGCGGCTTTCACATCAAAGCTTCTCAAGTACGCGTCACCAGCAATTACTTTCTGTATTTCACTGAAGCTGGTAAACAGACAGTCGTGGAGGTAATTGTTTACCTTCACTACCTGGTGGTGTTCTTACAGAGCACGCCTCTTATATGCTACAGAAGAGGCTGGATGGATATTGACATTGATTTGTGGTAGATGTACCTGTGGCAGATCACTTGCACACGAACAAGAAGCAGGATTAGGCCATTCTGCCCCTTGAGCCTGCTCCACATATTAATAAGATCAAGGTTATTTTGATAGTAACCTCAAAACTGCTACCCGCCTACTCCAGATAGTTATCGCCAGTGCTGACCCAAAATCTATTCACCTTTACCTTAGAGATATTCAAACACTCTACTTCCACCAACTTTCCAGGAATTAGATTTCAAAAACCCATGACCCAACTGAGTGAAATGTATTCGCCTCATTTCCGTTTTCAATGGGTAACCCCTTATTTCTAAACAGCGGTCCCTTGTTCGAGATTGTGCCTGGATAGGAGATACCCTCTCCACATGCACCCTGTGAATATCTATCAAGAGCCTTTCACGTTTCAATCAAGTCACCCCTTATTCTTCTAATCTCCAGCCGACCTTAGCCTAGCCTGTGCAACCTTTCCCCCTAACGCAACCGACCATTCCAGATATTCGCCTGATAAACCTTCTCTGAACTGTATTCCACGGATTTATATCTTTCAAACATCAAGGTGACCAATATTATGCATATACTCCACCTTTGGTCTCAGCAATGCCCTTTGGGGATTAATTTGTCCCCCATATATTTAGTTGTATTTGTTGGCACATAGAGGATCAAAATCCGACTGCATGTGCTCACTCTCATGGGAAGAATGAGTGTATGAAAATAAAGGTAAAACAGTTTACGAATTACTATATATGCGAAACCTACTTTCATAACCAACCCCTTCAGAACTAACAGGTCTGTACTAAAATTTTCTCCAGAGTTATATTGCATAGGTGTTTACATTTTTAACACTGTAAGCATGATAGATACATGAATTTACAAATTATGGCTGAGATTGGCACTTTGTCAACACAACTGACTTTGCCAATTATGCTATTTTATTTTCAAATTGACTTTTTTCCTTCAACACTTGGTGGATTAGAATTGATACCTCGGTACACATATTGTTGTTATATACCTCAACCATAATAGTTTGTTAGGCTTGGATTACCTCCAGGCCTGTGTGGGGAAAGCAATGCGATGGGCAAGATGGTGAAAGACTCATATCTTAGTAAGTAGTCCATTGATCCACTGTTTGGGTACATTGTGAACTACCGCATAGCTTGAATGCATTCGCAATATAACTCAAATCAGGAGGTGTGGCTCCTCATTGTTACTACTTTCAATTTGCAACTTCAGTTTGATATCTGACACATGCGGTCGTTTTATAGATCACAGCGAAATGTATCAATTTGAGGTTATCAGAGTTTACAATAGAATAGCGCACTCTTTGAACTTGACATCTCTCAGAGAAAGAAACATTGGCCGTTACAGCCAAGGTAGAGACAAGCTGACAGTCACGCTTCTTCTGCCTCATTGTTTCAGATGGTGCTCAGTTTTGTAGAGTGTTCCAATCCGCTATTTGAAAATTACGAATGGGCCAGCTTTCACTTTCTTTCAGTCATTGCTTTCCAGGGGATAGGAACGTCTCCTGGTCCTACCTGAAAATCATCTTCCATGAGTGAGGCCTGATTACCAACCTTCACGCCAATGTAAAACACCCTATTTGTTCCTGTACACAAGGTACTTATTCTTTTGATTTCATTCTCTGTAGAATCAAATATGCTGCTACCATATTTTAGCCATTCCTTCCGCTGTGTAGAGGGCAGCATGGTGGCGCAGTGGATAACACTGCTGTCTCACGGCGCCGAAGTCCCAGGTTCGATCCCGATCGTGGGTCATTGTCCGTGCGGAGTTTGCGCATTCTCCCCGTGTTTGCGTGGGTTTCACCCCCCCCCCCCCTCAAACATGTGTAGGGTAGGTGGATTGGCCACGGTAAATTGCCACTTAATTGGAAAAAATGAATTGGACTCTGTAATTTTTTTTTTTAAGTCCTTCCGCTGTGTCAAAATCCCTATCAATTGGTAAATTATGCGACCTCCTGGGAACAACATCCGAGACGTCTTGCTCCAACCTGATGTCTAGCTCCACCAATTGGAGAAATACCTTCAGCTCATGCATAATAAACGATTGATATATGTTAATGTTAATATGCTTTGTTCAGTTTTTTTAAATATTGCTCTTTCTCTCCACAGTTTCTAAAGCATGTAAACATATATCTAAATTTCCAAAACGCCTCAACAGCTAGTCCTGCGCATGACGGGTATTTTGGAGGCAGTGAGAGGGGTGATACATTCAATAAAATAATATATTTTCCGTAACTGCCATAACCGTAACTTCATGTGGAGAAAACAAAATCTCTTCGGGGCTCGGCTTTTGGTCATTGTCCCTTTCACGATCAATCAGTGCACAAGGAGACACTGGAGGTTATTAACACTTGAACTGTTCGTTATTTTATTCGCTGTGAAACTATTGAGAAAATGCAGACGCTGCAATCTCACTGCCTTGCAAAGTACGGCAAACATATAGTTTAGGGCAAAATCTTATCTGGAGAGAATGATTTAGGAATCAACGTTTTCAACAAAATGATGTGCGTTGATTGACACATTCCGGGGTTCACAAACTATATCCTAACATTGATCTTCGGGGAAAATTATGTACCCTTCCCTTTATGGCATTAATATTGGCCGTTCCATATTTCAAAGCGCAGCCTAGTTCTTTGACATGAAAGAATGTAAAGACATTACCAATAATGTTTTGCATTGAAATATTATAGTTTTCAGTGGCCAGGACGGCCACATCATATCATCTAAGTGATGGAGTTAGGTGTCGATGCAAGATAAACCAGTGGCTTGAAAATTGCGCTTGAAAGTTAAATTTAGTTGTTACCACATTTTCCACATATCCGACAGTGCATGAATTGAAATTGATTTTCACGGTTTTCCAAAACCTGTGATTGCTTTCTAATAAATGCAGTGCGCAACGGTTTACAGGTGGCAACGGAAATTTAGTTTGTAATTCTAAAGCTGCATGGTAACACAACAGGTAGCACTGTTGCTTCATAGCTCTAGGGTTCCAGATTCGATTCCTGACTTGGGTCCCTCTCTGTGCGGAGTCTGACCGTTCTGCCCGTCTTTGCATTGGTTTCCTCCCACAAGTCCCGAAAGACGAGCTGTTAGGTAATTTGGACAATTTAAATTCTCCCTCTATGTACCCGAACAGGCGCCGGAATGTGGCGACTTGGGGATATTCACAGCAAATTCATTGCAGTGTTAATTTAACCTACTTGTGACAATAAAGATAACTTTAAAACTCTTATTTGGCGGAGGAAAACTGATGTTTTATTCAGTAGTCATGCTTTTGTAAGTATCGACACTGTGTATTTCTTATTTTTAACAATTAATACGTGGAATATGGGAGTCCCATGAAGTCTTCAGCAAAATACACTGATGAGGGACTTCAGGAGTTTATAATCTTTCACTCTGGCTACATCAGACTGAATGGTGTTATTTAATTAATCAAATCACTGGAGCAGGAGTACCGAAATATATCCCAATTACAATTATGGGGTGTCCATCACATCCGTGCAACACATAAGGCTGAAATTTCTGCTTCAGTCTGAAGACAGCCGAGTGGATGATGCCTTTAATTCTCCCCGTTGATCCCCAGCATCACAGATGCCAGTCTTCAGCTAATTCGTTTCGCTCCAGCTGATATCAAAATAAGACTGAAGGTATTGGATACTGTAAATGTTACAGGCCTTGACAATGTTCTGTAACATAAGTGTTGAAGGTTTGTGCTCCAGAATTTGGCCTGCCCCGAGACAAGATTTTCCAATTCAGGCACAACACTGGCACCTAACCAGCGATGTGAAAATTTTCTTTGTTATGTGCTGCCCACGAACAGCAGGACGATTTCCCCCGACCAATTTCTGCCCCATCAGGCTACTTTCGATCACTGGTAAAGTGATAGAAGGGTTCATCAACACAGCTATCAAGTGACTTTTGTTTAGCAATAAACCTCTCACTGATGCGCAGTTTTGATTCATCCAAGGCCACTTAGGTGTTGAACTTATTACAGCCTTGGTTCCAACATGCACCAAAGGGTTCAACGTCACAGTGACTGCCCTTGACATCAAGGCCGCATTTAACCGAGTGTGGCATCAAAGAGCCCGAGAAAATCTGGAGAAAATCAAAATCAAAGGGAGAAATATTGGCTCATTCAATCATACATAACACGATCGAAGGTGATTGTCGGTTTTGGAGCTCAATCGTCTCAACTCCAGGGCGGCATTTCAGGAGTTCCACAGACTAATGGCGTAGCTCAAACAACCGTCAACTTGTTGAATAATGAACTTGCTTCCATCATAAGGTCAGAAGTGGGGATGTTCGCTGATGACACAACAATATTCAGCACCATTCATGCCGTCACCGTAATGAAGCACTCCATGTCCAAATGTAGCAAGATCTAGTAAATAATCGACATTCGCCGACGAGAGGGACGTAATACTTGCTACGTACAAGTGCCAGGGAATGACCACCTCCAACAAGAGTGAATCTAATTATCGTCCCATGACATTCAGTGGCATTATCATCTCTGAATCCCCACTATCAAAACCCTGGTGAATACCATTGACAATAAACTTAACAAAATATTGATAATATATACTATGGCAACAAGAGATGTTAAGAGGTTCGAAACTCGACGGCGAGTAATTCATCTTCTGACTCCAGAAAGCCTGCCCAAAAAACTGCGATGCACAAATCAAGAGCCTGACAGAATGCTCTCTCCTCTCCTGGGTAACTGCAGCTTCAGCAATAATCATGATGTTCGATGTCATACAGGAAAAAAAAAACATCCTGCTTTAATGGAAAACCATCGACGAACATTATTTTCTTCCACCATTTGCAGTACAGTACCCGCAGTGTGCAGCATCTAAAGGAAGCACTGAAGGAACTCTTCAAGTCTCCTTAGACAGAACCAGCCAATTCCTCGATCACTGCCATCTAGACGGACAAGGCAAACAGATACATTGGAGTACCATTATTTAGAGGTTCCCCATCAAGGCATTCGCCATCCTGACTTGGAATTGGAGCGCCGTTCCTTCACTGTCGCTTTATAACAATCCTGAAGGTGCCTCCTGGACAGCATTGTGCATGTATCTACACCGCATGGAATGTAGCGCTTCAGGAAGATAACTGACCGCCAGCTTCTCTCGGGTAAGTACTAATGGGCAATACATTCTGGTCTATCGAATGAAGCTTGCAATCCTTGAATGGATATTTAAAGCAGCAGATTTTGGGGTGAGTTTTGTTTCTTACCATTATGAGTCCGATAATGAATGACCTATG
Source organism: Scyliorhinus torazame (assembly GCF_047496885.1). NCBI lineage: Eukaryota > Metazoa > Chordata > Chondrichthyes > Carcharhiniformes > Scyliorhinidae > Scyliorhinus > Scyliorhinus torazame. The sequence goes on along the minus strand of NC_092737.1, from coordinate 25,057,106 downwards.
TGGCATTCCTCCGTGTATGTTGCTTCATTCAGCCGTGGACTTGTTTTTGTTTTAATGAGATATTTACTACGTATTTGCAAAAATAGGGTTTACTAGTGGCTATTGTTACAATAGCAGGCAGGAGAAATTTGTATGGCCATCTTGAAGGAAGCACACGTCGCCTAAATTCTGAAACTTGGTTACGTAAGCAATCGGTGAATTTGATTTATTTTTTGCTCACACCATGACGGCATGTCGAGCTGCCCCACGCATAGAATAAACATTTACCACGAATCGCCAATTCTGCCATGTAAATTGACAGTACAACTCTCAGCTTCTGGGAAATCCGGGTTAGTGGCTTTGCTGCATAATTTAATAGAATGGAACTGTATTCTTGATGTTGCTACTGTTCATTTATTACTGCAGTCCTCAAATAAAGGCGATGAATTGTGTGAATTAATTGAGGTGTGTGAACTATCAATGCACCTAGTTGCAATGAAGCAAAGAGATTTGTTTGCAGATCCACTGCACAATTCACATATTTAACTGTATTGCTTGACACATGCTAAGATTTGTATATCCCCCAACGCTAAAGTGAAAGAATAGGAACACAAACAATTTTTCCATTTTTGTTGGTTTCGTTTCGAATTATGATGCTTCCTCCAAATGGATTTTGGATAAGCATCTAATTCACAGATACGGGAAATAAGAATTGAAATCTGCTTTCGTATCTATCATTCTTAGAAAGAAAACTCAACAGCTGAACAACACTTTTGCCCCATAAATTAGCTTCCTATCCATGTCTCTAAATCAAATGAAAAATAAATAATTGTTATACCCAACAGAACTGTACGTTGGTTTTGTATTTTAATTGTTGCCAAAATTAATTTAATAAAACATATGTGATTTAAATATATGGAAATTGTTCTGCATTTCCCCTTTTTACTCTTTCACTTTGCAACAGAAGTCTAAACATCTGGTCATTGACTTCAGGAAGTCAAGTACTGTACATACCTCTATCAGTATCAACGGGGCCGAGGTGGACATGGTTGACAGCTTCAAATTCCTAGGTGTGCACATCACCAAAAATCTGTCCTGGTCCACCCACGTCGACGCTACCACCAAGAAAGTACAACGGCGCCTATACTTCCTCAGGAAACTAAGGGAATTCGGCATTTACACACTGAATCAGACCAACCTTCACAGGTGCACCATAGAAAGCATCCCATCTGGCTTCATCGCAGACTGGTATGGCAACTGCTCGGCCCAGAACCGCAAGAAACTTCAGTGAGTCGTGAACACCGCCTAATTCATCACACTAACCCGCATACCTTCCATTAATTCTATCTACACTTCCAGCTGTCTTGGGAAAGCGGGCAGCACAATCAAAGACCCCTCCCACGCGGTTTACTGAATCTTGCAACTTTTTCCATCGAGCAGGAGATACAAAAGTCTGAGAACACGCACGGACAGATTCAAAAACAGCTTCTTCCCCGCTCTTACCAGACTCCTAAACAACCCTCTTATGGACTGACCTGATTAATTCTGCTCTCCTCTATGCTTCACCCGATGTCGGTGTCTATGTATTTACATTGTGTACCTGGTATTGCCGTATTATGTATTTTCTTTTCTTTTCATGTACTAATGATCCGTTTGAGCTCCTCACAGAAAAATACTTTTCACTGTACCTCGGTACACGTGACAATAAACAAATCCAATCCAGTCCAACTTGCGATTTTAAGATGCCATAGCGTTCTTTAACACCAGGAGATAAATCATATCTAATCCAGCGATTGCAATTTGGAAATCGACGTTCCCTATTCAGAACAGAACCTTATAGTAAAGGAATGGACAATATTGCCAGCTCTTTGGAAAAAAGAATAAATTAAATCCATCCGCTTTGATTTTCAGTTGCATCAGACGGAAACGTCCCTCTGCAACGCAACGCGGGTTCCGTTGTTGAATCTTGCTGCTAAATTTGCCATAGATAACTTTTCAAACAGTGTTACAAACTTATTGTAATTCAACATGGGACAGAGTAATCTCCTGCACCTGTCGTTTCATTGACAAGTTACAACGCCTACATCCTCTGATCTTCAACACTCCTACTAAATAGAATGAGGTTGCTGTTATTTACTCAATTGAAAATATCATTATTTTGTTATCTTCTGCTATAAATAGACATACATTTCTCTAATGTACCAGTTTTCTGGCATGGCTGAAATCCCTCCTATTTGACAAATGCGGCTTAAAGCACCGAAGCGCGATTTTCAAGGTCTTATGATCCCTCGCAATGTCTGACACCAACAATGGCAGGTGACTTTGCATGACCTATAAGCCTCCTTGACTTGGTACTTTCGCCTTATATTCCCAAAGCATACCATTCGAAAAATCATGTGCTAAAACGTTTAGCAAATTCCCAGCAGGCTGCGAAGTTTTTCACTCAATTCACTGGGACAATTCTCTTACCGTAATTGCCAGGATCATAATCTCCTGTGGAGCAAGCAGAATTGTGTTAACTTCTGGAGAGAATGATTTCGAAATAATACGTCCAACCCAATTGACATCATTAATTATTTATAGCACTTATGGGATTACAGACTATCTATTTACATTGAGTTAAAGAACACATTTAAATCACTAATTTCAGGGCATTAGTTCTGGATGGTCAACAGCTGAAGTAAGCATGCAAACTCTATGACAGAAACATATTTCGTCAAGCCATCACCAGTAGCCGAACTTTCATGCGGGAAAGCTGTTGCTCTTTAGTGAGCAATCGAGTTTCATCTGGTAAACTGAAATGTCTCGTTTGGCCCTTGTGAAAGTGAATCCATGAATTGACAAGGGTTCATGAAGCGAAAGCCTGCAATGTGCTATTTTTTGGCACATACTCAATTTGAAAAGAAGTGCGCACTATTTCGAAGCTCTGCCGAAATCCGAGCCTGTTCTCTCCAGAATGCAATTTTGAACTCTTTCAAACACTGTGCTAGTTTTCAGTTCTCTCGGGTGACAGATACCGTCTCACTTGCTGTAGGTTATTCAATGTTTGCTACATATTAACATTCTCTATGATTTGGAAAGCCCCAGTTCCTTGAATCAAATGTTATGTTCTTGGAAATCTGTCCTTTTTTTATATTCTCTCGGATCAGGCATGAACTCTGCAGCATTGCTGTTTACTGCATAATCAAGTATTAAGTTGTGATGATTTACAGGGCAATTCACGCTCCCGGTTGTCATAATAGAAACGGTTTTTCGTCAGTGACATGATGGCATGTGAAGGTAATTTGCATTTATGCCTGGAAACAAGCACACGTCACCGACATTTAACAAGGTGAGGAGCTTAGAAACCCTTTGATCTACCCTAATCATACATTTCCATGTATCTTATCTAACCTAATATGTATTTCATATATATCCGAATCATATATTTCATATATTTTTGTGTGGTGCTGACCTGATGATAAATAATATATAAGTTACCAGACCTCGGTATTGCCATCCACATCAATGCATACCTCTCAGCTACTGGGAGACTGCATTTCATGAATAAACATGGATTAATGTGACATATGAATGCAAAAGCTCCCAAGCTTGGTGACAAATTATCCCTTCTTGCCTTCCTTTCGGAAAGTGCATTGAGGTAATTTCGATGTTTGTTTCCACGTCCCTGTCAGCCCAATGCAGGAGACCTGCCCACACAACAGAAATAACCGAGTGAGTCTAAGCTGCTAAACTTTGTTGGACAAGACGATCAACCTGTTCTTGCAGACCTTGGAACATCCAGATGAAATACATTTCAAAGGTAACATTTTCACTGCATTATTTCTGTTGATCGCAAGCAAATTCCACAAAATAAATGCAGTACCTCGTAATAATTAACAAGCACAGAATATTGACATCATTAATTATTTGTAGCACATGTATTACCAAAGTCAATTAAAATGTAACAGTTATCAGATGGAATACGCATTTAACGATAGAAAACCGACTTTATTTTCGCCCATCCGTTATTTTTTTTTGGAGATGCGTATATAAAGATAAAAGAGAATGAAATAATGCGAATAACGTAATTTACTATTACCATAATAATAATCTCCTGTGTGGGGAAACAGATATGTGTTAACATTATTTGCAGAAATCAAATTTAATATTAACATTTAAGACGATTTAAAATAAATACATATATTCATTCCTGCGATGTGGGCGTCGCTGGCTGGAGCATTTATTGAACAATCTAATTGAATTCGAACCCGTGTCCCTGAGCATTACCCTGTGTCTCTGACTTCCTAATCCAGTGACAATACCGCATCATCCTAGCATCTCCTGCCGCAATGTACACCATAATATATCCATGGCTATGCACATTGCCGGTTAGTGGAGAGCGGGACGCTTTCTCATTTTAACTGGTTTCAATTAGAATTACACACACAAATGCGAATTACGAGCATAAATCGGCCACACGCCCCAAGAGTCTACTACTACTATTATTAACCTCTTTGAAGAATCCCTTTTGGTAAAATATATCTATACAATGCATTGGTGAGATCGTAACTGATGTACTGTGTACAATTTCAGTCCCCGCATTTGAGGAGGGAGGTAGTTGCAATGGAGTCAGTTAAAAGGAGGTTCACTAGGTTGATTCTAGAGAGTATTGGTGTGTCTGATGAACGGATATTGAGAATTTTAGCCGTAAGTTTAGAAGAATGAGTGGGGATCTAATTGAGGTATGTAAGGTGTTAAAGGCATTGACAAAGTAGTCATGGAGCGGTTGTTTCATCTTGTTGGAAAAATCTAGAAAGAAAGATCACAGTTTTGGGATAAGGGGTATCTAAAAGGAGATGTACGAGGCAAGTTTTTTACACAGAGGGTAGTGGGTGCCTGGAACTCGCTGCCGAAGGAGGTGGCTGAAGCAGGGACGATAGAGACATTTAAGGGACATCTTGACAAATAAGAACACAAGAACAAGGAGCAGGAATAGGCCATCTGGCCCCTCGAGCCTGCTCCGCCATTCAATGAGATCATGGCTGATCTTTTGTGGACTCAGCTCAACTTTCCGGCCCGAACACATAACCCTCAACCCTTTATTCTTCAAAAAACTATCTATCTTTATCTTATAAACATTTAATGAAGGAGCCTCAACTGCTTCACTGGGCAAGGAATTCCATAGATTCACAACCCTTTGCGTGGAGACGTTCCTCCTAAACTCAGTCCTAAATCTACTTCCCCTTATTTTGAAGCTATGCCCCCTAGTTCTGCTTTCACCCGCCAGTGGAAACAATCTGCGCGCATCTATCCTATCTATTCCCTTCAAAATGTTATATGTTTCTATAAGATCCCCCCCCCCCCCCCCTCATCATTCTAAATTCCAACGAGTACAGTCCCAGTCTACTCAACCTCTCCTCGTAATCCAACCCCTTCAGCTCTGGGATTAACCTAGTGAATCTCCTCGGCACACCCTCCAGCGCCAGTACGTCCTTGCTCAGTTAACGAGATAAAAACTGAACACAATACTCCAGGTGTGGCCTCACTAACACCTTATACAATTGAAGCATAACCTCCCTAGTCTTGAACTCCATCCCTCTAGCAATGAAGGACACAATTCCATTCGCCTTCTTAATCACCTGTTGCACCTGTAAACCAACTTTATTCGACTCATGCACTAGCACACCCAGGTCCCTCTGCACACCAGCATGTTTTAATATTTTATTATTTAAATAATAATCCCTTTTGCTGTTATTCCTTGCAAAATACATGAATAGGAGGGGAATAGATGGATTCGGAGCCCGGAACTGTAGAAGATTTTAGTTTAGTCGGGCAGCATGGTCGGCGCAGGCTTGGAGGGCTGAAGGGCCGGTTCCTGTGCTGTACTTTTCTTTGTTCTTTGTTCTTTCTTCTTTGTAATGGCAGGAAAGTGGATTTAAGGCCGAAAGCAGACCGAATTGAACGGCGGAGTAGGCTCGACGGGCTGAATTGCCGACTCCTGGTCGTAGTTCTTATAACTTGCAGGTGCCAAAATCAAGAAGTGGAATATGAGTTCACGTATTTCTATTTTGAATACTAACAGCTCACGAAGTGAGCGAGTTGCTGTGTATTAAATGCCAGCACTGTTAATGACTTCCAAAATCTAAAAGGGCTTTACCAACATGCCGCAGATTAGGAATTCAGCATCTTTGAGCCATCCTTTATGATATGTCTGTTCTTTTTTAATTCATTTACGGGATATGGGCGTTGTTGGTTAGGCCAGCATTTATTGTCTTTCCCTAGTTGCCCTTCAGAAGGTGGTGGTGAGTGACCTTCTTGAACCGCTGCAGTCCCGAGGTAAAGTACACCCACAGTGATGTGAGGGAGGTAGTTCCAGGATGTTGCCCCAGGGACAGTGAAGGAGCGACGATATATTTCCAAGTCAGGGTGGTGAGTGACTTGGACGGGAACCTCCAGGTGGTGCGGTTCCCAGGTATCTGCTGCTCTTGCCTGTCTAGATGGGAGTGGTAGTGGGTTTGGAAGGTGTTGTCTCAGGAACCATCGTGAGTTACTGCATTGCATCTTGTAGACGGTACACACGGCTGCCACTCTTCCTCGGTGGTGGAGGGTTTGAATGTTGTGGAAGGGGGATCAATCAAGCAGGCTGCTTTGTCCTGGATGGGGTCGAGCTTCTTGAGTGTTGTTGGAGCTGCACTCATCCAGGCACGTGGAGAGTATCGCATTACACTCCTGACTTGTGCCTTGTAGATGGTGAACAGGCTTTGGGGAGTCCGGAGGTGAGTTACTCACTGTAGGATTCCTAGCCTTTGAACTGCCCTCGTACCCACAGTATTGATGTGGCTAGTTCAGTTCAGTGTCGGAATTAAAAACTGAATTAGATTTGGACTTAGTTTGGCAGACGTTGATTGGGCTGCAATGTGTTTAACGCTCAAGCATGCGGGGAATGATGGGATGGCGAATAGTTCGAAAAGACCGTGAATAGGGTTACGTATTGATTCACACCATACCTGCATGTTGTTCTATCCTGAGAGTAAACCAAACGCACGGCAGGCAATAAAGAATGCAAATGGTGTGTCGGCGGCCTTCAGAGCGAAAGGATTTGAGTATAGGAATAGGGATGTTCAACTCCAATTGCATAGGGAATTGGTGAGGCCACACCTGCAGTATTGTGTCGAGTTCTGGTGTCCTTATCTGAGGAACGATGTTCTTTCTATGGAGGGAGTGCACCAAAACTCTATCAGTCTGATTCGTAGGAGGGCAGGACTGTAATATGACTAAAGAAAAAAGAACAGTCCACCACAGGAACAGGCCATTCGGCCCTCCATGCCAGTGCCGCCCATGCTGCCATGTAACCTAAAAGCTTCTACACTTCCAGAGACCCTTTCCCTCTATTCCCATCCTATTCATGTATTTCTCAAGATGCGCCATAAACACAGCTATCTTACCTGCTTCCAACACCTCCTTGATAACATGTTCCAGGCACCCACTATCCTCTGCGTAAAATAATTCCCTCGCATATTTCCTCTAAACTTTGCCCCGCGCAACGTAAGCCTATGTCCCCTAGTAATTGACTCCTCTACTCTGGAAAAAGCTTCTGACTATCCACTTTATACATGCGCCTCATAACGTTCTTGACTTCTATCAGGTCACCCCTCTACCTCTGTCGTTCCAGTGAGAAAAAACAGCGATTATCCAACGTCCCTTCATAGCTACCACCCTCCGTACCAGGCAACATCCTGGTAACCTCTTCTGTACCCTCTCCAAAGCCTCGACACTATAGTCCAAGTCCGGCCGAACAAAGATTCTATACAACTGCAGCATGACTTGCCAATTTTAATACTAAAATGACACTACTTATATGAGGAGAAACTAAATCGGTTCGGATTATATTCAGTGGAGTTCAGAACAGTGAGGGGAATCTCATAGAAAGTTATAACATTTTAACAGGATTAGACAGTGTAGTTTCGAAAAGAATATTCCCGATGGTGGGGAGTCCATAACTAGAGGTCAGAGTTTGAGGATAAGGGATAACAATTTTAGGGTTGAGTTGAGGAGACATTTCTTCACCGAGAGAGCTATGTATCAGTGGAATTCACGACCACCAAAAGCAGTTGAGGCGAAGACATTGGGTAATTTCAAGGAGTTAAATATAGTTCTTGTGGCTAAAGGGATCAAGTCTATGAGGGGAAGGTGGGATCAGTGTATTGAGCTTGATGAGCAGCCATGATCATAATGAATGGCGGAGCAGCCTCGACGGGACGAATGTCCTTATCCTGCTTCTATTTTCTATGTATGATTTTGCATAGTTGACACAAATTGGCTTGACAGGTGTCAGGGAATGCAAACATCTAACCAAAGAGCAAGCGTTCTTTTCAATGACAATTCAGGGCAGTGGTTTTGGTCAAACACCATTTCTAGGAAGGACGGTTTCCACTGTCCATGGCTCTTTTTTTGCCTCAAATTGCCTGATTGATTTTATTGATAGCAGCATCATGGTGGGAATTTGAACTTATTTTCCACTCTTCCGTCAATTAAATGCAATAGGTGATCTCTTCCATGAATTGAACTCAGCTCATGATCTGAAACTCCGAAATATCTTGTGTTACTTTCTTAGAAACAGTGCAGCAGATCAAGGCAGGGGGGAAATTAATTAGCCGACATTTGCTGCATTTAATGTCGCTGGGCATTGATAGAAACCTATCCCAAATGAATGATGTCCCAGTGCATGACTGAGGACAAAGGCGAATGTACACCATTGCCGCATTGATGAACAGCATTACGTGCCATTGAAAAGCGGACAAGACAGCAAACCGATCTGGGATTAAGTGTTGAGACTGTATTTGAAACGAAGACTGTGATCCATAATGCATTTCAGAAAAAATGCAAATTTTTGAACACAATGATATTGATGATTTAAAGTTTTTGTCATGATTATGATCAGAGCCACTGACTGCAGAAAACGCTAATCTACGTTAACATCACGCAATCATTTGGAAACCGTATTGTTCAACAGAATAGCATAATAATGTCATGATTTTGCAAATTGTTTTAACGTGTATTTATTAACGCAATTCAATTTACCACTGATTCTTTTTTCTTCCAAATTGTTATTTTTCTTTCAGATACTTTTTCATTAAAATCACCCATAGTCTTATAGAATGGCATAGGAGGCTAGATACCCCAAATAGCCGACTTCTGCTCCTACTTTGTACATTCACATGGTCTCTCCGAAGTTCCCAAAAATTGATATCAGGGGCTGAATGATTATGCAAAACAGGCAAGAAATTGCCCTTAAGGACAACAGGTTAGGGTTAGCTTTGCTAAATTACCCCTCAGTGTCCAACGGCGTGCAGGTTAAGTGGGGTTACGGGGATAGGGTGCAGGACTGGACATGGCAGGGTGCTCTTTCGGAGGGTCAGGTAAGACTCGTTAGGTCAAATGGCCCCCTTCTGCGCTGTAAGGATTCGATGATATGGTTTCATCACGGCATCAGCTATCATCCTTTGGAATTTAGAGGCAGGCACGCTCGGTCGTTTTGCGTACCCTCCTCCTTCATCTTTTGATCTTATTAACTACCTCATTATTCCTTTTGGAGAAGCAGATGTTTAACATTTGGTGAATTAAGTAAGTTAGTTAAGCAAGTTACCTTACCATAACCATAGGAAGGCCCTGGGAAACAAAGATATCTCAGTTAAAATGGTTTCCAGAGATCCATTTCAATATTCATATTTTAAAATGAATTGCATGACACAGCGTTGCTGTTAAAACATTTGTGTTGGATCAAAAATGAAGAATCGGGGCAGCAGGGTGGCGCAGTGGGTTAGCCCTGCTTCCTCACGGCGCCGAGGTCCCAGGTTCGATCCCGGCTCTGGGTCACTGTCCGTGTGGAATTTGCACATTCTCCCCGTGTCTGCGTGGGTTTCGCCCCCACAACCCAAAGATGTGCAGGCTAGGTGGATTGGCCGCGCTAAATTGCCCCTCAATTGGAGAAAAATGAATTGGGTACTCTAAATTTATTTTTAAAAATGGAGACTGAACATAATCTTTGCAATTCATTCTTGTTTCCTTTCGAATTCGTCTTCTTCTTATAGATACATTGTGGAGGAGTATCTAACTCCCAGACGTGGAAGCACAAGTGAAATACGCTTCCGTAAATATCGCTTTTGAAAAATTTATCACAGTGAACACAAATGCTACAAATCGCCTGCTCTGCATTTTTATCAATGAAATTGAAATTATCTGATGGATAAAGCCTCATAACTGTGCATTTTCTTTCTTTGACTTTCAATTATTCCACAGTTTGCGTTTAATTAATACTCCCGTATGATGAACTTATTCTCACATAAATGAAAGGTCTCCAGCGAAAAATAGTGAAAGCTACATTTTCCCATTTCCGCTATTACTTCCTCTGTCTTCGTTAGCCATCGAATGGCGAATGCATTGTGCAGAATCTTCATAGATAGTAACCTTCTCTATCACTTGGAGATGAGCTGGATCGAAAACACATGGTGCAACATTGGAATTCCACTCCTCTCTTTCAGAGAAGCATCATAGAGCTTTAAGGCGATAGGTTACTAATTATGCATTTTGTATTTTTCCGGCGGCCATGACATGTTGCAATAATCAAGTATTGTTCTATGCAAGCATATTTCAAGGTTGCTTTTTAATTTCTGTACTACATTTCTTGTCATTAACCTTGAATACACTGGTTTCCAGATTACTGGAGTAGTAACAACATATTCACGCCCTGCTGTGGTTCCTTTGACAAATAATGTACACTCGTGTCCAATGATCATGAAGCTTCTGCCAATGAGAGACACCAAAATGTTGAGAGCCACTCAAAACTTCATAGTTGTCTCTAAATTCGCAAAAGCTACTCCTACTTGGCCCCTTTTTCTACTTGACTGTAATCCATTAGAATTGGTAAAATGGACTGAACCGTCCTTGTACAACTTTAAAAACTCCTGCTATTATCGAGTAAGTGTGTCCTGCAACTGGACACATTATTTCAAATCATCTCTACAGCGTCATTAATCAAGGTTAAATTAGTTCCGAAGCTTTTGCAAACATTGCTTCAATATCTGAAGTCTATGATCCGAAGAGCATTTTCATAAATTGTTCCAACAATGTGTAGAGCGACCTACGAGGGCTGCGGAAAAATAAACAACAATAAACATATTTTTCTCTATTTGGTGCTTCAAGAACTTAATTCAGGATTCCCAGATTAATTATTAATCTTCAGCCAAAAGAAAACATGTGCATGCACCTTTTCAACAAAGATGTCCCGGTGATCCAGCTTTCAAATAGGATGCTAACGCTCTGACGGGAAGATGTGCCTTGACCACTTTATGTCCGAACAAAATACTCTTCACTGAGTAGCGCAGCCGCAGCTGGTAATATATGACGCCCAGTTTGGTTTCTCAGAAAGCGATCAATGGATTTAGAAGGAGGGACAGGAAAAAAATATTATTTTGAAGCTCTCGCTTTCGAAACCACGAGTCCGTCCTCTCCAGAATGGAATTCAGAGCGATTTAACTATTGGAGAATCGTTGCTTTCTTCGTGGCCGAAGCAGATTCACTTTCACGTTATTGAAAGTTTCATCATTATAAACATTGCCTATGCCTTGGAAACTATACAGTCTACTCGAGAACGCTGTGGTCTTTAAATACGGCCATTCTTAGTTGCACGTCGCATTGGGACGTTTTTGGTTTGTACCATGATGCAACTACTGAAAAGCACGTGTTCCATTGATTATTTATTACTTAATTCAGGCATAAAGATTGATTGCTTTTTACGAAAATGTTATATTAGTTTTAGCAATAGTATATATTATCGATCGCTATTATCATAATATAATTTAATCTGTCATAGGAACGGGGCATCGTTGGAAAGGCCAGCATATTCATCGGATCGTTTCGTGCTCTGCATCAACTGGCTTACTCGGCCAGTTCAAAATACTGTCCATAATATCCACATTGCTGCTGTTCCAGAAACGGACTGGGTAAGGACTGAAAACGTCCGGCCATGAGGTGTAACATTGAGCAAGACGGATATTTATCGCATTGATTAGATTGGTAATTATCATTGGAGAGGGAAATATTCTGTTCCATTTTAAAATGAATTCAATTTGCTTTCCACCTGTTCGTGTGGAGGAGATCAACACGTGTTCCCAGAAATTGGCCTGACAACTGGATTATTAGTTCAGTGACAATACCAACAGGGCACCGTTTCTCCAAAGCTGGAGAAGCAGACTGTGCCGCCTGGCAGCAAGCAAATTCCATCAAAAGTTAATCACATGTTAGCTGATAAAGCCTTTGATATGACTTTATATGTCCATAAAACGTCTATAAAGTAATGAGGGGCATAGATAAGGTAGGTAGTCAACATCATTTCCCAAAGGTAGGGAGTCTAAAACTAGAGAGCAAAACTCGCCAACATTGAGGGCATTTAAACGTTTATTGGATAAGCATATGGATGATAATGGCATAGTGTAGGTAAGATGGCTTTTTGTTTCGGTGCAACATCGTGGGCCGAAGGGCCTGTACTGCGCTGTATCGTTCTATGTTCTAAAGTGAGAGGGGAGAAATACAAAATAGTCCAGGGGTCAAGTTCTTCCATAGTGAGAGTGGTGAGTGCCTGGATCGAGCTGCCAGAGGCAATAGTAGAGGTGGGTAAATTTCGTATTTTAAGAAGCATTTAGACAGTTATATGGGTAAGATAGGTATCGGGGGATATGGACCAAATGCAAGCAATTGGGACTGGCTTTGTGATAAAAACGGAGCGGCATTGAACAACTCGGCCGAAGGGCCTATTTCATGCTGTAAGCCTCTATGACTTGTATTCAGCTGCTTACAGGTAGTGCATCCCTACAGGTCCATCAGGTATAAGTAACTAATTGCTGAGGTGCTGTCCAAGTCAATAGGAAATCTCACTTCAGAAGCAAACCCAGGACAGTGTATGTGCCATGTAACAGTGTTTTTAGCCTGACAAAGGACGCCAATGCGTCCATGCCTCGTACTGAATTAAGCCTTGGTAAGTTTGACAGCATATGGAGCCAACTTCATTCTTTTACCCTTCCCTGGGGATTAATTGGTGCCGGAAAAGTGTCTGTTTTGCAGTGCCCACGTAGTGATATTAAGTACGACCAGCTAAAGCAACATCTTAGTGACCGGGGATTCACTGATTCATTTTGGGCAAATGTTCAAATACTGCATCCAGAAGCCTGGAGTACCTCACAATTATTGCTAAACAGGAAATATGTTTTAAAAAATCATACGTTGGAACGCACGAATAAAAACCAATGCAAAGGGTGACAGCAACCATTTACATTTAATTGTAGAGAACGCAGGTTATCTTACACTACCTGTTATTATTAATTTTGGTGGAACAAAATATATAGATTGAAAATAAATTCTACGAATTAATTAAATTACGGTAACGGCAATCAGTGCCATCTCATGCTTGCCAAAGAAGGAAATAACCAACATGCAGTACATTGAGAGGGATGAATTTAAATATTTGCAATGGCTGCTTACCGAAGAAGCAGATGTGCATTAACTTTGTCGAGAGAGCATCAATTGGAGGTTCATATGTTTACCACCACCGCACAATAATGCCGTGGTTTTGCAAGTTAGGTAGAAGCGTGGAGCGTCGCTCTCACTATTCATTATGGTGTTCATCCTGATTTTGCTTCAAGTTACTATCATTCATTCAAACACCACTTTTGAAAGGGAGTTAATTTTGCGTAACCGAAGGGAAAAGTGAGTGACTCCAGGTAAGGCATTTAAGGTTTATCGGGACAGGGAAGGAACCATTATTCAGGCCACAATCATGATCAGCCATTATCCTAATGGACGGTGAAGAAGGCATGATGGGCTGAATGACCAATTGCGTTTCTCACTTCCTTTGAGCTTATGAACTCTCCCATATTGTTCCTTTCAGACGTGATTTTAAAATAACTGTGAGATAATAAATCTGCTGAACTAAATAAGTTACCTGTGCCATAACCGTATATTCCTGTGAAAGAAACAGAGCTCTGTTAACTTCGTCTATAGAGATCCATTATCAAATTCACATTTGTTCACAATTTATTGCATGGCACATGCTTTGTGTAACACATAATTTCTTGATGTCGAAGCCACGAATGGCGACGAGTGGCATTTCATGTCGAACAAACAACAGTGCCTAAATATTGTTTGCCGAGCTCCATTTAAAACGCGCAGCATTTTAAAAACTGGTATCCATAGCTTTGCAAATTATGGGTTACTGTGGAGATGCACAAGCACGAGGCGGTTTCTCGTTCAAATTCGAAATATGGTTCTTGTCTTTTTCAGTTACATTTCTTAATCCCAGGCGCAGTAAACAATAAGTGAAAAATGATTTCATTTTTTTTCTGTGGAAAACTCACAGCTCATATGACTAAGCAATTGCCCTTGACTTGGAAAACGAAAAGGGCTTCCCTAGAATGTTGCAATCTAGGGAAGCAGGTGCTCGAATTCTTGCATCAGAGTATTAGATTATTTTTGTTTTTCAGTGCGATAAAGACACTGATAACATTGCCATGTGTTGTAAACTGGATTGCAGAAAATTACAATAACGTGAATCGCTTGTAAATTGCATTTATCTGATTTGAGTGAATTTTTTTGACATCATACCTGACGGGTGAGCTGTCGTTCAGGGATGTTAATGGAACCCACACAAATCATGTTGACACATTCACTGAACGCAATTAGCTCGTTAAAGAGAACATTTTTAGATTTTGGGGAATTCAGGCAATGTCTCACCCCCACCCTACCCTGCCAACAGCCCCCTCCCCATAATCGTTTGTTGGTGTGAATCGTGGAGGCTTATGTTCCCACTGATTCTCCTAACTGCTCTGATATACACCAGGTCGTGGAGGGATGTAAATATTCATTTCGCGAGGGTCAGAATGCAATAGCAGGGATATACTTCTGAGGCTGGAAAATGTTCTGGTCGGACCCCATTTGGAGCATTGCTGACAATTGTGGGCCCCGTATCTGAGGGTGGATGTGCTGAACTTTGGAAAGGGTCCAGAGGAAGTGCACAAGAATGATCCCTGGAATGAAGAGCTTGGCATGTGAGGAACGGTTGAGGATTCTGGGTCTGTACTCGTGGGAGTTTAGACGGATGAGAGGGGATCTTATTGAAACTTACAGGATACTGCAAGGCCTGGGTAGAGTGGACGTGGAGAGGATGTTTCCACTTGTAGGAAAAACTAGAAGCAGAGAACACAATCTCAGACTAATGAGACGATCCTTTAAAACAGAGATGAGGAGGAATTTCTTCAGCCGGAGGGTGGTGAATTTGTGGCACTCTCTTAGACAGAGAGAGATAGGTTCTTGATTAAGAAGGGGATCAGGGGTTATGGGGAGAAGGCCAGGTGAATGGGGATGAGAAAGATATCAGCCATGATTGAATGGCGGAGCAGATTCGATGGGCCGAGTGGCCTAATTCTGCTCCTGTGTCTTCTGGTCTTATGGATTCTTCTCTCTCCTGTAATTTAAATGCACTTGCTCACCTCCTTACTTTACCGGAATCGTCTCATGATCTTAATCAGTCTTTCAGTAGCTGCAACGTTGTTAAATGATGTGACCTGACGGCAAGCTAAAGGCAATCTCATTATTGGACATTTTCTGTATGAAATGGCGGCAAATGCATTCATTATTTGGTCACTATTTCCAACTAGAAAACTTCAGCAGCATGGCTGTTTGTTGGCGCATCAATATAGGCCAATGCACCAGAGGGACAGAACAAACATCGATTTGAATCTGACGATTGAGAATGTATTTTAAACACAGTTATTTATCGCTATGTTTGCCAAAAAAGATTGTTTTTTTCAAATTAGTGGACCAATCGTTTTTTGCAATTTATGGTTAACTTAACTTGGCCAATCCACGTATACTGCACATCCGTTTGGGGGTGAGACCCATGGAGACATATGCAGAATATGCAAACTCCATACGGACAGAGACCTGGGGTCGGAATCGAACACGGGTCCCCGGCGCCGTGAGGCAGCAGTGCTAACCACTGTGTCACCGTGCTGCCCTGAAGAAATAAATAACCAGCATGCAGCACATTTACATGGATGGATTGAATATTTGCAATGGCTGCCTGCAGAAGTAGCAGATGTGTGTTAACTTTGTCGTCAGAGACCAATTGAATATTCAAAGGTTTAACACCACTGCACAATATTGCCGAGATTTTGCACGTTAGGTCGAAACGCAGACCTTTACTCAGATAATTCATTTTTGCATTCAGATTCCGTTTGCTTCAAATTATTATTTTTCGTCCAAACACACTTTTGAAAGGTGTTACTGCCGAGGCGCCGGGAGGAAAAGTGACTCCAGGTAAGGCAGATAGGTTTTATGGGGACAGGGAAGGAAGCGTGGTTCAGACCACAGTCAGATCAGCCATTATCCAATTGAACGGTGAAGATGTCTCATTGCGCAGAATGACCTATTGCTTTTCTCATTTCCCTTGATCGAATGAACTGTCGTATGTTGTAATTTTCGGGCAAGCTTTTGAGAAAAACAACCTGTCACACAATAGATCGGGTGAACTAAATAAGTTACCTGTGCCATACCCGTATATTCCTGCAGAAGTAACAGTGCAATGTTAAAATCGTCGACAGAGATCCGTTATCAATTCACATTTGTTATCAATTTATTGCAGGACACATGCTTTGTGTTACACTCATGATCGAGAAGCCTATAACAACGATCAGTGCCATCTCATGTCGAACACACAGCGGTGCGCCAATATTGTCTGCCGAGTTCCAATTTAAAATGCACATTTGCAATTATCATAGAATCGTAGAATCCCTACAGTGCAGAAGGAGGCCATTCGGTTCGGCTCCGGTTCCTGCTCCGAAAGAGAACGCTATCTACATCCAATGCCCAGCTCCCATCCCCGTAGCCCCACCTAACCTTTTGTTCAATATTAGCGTGGCCAGTTCGCCTAATCTCCACATTTTTGTGCTGTGAGAGCACCCGGAGGAAACCCATGCAAACTCGGAGAGAAAGTGTAAACGCCACACAGTCAGCGGAACTCGGATTGAACCCAGGTCCTTGGCCACTGTGCTGCTGAGCTACCCTATAGACTATCTTCCTTGATATTTTGTATGACACGTCGCACTTCCGATGCAAGGGTATTTCAATTCCTCTCCTTTTTAAAAAAATCATTTCAGGAGGTTTTTTCACCATTTGGTGTCATACGTCTTAATGACATTGATCCTGACAATGTGGGAGAGTAATGCAGACTTTTCGTCCTCCTATGGTTCAGTTGAAAAATAATTTGAACTTGTGTACATTAACAACAAACGCCTATCCAAATGGAAATCAGAGTCTACTGTTTCACACAGTATGAGCCCTCGAAATTTGGATATCACTTGCTATCATTCGCATAAACTACTGCAATTCGCCGGTTTTGCGAGACGACTGAAATTCTTCTTAGTCATCGAGTCATCGAAGTCTGCAGCAAAGAAAAAAAACTTTCGTCCCATCGAGTCTGCGCCGACCACAAACAACCACCTGGTTATTGTGCAGGCTAGGTGGATTGGCCATTGGAAATTGTCCTTTGTGTCCAAAAAGGGAAGGTGGGGTTACTGGGTTACGGGGATAGGGTGGAGGGGTGGGTTTGGGTAGAGGTGGGTGCATACTCCATGGGCCGAATGGTCTCCTTCTGCACTGTCAATTATTTTAATTCTATGAAGTCTCTACCTTCACAAGCCTTTCCGACAGACAGTTTCAAACTCCCACTACCCTCTGCATAAAAAAGTATTTCGTCACATACCCTTTAAACCTCCTGCCCTTACCTTAAATCTATGCCCACTAGTCCTTGATCCCTCCAGCAAGGGGAAATGTTTCTCCCTGTCTGATCTTTCTATGCCCTTCATTGATTTATACATATTTGAGAAATTCTGTTCAGCATTCCTCGCACAACAATTGATGGTTTGTGTTCCTTCCTAATGCGTTACTCCTCCAGTTAGACAAGTTACATCAAATCATCTCTAACTAGTAGGTCAAGATTATTAAAATGAGACTAATTGCGTTTAAAAGCTTTCCGAAATTTTCTGAAGGCTACGATCCAAAAATAATTGACTAAAATGCTTCATTGGATTGTTCAGTGCCCTGCGAGTGTTTAGGGCGAAATGAATGAGGAAAGATTCACTGACGTTTTTGTTTCCTTACCGTAAGGTCCATAATCTGCAACAGAACAGATAGGTTTGTGCTAATTTCTCGAAGTAATCATTTGTGAATCGACAAGATTAGCATCATTTAATGCATTGATAGGCATAGCAATATTTCCACAGATTAATTCTTAGAATTGTCCTCAAAGAAAAAGTGTACACAGATCATTTCAGTAACATTCCACCTGTGCTCCTTTATTAAATAATAATACAGACTCTATCCATGAAAAATTAGTGAAGTAATTAGATTTCGAGCTGTTTTACCTCAAACATGTTCCAGTGAGTAACATAGCTATATCAGATAATCCACATGATCTCGTTTGGACTACTTTGAAAACGATTCAATGGACTGAAAAGGGCGGCTGGACATAGGATATGTAATTTCCATCTTTGCTTCAATTGCACGCTTTTAGAAATACGAACATGAAGAGGTTCTTCATTTCAAACTTCACTACCATCACTATTGAGTGAAATTCACCACTGTTTACACCTTTCGGAAACTGTGAAAAGCCTGGGTTCCTTTTCAGCGCTCCCGAGTGAGCAGAAGGAGGCTCAGTGAACATTGTTCAAAGAGCCGTATATGACAAGAATAATCTATGAATTCAAATGACACACGGTTCACCCCAGAATGCTGCGTTCTTGTCAACCAGATTTCTTCTCTCAGACACCCACAGGATTTGGAATTATATTTTATTTTACTATCATAATTCTCCCTCACCACTGCATCGTTTTTTTTTTTGTTTGGTGCTTAATTTACTTATTAAGTTTGGTAATCTTTTCAAGATAGATGTTCGGCTCTCTTTCAGCAATGATATCGTCATTATTATATGAACAGGTTAGAAGCAATTGCATTGTCTTCTGAACATAAGGTCGATTCAATGAAATGTATCAACTTGAATTGCTTAGAACTAATTTGGGACTGGACTCTCACAACGGCTGAATTCTGCCTCAGAGCGCCAGGGACCCGGGTTCGATTCCGACCTTGCAGGGCTGCCTGTGTGCAGTTTTCACGTTCTCGCCCTGGCTGCGTGATTTCCTCCGGGTGCTCCGATTTCCTCCCACTGTACAAAGATGTGTAGGTTAGGTGGATTGGACATGCTGAATTGTCCGTTAGTGTCTAAATATATGCAGGTCAAGTGGGGTTACCGGTTTGGGGCTGGGGAGTGGGCCCAGGGGAGGGTGCATTTTGGCAGACCCGTTGGGCCGAATGGCCTCCTTCTGTACTGCAGGGATTCCATTAATTATTTGCTTTTAGTATCGAAAGTACCTCAATATTGGGCTCATTTAATCTGTAGCGTTAGCTTCAGGCCTACATGTTCCCCTCTCCTGACAAATTCTTGGACGCGAATCTTGGACACGATTCATTTTGAAGCGAAATACTGAACACAATCACCCAATTTAATAGCAGACCTCACTGCTTCGGGACAATTCAAGGTGACGCCTTATTCAAGAATAATCAAACATTAGTGGGGAATATCAGTCCTAATATGCCCACTCTTCACAAATTTTGTGCCTGTTTGTTTTTTGTAGCAGGACATCGGGCCGACGTTTGAAGGAATTTTCACTTTAGTATCAAATAAATTGAATGACTGATCATGATTCGACAAGAAACATCTTTTGGCCTTGTTGTCTTCGTCAGCAAAAGCTGCAACCTGCTAATGGCAGCTCCTGAAATCCGGGGTCATCCGTTAGGATGTAGACAAAGTTACTTTGCTGGCATTTCCTGTATTTTTTCTTTGTCGGACCGGAGATTTAAAAAGCGCGGGAGCTGCGGGTCGGAGCGGAGATTTAAAAAGATCGCGGCCTAGTTTCGGGAGCCGTTCGGGGGAGGAGGAGCAGTATCTGTCAGGGAGAGAACCTGAGAACATCTGAGACCCTCGGAAGGTAAGAAGGTAAGTAAGTGATTTTTACTCATTTTTACTTTTATTACCTTTTCAAATTGTGTGTGTGTGTGGGGGGGGGGGGGGGGGGGAGGGGAGGGGGGGCGGAAGTGACATCACAGAAAAGCTGTGACCTGAGTGGCTGGTTGGGAATCTACTAACTCTAGTGCTAGGAAACAGATAGTTAACAGTAACATTAAAAAAAAGATTTTTTTTTTTTAACTTTTAATTTTAATTTACTAATTAATTGACGCAATGTCAGTTAGAGGGGTGCAGTGCTCTGACTGTGAGATGTGGCAGGTCCGGGAGGCTTCCAGCGTCCCGGATGTCTTCATCTGCAGAAAGTGCACCCAACTCGAGCTCCTCACAGGCCGCATGGTTCGGTTGGAGCAACAATTGAATGCACTTAGGAGCATGCAGGTGGCGGAAAGCGTCATAGATCGCAGTTATATAAATGTGGTCACACCCAAGGTGCAGGCAGAGAAATGGGTGACCACCAGGAAGGGCAGACTGTCAGTGCAGGAATCCCGTGTGGTTGTCCCCCTCTCAAACAGGTATACCCCTTTGGATACTGTCGGGGGGGGGGGGATAGCCTATCAGGGGAAAACAGCAGCAGCCAGAGCAGTGGCACCACGGCTGGCTCTGATGTTAAGAAGGGAGGGTCAAAGCGCAGAAGAGCAATAGTAATAGGGGACTCTATAGTCAGGGGCACAGATAGGCGCTTCTGTGGACGTGAAAGAGACTCCAGGATGGTATGTTGCCTCCCTGGTGCAAGGGTCCAGCATGTCTCCGAACGGGGAGAGGGCATCCTGAAGGGGGAGGGCAAACAGGCAGACGTTGTTGTACATATTGGGACCAACGACATAGGCAGGAAGGGGCATGAGGTCCTGCAGCAGGAGTTCAGGGAGCTAGGCAGAAAGTTGAAATACAGGACCTCTAGGGTTGTAAGCTCGGGTTTAATCCCTGTGCCACGTGCCAGTGAGGCCAGAAATAGGAAGATAGAGCAGCTAAACACGTGGCTAAACAGCTGGTGTAGGAGGGAGGGTTTCCATTATCTGGACCACTGGGAGCTCTTCCGGGGCGGGTTGCATCTAAACTGGAGAGGCATAAGTATCCTGGCCCCATGGTTTGCTAGTGTCACACGGGAGGGTTTAAACTAGTATGGAAGGGCGGTGGGCATGGGAGCAATAGGTCAGAAGGTGAGAGCATTGAGGGAGAACTAGGGAATAGGGCCAGTGTGGCTCTGAGGCAGAGCAGACAGGGAGAAGTTGCTGAACACAGCGGGACTGGTGGCCTGAAGTGCATATGTTTTAATGCAAGGAGCATTACGGGTAAGGCAGATGAACTGAGAGCTTGGACTAGTACTTGGAACTATGATGTTGTTGCCATTTCAGGGACCTGGTTCACGGAAGGGCAGGATTGGCAGCTAAACATTCCAGGATTCAGATGTTTCAGGCGGGATTGGGGGGGTGGGGGGGTGTAAAAGGGGAGGCGGAGTTGCGCTACTGGTTAGGGAGAATGTCACAGCTGTACTACGGGAGGACACCTCAGAGGGCAGTGAGGCTATATGGGTAGAGATCAGGAATAAGAAGGGTGCAGTCACAATGTTGGGGGTTTACTACAGGCCTCCTAACAGCCAGCGGGAGATAGAGGAGCAGATAGGTAGACAGATTTTGGAAAAGTGTAAAAACAACAGGGTTGTGGTGATGGGAGACTTCAACTTCCCCAATGTGGACTGGGACTAACTTAGTGCCAGTGGCTTAGACGGGGCAGAGTTTGTAAGGAGCATCCAGGAGGGCTTCTTAAAACAATATGTTGACAGTCCAAATAGGGAAGGGGCGGTACTGGACCTGGTATTGGGGAATGAGCCCGGCCAGGTGGTAGATGTTTCAGTAGGGGAGCATTTCGGGAACAGTGACCACAATTCAGTAAGTTTTAATGTGCTGGTGGACAAGGCTAAGAGTGGTCTAGGATGAATGTGCCAAATTGGGGGTAGGCAAATTATAACAATATTAGGTTGGAACTGAAGAACCTAGATTGGGGGCGGATGTTTGAGGGCAAATCAACATCTGACACGTGGGAGGCTTTCAAGTGTCAGTTGAAAGGAATTCAGGACCGGCATGTTCCTGTGAGAAAGAAGGATCAATCCGGCAATTTTCGGGAACCTTGGATAACGAGAGATATTGTAGGCCTCGTCAAAATAAAAAGGAGGCATTGGCCCGGGCTAGAAGACTGGGACCAGACAAAGCCTGTGTGGATTATAAGGAAAGTAGGAAGGAACTTAAGCAAGGAGTCAGGAGGGCTAGAAGGGGGTCACGAAAAGTCAATGGCAAATAGGGTTAAGGAAAATCCCAAGGCTTTTTACACGTACATAAAGAGCAAGAGGGTAGCCAGGGAAAGGGTTGTCCCACTGAAGGATAGGCAAGGGAATCTATGTGTGGAGCCAGAGGAAATGGGCGAGGTACTAAATGAATACTTTGCATCAGTATTCACCAAAGTGAAGGAATTGGTAGATGTTGAGTCTGGAGAAGGGTGTGTAGATAGCCTGGGTCACATTGAGACCCAAAAGGACGAGGTTTTGGGCGTCTTAAAAAATATTAAGGTAGGTAAGTCCCCAGGGCCTGATGGGATCTACCCCAGAATACTGACGGAGGCTGGAGAGGAAATTGCTGAGGCATTGACAGAAATCTTTGGATCCTCGCTGTCTTCAGGTGAAGGCCCGGGGGACTGGAGAATAGCCAATGTTGTTCCTCTGTTAAAGAAGGGTAGCAAGGATAATCCAGGGGACTACAGGCCAGTGAGCCTTACTTCAGTGGTAGGGAAATTACTGGAGAGACTTCTTCGAGACAGGATCTACTCCCATTTGGAAGCAAATAGACGTATTAGTGAGAGGCAGCATGGTTTTGTGAAGGGTAGGTCGTGCCTCACTAACTTGATTTAGTTTTTCGAGGAGGTCACAAAGATGATTGATGCAGGTAGGGCAGTGGCTGTTGCCTATATGGACTTCTGTAAGGCCTTTGACAAGGTCCCTCATGGTAGACTACTACAAAAGGTGAAGTCACACGGGATCAGGTGTGAGCTGGCAAGGTGGATACAGAACTGGCTAGGTCATAGAAGGCAGAGAGTAGCAATGGAAGGATGCTTTTCTAATTGGAGGGCTGTGACCAGTGGTGTTCCACAGGGATCAGTGCTGGGACCTTTGCTGTTTGTAGTATATAGAAATGATTTGGAGGAAAATGTAACTGGTCTGATTAGTAAGTTTGCAGACGACACAAAGGTTGGTGGAATTGCGGATAGCGATGAGGACTGTCAGAGGATACAGCAGGATTTAGATTGTTTGGAGGCTTGGGCGGAGAGATGGCAGATGGAGTTTAATCCAGACAAATGTGAGGTAATGCATTTTGGAAGATCTATTGCAGGTCGGGAATATACAGCGAATGGTAGAACCCTCAAGAGTGTTGAAAGTCAGAGAGACCTAGGAGTACAGGTCTACATGTCACTGAAAGGGGCTACACAGGTGGAGAAGGTCGTCAAGAAGGCATAGGGCATGCTTGCCTTCATTGACCGGGGCATTGAATATAGGAATTGGCAAGTCATGTTGCAGCTGTATAGAACCTTAGTTAGGCCACACTTGGAGCATAGTGTTCAATTTTGGTCGCCACACTACCAGAAGGATGTGGAGGCTTTAGAGAGGGTGCAGAAGAGATTTACCAGAATGTTGCCTGGTATGGAGGGCATTAGCTATGAGGAGCGGTTGAATAAGCTTGGTTTGTTCTCACTGGAACGAAGGAGGTTGAGGGGCGACCTGATAGAGGTATACAAAATTATGAGGGGCATAGACAGAGTGGATAGTCAGAGGCTTTTCCCCTGGGTAGGGGGGTCAATTACTAGGGGGCATAGGTTTAAGGTGAGAGGGGCAAGGTTTAGAGTAGATGTACGAGGCAAGGTTTTTACACAGAGGGTAGTGGGTGCCTGGAACTCGCTACCGGAAGAGGTGGTGGAAGCCGGGACGATAGTGACATTTAAGGGGCATCTTTGACAAATACATGAATAGGATGAGAATAGAGGGATCCAGACCCAGGAAGTGTAGACGATTGTAGTTTAGTTGGGCAGCATGGTCGGCACGGGCTTGGAGGGCCGAAGGGCCTGTTCCTGTGCTGTACATTTCTTTGTTCTTTGTTCTTTGTCAATTAATAGAAAACCGCGCCAGATACATGAATTACTTCGTCTTTGCTAACAAGAACAGATTTTCTACGATACTGCTACTTTCTGGTAAATGCAAGTCAGTGTAAACGGGACAGAAAAATAACATGAACCGAGTCCAGCTATTGAGATTATCGGGCGGAACACTGGCCCCCACCTGCAGCGCATTCCCGCCCCCGGAATTCCCATTGGGCGTCTTTAATGGGAAGTCCCATTGACAAGCAGCACAGCGAACGGCGCATCGTCGAGAAACACGCCGCTGGGGGAACCGGAGAATCCAGTCCGGGATTTCCCATTGGAGCCACCCCACACCGCTCAGAAACCCGTGGGCGGCGGAACATAGCTGGCGGGAAAACAAAATCGCAAAGAGGCGGACAAGCGGCGGCGGAGGCGCAACCCGGGCCGAGAAATCCGGTGCTGGGTTCCGGACAATCCACGCCATTTGAAGCGCATATTCCTGTTACCATGCGTTTCAGCGATTGTCGTAAAAGAAACATAATTAAATGACAGAAATTATATGAGAAAGTTAACAATCCGTGGCTGTAGAAAATGTAGTTCTGTGTATCAACCTTACCGGGTCCGGGAGCCAGGCAGGAAAGTGCTGGTAAGTCCGCAATTAATTCAATCATTAGCATGTTAGGGCAGCATGGTGGCATTGTGGGGACAGCACGGTAGCATTGTGGATAGCACAATTGCTTCACAGATCCAGGGTCCCAGGTTCGATTCCAGCTTGGGTCATTGTCTGTGCGGAGTCTGCACATCCTCCCTGTGTGTGCGTGGCTTTCCTCCCACAATGCAAAGATGTGCAGGTCAGGTGGATTGGCCATGATACATTGCCCTTAGTGTCCAACATTGCCCTTAGTGTTGGGTGGGGCTACTGGGTTATGGGGATAGGGTGTAGGTGTTGAACATGGGTAGGGTGCTCTTTCCAAGAGCCGGTGCAGACTCGATGGGCCGAATGGCCTCCTTCTGCACTGTAACTTCTATGATGGTAAGCAAATCAGGTTTTCTGGGCGGAATTACCTGCGCATGCGCTTTATTCTGCTTTCAAATTAATTGGCTGTTATTCCATTCGGAGGAATGTGTGTTTAACTGATCAACATTCAATTTGGCGGAAATAAACATATTACCTGAACCATAATAGTAAGGTCCTGTGGAAAAAAACAGAACAATGTTTATCTTCTCTACAAGATGCATCATAAAATTCATCAATGTTTTAAGTATTGCTCCAAACGCCCTGTTGGCATAATCGTGTACAAACGCACTTTATTACCCATTCATAAACTTCAAATAATTATTCTTGCAAGTATAGTATGGCAGGGGGGTGGGCACGGGAGCAATAGGTCAGAAGGTGAGAGCATTGAGGGAGAACTAGGGAATAGGGACAGTGTGGCTCTGAGGCAGCGCAGACGGGGAGAAGTTGCTGAACACAGCGGGTCTGGTGGCCTGAAGTGCATATGTTTTAATGCAAGGAGCATTACGGGTAAGGCAGATGAACTTAGAGCTTGGATTACTACTTGGAACTATGATGTTGTTGCCATTACAGAGACCTGGTTGAGGGAAGGGCAGGATTGGCAGCTAAACGTTCCAGGATTTAGATGTTTCAGGCGGGATAGAGGGGGATGTAAAAGGGGAGGCGGAGTTGCGCTACTTGTTCAGGAGAGTATCACAGCTATACAGCGAGAGGACACCTCAGAGGGCAGTGAGGCTATATGGGTAGAGATCAGGAATAAGAAGGGTGCAGTCACAATGTTGGGGGTATACTACAGGCCTCCCAACAGCCAGCGGGAGATAGAGGAGCAGATAGGTAGACAGATTTTGGAAAAGAGTAAAAACAACAGGGTTGTGGTGATGGGAGACTTCAACTTCCCCAATATTGACTGGGACTCACTTAGTGCCAGGGGCTTAGACGGGGCAGAGTTTGTAAGGAGCATCCAGGAGGGCTTCTTAAAACAATATGTAAACAGTCCAACTAGGGAAGGGGCGGTACTGGACCTGGTATTGGGGAATGAGCCCGGCCAGGTGGTAGATGTTTCAGTAGGGGAGCATTTCGGTAACAGTGACCACAATTCAGTAAGTTTTAAAGTACTGGTGGACAAGGATAAGAGTGGTCCGAGGATGAATGTGCTAAACTGGGGGAAGGCTAATTATAACAATATTAGGCGGGAACTGAAGAACATAGATTGGGGGCGGATGTTTGAGGGCAAATCAACATCTGACATGTGGGAGGCTTTCAAGTGTCAGTTGAAAGGAATACAGGACAGGCATGTTCCTGTGAGGAAGAAAGATAAATACGGCAATTTTCGGGAACCTTGGTTGACGAGTGATATTGTAGGCCTCGTCAAAAAGAAAAAGGAGGCATTTGTCAGGGCTAAAAGGCTGGGAACAGACGAAGCCTGTGTGGCATATAAGGAAAGTAGGAAGGAACTTAAGCAAGGAGTCAGGAGGGCTAGAAGGGGTCATGAAAAGTCATTGGCAAATAGGGTTAAGGAAAATCCCAAGGCTTTTTACACTTACATAAAAAGCAAGAGGGTAGCCAGGGAAAGGGTTGGCCCACTGAAGGATAGGCAAGGGAATCTATGTGTGGAGCCAGAGGAAATGGGCGAGGTACTAAATGAATACTTTGCATCAGTATTCACCAAAGAGAAGGAATTGGTAGATGTTGAGTCTGGAGAAGGGGGTGTAGATAGCCTGGGTCACATTGTGATCCAAAAAGACGAGGTGTTGGGTGTCTTAAAAAATATTAAGGTAGATAAGTCCCCAGGGCCGGATGGGATCTACCCCAGAATACTGAAGGAGGCTGGAGAGGAAATTGCTGAGGCCTTGACAGAAATCTTTGGATCCTCGCTGTCTTCAGGGGATGTCCCGGAGGACTGGAGAATAGCCAATGTTGTTCCTCTGTTTAAGAAGGGTGGCAGGGATAATCCCGGGAACTATAGGCCGGTGAGCCTTACTTCAGTGGCAGGGAAATTACTGGAGAGAATTCTTCGAGACAGGATCTACTCCCATTTGGAAGCAAATGGACGTATTAGTGAGAGGCAGCACGGTTTTGTGAAGGGGAGGTCGTGTCTCACTAACTTGATAGAGTTTTTCGAGGAGGTCACTAAGATGATTGATGCAGGTAGGGCAGTAGATGTTGTCTATATGGACTTCAGTAAGGCCTTTGACAAGGTCCCTCATGGTAGACTAGTACAAAAGGTGAAGTCACACGGGATCAGGGGTGAACTGGCAAGGTGGATACAGAACTGGCTAGGCCATAGAAGGCAGAGGGTAGCAATGGAGGGATGCTTTTCTAATTGGAGGGCTGTGACCAGTGGTGTTCCACAGGGATCAGTGCTGGGACCTTTGCTCTTTGTAGTATATATAAATGATTTGGAGGAAAATGTAACTGGTCTGATTAGTAAGTTTGCAGACGACACAAAGGTTGGTGGAATTGCGGATAGCGATGAGGACTGTCTGAGGATACAGCAGGATTTAGATTGTCTGGAGACTTGGGCGGAGAGATGGCAGATGGAGTTTAACCTGGACAAATGTGAGGTAATGCATTTTGGAAGGGCTAATGCAGGTAGGGAATATACAGTGAATGGTAGAACCCTCAAGAGTATTGAAAGTCAAAGAGATCTAGGAGTACAGGTCCACAGATCACTGAAAGGGGCTACACAGGTGGAGAAGGTAGTCAAGAAGGCATACGGCATGCTTGCCTTCATTGGCCGGGGCATTGAGTATAAGAATTGGCAAGTCATGTTGCAGCTGTATAGAACCTTAGTTAGGCCACACTTGGAGTATAGTGTTCAATTCTGGTCGCCACACTACCAGAAGGATGTGGAGGCTTTAGAGAGGGTGCAGAAGAGATTTACCAGAATGTTGCCTGGTATGGAGGGCATAAGCTATGAGGAGCGATTGAATAAACTCGGTTTGTTCTCACTGGAACGAAGGAGGTTGAGGGGCGACCTGATAGAGGTATACAAAATTATGAGGGGCATAGACAGAGTGGATAGTCAGAGGCTTTTCCCCAGGGTAGAGGGGTCAATTACTAGGGGGCATAGGTTTAAGGTGAGAGGGGCAAAGTTTAGAGTAGATGTACGAGGCAAGTTTTTTACGCAGAGGGTAGTGGGTGCCTGGAACTCACTACCGGAGGAGGTAGTGGAGGCAGGGACGATAGGGACATTTAAGGGGTATCTTGACAAATATATGAATAGGATGGGAATAGAAGGATACGGACCCAGGAAGTGTAGAAGATTGTAGTTTAGTCGGGCAGTATGGTCGGCACGGGCTTGGAGGGCCGAAGGGCCTGTTCCTGTGCTGTACATTTCTTTGTTCTTTGTTCTTTATAGAACCCCCAGACACTGGAACCAAACAGTGAAATATACTTTCATTTGTGTCACTTTATAAAATATTACAACGGGAAGCTGAACGACAGGCATTAAGCATTGCATTTCCCATCGGTTTCTCTGTATTTCTATCAAAGGGATGGAAACTACGTGTTCGTAATAGTCTTCTGACGATTCATTGATATAATGCTGGACGCCATTACAAATATTATCGTCATTTAAAGCTCTCTTAACGTCTGAATGTATCTTCGGAACGAAAGAAATGTGTCCACTGAAAATGAATGAAAATATATTATCTATTTTACGACTATATTTTTTCAGTTTGCGTGTGCAATCTAAAGGCAGCCATTTTATGGAGCATACACTTCTCTATCACTTCGATTCGAGATAGGTCTAAAGCAGTACGGTTGAACCTTGTACATTTTAGTCTCTCATTCAGTGAAGAATGGCGGAGCCTCATAGCAGAGGCATGGGCCATGTAGCCCATCAGGCTCGTGTCTGCACTTTGGCCATGTATGGAGGCCATCTACCCTCATGTTATGCAGAATACCTCATACTGTTCCTATGCAAGGGTATTCCAAAAACCTTTAGTTGGAAGTTGTTGGCGCATTTTCTGTCAATAGCCTTTCAGCCACTGTGTTTCCAGGCATTCTCGTGTAACACAGTCTTCTCGTCCTCACTTGCTGCAATTTACCAACGTGTGAACAGTGATTATTTACTGAAGCCGACTTTTCAAAATGTTATAATTTACAATGAGTTTGCAGAAGCTACTCGAATGTCCTAGTTTATCGATCTGACGCAAATCCCTCAGACTTGGCAACGTCTGTTAGAATTTCGTCAAAACATTCATGGGCTTCAGTAATTCCTACAATAATGTAGTTTTAGCACATATTGTGTTATTTCAATTGCGATGCATTCTTAAATATGTAAAGCCCAGCGTCCTAAAATCGTTTTACTAACATGTTTGAACAGATTCTACAGAATCCTAAGATCGCTTTGGAGAAAATGAACAACTATAAACTCATTGAACTGATTGTTTAGAAAATCTCTGATAAGATTTATTTTTCTCTCTCGCATGTTGCATGTAGATCTGTCCTACATGTGATCAAAGGTACAAGTAGGCAACTTATACTTGGGTTTCCACTTCCCTGTGAGTTAAATGTATCGGGTGATCTGGTCATGTTTCCAGAAGCACCTCGTTACGTTAAAATGATGGGTGTTCTTGGTTATGATCAGAAATGCACCCTACCTTCTTTAAGTAAGCCAGGTTAGAAATATTAATTTATTTGAGGGGAAACTGCCAGAACATGCCGTAAATAAATTACAGTATTAATCAGCAGTGAATATGCAAGCAATTGATGTTTCGCAATGCTTGAATTAGCGTCAATACAACGCGTAACAGCAACTGGGTGGGCTTCTGGTGTCGAGATTAACGTAAACTGTCTGTTCTTTCATTTAGGTGAAGCAAATGTTTACGAACTTACTTCATTCACTATGCACTAACAATTCAGGAGCTGATACATTGTGCATATTTGTTTCCCTATATCGTACCATTCTCCCTGAATTGAGGGTGAGCCGTGCCTCAAAGAGCATGACGCACTGTTCAAAATCATCGTCTCTCATTCTGCGGAGACTCACAGATCTTTCGAGCAACAGCGTGGGCAGTCTGCCCTCTCATGCATAGCGTCACCTCTTCGGCGGCACGGTCGTGCAGCGATTAGCACTACTGCCTCATGGCCGTTGGATCCAAGTTTGATCCCGGTGCCGGGTCACTGTCCATGGACAATTTGCACATTCTCCCGCGCCTGCGTGGCTCCCACAGCCACAACCGGAAGATGTGTTGAGTAGATTGATTGGCCACCTTAAATTGGATTTTTGTTTAAATGCATACCAACTGCTGCTCTCATTTATTACTTTTGTTATACTGCCTGGTATTATTATTTTCGAGGAAACAGATTTTTTTTTTAAATGCGAGGAAGTCAACTGAATGAATTAAATAAATTACCGAAACTATCGTGGTGGTGGTGAGATCATGCGGAACAAAATTATCAATATGAACATTTGCCACGAAATCCATGATAACATTGATATTATATGAGTACTGTATGACGAATTCGTGTTACAAATAGTGTGTTGAGCTAGACGTGTACAACCAGAATTCATTTTATTATTCAGATGGTATTCACTCCTAAGTATCTATTCTATTGTACCTTCAGTTGCTTCGTTACAATTTTAGGCTTTTTACCTTGATGTTTTGACTCGTCCTTCAAGCTCTAACTTTCCTAGGGTTTTCCGATTTTCCTTTTGAAATTCGCTACAATATTTGCTATCAGTATCGTTTAAGACACTGCTTTCGAGATAATCGCAGGGCAGCAGAACCTTCCGGGCCTGCCATCCTCCCATTTCTACACAACTGACAGGTTTGTTTGCTGATTATCTCCGCTCCCGCGAATGGAGCAGAGCTTTAACTTATTTACTCAATATGTGCACTCAAAATGTTGTTCCCATCTGGGATAGGTTCTTATAATGTACTGGAATATCTCAGGTTTTCCACATGTGTGAAGTCCCTCTGACCTGCCAGACTCCGCAAAAGTATCTTCGCACAACTTTCAAGGGAACCAGAGTCGTGTCAAATAATTCATTCCTTCAATGGGAATGCTTACTTCAACTATCCTTAACTAGTAATTGGTCAATATGTAAATTAATCTTTTTCTTTTGCAATACGTGCTCCAATGTCTCCAGCCTATGATCCTAAAATATTTTTTTATTTTAATGTTATATCCAATTATGCAGCGCCCAACAACTGAATGCAATAGAATCCCTACATGCAGTGTGAGGACATTTGCCCCATCGAGTGTGTACCCATACACAGAAAGAGCACCTTATCTTGGCCCACTCTCCCACGCTATTCTCGCAGCCCCACCGAACCTGCACGCGAAGAGGAATCTAGCCTGGCCAAGCCACGGAACCTGCACATATTTGGATTTGGGAAGAAACCGGAGCGCCCAGAGAAAACACACACAGACATCGGAGGAACGTGCAAACTCCACCGAGACAGTTATCCAAGGCCGGAATTACACCCGAGCTCCTAGTATTGTGAACCAGCAGTGCTAACCATTGGGCCATCTGTCTTGGTGTAAAGGAATGTCAAAAAATTCAATGCAGCATTTTTCTTACCGTGGGAACTGTGACCATGACCTGCAATGGAACAAAAACATGCTGTTAACGTCTCGAGATAAGCAGCTGGTGGACTACATTTTTAACATGATTTGATTTGGTGCATCCATAGACACATCCAGGGCTTCACAAGAAAAAGAGATGATCATTGATCGTGAAAGAAATCATGCACGTACATCATTGAGAGAAAATATTTTCTGATGATCCCATTTTTTAAAATTGAAAGCTAACTATGACAAAAAGTGCTGGAAGCCATTTCCCATTAAGTTATGTTCGAGAAGACAAACTTTAACTCTTAAATGAGAAATGCTTATATCTTAGATGATGCACAGTATGTAGTTTGGGCCTCCTTGAAAATGCGTCAATGTATAGCAAATGGAGGACGAATGTAGAATTTGCAAATTCCATATGTTCTCTAATTCCAAGACTAATGAAATAAAATTATTTGAAGCTCCCCCGAAGGGTGAGATTGTTCTCCATTAAATGGAATTCACAACGACCTAATCTTTCAGAAGCGTTGGAGCGTTTGCTTTTATCTCTCTATTTCATGTACATTTCCATAACTGGCAGTAATGCTCATATTTGGAAAACCACTTAGTCTTCGCCAAAAACTGTGTGTTTTTGAACTCTAGATTATTTGTTTTGGTTGCACCCATGGTTGATGATATTTGTTTCACTTTTTGCGTTAAAGCTACTAATTGACAAATGCAAAATCCAGCTTTTCACTTTTTAACTCAGATAGCAAATTTGACATTTCAGGGCAATACTTGTGTCTCACTAACAATGACAAAGGCTGCTTATCGCCCTTCTTATGACATCAGTTTAGATAATGTCTAATTGTTATTCAAAAAAGCAGAAGTCGTTGAAATTTAACAACGTGAATAGTTAAGCAAACCTTTGATCTCGTTCATGTATTTTTGATTGTTCCTGTGCCTAGATCTGTCGCACTGTCTAACATATGGTATATTTGAACAAGAGGATCATAGCGACACAGGAATTAGGAGCAGAAGTGGACAATTCAGCCCTTCGAACCTTCGCCTCCATTCAATCAGAACATGGCTGATCGCTTCCTGATCTCGAAGTCACCCCCCTACCTGCTCCTCATATCCCGTTAACCTGTTCTTTTTTTTCATCAGAAATATATCATTCTCCTTCAGGAAACAATTTAATGACTCTGATTCAACCGCACAATGGGGTAGCGGTGTGCTAAAGCTCACATTCCTCTGCAAGAAGTAGTTCCTCCTCATCTCACTTCTAAATCTACCGGTTCCATCTGTGACCTCTCGTCCCAGCTTTTTCTACAAGGAGGAACATTTGGTCTACGTTTGCTCAATAAATCTCTGTTATCATCTTATATACCTCGGTTATATCCCCTCTCATCTTCTAAACTCCAGCGAGTGTCAGCACAAACGGTTTAATATCTCAATTTATATGGTGCCATCTAAATTCATGGCAAGTCCCTCAGCACCTAAACAGTGCTTTGTTGCGGGGTCGCTATGGAACCATTTCTGAGCCTGATCGTTGAACAGCGGTGCTTCCTTGGCTCGTAGCTATTTCTGCCTATGTCTCTTACATTCTGCCCCTACTTGGAAGCAAGATTGTTTTCCTCTTCCCTGTGAGTTAATTGATCTGATAGCATGCATGTGCTCCAAGCATAAACTAGGGATGTTAAGATTTTGGGCTATATTTTTCAGGAGTTAAAAGGTTTCCTTCCAGCTTCTCAAATTAACGTTTGTGGGATGAGTCCAAAAATAAATCAGAGACTTTCTACCTTGTTTCAGGAAAGTGCTGGGTAATGCCACAGCATAAACATTATAAGACAGAGCACCTACAGTCCATTAACAGTTTGCAACGCGCGAATTTGTATCTATGCGAAGCACGATGGTTAATGGAAGGGCTTTGCGTTTAGATATCAACAATCCACTTTTACGTCAGACTGCCTGTTATTGTTACTCTCGATGAGGCAAATATATAAGTTGATAATGTATTACATGGAGGAATGAAGTTACTTTGAAGACGATCATAATCATCCCATGTTACGCGAAGACAGTTCTATTAACTGAGCTCTAATTTAAAATATACATTCTAACACCATTGCATGATGTATTCATGATTTTACAAACGTTGGAAAAATTGGATTTTAACGAAAACATAAATTTCCATTCTGGTCTGTTTCACTGCGAATTCTATTCTTCTTTACAATACTTCTTGAGCGAAATCCGAAAACCCAGACACCATGGCCGGGACTTTGAGCCGCCGAGTGCAGCAATGGTGTCGAGCGAGCAAAATATCACGGAAGCCAGAGAAACGGGATTTGCGAGGGTGGGATGCCAGCATACAATTTCACCCACCCCCTGCATTTCGTGATACGAATCCCACCCAGAAAGGTCGGGGTAGGGGGGAAATGTTGAAATTCCTTATCATATCATGACCGTGCCACTCAGCTGTAATGCCCCCCGATGATCAACAATCTACCACTGGCACCGCAACACCTAATCGGAGGGTTTTACAACAGCTTATTTTTTTAAAACGGAAACCACAAAACCTCAATCGCAAAGGTGAGCTCATAGATAAATGGCCCTTGAGCTCAGGAAGTGGGTCCCCGGAAAGATGTAATGCGAAAAGCCTGAACAGATAGGGTGCAAAGAGAGGTTTAACACAGTGACACAGGTGATGTATCATTTATATAAGCACTAGTTATCGTCAATTGCCCACCCGGTGCAACTAAATTCGATTCATCTCTATGGCTTGGTGTCTGTTCGGGATGCACAACCGAAGTGGTGGTCGCCTCCAGTGTGCCGCGCCCTGTTGCCTGTGACGGCGTTTGGGCGGCCTCTGAGGTACCGCAGCGTCGAGGGCCCTGAAGTGCCTTTGGAGTGCTGAGGTATGGCAGCATTAGCCTGCTCAGTGCGCGAGGTTGGAGCTGGAATGGTCAACGAGAGGATGGAGTCAGACGAACCGGACACTCACAGAGCCTCACGGCTGGAAGGCCCTGAGCTGTTGACCAGTTCGAGGCTGCGGTACCTCAGAGGACGCCCAGACTGTTGATCAGTTCTCCTCCTCCGGCCCCCCCCCCCCCGCCCCCACCAGCACCAAGGGTGCACGGGAGCCCCTGACTGCCTCCTTGTGGCAGCTGAAGGAAAAAATAATACTCGGGTTATAGTTCATGAACATCCCGATCTTGCCATGAATGATCGGCTCCTATGTCACCACGTTTCCTGCCCTTGCTGCCTTCTTTATGTTATTTCTAGCAGGGCGTGCAGGAAATGTCGAGGGAGTGTTCTCTTCCCTGTTAATTAAATGCAGTTTTTGACTCAATGATTTCATCGGAAACAGCGAAGGCTCATAATGAATTTAGTGGCAAAAGCGGTAACCTGGTCTTGCAGCTTCTAAAAGGTGCGGCGCTTTTTCACGTTATACGCCTGGTCAGTTGCCACGCACTTGCTGTACGTTTTACAGGCTTCTCATAGAAATATAGAAACCCTACAATGAAAATGGAAGACGTTCGGCCCATCCACCTAGCAATTGGACAACCGGAGCAATTCAGTGTGGACAGTCCATCTAACCTGCATGCTTTTTCACTTTTGTTAAAATAAAATCCACTATGGGACATATCATGGGAGCATCGGTTCACTTAATACGTTGGACTTTCGGATGGAAGTCAATGGCCAGCTGGACACAAAACGAAACTTATTTGAGACTCACTATTGAGAATATATTGCATGTAGAGATATCAATCGCTATGTTCGGCAGAGAAGTTAGTATTACGAAACGAAACATTAATTGAATGGTTTGCGATGATTCCGTCACTATCACCGCGGAGAGAAGACACAGATCAGGGTTAACTAAAAATAATTGCGCAGAATCCCGACAGTGCAGAAAGAGCACCTCCTAAAGAGCACCGTTATCTAGGGCCACTCCCCCCCCCCCCTCACTATCCCTGTAATTAAACGAAACGTTTGGATATTAATGAGCAATTTACAAAGGACAATTCAGCTAACCTGCACACCTTTGAGCACAAAGCGCCAATTTAGTATGGCCAATCCATCGAAACCTCACATCTGCAGACCTACAGCAATGTGGTTGACCCCTAAATGCACTCTTAAATGGCCTGCCAAGTCATTATGCTGTCTCCAACCTCTAAGAAAACACAAAGAAATAAAGCAGACGGAACACGTGGCATCGCACTGCGCAATGGAAATGGTAACGGCAAATCCAGGCCTGTGGACCCTGAAAGACACTCCTTACTAATAGTCGGGGGCCTGTGCTAAACTGGTGAGAGCTGTCACAAGCAACACCCTGGCATAGTCAAGTAACAGACAGAGCGACCCGATTCCACAACTAACGTATCAGATCTAAGCCCTGCAGTCCCGCCACCTTCAGCTGAGAATGGTGGTGAACAATTAAGCAATTCATTGGAGGAGGATCCGCCATAAGTATCCTCATGCTGAATTATGAAGGAGCCCAGCACGTCGTGCAAAAGACAAGGCTGCAGCATTCGCAACAGTATTCAGCCAGAAGTGCCGAGTCGGTGGTCCAATTCGGTCTTCTCCAGAGGTTCCCAGCATCACAGGTGTCAATGTTCTGCCAAAACGATTCTCTGCACGTGATAACAGGAACCTTCTGAAGGCACTGAATATTGCAAAGGCTATGGATCCTTCTATTCCTGCAATAGTTCTAATGACTTTTGCTCCAGAACTTGCCGCACCCCTAACCAAGTTGCTGCACAGTACGAAGTCTTACAACACCAGGTTAAAGTCCAACAGGTTTGTTTCGATGTCACTAGCTTTCGGAGCGCTGCTCCTCCCTCAGGTGAATGAAGAGGTCTGTTCCAGAAACACATATATAGACAAATTCAAAGATGCCAAACAATGCTAGGAATGCGAGCATTAGCAGATGATTAAATCTTTACAGATCCAGAGATGGGGTAACCCCAGGTTAAAGAGGTGTGAATTGTCTCAAGTCAGGACAGTTGGTAGGATTTCACAGGCCAGATGGTGGGGGATGAATGTAATGTGACATGAATCCCAGGTCCCGGTTGAGGCCGCACTCATGTGTGCGGAACTTGGCTACAAGTTTCTGCTCGGCGATTCTGCGTTGTCGCGGGTCCTGAAGGCCGCCTTGGAGAACGCTTACCCAGAGATCAGAGGCTGAATGCCCTTGACTGCTGAAGTGTTCCCCGACTGGAAGGGAACATTCCTGCCTGGTGATTGTTGCGCGATGTCCGTTCATTCGTTGTCGCAGTGTCTGCATGGTCTCGCCAATGTACCACGCTTCGGGACATCCTTTCCTGCAGCGTATGAGGTAGACAACGTTGGCCGAGTCGCACGAGTATGTACCGGGTACCTGGTGGGTGGTGTTCTCACGTGAAATGGTGGTATCCATGTCGATGATCTGGCACGTCTTGCAGAGATTGCCATGACAGGGTTGTGTGGTGTCGTGGTCACTGTTCTGAAGACTGGGTAATTTGCTGCACACAATGGTTCGTTTGAGGTTGCGCGGTTGTTTGAAGGCAAGTAGTGGGGGTGTGGGGATGACCTTGGCAAGATGTTCATCGTCATCAATGACGTGTTGAAGGCTGTGAAGAAGATGACGTAGTTTCTCCGCTCCGGGGAAGTACTGGACGACGAAGGGTATCGTTGCTGCAGTACAGCTTCATTATCCTTAATGATGTCGAGCTTGTTGCGTGGAGATGCACTCAGCAATGCGAATGGAGAGCATTCAGGTGCACTCCTGACTTGTGTTTTGTAGATAGTGGACAGGCTTACGGAGACTTACGAAGAAGTTGCTGCAGTCCAGCTGCAGCATTGGCTTGTACCCGGCAAAGTGGGAAATTGCCCATTGCACACGAAACAGGACAAATCTAACCCAGCCAATTACCGCCCTGTCAGTCTACTCTGCACCATCAGTAATGTGATGGAAAGAGTCATCAACACTGCTCTGAAGCAGCATTTATGCAGAAATAACCTGCTCACTGAAGTTCCGTTTTGGGTCCGTTTCGGTCACTCAGCTCCTGATCGCATTACAGCAAACATGGACGAAAGAGCAGAATGTCAGAGATGAGGAATTAGCGACTTCTCTTGACATCGAGGCAGCATTTGACCGAGTATGGCAAGAAGGTGTCCTAGTAAAACTGGAGTCAATAGTAATCAGCGGAAAACTCTCCAGTTCTTGCAGTAATGCCTGGCACAAAGGAAGATGGTTGTGGTGATTGGAGGCCAAATATCTCAGCTACAGGATATCACTGAAGTAGTTCCTCAGGGTGGTGTCCTAGGCCCAGCCATCTTCCGCCGCTTTCATCATTGACCGCCCTTCCAACATAAGGTCAGTTTTGGGGAGGTTCACAACTTACTGTATAATGTTACAACGCCAGGTTAAAGTCCAACAGGTTTGTTTCCATGTCACTAGCTTTCGGAGCGCTGCTCCTTCCTCAGGTGAATGAAGAGGTATGTTCAGCACCATTCGAGACTCCTCGGATAATGAACTAGTCCATGTCCAAATGCAGCATGACATAGACAATACCCAGGCTTAGTCTGACAAGTAGCAAGTTATATTAACTCCACACAAGTGCAAGGCAATGGCCATCTCCCACAAGAGAGGATATAACCATCGCCCGTTGACATTCAATGACATTGTCATCGCTAAATTGTCCACAATTAACATCCTGGGGTTATCATCACTCACAAATTTAACTGTACTTGCCATAGTATACTGTGGCTCTCAGAGCTAGTCAAAGACTAGGATTCCTAGGGCGATTGTCCTGGTCTCAGCCCTGACCCCAAAGCCTGTCCACTATCTACAAGGCACAAGTCAGGAGTGCACCTGAATGCTCTCCATTCGCATTGCTGAGTGCATCTCCACGCAACAAGCTCGACATCATTAGGGATAATGAACCGGCTGGGCAACAGGAGACAGAGAGTAGTGGTGGAAGGGAGTGTCTCAAAGTGGAGAAAGGTGACGAGTGGTGTTCCCCAGGGATCCGTGCTCGGACCACTGTTGTTTGTGATATCCATAAATGATCTGGACGAAGGTATAGGTGGTCTGATTAGCAAGTTTGCAGATGATACTAAGATAGGTGGAGTTGCAGATAGCGGGGGGGGGGGGGGGGGGGGGGGGGACTGTCAGAGAATACAGGAAAATATTGATAAATTGGAGAGTTGGGCAGAGAAATAGCAAATGGAGTTCAATCCAGGCAAATGCGAGGTGATGCATCCAATACAACAGCGGACTATACGGTCAATGGAAGAGTACTGGAGAAAATTAATGTACAACGAGAATGGGGAGATCAGGTCCATTGTACCCTGAAGGTGGCAACGTAGGTCGATAGAGTGGTAAAGAAGGCATACAGCATGCTTGCCTTCATTGGCGGGGTTTGAGTACAAGAGTCGGCAGGTCATGTTACAGTTGTATAGGACGTTGGTTAGGCCACATTTGGAATACTGCGTGCAGTTCTGGTCGCCACATTACCAGAAGGATGTGGATGCTTTAGTGAGGGTGCAGAGGAGGTTCACCAGGATGTTGCCTGGTATGGAGGGTGCTAGCTATGAAGAAAGGTTGAGTAGATTAGGATTGTTTTCGTTGGAAGGACGGAGGTTGAGGGGGGACCTGATTGAGGTCTACGAAATTATGAGAGGTATGGACAGGGTGGATGGCAACAAGCTTTTTCCAAGAGATAAGGGTCACGATTTCAAGGTGAGAGGGGGAAAGTTCAAGGGAGATGTGCGTGGAAAGTTTTTACGCAGAGGGTGGTGGGTGCCTAGAACGCTTTGCCAGCGGAGGTGGTAGAGGCGGGCACGATAGCATCATTTAAGATGCATCTAGACAGATATGTAAACGGGCGGGGAACAGAGTGAAGTAGAACCTTGGAAAATAGGCGACAGGTTTAGATAAAGGATCTGGATCGGCGCAGGCTGGGAGGGCCGAAGGGCCTGTTCCTGTGTTGTAATTTTCTTTGTTATTTGTTCTAAACCCAAGATGGCCACCATCGAGAAGGGCAAGGGCAGCTGATACCTAGGAACCCCACCACCTTTCAATTTTTATTTTTATCTCAACACATCTTTGGACAAGAAATTATCTCTAAGAAGAGAAATTGCGAACTTCAGACAATGACTGAATATAGTGGACTCCCTACAGTGCAAAGGGGGCTATTCGGCTGTATCGAATCAGCATGGACGGTCCAAAAGGGCACGCTACTTGGCCGACTCCCCCGCCCTATCCCCGAAACCCGACCGAACCCGCATATCTTCCGACACGAAGGGACAATTGAGCATGGCCAGTCCACCGAACCTGCACATCGTTGGATTGGGAGAGGAAACCGGAGCACTCAGGGAAACCCACAGATACACGGGAAGAACGTGCAATCCGCACACAGACAATCACCCAAGCCTGGGCCCCTGGTGCTGTGAGGCAAGTGTGCTAACCACTGTGTCAATATTTGCGTGGAGTAAACGAGTGCCAAATAATTCACTGCAGCATTTTCTTACCATGAGAACCATGGCCATGACCTGCAATAGAACAAAAGGAAATCCCGTTAACATCTGGACATGAGCATTTGGTGAACTACATTTTTCACACAAATTGATTTGGTGCATCCAGAGGCACGTGTAGATCATTACAGTAAAACGGAAGATTATAATTGAGCTTAAAAGAAAACATGCCCGCGCACCACAGAGATGAAACATTTTCTGATCATCTCATTTTTTCATATGGAATCCTAACTATGAAAACAAAATGCTCTGAAGCCATTACTTACTGAGTTGTGTTCGTGCAGCTAAATTATAAGTCTTTAGTGAGAAGCGTTCATATCTTAGATGATGCACAGTAAGTCGTTTAGGCCTCTTTGAAATTGCATCAATGAATAGCAAGTGGCGGACCAATTTGGAATCTGCAAATTACATATACTGTCTATTTCCAAACTTAATTATATTTAATGGAAGCTCTCCCGAAACGTGAGCTCATTCTCCATAGTTTTCTTTTTTCAATTTACTTCAGTTTTTCATTTCATTTCATTTAGCGTGGCCAATCCATGTACCCTGCACATCTTTGAGTTGTGGGGCGAAATCCACGCAAACACATGGAGAATGTGAAAACTCCACACGGACAGTGACCCAGAGTCGGGATCGAACCTGGGACCTCGGCGCAGTGAGGCAGCAGTGTTAGCCACTGCGCCACCGTGCTGCCCCGATTCTAAACAAAATTGATATTACAGATGCCTATGTTTTTCAGAAACGTTAACGCGTATTTATCCGAGTGTTTTTATCTCTGTGGCCTGTGAGCAGGAGCCACGCTTGTGTATTGTACACATTTCCATAAATGGCAGCAACGCCCATACATGGAAAACCGCACAGCGTTCACAAAAAATGATGTGCTCTTGGAATTTACGTGGCGACCTCAGCTATTAAACAGTGCATGGCTGCGGGCTTGCTGTGGAACCATTTCTGAGCCTGATCATTAAGCTTCGATGCTTCCTTGACTCGAAATAATTTCTGCCTTTGTGTCTTACATTCTGCCACTACTTGGAAGCAAGCCTTATATTCCACTTCCCTGTGACTGAATTGATCTGATAACATACGTTTGCTCCAACCATGAACTTGTGATGTTAAGATTTGGACGTTCTTTGTTCGGGGTGGAAAGGTTTCCTGGCAACTTCTAAGGTTAAGGTTTGTGCGATAATTCGAAAGATAAATCAGATATTTGCTGCCATGTTTCAGTGAAGTGCTGAAACTGCCACAGCGTAACTATTACCACCCAGATCACATGGAGCCCATTAACAGTTTGGAACGCGTGAATTATTGGAAATGCAAAGCATGGCGGTTAATTGAATGGGTTTGCGTTTAGAGACTTTCCACTTTTATTTTAGACTGTCGGCTTTTATTCCTCTCCGTGAGGCAAATAGATAATATATTACATGGAGTATCTAACTTAATGTGAAGACGATCATAGGCATCTCATGTGAAGTAAGGAAATTTCTGTTCACTGAACTCCAAATTAAAATACACGCTCTCAATGAAAATCGCTTGTCACAAGTAGGCTTCAAAGGAAGTTACTGTGAAAAGCCCCTAGTCGCCACATTCCGGCGCCTGTTCGGGGAGGCTGGTACGGGAATTAAACCGTGCTGCTGGCTTGCCTTGGTCTGCTTTCAAAGCCAGCGATTTAGCACTGTGCTAAACAGCCCTAGTAGTGCAGCACGGTGGCGCAGTGGTTAGCACGGCTGCTTACGGCGCCGAAGTACCGTCCCAGGTTCGATCCCAGCCCTGGGTCACTATCCCCGTGCACATTCTCCCCGTGTGTGCCTAGGTTTCGCCCCCACAACCCAAATATGTGCATGCTAAGTGGATTGACCAGACTAAATTGTCCCTTCATTGGAAAAAAATGTATTGGGTACTCTAAATTTATTTATCTTAAATGCACATTCTAACATCATTGCATGATATATTCATGGTTTTGAAAATGATGGATAACTTAGATTTTTACAGGCAGGCATGTGGCGCAGTGGTTACCACTGGTACTGCGGCGCTGAAGACCCGGGTTCGAATCCCGGCCCTGGGACACTGTCCGTGTGGAGTTTGCACATTCTCCCCATGTCTGCTTGGGTTTCGCCCCCGCAACCCAAAGATGTGCAGGTTAGTTGGATTGACCACGCTAATTTGCCACTTACCTAGAGAAAAATGATTGGGGACTCTAAATTTTAAAAAAAAACTTGTATTTTTGCGAACGCAGACAAATTGATATTCTTGTTTGTTTATTTGCAAATACTGTTATTCTTTACTACACTTGTAGGA
The DNA here is from genome assembly GCF_047496885.1 of Scyliorhinus torazame. Lineage (NCBI taxonomy): Eukaryota > Metazoa > Chordata > Chondrichthyes > Carcharhiniformes > Scyliorhinidae > Scyliorhinus > Scyliorhinus torazame. The sequence continues at coordinate 25,014,564 of NC_092737.1, read as the reverse complement.
CAGATCCTAAAATCCGGACTCCACGGCCGGCATTTTGAGCCGCCGATTTCAGCAACTGGTCGAGTGAGCAAAATATCACGGGAGCCAAGGAAAGGGTGTTCCGAGGGCGAGGTGTGGGCGGCAAAGGTCGGGGAGAGGGGGGGAGGGTTGCGGGGCGATGGAATTCCCAGTTATATCACTACCCGGTCACGCCGCTGCAATCTCCCCCGATAATCAACAAGCTGCCTCAGGCGTTACTACATCAAGCCACAGGGATTTACATCAGCTTGTTTCAGACGGGAACCCCGAGGCCTCACTTACCAAGGGAGTTCAGAGATAAACGGCCATTGAGATCAGGCGGTGGGTCCTGGGAGAGATGTAATGCGAAAATCATGGACAAATAGGATGCAACCTAGTGCTCACCCAGTGCAAATAAATTAAATTCAGGTGTTGTCTGTGATTACTTTCGGCGCCCTCGGCGCACTTCAGCCGAATGGGTCCTGGCGTGCCTTTCGGGGGCTGAGGTATGGCAGCTTTCGCCTGCTCAATGTGCGAGGTTGGAGCTGGAATGGCCAGCAAAGGGATGGTCAGACGGACCGGGCACTCCAGAGCCTCATGGTTGGAAATCCATGGGCTATTGACCAGCCCCTCCTCCCCACTTCGGGTGCACGGGGGCTCCTGGCTGCCAACCTGTGATAGAGCGGCGGATGGAACGGACAAAGGGTAGAGAATATTTCATGAATAACCGGATGTTGCCAAGAATGGTCAACGTTTCGTGTCCCTTGTTTCCTGCTTGATCTTATTTCTAGAAGGGCGTGCAGGAAATGAGTGTTCACATTCCCGTCAATTAAATGCAAAACTTGATCTTATCATTTCATACCAATCACTTTGTGATCTTCATGAGTTTAATGGAAAAAGAGGTAACCGGCCCTTTCAGCTTCTAAAAGGTGCGGCGCCTTTTCATTATACGCCTCGCCAGTTGCTTTTCACTTTCTGTCCTTTCTGCAGGCTACTCAAAAAATAATTGAATCCCTACAGTGTCGAAGGAAGCCTTTCCGGCATTGGAATCCAGTAATATCACCGAACCATTCCACACCCGGGGCATCTCAGCACGGCCAATCCACCGAACCTGCACACCTTAGGGCTTTGTGACAAAGGGCGACCATTATTCATTTCCAGGGAGATCGATTGATCGAATACTTTGGGCATTCGTGTGCAAATCAATGGTCAGATGGGAAGTAATGGATTTTGCGACTAGCCAGTAGGAATATATTTCATGCTCAGGTATCAGTCGCTGCGTTCTTCAGAGAAGTTACTATCCAAAAGGAAATGCAATTTATTTTATTAATTTAACAGCCTGTAATGATGAGGTCACTATTACGTGCGTAGTGAAGAAGCACATGTGGGTTAACATTGCCTGCAGAGGATTATTCATTAAAACAATGGTCGCATACAGTGCAAAAGGAGGCCATTCGGCCCATCGAGCCTGCACCGACTCTTCGAAAAACCGAGAGCCACCCCCCTCCCCCGCCGTATCCGTGGAACTAAACCTAAGCTATCGGCATTAAGGGGCAATTTATACTGGCCAATTCAACCAACCTGCAGAGTTTTGGACGCTAAGGGGTGCTTTAATATGGTAAATCCAGAGAATACGCACACCTGCAGATTCACGGCAATGTGCTTGCCTCTTCATTGCCCTCTGACCTTGCGGAACAAGCCACTCAGTTGTATTGCCCCCCTACGAAAGAAAAAACCGACTGAACCCGGTGGGAACTCTCCGCAGCGCCCCAGACAAAGGAAACGACAATGGCAAACCCAGCCCTGTCGATCCAGAAAGGTCCTCCTTACTAATATCTGGGGGGCATGTGCCAATTTTGGGAGAGCTGCCTCACAGACTACGCATACAACAGTCTGACATGGTTATATTCACAGAATCAAACCTTACAGACAATATCTCAGACACCACTATCACCATTCCTGGGTAAGGCCCGTCTCGCCGGCTGGTCTGACCCAGCAGAGGCAGCAGGACATTGTTAGACGGTCGGGAGTGAGTTTCCCTCGGAGTCGTCAGAATCGATTCTGGACCCTATGAATCATAATGGCTCCAGGTGCAACATGGGCAAGGAAAGCTTCTGATCATTACCACGTACCGTCCACCATTAGCCGATGAATCAATAATTCTCCATGTTGAATGCAACTTGGCGGAATAACTGAGGGTGGCAAGGTGCACAGAATATTTTCAGCTGGGGGTCGTCAATATCCATCAGCAAGTGCAGCTCGTCATTCCCACGACAGATCAAAATGGCAGGCCCAAAAGAACTTAGTTGCTGGACGACGAGTGCAGAAGATTGTGAGGGGAGCAACAAGAGGGAAAAACATACTTGGCCTCATTCTCAACAACCTGCCTCCTGCAGATGCATCTGTCCATGACAGAATGGTAGAAGTGACTACTGAACAGTCGTTCTGGATACAAAGTCCCGCCTTCACATTGAAGATTCCATCGATCGTGTTGTGTGCCACTGCTACCGTGCTAAATGGGATAGACTTCGACCAGATCTAGCAACTCAAGATTGGGCATCCATGAGGTGCCGTTGGCCATCAACACAGCAAAATTGTACTCATCCACAATCTACAAACTCATTGTTCAACATATCCCCCACTGTACCATTGCCACCTCGCCACTGGACAAACTCTGGTTGTGGGCAGCACGGTAGCACAATGGGCAGCACGGTAGCACAAGTGATTAGCACTGTGGTTTCATAGCGCCAGGGTCCCAGGCTCGGTTCCCCGCTGGATCACTGTCTGTGCGGAGTCTGCACGTTCTCCCCGTGTGTGCGTGGGTTTCCTCCGAGTGCTCCGGTTTCCTCCCACAGTCAAAAGACGTGCATGTTAGGTGGATTGGCCATAATGCATTGCCCTTAGTGACCAAAGGAGGGGTTATTGGGTTACGTGTATAGGGTGGAAATGAGAGCTTAAGTGGGTCGATGCAGACTCGATGGGCCGAATGCCCTCCTTCTGCACTGTATGGTCTATGTTCTATGTTCAAATGAAGAGTCCAGCAGCAACCAGGCATCCCGAAAAATGAGGTGGCAACCTGGTGAAGCTACAACACAAAACTCCTTGTATTCCAAATAGCATAAGCATCAAGTAATACAATTAGGTACACGATTCCACAACCAACGCATCGTATCTAAGCTCTACACTCTGGCCGTGAATGTTGAGAGACAATTAAACAATTCACTGGAGGATAATGCTCCCCAACTATCTCCATCCTCAATGATTGAGACAAGGCAGAAGCGGTCGCAAAACATTCGGTCAAAAGTACTGAGTGGATGATCCAACTCGGTCTCTTCCAGAGGTCACCAGCATCACAGATGTCAGGCGTCAGCCAATACAATTCACTGCACGTGATATCAAGAAATGGCTGAAAGCACTTGATACGGAAATGGTTATGGACTCTGGCAATATTCCGTCAAAAGTACTGAAGGCTTGTCGCAAACTTCGCCAAGCTGTTTCAGTACAGATACAAAATATGCATTCATGCGTCAATGTGGAAAATTGCCCAGATGTGTCTTGTCCACAAGAAACAAAACAAATCAAACCAGGCCAATTGCCGTCCTATCTTACCAGTCTGCAGCATCAGTAAAGTGATGTCCGGAGACATAAACAGTGCCAGAAAGAGGCACTTCTTCATCGATAACCTGCTCATTGACGCTCTGTTTGGGGTACACCAGAGTCACTCAGCTCCAGGCCTCATTACAGCCTTCGCTGAAACATGTAGGTGAATGCCAGAGTTGAGGTGATAGCGACTGCCCTTGACATCAACGCAACATTTGACCGAGTATGGCATCAAGGAGTTCTAGTAAAATTGGAGTTAAGGGGAATCAGGGGAATCCGTTCACTGGTTGGAGTCACACCTGGCGCAAAGGAAGATGGTTGTGATGGTTGGAGTCCAATTATCTCAGCTCCAGGACATTACTTCAGTAGTTCCAATGGGTAATGTACTCGGCCCAGCCATCTTCAGCTTCTTCCTCAATGACCGCGATACCATCATGAGGTCAGATATGAGCGTCTTCTGCACTATTCACGACTCCTCGTCCATGTCCAAATGCAGCAAGACCTGGACAATATCCAGGCTTGGGCTGACAAGTGGCATGTTACATTAGCGACACACAGTGTCAGGCAATGTTCATCTACTACAAGAGATGACTGACTATCGCCCTTTGACAGTCAATGGCATTACCATCGCTGAACCCCCACAATCAACATCCTGGGAGCTACCGTTGATCAGAAACTGAACTGGACTAGCCATACTAATCCTATTGCTGCCAGGGCAAGGCAAAGGCTTGGATTCCTAGGGCGTGTCCCTCACCGCCTAACCCCCCAAAACCTGCCCACTATCTACAATGCACAAGTCAGGGATGTAACCAAATACTCTTCACTTTCCTGGATGAGCGCAGCTGCAACAACACTCAAGAAGCTCTCCACCATCCAGGACAAAGCAGCCCACTTGATTGCTACCCGTGAGGCAAACATTCAATCCTTCCGCCTTGAAGAACAGTAGCAACCGTGTGTACCATTTACAAGATGCAATGCAAGAACTCACCAAGATTCTTTCGGCAGCACCTTCCGAACGCACAAACTCTACCATCTACTAAGACAAGAGCAGCAGATACCTGGAAATCCCATCACATGGAGGTTCCCCTACAAACCACTCACCACCCTGACAGTTGCGCGGTCAAAATCCTGGAATTCTCCCCCTAACAGTACTGTTGGTGCACCTATACCTCAGCGGTTCAAGAAGGCAGCTCACCATAGCCTTCTGAAGGGCAGCAAGGAATGGACAATAAATGCAGGCCGAGCCAGCGACGCCGAAATACCATAAATGAATAAAATAGCATATGATATCTTTGGGCACGAAGGGGCAATTTAGCATTGCCAATATACCTAACTGCCACATTTGGACTATGGGAGGAAACCGGAGCACAGGCAGGTATCCCACGCAGACGTAGCAAAAACGTGCACACTCCACACAGAATTCAACCCTGGGTCATCAGGGCTGTGATGTGGCACTGATAATGAGTGTGCCAACGTGCAGCCCGCATTACACCACGATTTCCTTCCAAATGCGATAGCAACATTCATTTTCGCATTCGTACGTGTTTTCCTTCAATTTTTCCTTTTATTTCAAAAGATCATTGGATAAGAACATAAGAACTAGGAGCAGGAGTAGGCCATATGGCCCCTCGAGCCTGCTCCACCATTCAATGAGATGACGTTTGATCTTTTGTGGACTGAGCTCCACTTTCCGGCCCGAACACCATAACCCTTAATCCCTTTATTCTTCAAAAAACTTTATCTTAAAAACATTTAATGAAGGAGCCTCTACTGCTCCACTGGGCAAGGAATTCCATAGATTCACAACCCTTTGGGTGAAGAAGTTCCTCCTAAACTCAGTCCTAAATCTACTTCCCCTTATTTTGAGGCTATGCCCCCTAGTTCTGCTTTCACCCGCCAGTGGAAACAACATGCCCGCATCTATCCTATCTATTCCCTTCATAATATTATATGTTTCTATAAGATCCCCCCCTCATCCTTCTAAATTCCAACGAGTACAGTCCCAGGCTACTCAACCTCTCCTCGTAATCCAACCCCTTCACCTCTGGGATTAACCTAGTGAATCTCCTCTGCACACACCCGTGCCAGTACGTCCTTTCTCAAGTAAGGAGACCAAAACTGAACACAATATGCCAGGTGTGGCCTCACTAACACCTCATACAATTGCAGCATAACGTCCCTAGTCTAAAACTCCATCCCTCTAGCAATGAAGGACAGAATTCCATTTGCCTTCTTAATCACCTGTTGCACCTGCAAACCAATTTTTTGCGACTCATGCAGTAGCACACCCAGGTCTTTCTGCACAGAGCATGTTTTAATATTTTATCATTTAAATAATAATCCCTTTTGCTGTTATTCCTACCAAAATGGATAACCTCACATTTGTCAACACTGCATCCCATCTGCCAGACACTAGCCCATTCACCTGGCCTACCCAAATCCCTCTCCAGACTTTCAGTATCCTCTGCACTTTTTGCTTTACAACTCATCTTAGTGTCGTCTGCAAACTTGGACACATTGCCCTTGGTCCCCAACTCCAAATCATCTATGTAAATTGTGAACAGGTGTGGGCCTAACACTGATCCCTGAGGGACACCACTAGCTACTGATTGCCAACCAGAGAAACACCCATAAATCCCCACTCTTTGCTTTCTATTAATTAACCAATCCTCCATCCATGCTACTACTTTCCCCTTAATGCCATGCATCTTTATCTTATGCAGCAACCTTTTGTGTGGCACCTTGTCAAAGGCTTTCTGGAAATCCAGATAGACCACATCCATTGGCTCCCCGTTATCTACCGCACTGTTAATGTCCTCAAAAAATTCCACTAAATTAGTTAGGCACGACCTGCCCTTTATGAACCCATGCTGCGTCTGCCCAATGGGACAATTTCCATCCAGGTGCCTCGCTATTTCTCCCTTGATGATAGATTCCAGCATCTTCTCTACTACCGAAGGTAAGCTCACTGGCCTATAATTACCCGCTTTCTGCCTACCTCCTTTTTTAAACAGTGGTGTCACGTTTGCTAATTTCCAATCCACCGGGACCACGCCAGAGTCTAGTGAATTTTGGTAAATGATCACTAGTGCATTTGCAATTTCCCTAGCCATCTCTTTTAGCACTCTGGGATGCATTCCATCAGGGCCAGGAGACTTGTCTACCTTTAGCCCCATTAGCTTGCCCATCACTACCTCCTTGGTGACAACAATCCTCTCAAGGTCCTCATCTGTCATAGCCTCATTTCCATCAGTCACTGGCATGTTATTTGTGTCTTCTACTGTGAAGACCGACCAAAAAAATCTGTTCAGTTCCTCAGCCATTTCCTCATCTCCTATTAGTAAATCTCCCTTCTCATCCTCTAAAGGACCAATATTTACCTTAGCCACTCTTTTTTGTTTTATATATTTGTAGAAACTTTTACTATCTCTTTTTATATTCTGAGCAAGTTTACTCTCATAATCTATCTTACTCTTCTTTTTAGCTTTTTTAGTAGCTTTCTGTTGCCCCCTAAAGATTTCCCAGTCCTCTAGTCTCACATTGACCTTTGCTACTTTGTATGTTTTTTCCTTCAATTTGATACTCTCCCTTATTTCCTTATATATCCTCGGTCGACTTTCCCTCTTTCTACCGTCCTTCCTTTTTGTTGGTACAAACCTTTGCTGAGCACTGTGAAAAATCGCTTGGAAGGTTCTCCACTGTTCCTCAACTGTTTCACTATAAAGTCTTTGCTCCCAGTCTACCTTAGCTAGTTCTGCTCTCATCCCATTGTAATCTCCTTTGTTTAAGCACAAAACACTAGTGCTTGATTTTACCTTCTCACCCTCCATCTGTATTTTAAATTCCACCATGTTGTGATCGCTCCTTCTGAGAGAATCCCTAACTATGAGATCCTGAATCAATCCTGTCTCATTACACAGGACCAGATCTAGGACCGCTTGTACCCTCGTAGGTTCCATTACATACTGTTCTAGGAAACTATCGCGGTTATATTTTACAAACTCCTCCTCAAGGCTGCCTTGACCGACCTGGTTAAACCAATCGACATGTAGATTAAAATCCCCCATGATAACTGTTGTACCATTTCTACATGCATCAGTTATTTCTTTGTTTATTGCCTGCCCCACCATAATGTTACTCTTTGGTGGCCTATAGACTACTCCTATCAGTGACTTTTTCGCCTTACTATTCCTGATTTCCATCCAAATGGATTCAACCTTATCCTCCATAGCACCGATGTCATCCCTTACTGTTGCCCGGATGTCATCCTTAAATAACAGAGCTACACCACCAGCCTTACCATCCACTCTGTCCTTCCGAATAATTTGATACCCTTGGATATTTAACTCCCAGTCGTGACCATCCTTTAACCATGTTTCAGTAATGGCCACTAAATCAGAGTCATTCACGATGATTTGCGCCATCAACTCATTTACCTTATTCGGAATACTACGAGCATTCAGGTAAAGTACACTTATGTTGGCTTTTTTTACCTCTGTTCTGAATCTTAACACCTCAATCAGTAACCTCTCCTAAGTTATATTTCCTCTTAACCTTTCTCCTAATTTTCCTTGTCATTGAACCCATATCTTCATGTAAGAACCTGCCGCGTTGCTTACCATTAATGTTTTCACTTCCCATTTTATTCCTTGTAGTATTCCTGGTCCTATTCACTGAGCTCCCCTCAGTCACTGTACCTTGTACTGTCGGGCTTTTTGATTTTTGACTATGGCTTCTCTGCCTTACACTTTCCTACTTACTGCCTTTTGCTTCTGTCCCTGTTTTACTACCTTCCAACTTCCTACATCGGTTCCCATCCCCTTGCCACATTAGTTTAAACTCTCCCCAACAGCTCTAGCAAACCCCCCCCCCCCCTAGGACATCGGTTCCAGTCCTGCCCAGGTGCAGACCGTCCGGTTTGTACTGGTCCCACCTCCCCTAGAACCGGTTCCAATGCCACAGGAATTTGAATCCCTCCCTCTTGCACCATCTCTCGAGCCGCATTCATCCTATCTATCCTAACATTCCTACTCTGACTAGTTTGTGGCACTGGTAGCAATCCTGAGATTACTACCTTTCAGGTCCTACTTTTTAGTTTAACTGCTAACTCCCTGAATTCATCTTGTAGGACCTCGTCCCGTTTTTTAGCTATATCGTTGGTGCCTATGTGGACCAGGACAGCTGGCTGTTCACCCTCCGCACCCCGCTGCCCCCCCCCCCTCCCCCCAGAATGTCCTGCAACCGCTCCGAAATATCCTTGACCCTTGCACCAGGGAGGCAACATACCATCCTGGAGTCTTGATTGCGTCCGCAGAACCGCCTGTCTATTCCCCTTACAATTGAGTCCCCTATCACTATAGCCCTGCCATTCCTCTTCCTGCCCAGCTGCGCAGCAGAGCCAGCCATGGTGCCATGAACCTGGCTGCTGCTGCCTTCCCCTGGTGAGCCATCTCCCGGGCTGTTTAGCACAGGGCTAATTCGCTGGCTTTTAAAGCAGACCAAGGAAGGCCAGCAGCACGGTTCGATTGCCGTACCAGCCTCCCCGAACAGGCGCCAGAATGTGGCGACTAGGGGCTTTTCACAGTAACTTCATTTGAAGCCTACTTGTGACAATAAGCGATTTTCATTTCATTTCATTTTTTTCAACAGTATCCAAAGCGGTATATCTGTTTTGCAGGGAGATGACCGCAGGGGACACCGGCACTGCCTTCCTACTCTTGCTCTGTCTTTTGGACACCCATTTTCCATCTCCCTCATTATCTTTCACCTGCGGCGTGACCAACTCGCTAAACGTGCTATCCACGACGTCCTCAGCATCGCGGATGCTCCAAAGTGAGTCCATCCACAGCCCCAGAGCCGCCAAGCAGTCTAACAGGAGCTGCAACTGGACACACGTCTTGCACGTGAAGGAGCCAGGGACAGTGGACGTGTGGACAGAAGTTATCTATAAGATGAAAGAAATGTGAATTTCAGACAGGGGAGTTAAGCGGTGTGGGTGACAGGGGAAATAAAGTGTTGAAAGGGACATAATTCGACAAACTATATCATATTACATGGCCAATCAGCCTCGAAGGGCCGATTAACCAATCGCTGCTCTCATTTTTTATGATATTTCATACTGTCGGTTATAATTCCTTTTCGAAAAGTACAGCATTACTCAGCTGTAATGCCCCCCGATGATCAACAATCTACCACTGGCATCGCAACACCTAATCGGAGGGTTTTACAACAGCTTTTTTTTTAAAAACGGAAACCACAAAACCTCAATCGCAAAGGTGAGCTCATAGATAAATGGCCCTTGAGCCACAGATACATTACAAAATTCATATTAACAATAAGTATTGCATGATGTATTAGTTTTGAGGTACAAGTGTCCCAACACAATATATTATAGCATTCATATTGATTACATTGCGAATTAGTCTTCTTCCAATCAGCTCATTGATAAGCATCTAACCCGCGATAAAATAAAAGTGAACAATATTTTCAGTTCTATTGCTTTTGGATCAGAAAGATGATCAAACTGAACAACAGATATTGCCCAATAGATGTTCTGTTGGTTTCAGTGCATTTCCATCAATGGGGTAGAAACAACGTGATGGTTAGCATCCCTCAATAATGAATGTGTTTTTAACCATAGAACTAGTCTGTGTTTAAAGCTCACACATGCTGTGAATTTAATCTCAGAAAAAGGTGGTCGATTTCTTTCAATGGAATCATATTTTCCAATTCGATATTTTGTATGCTTTGCTTTGGATTAGCAAGCCAATGGCTGATACATTGTGCAACTTTCGTTATACACCCTGAAGCTCTCCGTCACGTAGGAATCAGCTGAGTCGAAAGCAACAAGGGAATCAATGCCTCTCATAGAACATAGAACATAGAAAATACAGCACAGAACAGGCCCTTCGGCCCACGATGTTGTGCCGAACCTTCAAAGTAGAATCATAAAACCTTACTGCAAAGGCAGAGCCAACCTGGTCCAACATATTTATGCCTGCTCCTGCTTGTGTTTTTTTTACACCCTGATGTTATGCAAAACGCGTCATACTCTTCCTTTGAAAATGTATTACAATTAATTATTCTTTGAAATTTGCTACCGGAAATTTCCTGTCATTAACGTTTTAGACACTGCATCCCCGATCATTAAGGTGGAAAAGAGTCGTTTCTATCTTTTTGTGGTTCTAATCCCAAATATCTTACACGTGTGTCCACTGCTGATCACCGCTCCCACTATTGGAAACAGAAGTCTAACAAAGAACAAAGAACAAAGAAAAGTACAGCACAGGAACAGACCCTTCGGCCCTCCAAGCCTGCGCCAACCATGCTGCCCGTCAAAACTAGAATCTTCTACACTTCCTGGGTCTGTATCCCTCTATTCCCATCCTATTCATATATTTGTCAAGATGCCTCTTAAATGTCACTATCGTCCCTGCTTCCACCACCTCCTCCGGCAGCGGGTTCCAGGCACCCACTACCCTTTGTGTAAAACACTTGCCTCGTACATCTCCTCTAAACCTTGCCCCTCGCACCTTAAACCTATGCCCCCTAGTAATTGACCCCTCTACCCTGGGGAAAAGCCTCCGACTACCCACTCTGTCTATGCCCCATAATTGTGTAGACCTCTATCAGGTCGCCCCTCAACCTCCGTCGTTCCAGTGAGAACAAACCGAGTTTATTCAACCGTTCCTTATAGCTAATGCCCTCCATACCAGGCAACATCCTTGGAAATCTCTTCTGCACCCTCTCTAAAGCCTCCACATCCTTCTGGCGACCAGAATTGAACACTATACTCCAAGGGTGGCCGAACTAAGGTTCTATACAGCTGCAACATGACTTGCCAATTCTTATACTTAATGCCCCGGCCAATGAAGGCAAGCATACCATATGCCTTCTTGAATACCTTCTCCACTTGTGTTGCCCCTTTCAGTGACCTGTGGACCTGTACTCCTAGATCTCTCTGACTTTCAATACTCTTGACGGTTCTACCATTCACTATATAAAGACTACTCACTCATCCAATTTGAAAACACAAAATGTAGGTATCTTCTGCTTTGATTTCGCATCAACTCTTCCAAGTTGGCAGATTTCCTTTCCATGACTTGTCAAATTCTGCTCAAACCTCTTGGGAAAGGTTTCAGCGACTTGGGAGCTTTCCGGAAGAGTGACTAGTGCGCAGCCAGACAACTTAATTCGAATGAGCTCTGACTTATGTATGTTTAAATCCGTTTCCTTGTTTTTACCATCCCTGCTTCCATTTTTCAATCGAAAACAGAGAGCCATATAAGATAGGAGCAGGAGTTGGCCATTCGACCTTTCGAACCTGCTCCACAATTTAACATTGGCATGGCTGGCTGCCTGTCGCAACAGTATACTTCCGCTCTCACCCCATACGCCTTGACGCCTTGAGAGTGTAGAAAACTGGTTAATCCTTGTATATATTCAATTACTTGACGTACACGGCCCTCTGTGTTAGTGCATTCCTCAGGACTACGACCCTCTGAGTGATCGCAGTCCAAAATCTCCTGATCACAATCCTAAATCGCCTAACCCCTGTACATAGACTGCGACCCTTTTTTGTGGAACCACAGGCAGAGGAACATGGCAACACGCCATTCAGCCATTCAAGAATACCGTGGCTGATCTGTGGCCAAACTACATAAGCCTGCCTTTGGTCCATACCCCTCATACGCTTTGCTGAACAAGAATGTACCTATCACAGATATAAAATTATCAACTGACCTACAATCATTTGCCGTTTCTGGAAAAGAGTTTCAAACCTCTACTACCGTTCATTGTCGAAATGATTCTTGGTAACTCTCCTGAATGTTCCGTCCTGCTTTTAGACGATGCCACCCCCCCCCCCGTTCTAGAATCTCCGACCAGTCTTTTTGTATCTATCCTGCCTTTTCCTGTTAATATTTTGAGCGCTTCAATCAGATCACTCCGGAAACTTCGAGAGGAAACTGGTCTATTTTTTATAATCTCTTCTCCATAACATAATCCCTAAATTCTAGATAATATTCAAGAAGCAGCATTCTACCATCGAGTCTGTCCAGCCCTCCCCAGATTCTCACGCGTTTCGATTACATTCCATCTCATCCTTAAAATTCCTCAGACAGGCCTAGTTGACTTAAAAGCTCCTCATAGTACAATCCTGCCGTCTGATTTCAGTAAAGCATTGAAACAAATTATCCAGCGTCCCATAACTGTATTGGAGGAAATGAATGACAACACATTTATTCTTACCATAAAAGTCATAGGCATGATCTGCAAAGAAACAAAGAGAAATGTATTACATTTTTGAGAGTGTCAATTGGCTGTCGACATACTTGACAATATTTGCTTCACGAACAGGCAGTTTCAGGGCTCCAAGGATAAATAATATCCCAAAGAAAACATGTGGGTGCAACCGTTCGACATGTTATTTTCTGATGCATGACTTTTTAAAATAAGAAACTTAGTGCTGTGGCAGATCTCAATGTGAACCAATAACCTATTGAGCGCTATTCCACAGGACAAATTAATGGTTTTCACTTGGGCATCATATCCCTTCTACTGGTCTTATTGGGAATTGCCCTGATGAGTGCAATACGAAAAACTTCGACACGCATCTTCATTCAGCAGTGTTCAATATCAAATAGTCTAGGAGATGGCGAAGTTTCACTCTGTGAAAACTTACCAAAACATTGAGAAGGTTGGATCACTTGAGAAACTATATGTCACCGCACTTGGAAAGAATATATTTTTCGATGCTCTCTTTAAACATAAGTATGTCCTCGACAGAACGGGACTAACAACAGTTTAAATACTGCAGGCTGAAGCACATTCCCAGTATTCGGTTCTATCCCTCTGAGATGGCCGATCGGAAACAGCGAGGGCTCATAATGGGTTTAGTGGCACAAGAATGATCCCTGGAATGACGAGCTTGTCGTATGAGGAACGGTTGAGGATTTTGAGTCTGTACGCGTGGGAGTTTTGGACGGATGGGGGGGGGGGGGGGGGGTATCTTATTGAAACTTACAGGATACTGCAAGGCCTGGGTAGAGTGGACGTGGAGAGGATGTTTCCACTTGTAGGAAAAATTAGAAGCAGAGAACACAATCTCAGACTAATGGGACGATCCTTTAAAACAGAGATGAGGAGGAATTTCTTCAGCCTGAGGGTGGTGAATCTGCGGAACTCTTTAAGACAGAGATAGATAGGTTCTTGATTAAGAAGGAGATCAGGGGTAATGGGGAGAAGGCAGGAGAATGGGGATGAGAAAGATATCAGCCACAATTGAAAAGCGGAGCAGACTCGATGGGCCGAGTGGCCTAATTCTGCTCCTATGTCTTCTGGTCTTATGGATTCTTCTCTCTCCTGTAATTTAAGTGCACTTTCTCACCTCCTCACTTTACCGGAATCGTCTCATGATCTTAACCAGTCTTTCAGAAGCTGTAACGTTGTTAAATGATGTGACCTGACGGCAAGCTAAAGGCAATCTCATTATTGGACATTGTCTGTATGAAATGGCGACAAATGCATTCATTACAGGGACCTGGTTGAGGGAAGGGCAGGATTGGCAGCTAAACGTTCCAGGATTTAGATGTTTCAGGCGGGATAGAGGGGGATGTAAAAGGGGTGGCGGAGTGGCGCTACTGGTTTTGGAGAATGTCACAGCTGTACTGTGGGAGGACACCTCAGAGGGCAGTGAGGCTATATGGGTAGAGATCAGGAATAAGAAGGATGCAGTCACAGTGTTGGGGGTTTACTACAGGCCTCCCAACAGCCAGCGGGAGATAGAGGAGCAGATAGGTAGACAGATTTTGGAAAAGAGTAAAGACAACAGGGTTGTGGTGATGGGAGACTTCAACTTCCCCAATATTGACTGGGACTCACTTAGTGCCAGGGGCTTAGACGGGACGGAGTTTGTAAGGAGCATCCAGTGGGCTTCTTAAAACAATATGTAGACAGTCCAACTAGGGAAGTGGCGGTACTGGACCTGTTATTGGGGAACGAGCCGGGCCAGCTGGCAGAAGTTTCAGTAGGGGAGCATTTCGGGAACAGTGACCACAATTCAGTAAGTTTTAAAGTGCTGGTGGACAACGATAAGAGTGGTCCGAGGATAAATGTGCTAAATTGGGGAAGGCTAATTATAACAATAGTAGATGGGAACTGCAGAACCTAGATTGGGGGCGGATGTTTGAGGGCAAATCAACATCTGACATGTGGGAGGCTTTCAAGGGTCAGTTGAAAGGAATTCCGGACCGGCATGTTCCTGTGAGGAATAAGGATAAATACGGCAATTTTCTGGAACCTTGGATAACGAGAGATATTGTAGGCCTCGTCAAAAAGAAAAAGGAGGCATTTGTCAGGGCTAAAAGGCTGGGAACAGACGAAGCCTGTGTGGAATATAAGGAAAGTAGGAAGGAACTTAAGCAAGGAGTCAGGAGGGCTAGAAGGGATCACGAAAAGTCATTGGCAAATAGGGTTAAGGAAAATCCCAAGGCTTTTTACACGTACATAAAAAGCAAGGGGGTAGCCAGGGAAAGGGTTGGCCCACTGAAGGATAGGCAAGGGAATCTATGTGTGGAGCCAGAGGAAATGGGCGAGGTACT
The DNA here is from genome assembly GCF_047496885.1 of Scyliorhinus torazame. Lineage (NCBI taxonomy): Eukaryota > Metazoa > Chordata > Chondrichthyes > Carcharhiniformes > Scyliorhinidae > Scyliorhinus > Scyliorhinus torazame. The sequence goes on along the minus strand of NC_092737.1, from coordinate 24,999,367 downwards.
AAATGAATACTTTGCATCAGTATTCACCAAAGAGAAGTAACTGGTAGATGTTGAGTCTGGAGAAGCATGTGTAGATAGCCTGGGTCACATTGAGATCCAAAAAGACGAGGTGTTGGGCGTCTTAAAAAATATTAAGGTAGATAAGTCCCCAGGGCCTGATGGGACCTACCCCAGAATACTGAAGGAGGCTGGAGAGGAAATTGCTGAGGCCTTGACAGAAATCTTTGGAATCTCACTGTCTTCAGGTGATTTCCCGGAGGACTGGAGAATAGCCAATGTTGTTCCTCTGTTTAAGAAGGGTAGTAAGGATAATACAGGGAACTACAGGCAGGTGAGCCTTACTTTAGTGGTAGGGAAATTACTGGAGAGAATTTTACGAGACAGGATCTACTCCCATTTGGAAGCAAATGGACGTATTAGTGAGAGGCAGCATGATTTTGTGAAGGGGAGGTCGTGTCTCACTAACTTGATAGAGATTTTCGAGGAGGCCACAAAGATGATTGATGCAGGTAGGGCAGTGGATGTTGTCTATATGGTCTTCAGTAAGGCCTTTGACAAGGTCCCTCGTGGTAGACTAGTACAAAAGGTGAAGTCACACGGGATCAGGAGTGAGTTGGCAAGGTGGATACAGAACTGGCTAGGTCATAGAAGGCAGAGAGTAGCAATGGAAGGATGCTTTTCTAATTGGAGGGCTGTGAACAGTGGTGTTCCACAGGGATCAGTGCTGGGACCTTTGCTGTTTGCAGTGTATATAAATGATTTGGAGGAAAATGTAACTGGTCTGATTAGTAAGTTTGCAGACGACACAAAGGTTGGTGGAATTGCAGATAGCGATGAAGACTGTCAGAGGATACAACAGGATTTAGATTGTTAGGAGGCTTGAGCGGAGATCTAGGAGTACAGGTCCACAGGTCACTGAACGGGGCAACACAGGTGGAGAAGGTAGTCAAGAAGGCATACGGCATGCTTGCCTTCATTGGCCGGGGCATTGAGTATATGAATTGGCAAGTCATATTGCAGCTGTATAGAACCTTAGTTAGGCCACACTTGGAGTATAGTGTTCAATTCTGGTCGCCACACTACCAGAAGGATGTGGAGGCTTTAGAGAGGGTGCAGAAGAGATTTACCAGAAAGTTGCCTGGTTTGGAGGGCATTAGCTATGAGGAGCGGTTGAATAAATTCGGTTTGTTCTCACTGGAACCACGGAGGTTGAGGGGCGACCTGATAGAGGTGTACAAAATTATGAGGGGCATAGAATGAGTGGATAGTCAGAGGCTTTTCCCCACGGTAGAGGGGTCAATTACTAGGGGGCATAGGTTGAAGGTGAGAGGGGCAAGGTTTAGAGTAGATGTACGAGGCAGGCTTTTTACGCAGAGGGTAGTGGGTGCCTGGAACTCGCTACCGGAGGAGGTGGTGGAAGCAGGGACGATAGTGACATTTAAGGGGCATATTGACAAATACATGAATAGGATGGGAACAGAGGGATACGGACCCAAAAAGTGTTGAAGATTTTAGTTTAGTCGGGCAGTATGATCGGCACGGGCTTGGAGGGCCGAAGGGCCTGTTCCTGTGCTGTACATTTCCTTGTTCTTTGTTCTTTGTTGTCGTTTGGTGACTATTTCCAACAAGAAAACTTCAGCAGCATGGCTGTTTGTTGGCGCATCAATATAGGCCAATGCACCAGAGGGACAGAACAAACATCGATTTGAATCTGACGATTGAGAATGTATTTTAAACTCAGTTATTTGTCGCTATGTTTGCCAAAAAAGATTGTTTTTTTCAAATTAGTGGACCAATCGTTTTTTGCAATTTATGGTTAACTTAACGTGGCCAATCCACGTATACTGCACATCCGTTTGGGGGTGAGACCCATGGAGACATATGGAGAATATGCAAACTCCATACGGACAGAGATCTGGGGTCGGAATCGAACACGGGTCCCCGGCGCCGTGAGGCAGCAGTGCTAACCACTGTGTCACCGTGCTGCCCTTAAGAAATAAATAACCAGCATGCAGCAACGTTTACATGGATGGATTGAATATTTGCAATGGCTGCCTGCAGAAGTAGCAGATGTGTGTTAACTTTGTCGTCAGAGACCAATTGAATATTCAAAGGTTTAACACCACTGCACAATATTGCCGTGATTTTGCACGTTAGGTCGAAACGCAGATCTTTACTCAGATAATTCATTTTTGCATTCAGATTCCGTTTGCTTCAAATTATTATTTTTCGTCCAAACACACTTTTGAACGGGTGTTAATTCCGAGGCACCGGGAGGAAAAGTGAGTCCAGGTAAGGCAGATAGGTTTTATGGGGACAGGGAAGGAAGCGTTGTTCAGACCACAGTCAGATCAGCCATTATCCAATTGAACGGTGAAGATGGCTCATTGCGCAGAATGACCTATTGCTTTTCTCATTTCCCTTGATCGAATGAACTGTCGTATGTTGTGTTTTTCGGGCAAGCCTTTGAGAAAAACAACCTGTCACACAATAGATCGGGTGAACTAAATAAGTTACCTGTGCCATACCCGTATATTCCTGCAGAAGTAACAGTGCAATGTTAAAATCGTCGACAGAGATCCGTTAACAATTCACATTTGTTATCAATTTATTGCATGACTCGTGCTTTCTGTTACACCTAATTTCATGATCGAGAAGCCTATAACAACGATCAGTGCCACCTCATGTCGAACACACAGCGGTGCGCCAATATTGTCTGCCGATCTCCAATTTAAAATGCGCGTTTACAATTATCATAGAATCGCAGAATCCCTACAGTGCAGAAGGAGGCCATTCGGTTCGGCTCCGGTTCCTGCTCCGGAAGAGAACGCTATCTACATACAATGCCCAGCTCCCACCACCATAGTCCCACCTAACCTTTTGTACAATATTAGCGTGGCCAGTTCGCCTAATCTCCACATTTCTGTGCTGTGAGAGCACCCGGAGGAAACCCATGCAAACTCGGAGAGAAAGTGTAAACGCCACACAGTCAGCGGAACTCGGATTGAACCCAGGTCCTTGGCCACTGTGCTGCTGAGCTACCCTATAGACTATCTTCCTTGATATTTTGTGTGACACGTGGCACTACCTATGCAAGGGTATTTCAATTCCTCTCCTTTTTAAAAAAATCATTTCAGAAGGTTTTTTCACCATTTGGTGTCATGACATTGATCCTGACAATGTGGGAGAGTAATGCAGACTTTTCGTCCTCCTATGGTTCAGTTGAAAAATAATTTGAACTTGTGTACATTAACAACAAACGCCTATCCAAATGGAAATCGGAGTCTACTGTTTCACACAGTATGAGCCCTCGAAATTTGGATATCACTTGCTATCATTCGCATAAACTACTGCAATTCGCCGGTTTTGCGAGACGACTGAAATTCTTCTTAGACATCGAGTCATCGAGGTCTGCAGCACAGAAAAAAAACTTTCGTCCCATCGAGTCTGCGCCGACCACAAACAACCACCTGGTTATTCTCATAATTGAGAATATTATTGTGCAGATTAGGTGGATTGGCCATGGGAAATTGTCCTTAGTGTCCAAAAAGGTAAGGTGGGGTTACTGGGTTACGGGGATAGGGTGGAGATGTGGGCTTGGGTAGAGGTCGGTGCATACTCCATGGTCTCCTTCTGCACTTTAAATTCTATGATTCTGTGAAGTCTCTGCCTTCACAACTCTTTCCGACAGACAGTTTCAAACTCCCACTACCCTCTGCTTAAAAAGTCTTTCGTCACATACCCTTTAAACCTCCTGCGCTTACCTTAAATCTATGCCCACTAGTCCTTGATCCCTCCACCAAGGGGAAATATTTCTCCCTGTCTGATCTTTCTATGCCCTTCATTGATTTATACATATTTGAGAAATTCTGTTCCGCATTCCTCGCACAACAATTGATGGCTTGTGTTCCTTCCTAATGCGTTACTCCTCCAGTTAGACAAGTTACATCAAATCATCTCTAACTAATAGGTTAAGATTATTAAAATGAGACTAATTGCGTTTAAAAGCTTTCCGAAAATTTCTGAAGGCGATGATCCCAAAATAATTGACTAAAATGCTTCATTGGATTGTTCAGTGCCCTACGAGTGTTTAGGGCGAAATGAATGAGGAAAGATTCACTGACGTTTTTGTTTCCTTACCGTAAGGTCCATAATCTGCAACAGAACAGATAGGTTTGTGCTAATTTCTCGAAGTAATCATTTGTGAATCGACATGATTAGCATCATGTAATGCAATGATAGGCATAGCAATATTTCCACAGATTAATTCTTAGAATTGTCCTCAAAGAAAAAGTGTACACAGATCATTTCAGTAACTTTCCCCTGTGCTCCTTTATGAAATAATAATACAGACTCTATGCATGAAAAATTAGTGAAGTAATTAGATTTCGAGCTGTTTTACCTCAAACATGTTCCAGTGAGTAACATAGCTATATCAGATAATCCACATGATCTCGTTTGGACCACTTTGAAAACGATTCAATGGACTGAAAACGGCGGCTGGATATAGGATATGTAATTTCCATCTTTGCTTCAATTGCACGCTTTTAGAAATACGAACATGAAGAAGTTCTTCATTTCAAACTTCACTACCATCACTATTGAGTGAAATTCACCACTGTTTACACCTTTCGGAAACTGTGAAAAGCCTGGGTTCCTTTTCAGCGCTCCCGAGTGAGCAGAAGGAGGCTCAGTGAACATTGTTCAAAGAGCCGTATATGACAAGAATAATCTATGAATTCAAATGACACACGGTTCGCCCCACCGTCTTCGTCAGCAAAAGCTGCAACCTGCTAATGGCAGCTTCTGAAATCCGGGGGCATCCGTTAGGATGTAGACAAAGTTACTTTGCTGGCATTTCCTGTATTTTCTCTTTGTCAATTAATAGAAAACCGCGCCAGATACATGAATTACTTCGTCTTTGCTAACAAGAACAGATTTTCTACGATACTGCTACTTTCTGGTAAATGCAAGTCAGTGTAAACGGGACAGAAAAATAACATGATCCGAGTCCAGCTATTGAGATTATCGGGCGGAACACTGGCCCCCACCTGCAGCGCATTCCCGCCCCCGGAATTCCCATTGGGCGTCTTCAATGGGAAGTCCCATTGACAAGCAGCACAGCGAACGGCGCATCGTTGAGAAACACGCCGCTGGGGGAACCGGAGAATCCAGTCCGAGATTTCCCATTGGAGCCACCCCACACCGCTCAGAAACCCGTGGGCGGCGGAACATAGCTGGCGGGAAAAGAAAATCGCAAAGAGTCAGACACGCGGCGGCGGAGGCGCAACCCGGCCGAGAAACCCGATGCTGGGGTCCGGACAATCCACGCCATTTGAAGCGCATATTTCTGTCACCATGCGTTTCAGCGATTGTCGAAAAAGAAACATAATTAAATGACAGACATTATATGAGAAAGTTAACAATCCGAGCCTGTAGAAAATGTAGTTCTGTGTCTCAATCTTACCGGGTATGGGAGCCAGGCAGGAAAGTGCTGGTAAATCCGCAATTAATTCAATCATTAGCATGTTAAATAGCAAATCATGGTTTCTGGGCTGAATTACCTGCGCATGCGCTTTACTCTTCTTTCAAATTAATTAGCTGTTATTCCATTCGGAGAAATGTGTATTTAACTGATCAACATTAAATTTGGCAGAAATAAACATATTACCTGAACCATAATAGTAAGGTCCTGTGGAAAAAAACAGAACAATGTTTATCTTCTCTACAAGATGCATCATAAAATTGGTCTTTGTTGTAAGTATTGTTCCAAACGCTCTGTTGGCATAATCGTGTACATTACCCATTCATAAACTTCAAATAATTATTCTTGCAAGTATAGAACCCCGAGACACTGGAACCAAACAGTGAAATATACTTTCATTAGTATAACTTTTTAAAATATTACAACGGGAAGCTGAACGACAGGCATTAAGCATTGGATTTTCCTTCGGTTTCTCTGTATTTCTATCAAAGGGATGGAAACTACGTGTTCGTAATAGTCTCCTGACGATTCATTGATATAATGCTGGACGCCATTACGAATATTATCTTAATTTAAACTCTCTTAACGTCTGAATGTATCTTCGGAACGAAAGAAATGTGCCCACTGAAAATGAATGAAAATGTATTATCTATTTTACGACTATATTTTTTCAGTTTGCGTGTGCAATCTAACGGCAGCCATTTTATGGAGCATACGCGTCTCCATCACTTAGATTCGAGATAGGTCTAAAGCAGTACGGTTGAACCTTGTACATTTTAGTCTCTCATTCAGAGAAGAATGGCGGAGCCTCATAGCAGAGGCATGGGCAATGTAGCCCATCAGGCACGTGTTTGCACTTTGGCCATGTACGGAGGCCATCTGCCCTCATGTTATGCAGAATACCTCATACTGTTCCTATGCAAGGGTATTCCAAAAACCTTTAGTTGGAAGTTGTTGGCGCATTTTCTGTCACTAGCCTTTCAGCCACTGTGTTTCCAGGCATTCTCGTGTAACAGTCTTCTCGTCCTCACTTGCTGCAATTTACCAACGTGTGAACAGTGATTAATTACTGACTACGACTTTTCAAAATGTTATAATTTACAATGAGTTTGCAGAAGCTACTCGAATGTCCTAGTTTATCGATCTTACGCAAATCCCTCAGACTTGGCAACGTCTGATAAAATTTCGTCAAAACATTCATGGTCTTCAGTAATTCCGACAATAATGTAGTTTTAGCACAAATTAAACGTGAATAAAGATTAATGAATGTTTATATTGTGTTCTTTCAATTGCAATGCATTCTTAAATTTGTAAAGCCCAGCGTCCTAAAATCGTTTTACTAATATGATTTAACAAATTCTGCAGAATCCTAAGATCGCTTTGGAGAAAATGAACAACTATAAACTCATTGAATTGATTGTTTAGAAAATCTCTGATAAGATTTATTTTTCTCTCTCGCATGTTGCATGTAGATCTGTCCTACGTGTGATCAAAGGTACAAGTAGGCAACTTATACTTGGGTTTCCACTTCCCTGTGAGTTAAATGTATCGGGTGATCTGGCCATGTTTCCAGAAGCACCTCGTTACGTTAAAATGATGGGTGTTCTTGGTTATGATCAGAAATGCACCCTACCTTCTTTAAGTAAGCCAGGTTAGAAATATTAATTTTTTTGAGGGGAAACTGCCAGAACATGCCGTAAATAAATTACAGTATTAATCAGCAGTGAATATGCAAGCAATTGATGTTTCGCAATGCTTGAATTAGCGTCAATACAACGCGTAACAGCAACTGGATGGGCTTCTGGTGTCGAGATTAACGTAAACTGTCTGTTTTATTCATTTAGGTGAAGCAAATGTTTACGAACTTACTTCATTCACTATGCACTAACAATTCAGGAGCTGATACATTGTGCATATTTGTTTCCCTATCGTACCATTCTCCCTGAATTGAGGGTGACCCGTGCCTCAAAGAGCATGACACACTGTTCAAAATCATCGTCTCTCATTCTGAGGAGACTCACAGATCTTTCGAGCAACAGCGTGGGCAGTCTGCCCTCTCATGCATAGCGTCACCTCTTCGGCGGCACGGTCGTGCAGCGATTAGCACTACTGCCTCATGGCCGTTGGATCCAAGTTTGATCCCGGTGCCGGGTCACTGCCCATGGACAATTTGCACATTCTCCCGCGCCTGCGTGGCTCCCACAGCCACAACCGGAAGATGTGTTGAGTAGATTGCTTGGCCACCTTTAATTGGATTTTTGTTTAAATGCATACCAACTGCTGCTCTCATTTATTACTTTTGTTATACTGCCTGGTATTATTATTTTCGAGTAAACAGATTTTTTTTTAAATGACAGGAAGTCAACTTAATGAATTAAATAAATTACCGAAACCGCCGTGGTGGTGGTGAGATCCTGTGGAACAAAAGTATCAATATGAACATTTTCCACGAAATCCATGATAACATTAATATTACATGAGTACTGTATGACGAATTCGTGTTGCAAATAGTGTGTTGAGCTAGACGTGTACAACCAGAATTCATTTTATTATTCAGATGGTATTCACTCCTAAGTATCTATTCTATTGTACCTTCAGTTCCTTCGTTACAATTTTAGGCTTTTTACCTTGATGTTTTGACTCGTACTTCAAGCTCTAACTTTCCCAGGGTTTTCCGATTTTCCTTTTGAAGTTCGCTGCAATATTTGCTATCAGTATCGTTTAAGACACTGCTTTCGAGATAATCGCAGGGCAGCAGAACCTTCCGGGCCTGCCATCCTCCCATTTCTACACAACTGACAGGTTTGTTTGCTGATTATCTACGCTCCCGCGAATTTCTCGAGGAATTAAGGGCGATGGAGAGAGAGCGGGTAAATGGAGTTGAAATCAGCCATGATTGAATGGTGGAGTGGACTCGATGGGCCGAATGGCTCCTATGTCTTATGGTCTTATTAACGTATTTACTCAATATGTGCACTCAAAATGTTGTTCCCATCTGGAATAAGTTCTTATAATGTACTGGAATATCTCAGGTTTTCCACATGTGTGAAGTCCCTCTGACCTGCCAGACTCCGCAAAAGTATCTTCGCACAACTTTCAAGGGCGCCAGAGTCGTGCCAAATAATTCATTCCTTCAATGGGAATGCTTACTTCAACTATCCTTAACTAGTAATTGGTCCAAATGTAAAGTAATCTTTTTCTTTAGCAATACCAATGTCTCCAGCCTATGATCCTAAAATATTTTTTAACTTTAATGTTGCATCCAATTATACAGCGCCCAACAACTGAATGCAATAGAATCCCTACATGCAGTGTGAGGCATTTTGCCCCATCGAGTGTGTACCCATACACAGAAAAAGCACCTTATCTTGGCCCACTCTCCCACGCTATTCTCGTAGCCCCACCGAACCTGCACACTAAGAGGAATTTAACATGGCCAAGCCACGGAACTTCCACACATTTGGATTTGGGAGGAAACCGGAGCGCCCAGACAGTTATCCAAGGCCGGAATTACACCCGGGCCCCTGGTATTGTGAACCAGCAGTGCTAACCATTGGGCCATCTGTCTTGGTGTAAAGGAATGTCAAAAAATTCAATGCAGCATTTTTCTTACCGTGAGAACTGTGACCATGATCTGCAATGGAACAAAACATGCTGTTAACGTCTCGAGATAAGCAGCTGGTGGACTACATTTTTAACATGATTTGATTTGGTGCATCCATAGACACATCCAGGGCTTCACAGGAAAAATAGATGATCATTGATCGTGAAATAAATCATGCACGTACATCACTGAGAGAAAATATGTTCTGATGATCCCATTTTTAAAAATTGAATGCTAACTATGACAAAAAGTGCTGGAAGCCATTTCCCATTGAGTTATGTTTGAGAAGACAAATTATAACTCTTAAACGAGAAATGCTTATATCTTAGATGATGCACAGTATGTAGTTTGGGCCTCCTTGAAAATGCGTCAATGTATAGCAAATGGAGGACGAATGTAGAATTTGCAAATTCCGTATGTTCTCTAATTCCAAGACTAATGAAATAAAATTATTTGAAGCTCCCCCGAGGGGTGAGATTTTTCTCCATTAAAAGGAATTCACAACGACCTAATCTTTCAGAAGTGTTGGTGCGTTTGCTTTTATCTCTCTGTCTATTTCATGTACATTTCCATAACTGGCAGTAATGCTCATATTTGGAAAACCACTTAGTCTTCATCAGAAACTGCGTGTTTTTGAACTCTAGATTATTTGTTTTGGTTGCACCCATGGTTGAGGATATTTTTTTCACTTTTTGCGTTAAAGCTACTAATTGACAAACGCAAAATCCAGCTTTTCACTTTTTAACTCAGATAGCAAATTTGACATTTCAGGGCAATACTTGTGTCTCACTAACAATGACAAAGGCTGCTTATCGCCCTTCTTATGACATCAGTTTAGATAATGTCTCATTGTTATTCAAAAAAGCAGAAGTCGTTGAAATTTAACAACGTGAATAGTTAAGCAAACCTTTGATCTCGTTCATGTATTTTTGATTGTTCCTGTGCCTAGATCTATCGCACTGTCTAACATATGGTATATTTGAACAAGAGGATCATAGCGACACAGGAATTAGGAGCAGAAGTGGACAATTCAGCCCTTCGAACCTTCTCCTCCATTCAATCAGAACATGGCTGATCTCGAAGTCACCTCCCTACCTGCTCCTCATATCCCGTTAACCTGTTCTTTTTTTTCATCAGAAATATATCATTCTCCTTCAGGAAACAATTTAATGACTCTGATTCAACCGCACAATGGGGTAGCGGTTTGCTAAAGCTCACATTCCTCTGCAAGAAGTAGTTCCTCCTCATCTCACTTCTAAATCTACCGGTTCCATCTGTGATCTCTCGTCCCAGCTTTATCTACAAGGTGGAACATTTGGTCTACGTTTGCTTAATAAATCCCTGTTAGCATCTTATATACCTCGGTTATATCCCCTCTCATCTTCTAAACTCCAGCGAGTGTCAGCACAAACGGTTTAATATCTCAATTTATTTGGTGCCATCTAAATTCATGGCAAGTCCCTCAGCACCTAAACAGTGCTTTGTTGCGGGGTCTCTATGCAACCATTTCTGAGCCTGATCGTTGAACAGCGGTGCTTCCTTGGCTCGTAGCTATTTCTGCCTATGTCTCTTACATTCTCCCCTACTTGGAAGCAAGATTGTTTTCCTCTTCCCTGTGAGTAAATTGATCTGATATGTGCTCCAAGCATAAACTTGGGATGTTAAGATTTTGGGCTATCTTTGTCAGGAGTTAAAAGGTTTCCTTCCAGCTTCTCAAATTAACGTTTGTGCGATGAGTTTAAAAATAAAACAGAGATTTTCTACCTTGTTTCAGGAAAGTGTTGGGTAATGCCACAGCATAAAAATTATAAGACAGAGCACATACAGTCCATTAACAGTTTGCAACGCGTGAATTATAATCTATGCGAAGCACGACGGTTAATGGAAGGGTTTTGCGTTTAGATATCAACAATCCACTTTTACCTCAGACTGCCTGTTATTATTACTCTCGATGAGGCAAATATATAAGTCGATAATGTATTACATGGAGGAATGAAGTTACTTTGAAGACGATCATAATCATCCCATGTTACGCGAAGACAGTTCTATTAACTGAGCTCTAATTTAAAATATACATTCTAACACCATTCATGATATATTCATGGTTTTACAAATGATGGAAAAATTGGATTTTAACGAAAGCATAAATTTCCATTCTGGTCTGTTTCACTGCGAATTCTATTCTTCTTTAAAATACTTCTTTAGAGAAATCCGAAAACCCAGACACCATGTCCGGGTCTTTGAGCCGCCGAGTGCAGCAATGGTTTCGAGCGAGCAAAATATCACGGAAGCCAGAGAAACGGGATTTGCGAGGGTAGGATGCCAGCATACAATTTCACCCACCCCCTGCATTTCGTGATACGAATCCCACCCAGAAAGGTCGAGGTAGGGGGGAAATGTTGAAATTCCATATCATATCATGACCGTGCCACTCAGCTGTAATGTCCCCCGATGATCAACAATCTACCACTGGCACCGCAACACCTAATCGGAGGGTTTTACAACACCTTATTTTTTAATAACGGAAACCACAGAACCTCAATCGCAAAGGTGAGCTCATAGATAAATGGCCCTTGAGCTCAGGAAGTGGGTCCCCAGAAAGATGTAATGCGAAAAGCCTGAACAGATAGGGTGCAAAAAGACAGGTTTGACGCAGTGACACAGGTGGTGTAGCATTTACATAAGCCGCGCCATGTTACCTAGAACAGTATGTAATGAAACCTACGAGGGAACAAGCGGTCCTAGATCTGGTCCTGTGTAATGAGACAGGATTGATTCAGGTTCTCATAGTTAGGGATCCTCTCGGAAGGAGCGATCACAATATGGTGGAATTTAAAATACAGATGGAGGGTGAGAAGGTAAAATCAAGCACCGGTGTTTTGTGCTTAAACAAAGGAGATTACAATGGGATGAGAGAAGAACTAGCTAAGGTAGACTGGGAGCAAAGACTTTATGGTGAAACAGTTGAGGAACAGTGGAGAACCTTCCAAGTGATTTTTCACAGTTCTCAGCAAAGGTTTATACCAACAAAAAGGAAGGACGGTAAAAAGAGGGAAAATCGACCGTGGATATCTAAGGAAATAAGGGAGAGTATCAAATTGAAGGAAAAAACATACAAAGTAGCAAAGATTAGTGGGAGGCTAGAGGACTGGGAAATCTATAGGGGGCAACAGAAAGCTACTAAAAAAGCTATAAAGAAGAGTAAGATAGATTATGAGAGTAAACTTGCTCAGAATATAAAAACAGATAGGAAAAGTTTCTACAAATACATAAAACAAATAAGAGTGGCTAAGGTAAATATTTGTCCTTTAGAGGATGAGAAGGGAGATTTAATAATGGGAGATGAGGAAATGGCTCAGGAACTGAACAGGTTTTTTGGGTCGGTCTTCACAGTGGAAGACACAAATAACATGCCAGTGACTGATGGAAATGAGGCTATGACAGGTGAGGACCTTGAGAGGATTGTTATCACCAAGGAGGTAGTGATAGGCAAGCTAATGGGGCTAAAGGTAGACAAGTCTCCTGGATCAGATGGAATGCATCCCAGAGTGCTAAAAGAGATGGCTAGGGAAATTGCAAATGCACTAGTGATAATTTACCAACATTCACTAGACTCTGGGGTGGTCCCGGCGGATTGGAAATTAGCAAACGTGACACCACTGTTTAAAAAAGGAGGTAGGCAGAAAGCGGGTAATTATAGGCCAGTGAGCTTAACTTCGGTCGTAGGGAAGATGCTGGAATCTATCATCAAGGAAGAGATAGCGAGGCATCTGGATGGAAATTGTCCCATTGGACAGACGCAGCATGGGTTCATAAAGGGCAGGTCGTGCCTAACTAATTTAGTGGAATTTTTTGAGGACATTAACAGTGCGGTAGATAACGGGGAGCCAATGGATGTGGCCTATCTGGATTTCCAGAAAGCCTTTGACAAGGTGCCACACAAAAGGTTGTTGCATAAGATAAAGATGCATGGCATTAAGGGGAAAGTAGTAGCATGGATAGAGGATTGGTTAATTAATAGAAAGCAAAGAGTGGGGATTAATGTGTGTTTCCCTGGTTGGCAATCAGTCGCTAGTGGTGTCCCTCAGGGATCAGTGTTGGGCCCACAACTGTTCACAATTTACATAGATGATTTGGAGTTGGGGACCAAGGGCAATGTGTCCAAGTTTGCAGACGACACTAAGATAAGTGGTAAAGCAAAAAGTGCAGAGGATACTGGAAGTCTGCAGAGGGATTTGGATAGGCTACGTGAATGGGCTAGGGTCTGGCAGATCGAATACAATGTTGACAAATGTGAGGTTATCCATTTTGGTAGGAATAACAGCAAAAGGGATTATTATTTAAATGATAAAATAGTAAAACATGCTGCTGTGCAGAGAGACCTGGGTGTGCTAGTGCATGAGTCGCAAAACGTTGGTTTTCAGGTGCCACAGGTGATTAAGAAGGCAAATGGAATTTTGTCCTTCATTGCTAGAGGGATGGAGTTTAAGACTGGGGAGGTTCTTCTGCAATTGTATAAGGTGTTAGTGAGGCCACACCTGGAGTATTGTGTTCAGTTTTGGTCTCCTTACTTGAGAAAGGACGTACTGGCACTGGAGGGGGTGCAGAGGAGATTCACTAGGTTAATCCCAGAGCTGTAGGAGTTGGATTACGAGGAGAGGTTGAGTAGACTGGGACTGTACTCGTTGGAATTTAGAAGGATGAGGGGGGGATCTTATAGAAACATATAAGATTATGAAGGGAATAGATAGGATAGATGCGGGCAGGTTGTTTCCACTGGCGGGTGAAAGCAGAACTAGGGGGCATAGCGTCAAAATAAGGGGAAGTAGATTTAGGACTGAGTTTAGGAAGAACTTCTTCACCCAAAGGGTTGTGAATCTATGGAATTCCTTGCCCAGTAAAGCAGTAGAGGCTCCTTCATTAAATGTTTTTAAGATAAAGATAGGTAGTTTTTTGAAGAATAAAGGGATTAAGGGTTATGGTGTTCGGGCCGGAAAGTGGAGCTGAGTCCACAAAAGATCAGCCATGATCTCATTGAATGGTGGAGCAGGATCGAGGGGCTAGGTGGCCTACTCCCGCTCCTAGTTCTTATGTTCTTATGTTGCCTGTGACGGCGTTTGGGCGGCCTCTGAGGTCACGCAGCCTCGAGGGCCCTGAAGTGCCTTTGGAGTGCTGAGGTATGGCAGCATTAGCCTGCTCAGTGCGCGAGGTTGGAGCTGGAATGGTCAACGAGAGGATGGAGTCTGACGAACCGGACACTCACAGAGCCTCACGGCTGGAAGGCCCTGAGCTGTTGACCAGTTCGAGGCTGCAGTACCTCCAAGGACGCCCAAACTGTTGATCAGTTCTCTTCCTCCACCCCCCGCCCCCACCAGCACCAAGGGTGCACGGGAGCCCCTGACTGCCTCCTTGTGGCAGCTGAAGAAAAAATAATACTCGGGTTATAGTTCATGAACATCCCGATCTTGCCATGAATGATCGGCTCCTATGTCCCCACGTCTCCTGCCCTTGCTGCCTGCTTTATGTTATTTCTAGCAGGGCGTGCAGAAAATGTCGAGGGAGTGTTATCTTCCCTGTTACTTAAATGCAGTAGTTGACCCAATGATTTCATCGGAAACAGCGAGGGCTCATAATGAGTTTAGTGGCAAAAGCGGTAACCTGGCCTTGCAGCTTCTAAAAGGTGCGGCGCTTTTTTGCGCGTTATACGCCTGGTCAGTTGCCACGCACTTGCTGTACGTTTTACAGGCTTCTCATAGAAATATAGAAACCCTACAATGAAAATGGAAGACGTTCGGCCCATCCACCTAGCAATTGGACAACCGGAGCAATTCAGCGTGGACAGTCCATCTAACCTGCATGCTTTTTCACTTTTGTTAAAATAAAATCCACTATGAGACATATCATGGGAGCATCGGTTCACTAAATACGTTGGACTTTCGGATGGAAGTCAATGGCCAGCTGGACACAAAACGAAACTTATTTGAGACTCACTATCGGGAATATATTTCATGTCGAGATATCAATCGCTATGTTCCTCAGAGAAGTTGGTATTACGAAACGAAACATTAATTGAATGGTTTGCGATGATACCGTCACTATCGCCGCGGAGAGAAGACACAGATCAGGGTTAACTTTGATTGCAGAGAATTATGCATTTAAATAAAATAATGGCGTGGAATCCCGTCAGTGCAGAAAGAGGTCACCGACCCTCCTAAAGAGCACGGTTATCTCGGGCCACTCCCCCCCACTATCCCTGTAATTAAACGAAACGTTTGGATATTAATGAGCAATTTACAAAGGCCAATTCAGCTAACCTGCACACCTTTGAGCACAAAGCGCCAATTTAGTATGGCCAATCCATCGAAACCTCACATCTGCAGACCTACAGCAATGTGGTTGACCCCTACATGCACTCTTAAATGGCCTGCCAAGTCATTATGCTGTCTTCAACCTCTAAGAAAACACAAATAAATAAAGCAGACGGAACACGTGGCATCGCACTGCGCAATGGAAATGATAACGGCAAATCCAGGCCTGTGGACCCTGAAAGACACTCCTTACTAATAGTCGGGGGCCTGTGCTAAACTGGTGAGAGCTGTCACAAGCAACACCCTGGCATAGTCAAGTAACAGACAGAGCGACCCGATTCCACACAAACGTATCAGATCTAAGCCCTGCAGTCCCGCGACCTTCAGCTGAGAATGGTGGTGAACAATTAAGCAATTCATTGGAGGAGGATCGGCCATAAGTATCCTCATGCTGAATTATGAAGGAGCCCAGCACGTCGTGCAAAAGACAAGGCTGCAGCATTCGCAACAGTATTCAGCCAGAAGTGCCGAGTCGGTGGTCCAATTCGGTCTTCTCCAGAGGTTCCCAGCATCACAGGTGTCAATGTTCTGCCAAAACGATTCTCTGCACGTGATAACAGGAACCTTCTGAAGGCACTGAATATTGCAAAGGCTATGGATCCTTCTATTCCTGCAATAGTTCTAATGACCTTTGCTCCAGAACTTGCCGCACCCCTAACCAAGTTGCTGCAGTCCAGCTGCAGCATTGGCTTGTACACGGCCAATGCTGCAGCTGGACACACGAAACAGGACAAATCTAACCCAGCCAATTACCGCCCTGTCAGTCTACTCTGCACCATCAGCAATGTGATGGAAGAGTCATCAACACTGCTCTGAAGCAGCATTTATGCAGAAATAACCTGCTCACTGAAATTCAGTTTTGGGTCCGTTTCGGTCACTCAGCTCCTGATCGCATTACAGCAAACATGGACGAAAGAGCAGAATGTCAGAGATGAGGAATTGGCGACTTCTCTTGACATCGAGTCAGCATTTGACCGAGTATGGCAAGAGGTGTCCTAGTAAAGCTGGAGTCAATAGTAATCAGCGGAAAAATTTCCAGTTGTTGCAGTAATGCCTGGCACAAAGGAAGATGGTTCTGGTGATTGGAGGCCAACTATTTCAGCTACAGGATATCACTGAAGTAGTTCCTCAGGGTGGTGTCCTAGGCCCAGCCATCTTCCGCTAATTTCATCATTGACTGCCCTTCCAACAGTAGGTCAGTTTTGGGGAGTTTCACAGCTAACTGTATAATGTTACAACACCAGGTTAAAGTCCAACAGGTTTGTTTCGATGTCACTAGCTTTCGGAGCGCTGCTCCTTCCTCAGGTGAATGAAGAGGTATGTTCAGCATCATTCAAGACTCCTCGGATAATGAACTAGTCCATGTCCAAATGCAGCATGACCTAGACAATACCCAGGCTTAGTCTGACAAGTGGCAAGTTATATTAACTCCACACAAGTGCCAGGCAATGGCCATCTCCCACAAGAGAGGCAATCACCATCGCCCGTTGACATTCAATGACATTGTCATCGCTAAATTGTCCACAATCAACATCCTGGGGTTATCATTGATCATAAACTTAACTGTACTTGCCATAGTATACTGTGGCTGTCAGAGCTGGTCAAAGACTAGGATTCCTAGGGCGAGTGTTCTGGTCTCACCCCTGACCCCAAAGCCTGTCCACTATCTACAAGACACAAGTCAGGAGTGCACCTGAATGCTCTCCATTCGCATTGCTGAGTGCATCTCCACGCAAGAAGCTCGACATCATTAAGGATAATGAACTGGCTGGGCAACAGGAGACAGAGAGTAGTGGTGGAAGGGAGTGTCTCAAAATGGAGAAATGTGACTAGTGGTGTTCCACAGGGACCCGTGCTCGGACCACTGTTGTTTGTGATATACATAAATGATCTGCACGAAGGTATAGGTGGTCTGATTAGCAAGTTTGCAGATGATACTAAGATTGGTGGAGTTGCAGATAGCGAGGGGGACTGTCAGAGAATACAGGAAAATATTGATAAATTGGAGAGTTGGGCAGAGAAATGGCAAATGGAGTTCAATCCAGGCAAATGCGAGGTGATGCATTTTTAAAGATCCAATGCAACAGCGGACTATCAGGTCAATGGAAGAGTCCTGGGGAAAATTGATGTACAACGAGAACGGGGAGTTCAGGTCCATTGTACCCTGAAGGTGGCAACGTAGGTCGATAGAGTGGTCAAGAAGGCATACAGCATGCTTGCCTTCATCGGACGGGGTACTGAGTACAAGAGTCGGCAGGTCATGTTACAGTTGTATAGGACTTTGGTTCGGCCACATTTGGAATACTGCGTGCAGTTCTGGTCGCCACATTACCAGAAGGATGTGGATGCTATAGAGTGGGTGCAGAGGAGGTTTACCAGGATGTTGCCTGGTATGGAGGGTGCTAGCTATGAAGAGAGGTTGAGTAGATTAGGATTGTTTTCGTTGGAAGTACGGAGGTTGAGGGGGGACCTGATTGAGGTCTACAAAACTATGAGAGGTATGGACAGGGAGGCAGCAAAAATCTTTTTCCAAGAGGTAAGGGTCACGATTTCACGGAGAGAGGGGGAAAGTTCAAGGGAGATGTGCGTGGAAAGTTTTTTACGCAGAGGGTGGTGGGTGCCTGGAACGCTTTGCCAGCGGAGGTGGTAGAGGCGGGCACGATAGCATCATTTATGATGCATCTAGACAGATATGTGAACGGGCGGGGAACAGAGGGAAGTAGAACCTTGGAAAATGGGCGACAGGTTTAGATAGCGGATCTGGATCGGCGCAGGCTGGGAGGGCCGAAGGGCCTGTTCCTGTGCTGTAATTTTCTTTGTTCTTTGTTCTAAACCCGAGATGGCCACCATCAAACAACAAAGAACAAAGAAATGTACAGCACAGGAACAGGCCCTTCGGCCCACCAAGCCCGTGCCGACCATGCTGCCCGACTAAACTACAATCTTCTACACTTCCTGGGTCCGGATCCCTCTATTACCAACCTATTCATGTATTTGTCAAGATGCCCCTTAAATATCACTATCGTCCCTGCTTCCACCACGTCCTCCGGTAGCGAGTTCCAGGCACCCACTACCCTCTGCGTAAAAAACTTGCCTCGAACATCTACTCTAAACTTTGCCCCTCTCACCTTAAACCTATGCCCCCTAGTAATTGACCCCTCTACCCCGGGGAAAAGCCTCTGACTATCCACTCTGTCTATGCCCCTCATAATGTTGTAGACCTCTATCAGTTCGCCCCTCAACCTCCTTCGTTCCAGTGAGAACAAACAGAGTTTATTCAACCGCTCCTCATAGCTAATGCCCTCCATACCAGGCAACATTCTGGTAAATCTCTTCTGCAACCTCTCGAAAACCTCCACATCCTTCTGGTAGTGCAGCGACCAGAATTGAACACTATACTCCAAGTGTGGCCTAACTAAGGTTCTATACAGCTGCAACATGACTTGCCAATTCTTATACTCAATGCCCCGGCCAATGAAGACAAGCATGCCGTATGCCTTCTTGACTACATTCTCCACCTGTGTTGCCCCTTTCAGTGACCTGCGGACCTGTACTCCTAGATCTCTTTGACTTTCAATACTCTTGAGGGTTCTACCATTCACTGTATATTCCCCACCTGCATTAGACCTTCCAAAACGCATTACCTCACATTTGTCCGGATTATACTCCATCTGCCATCTCTCCGCCCAAGTCTCCAAACAATTTAAATCCTGCTGTATCCTCTGACAGTCCTCATCATTATCCACAATTCCACCAATCTTTGTGTCGTCTGCAAACTTACTAATCAGACCAGTTACATTTTCCTCCAAATCATTTATATGTACTACAAACAGCAAAGGTCCCAGCGCTGATCCCTGTGGAACACTACTGATCACAGCCCTCCAATTAGAAAAGCATCCTTCCATTGCTACTCTCTGCCTTCTATGACCTAGCCAGTTCTGTATCCACCTTGCCAGCTCACCCCTGATCCCGTGTGACTTCACCTTTTGTACTAGTCTACCATGAGGGACCTTGTCAAAGGCCTTACTAAAGTTCATATAGACAACATCCACTGCCCTACCTGCATCAATCATCTTAGTGACGTCCTCGAAAAACTCTATCAACTTAGTGAGACACGACCTCCCCTTCACAAAACCATGCTGCCTCTCACTAATACGTCCATTTGTTTCCCAATGGGAGTAGCTCCTGTCTCGAAGAATTCTCTCCAGTAATTTCCCTACCACTGAAGTAAGGCTCACCGGCCTGTACTTCCCTGGATTATCCTTGCTACCCTTCTTAAACAGAGGAACAACATTGGCTATTCTCCAGTCCTCCAGGACATCGCCTGAAGACAGTGAGGATCCAAAGATTTCTGTCAAGGCCTCAGCAATTTCCTCTCCAGCCTCCTTCAGTATTCTGGGGTAGATCCCATCAGGCCCTGGGAACTTATCTACCTTAATATTTTTAAAGACACCCAACACCTCGTCTTTTTGGATCTCAATGTGACCCAGGCTATCTACACACCCTTCTCCAGACTCAACATCTACCAATTTCTTCTCTTTGGTGAATACTGATGCAAAGTATTCATTTAGTACCTCGCCCATTTCCTCTGGCTCCACACATAGATTCCCTTGCCAATCCTTCAGTGGGCCAACCCTTTCCCTGGCTACCCGCTTGCTTTCTATTACGTGTAAAAAGCCTTGGGATTTTCCTTAACCCTATCGAGAAGGGCAAGGGCAGCTGATACCTAGGAACCCCACCACCTTTCAATTTTTATTTTTATCTCAACACATCTTTGGACAAGAAGTTATCTCTAAGAAGAGAAATTGCGAACTTCAGACAATGACTGAATATAGTAGACTCCTTACAGTGCAAAGGAGGCTATTCGGCTGTATCGAATCAGCATGGACGGTCCAAAAGAGCACGCTACTTGGCCGTCTCCCCCGCCCGATCCCCGAAACCCGACCGAACCCGCATATCTTTCGACACGAAGGGACAATTGAGCATGGCCAGTCCACCGAACCTGCACATCGTTGGATTGGGAGAGGAAACCGGAGCACTCAGGGAAACCCACAGATACACGGGAAGAACGTGCAATCCGCACACAGACAATCACCCAAGCCTGGGCCCCTGGTGCTGTGAGGCAAGTGTGCTAACCACTGTGTCACCTGCCGTGGAGTAAACGAGTGCCAAATAATTCACTGCAGCATTTTCTTACCATGAGAACCATGGCCATGACCTGCAATAGAACAAAAGGAAATCCCGTTAACATCTGGACATGAGCATTTGGTGAACTACATTTTTCACACAAATTGATTTGGTGCATCCATAGGCACGTGTAGATCATTATAGTAAAACGGAAGATTATAATTGAGCTTAAAAGAAAACATGCCCGCGCACCACAGAGATGAAACATTTTCTGATAATCTCATTTTTTCATATGGAATCCTAACTATGAAAACAAAATGCTCTGAAGCCATTACTTACTGAGTTGTGTTCGTGCAGCTAAATTATAAGTGAGACGCCTTCATATCTTAGATGATGCACAGTAAGTCGTTTAGGCCTCTTTGAAATTGCATCAATGAATAGCAAGTGGCGGACCAATTTGGAATCTGCAAATTACATATACTGTCTATTTCCAAACTTAATTATATTTAATGGAAGCTCCCCCGAAACGTGAGCTTATTCTCCATAGTTTTCTTTTTTCAATTTACTTCATTTTTTCATTTCATTTCATTTAGCGTGGCCAATCCATGTACCCTGCACATCTTTGAGTTGTGGGGCGAAATCCACGCAAACACATGGAGAATGTGAAAACTCCACACGGACAGTGACCCAGAGTCGGGATCGAACCTGGGACCTCGGCGCAGTGAGACAGCAGTGTTAACCACTGCGCCACCGTGCTGCCCCGATTCTAAACAAAATTGATATTACAGATGCCTACGTTTTTCAGAAACGTTAACGCGTATTTATCCGAGTGTTTTTATCTCTGTGGCCTGTGAGCAGAAGCATCGCTTGTGTATTGTACACATTTCCATAAATGGCAGCATCGCCCATACATGGAAAACCGCACAGTGTTCACAAAAAATGATGTGCTCTTGGAATTTACGTGGCGACCTCAGCTATTAAACAGTGCATGGCTGCGGACTTGCTGTGGAACCATTTCTGAGCCTGATCATTAAGCTTCGATGCTTCCTTGACTCGAAATAATTCCTGCCTTTGTGTCTTACATTCTGCCACTACTTGGAAGCAAGCCTTATATTCCACTTCCCTGTGACTGAATTGATCTGATAACATACGTTTGCTCCAACCATGAACTTGTGATGTTAAGATTCGGACGTTCTTTGTTCGGGGTTGAAAGGTTTCCTGGCAACTTCTAAGGTTAAGGTTTGTGCGATAATTCGAAAGATCAATCAGATATTTGCTGCCTTGTTTCAGTGAAGTGCTGAAACTGCCACAGCGTAACTATTACCATCCAGAGCACATGGAGCCCATTAACAGTCTGCAACGCGTGAATTATTGGAAATGCAAAGCATGGCGGTTAATTTAATGGGTTTGCGTTCAGAGACTTTCCACTTTTATTTTAGACTGCCTGCTTTTATTCCTCTCCGTGAGGCAAATAGATAATATATTACATAGAGTAACTGACTTAATGTGAAGACGATCATAGGCATCTCATGTGAAGTCAGGACATTTCTGTTCACTGAACTCCAATTTAAAATACACGCTCTCGGGCCGCACGGTGCCGCAGTAGTTAGCACGGCTGCCTCAGGGCAAGGAAGTCCCGTCCCAGGTTCGATCCCAGCCCTGGGTCACTATCCCCGTGCACATTCTCCCCGTGTGTGCCTAGGTTTCGCCCCCACAACCCAAATATGTGCATGCTAAGTGGATTGACCAGACTAAATTGTCCCTTAATTGGAACAAAATGTATTGGGTACTCTAAATGTATTTATTTTAAATGCGCATTCTAACACCATTGCATGATATATTCATGGTTTTGAAAATGATGGATAACTTAGATTTTTACAGGGCGGCATGCGGCGCAGTGGTTAGCACTGGGACTGCGGTACTGAGGAACCAGGTTCGAATCCCGGTCACTGTCCGTGTGGAGTTTGCACATTCTCCCCATGTCTGCTTGGGTTTCGCCCCCGCAACCCAAAGATGTGCAGGTTAGTTGGATTGACTACGCTAATTTGCCACTTAACTAGAGAAAAATGATTGGAGACTCTAAATTTTTTTTAAAATAAACTTGGATTTTTGCGATCGCAGACAAATTGATATTCTTGTTTGTTTATTTGCAAATACTGTTATTCTTTACTACACTTTTAGGACAAATCCTAAAATCCGGACTCCACGGCCGGCATTTTGAGCCGCTGATTTCAGCAACTGGTCGAGTGAGCAAAATATCACGGGAGCCAAGGAAAGGGTGTTCCGAGGGCGAGGTGTGGGCGGTAAAGGTCGGGGAGAGGGGGGGGGAGGGTTGCGGGGCGATGGAATTCCCAGTTATATCACTACCCCGCACGCCGCTACAATCTCCCCCGATAATCAACAAGCTGCCTCAGGAGTTACTACATCAAGCCACAGGGATTTACATCAGCTTGTTTCAGACGGGAACCCCGAGGCCTCACTTACCAAGGGAGTTCAGAGATTATGGCCATTGAGATCAGGCGGTGGGTCCTGGGAGAGATGTAATGCGAAAATCATGGACAAATAGGGTGCAACCTAGTGCTCACCCGGTGCAACTAAATTAAATTCAGGTGTTGTCTGTGATTACTTTCGGCGCCCTCGGCGCACTTCAGCCGAGAGGGCCCTGGCGTGCCTTTCGGGGGCTGAGGTATGGCAGCTTTCGCCTGCTCAATGTGCGAGGTTGGAGCTGGAATGGCCAGCAAAGGGATGGTCAGACGGACCGGGCACTCCAGAGCCTCATGGTTGGAAATCCATGGGCTATTGACCAGCCTCTCCTCCCCACTTCGGGTGCACGGGGGCTCCTGGCTGCCAACCTGTGATAGAGCGGCGGATGGAACGGACAAAGGGTAGAGAATATTTCATGAATAACCGGATGTTGCCAAGAATGGTCAACGTTTCGTGTCCCTTGTTTCCTGCTTGATCTTATTTCTAGAAGGGCGTGCAGGAAATGAGTGTTCACATTCCCGTCAATTAAATGCAAAACTTGATCTTGTCATTTCATACCAATCACTTTGTGATCTTCATGAGTTTAATGGAAAAAGAGGTAACCGGCCCTTTCAGCTTCTAAAAGGTGCGGCGCCTTTTCATTATACGCCTCGCCAGTTGCCTTTCACTTTCTGTCCTTTCTGCAGGCGACTCAAAAAATCATATAATCCCTACAGTGTCGAAGGAAGCCTTTCCGGCATTGGAATCCAGTAATATCACCGAACCATTCCACACCCGGGGCACCTCAGCACGGCCAATCCACCGAACCTGCGCATCTTAGGGCTTTGTGACAAAGGGCGACCATTATTCATTTCCAGGGAGATCGATTGATCGAATACTTTCGGCATTCGTGTGCAAGTCAGATGGGAAGTAATGGAAGATGATTTTGCGACTAACCAGTAGGAATATATTTCATGCTCAGATATCAGTCGCTGCGTTCTTCAGAGAAGTTACTATCCAAAAGGAAATGCAATTTATTTTATTAATTTAATAGCCTGTAATGATGAGGTCACTATTACGTGCGAACAGAAGAAGCACATGTGGGTTAACATTGCCTGCAGAGGATTATTCATTTAAAAAACGATCGCATACAGAGCAAAAGGAGGCCATTCGGCCCATCGAGCCTGCACCGACTCTTCGAAAAACCGAGCCCCCCCCCCCCCCCCCCCCCCACCCCCCGGCCGCCATATCCCTGTAACTGAACTTAAGCTATGGGCATTAAGGGACAATTTATACTGGCCAATTCAACCAACCTGCACAGGTTTGGACGCTAAGGGGCACTTTAATATGGTAAATCCAGAGAATACGCACACCTGCAGATTCACGGCAATGTGCTTGCCTCTTCATTGCCCTCTGACCTTGCGTAACAAGCCACTCAGTTGTATTGACCCCCTACGGAAGAAAAAACCGACTGAACTCGGTGGGAACTCTCCGCAGCGCCCCAGACCAAAGGAAACGACAATGGAAAACCCAGCCCTGTCGATCCTGAAAGGTCCTCCTTACTAACATCTGAGAGCAATGTGCCAATTTTGGGAGAGCTGCCTCACAGACTACTCATACAACAGTCTGACATGGTTTATATTCACAGAATCAAACCTTACAAACAATATCTCAGACACCACTATCACCATTCCTGGGTAAGGCCCGTCTCGCCGGCTGGTCTGACCCAGCAGAGGCAGCAGGACATTGTTAGACGGTCGGGAGGGAGTTTCCCTCGGAGTCATCAGAATCGATTCTGGACCCTAGGAATTATAATGGCTCCAGGTGCAACATGGGCAAGGAAACCTTCTGATCATTACCACGTACGGTCCACCATTAGCCGATGAATCAATAATTCTCCATGTTGAATGCCACTTGGCGGAATAACTGAGGGTGGCAAGGTGCACAGTATATTTTCTGCCGGGGCTCGTCAATATCCATCAGCAAGTGCAGCTCGTCATTCCCACGACAGATCAAAATGGCAGGCCCAAAAGAACTTTAGTTGCTGGACGACGAGTGCATAAGATTGTGAGGGGAGCAACAAGAGGGAAAAACCTACTTTGCCTCATTCTCAACAACCTGCCTCCTGCAGATGCATCTGTCCATGACAGTACAGGTAGAAGTGACCACAGAACAGTCGTTCTGGAGACAAAGTCCCGCCTTCACATTGAAGATTCCATCGATCGTGTTGTGTGCCACTGCTACCGTGCTAAATGGGATAGACTTCGACCAGATCTAGCAACTCAAGATTGGGCATCCATGAGGTGCTGTTGGCCATCAGCACAGCAGAATTGTACTCATCCACAATCTACAAACTCATCGTTCAACATATCCCCCACTCTGGTTGTGGGCAGCACAGTAGCGAAGTGGGCAGCACGGTAGCACAAGTGATTAGCACTATGGATTCACAGCGCCAGTGTCCCAGGTTCGATTCCCCGCTGGGTCACTGTCTGTGCGGAGTCTGCACGTTCTCCCTGTGTCTGCGTGGGTTTCCTCCGGGTGCTCCGGTTTCCTCCCACAGTCAAAAGACGTGCAGGTTAGGTGGATTGGCCATGATAAATTGCTCTTAGCAACCAAAGGAGGGGTTATTGGGTTATGGGGATAGGGTGGAAATGAAAGCTTAAGTGGTTCGATGCAGACTCGATGGGCCGAATGCCCTCCTTCTGCACTGTATGGTCTATGTTCTATGTTATAATGAAGAGTCCAGCAGCAACCAGGCATACCGAAAAATGAGGTGGCAACCTGGTGAAGCTACAACACAAAACTCCTTGCATTCCAAACAGCGTAAGCATTAAGTAATACAATTAGATACATGATTCCACAACCGATGCACCATATCTAAGCTCTACACTCCTGCAATGTCTAGCCGTGAATGTTGAGAGACAATTAAACAATTCATTGGAGGAGAATGCTCCGCAACTATCTCCATCCTCAATGATTGAGACAAGGCAGAAGCGGTCGCAAGACATTCGGTCAAAAGTACTGAGTGGATGATCCAACTCGGTCTCTTCCAGAGGTCACCAGCATCACAGATGTCAGGCGTCAGCCAATACGATTCACTGCACGTGATATCAAGAAATGGCTGAAAGCACTTGATACGGAAATGGCTATGGACTCTGGCAATATTGCGTCAAAAGTACTAAAGCCTTAAACTACAGAGCTTGTCGCACCCCTCGCCAAGCTGTTTCAGTACAGATACAAAATATGCATTCATGCGTCAAAGTGGAAAATTGCCCAGATGTGTCCTGCACTCAAGAAACAAGACAAATCAAACCAGGCCAATTGCCGCCCTATCTTACCAGTCTGCAGCATCAGTAAAGTAATGGACGGAGACATAAACAGTGCCATCAAGAGGCACGTCCTCATCAAAAACCTGCTCATTGACGCTCTATTTGGGCTACAGCAGAGTCACACAGCTCCAGGCCTCATTACAGCCTTCGCTGAAACATTTAGCTGAATGCCAGAGTTGAGGAGATAGCGACTGCCCTTGACATCAACGCAACATTTGACCGAGTATGGCATCAAGGAGTTCTAGTAAAATTGGAGTTAAGGGGAATCAGGGGAATCCGTTCACTGGTTGGAGTCACACCTGGCGCAAATGAAGATGGTTGTGATGGTTGGAGGCCAATCATCTCAGCGCCAGGACATTACTACAGTAGTTCCAATGGGTAATGTATTCGGCCCAGCCATCTTCAGCTTCTTCCTCAATGACCGCGATACCATCATGAGGTCAGATATGAGCGGCTTCCAGATGGCCGCACAATGTTCTGCGCTATTCACGACTCCTCAGATAGTGAATTAGTCCATGTCCAAATGCAGCAAGACCAGGACAATATCCAGGCTTTGGCTGACAAGTGGCGCGTTACATTAGCAACACACAGTGTCAGACAATAACCATCTCCTACAAGAGATGACTGACCATCGCCCTTTGACATTCAATGGCATTACCATCGCTGAACCCCCACAATCAACATCTCGGGAGCTACCGTTAATCAGAAACTGAACTGGACTAGCCATACTAATCCTGTTGCTGCGAGAGCAAGGCAAGTACTTGGATTCCTGGGGCGTGTCCATCACCGGCTGGCACCCCAAAGCCTGCCCACTATCTAAAATGCACCAGTCAGGGATGTAACCAAATATTCTTCACTAGCCTGGATGAGCGCAGCTGCAACAACACTCAAGAAGCTCTACACCACCCAGGACAAAGCAGCCCACTTGATTACTACCCGTGAGGCAAACATTCAATCCCTGCGCCATAGAAGAACAGTGGCCACCGTGTGTACCATTTACAAGATGCAAGTCAGGAACTCACCAATATTCTTTCAGCAGCACCTTCCAAACCCACAAACTCTACCATATACAAAGACAAGAGCAGCAGATACCTGGAAATCCCATCACATGGACGTTCCCCTACAAGCCACTGATCACCCTGACTTCGATATATATCGCCGTTCCGTCACTGTTGCGGGGACAAAATCCTGGAATTCTCCCCCTAACAGTACTGTTGCTGGGCCTACATCTCAGCGGTTCAAGAAGGCAGCTCACCATAGCCTTCTGAAGGGCAGCAAGGAATGGGCAATAAATGCAGGCCGAGCCAGCGACGCCCACATACCATAAATGAATAAAATAGCATATGATATCTTTGGGCACGAAGGGGCAATTTAGCATTGTCAATATACCTAACTGTCACATTTAGACTATGGGAGGAAACCGGCGCACAGGAGGTTATCCCACGCGAAGGGGAATGTGTTGAAAAGGCCTTAATTAGACAAAGTGTATCATATTACGTGGCCATTCAGCCTCCAAGGGCCGATTGACCAATCTCTGCTCTCATTTTTTATGATATTTCATACTGTCGGTTATAATTCCTTTTCGAAAAGTAAATTTGTAAAAAAACATCTTACGGAACAGCTAATTTAGCAAATTAGAAGCATTACCTGACCCTTGATAGTGGTACGGTGCTGGGGAACAAACAGATCAATGTCACCTTTGCCTACACAGATACATTACAAAATTCATATTGACAATAAGTATTGCATGGTGTATTAGGTTTGAGGTAGAAGTGTACCAACACAATATATTATAGCATTCATATTGATTACATTGCGAATTAGTCTTCTTCCAATCAGCTCATTGATGAGCATCTAACCCGCGGGAAACTAAAAGTGAACAATATTTTCAATTCTATTGCTTTTGGATCAGAAAGATGATCAAACTGAACAACAGATATTGCCCAATAGGTGTTCTGTTGGTGTCAGTGCATTTCCATCAATGGGATGGAAACAACGTGATGGTTAGCATCCCTCAATAATGAATGTGTTTTTAACCATAGACCTAGTCCAAAGATTGTCTGTGTTTAAAGCTCACACATGCTGTGAATTTAATCTCAGAAAAAGGTGGTCGATTTCTTTCAATGGAATCATATTTTCCAATTCGATATTTTGCATGCTTTGCTTTGGATTAGCAAGCCAGTGATTGATACATTGTGTAACTTTTTTTATACATCCTGAAGCTCTCCGTCACGTAGGAATCAGCTGAGTCAAAAGCAACAAGGGAATCAATGCCTCTCATTCAAAGTAGAATCATAAAACCGTACTGCAAAGGCAGAGCCAACCTGGTCCAACATATTTATGCCTGCTCCTGCTTGTGTTTTTTTAACGCCCTGATGTTATGCAAAACGCGTCATACTCTTCCTTTGAAAATGTATTACAATTAATTATTCTTTGAAATTTGCAACCGGACATTTCATGTCATTAACTTTTTCGACACTGCATCCCCGATCATTAAGGTGAAAAAGAGTCGTCTCTATCTGTTTGTGTTTCTAATCCTAAATATCTTACACATGCGTCCACTGCTGATCACCACTCCCACTATTGGAAACAGAAGTCTAACAAAGAACAAAGAACAAAGAAAAGTACAGCACAGGAACAGACCCTTCGGCCCTCCAAGCCCGTGCCGACAATGCTGCCCGTCTAAACTAGAATCTTCTACACTTCCTGGGACCGTATCCCTCTATTCCCATCCTATTCATGTATTTGTCAAGATGCCCCTTAAATGTCACTATCGTCCCTGCTTCCACCACCTCCTCCGGCAGCGGGTTCCAGGCACCCACTACCGTCTGTGTAAAACACGCGCCTCGTACATCTCCTCTAAACCTTGCCCCTCGCAGCGTAAACCTACGCCCCCTAGTAATTGACCCTCTACCCTGGGGAAAAGCCTCTGACTATCCACTCTGTCTATGCCCCTCATAATTTTGTAGACCTTTATCAGGTCGCCCCTCAACCTCCGTCGTTCCAGTGAGAACAAACTGAGTTTATTCAACCGCTCCTCATAGCTAATGCCCTCCATACCAGGCAACATCCTGGGAAATCTCTTCTGGACGCTCTCTAATGCCTCCACATCCTTCTGGCGACCAGAATTGAACACTATACTCCAAGGGTGGCCGAAATATGGTGCTATACAGCTGCAACATGACTTGCCAATTCTTATACTTAATGCCCCGGCCAATGAAGGCAAGCATGCCGTATGCCTTCTTGAATACCTTCTCCACTTGTGTTGCCCCTTTCAGCGACCTGTGGACCTGTACTCCTAGATCTCTCTGACTTTCAATACTCTTGAGGGTTCTACCATTCACTATATAAAGTCTACTCACTCATCCAATTTGAAAACACAAAATGTAGGTATCTTCTGCTTTAATTTCGCATCAACTCTTCCAAGTTGGCAGATTTCCTTTCCATGACTTGTCAAATTCTGCTCAAACCTCTTGGGAAAGGTTTCAGCGACTTGGGAGCTTTCCGGAAGAGTGACTAGTGCGCAGCCAGACAACTTAATTCGAATGAGCTCTGACTTATGTATGTTTAAATCCGTTTCCTTGTTTTTACCATCTCTGCTTCCATTTTTCAATCGAAAACAGAGAGACATATAAGATAGGAGCAGGAGTTGGCCATTCGACCTTTCGAACCTGCTCCACAATTTAACATTGGCATGGCTGGCTGCCTGTCGCAACAGTATACTTCCGCTCTCACCCCATACGCCTTGACGCCTTGAGAGTGTAGAAAACTGGTTAATCCTTGTATATATTCAATTAACCCCTGTGCATAGACTGCGACCCTTTTTTGTGGAACCACAGGCAGAGGAACATGGCAACACGCCATTCAGCCATTCAAGAATACCGTGGCTGATCTGTGGCCAAACTACATAAGCCTGCCTTTGGTCCATATCCCTCATACGCTTTGCTGAACAAGAATGTAGCTATCACAGATATAAAATTAACAACTGACCTAGAACCATTTTCCGTTTCTGGAAAAGAGTTTCAAACCTCTACTTCCGTTCATTGTCGAAGTGCTTCTTGGCAACTCTCCTGAATGTTCCGTCCTGCTTTTAGACGATGCCCCCCCGTTCTAGAATCTCCGACCAGTCTTTTTGTCTCTAGCCTATCCTTTCCTGTTAATATCTTGAGCGTTTCAATCAGATCACCCCGGAAACGTTTAGAGAAAACTGGTCTATTTTTTATAATCTCTCCTCATAACTTAATCCCTAAATTCTACATAATATTCAAGAAGCAACATTCTACCATCGAGTCTGTCCAGCCCTCCCCAGATTCTCACGCGTTTCGATTACATTCCATCTCATCCTTAAAATTCCTCAGACAGGCCTAGTTGACTTAAAAGCTCCTCATAGTACAATCCTGCCGTCTGATTTCAGTAAAGCATTGAAACAAATTATCCAGCGTCCCATAACTGTTTTGGAGGAATTGAATAACAACACATTTATTCTTACTATAATAGCCATAGGCATGATCTGCAAAGAAACAAAGAGAAATGTATTACATTTTTGAAAGTATCAATTGGATGTCGACATACTTGACAATATTTATTTCGCAACAGGTAGTTTCCGGGCTTCAAGGATAAATAAATCCCAAAGAAAACATGTGGGTGCAACCGTTCGACATGTTATTTTCTGATGCGTGACGGGGCTGTTTAGCACACTGGGCTAAATCGCTGGCTTTGAAAGCAGACCAAGGCAGGCCAGCAGCACGGTTCAATTCCCGTATCAGCCTCCTCGGACAGGCGCTGGAATGTGGCGACTAGGGGTTTTTCACAGTAACTTCATTTGAAGCCTACTTGTGACAATAAGCGATTTTCCTTTCATTTCATTTTTCATTTTTAAATAAGAAACTTAGTTCTGTGACAGATCTCAATGTGAACTAATAACCTATTGAGCGCTATTCCTCTGGACAAATGAATGGTTTTCACTTGGGCGTCCTATCCCTTCTACAGGTATTATTGGGAATTGCCCTGATGAGTGCAATACGAAAAACTTCGACATGCATCTTCATTCAGCAGTGTTCAATATAAAATAGTCTAGGAGGTGGCGAAATTGCGCTCTGTGAAAACTTACCAAAACATTGAGAAGGTTGGATCACTTGAGAAACCATATGTCACCGCACTTGGAAAGAATATCGATTTCGAAGCTCTCCTTAAACATAAGATTGTTCTCGACAGAACGGGACTAACAACAGTTTAAATACTGCAGACTGTAGCACATTCCAGTATTAGCTGCTATCCCTCTGAGATGGCATGAGGACAGTCGCACTAGCACGTTATTCGAAGTTTCGCAAATGTCACAATTGTTTAAGACTGGGACAGCCCCTTTCTGTTATGCACAACATTTGGGATATGATTTGTCTATTTTTGCTGTTATAAGACAATTATTGTTGATCAGGAGTAGGCCATTGGATCCTTTGAACCTGGTCCGCAATTCAACACAATGATGACTAATCCTCTCTCACAATGTGTACTGCTGTGTTCTCCCCATACCTCATGACGTCTTCAGAGTCTAGAAATCTATATGATCCGTATATATATTCAGTGACATTTTAAAAAGAAATTTAGTCTACCCAATTATTTTTTCCCAATGAAGGGGTAATTTAGCGTGGACAATCTTCCTACCCTGCACATCTTTGGGTTTGTGCGGGCGAAACCCACGCAGACACGGGAGAATGTGAAAACGTTACATCGACATCTATCTGGGGCCGGGATCGGACCCGGGTCCTCAGCGCCGTGAGGCAGCAGTACAAACCACTGCGCCAACGTGCCTCCCCCATACTCAATGTAGTGAACTACACGGCTTGCTGTGATAAAGAATTCCACGAGTATTCCTCCCTCTGAGTGATTTCAGTACTAACGCCCCTGATCTCAATCCTAAGTACCTTTTCCTGGGTCTGCGTCCCTTTGTTCTGGAACAACAGCCAGAGGAACAGGAACATAGGACCAGCAGTCGGCCATTCAGCCGCTCCAGCCTACTTTGCCATTCAAAACATTTGTGGCTGATCTGTGCCCAACTTCACATTCCTGTTTTGGGTCCATGTCCCTTCAGACCTCTGCTTAATAAGAATATACCTATCTCAGATTTAAATGAAACAACTGATCAAACATAAATTGCCATTTGTGGATAAGAGTTTCACACTTGCACTTCCTTCTGTTTGTCGCAATCCTTCCGTAAATCTCTCCTGTAAGGTCCGCGCCTAAGTTTTACACGATGCCCCCTAGTTCCGGAATCTCCAACCAGTGGAATCAGTTTGTCTGTGTCTACCCTCACTTTTCCTGTTAATATCTTGAAGGCGTCGATCAGATCACACCTGAACCTTCTACATTCTGAAGAGAAGAGACCGATTTTTATAATCTCTCCTCCTAACTTAACATTGAAATCTAGGTATCATTTAGCAAGGGAGTTCCTTGCATCCACTCTTTCCAACCCTGTCAGAATCGTACACAATTCAAATTGATTTAGTTTCATGCTTCTAAATTCCACAGAATGCAGGCCTGGTTGACTCAATCTCGCCTCAAACTACAATCCTACCATGTAATTTCAGTAAATTATTTAAACACATTTTCCAGCGCCCTGTGACTGTATTAGAGGAAATGAATCACACCAATTTCACGGAAGTATCTGTTCTTACTGTAAGAGTCATAGCCATAATCTGCAAAGGAACAAAGAGATATGTATTAAATTATGATGTGTGCCAATTTGAAATCGACAGGCTTACCAAATTAAACTGCAATAAGAGGCAGATTCAGGGCCCCGAACAGGCGCCGCAATATGGCGACTAGGGGCTTTTCACAGTAACTTAATTGAAGCCTACTTGTGACAACAAACGATTTTAGGGGCTGGTTTAGCACAGTGGGCTAAATAGCTGGCTTGTCAAGCAGACCAAGGCCAGCAGCACGGTTCAATTCCAGTACCAGCCTCCCCGAACAGGCGCCGGAATGTGGCGACTAGGGGCTTTTCACAGTAACTTCATTTGAAGCCTACTTGTGACAATAAGTGATTTTCATTTCATTATTGATTTCAATTTATGCCAAATAACACATGTGGACGCATCAGGTCGACATGTTATGTTACGATACACCATGTTTCTAAATAAGAAACTTAACTCAATAACAGAAAAAGATATGGACCGATTACCTATTGAACGCTTTTCCTCTGAGCAATTAAAGGTTTTCACTGAGCAGCGTGGCATTATCCCTTACCACTGGCATTCTCGGGAAGTGCTCTGATAAGTGCAATACAAAAACCTTCGACACGCTTCTTCTTTCAGCAATGCTCACTATCACATAATCCAGGAGATCGCGATATTGGGCTCTGTGAAAACTTACCCATACATTGAGAAAGTTGGGTAAATTCAGAAGCTACAATTTCAATATTCCGCACTTTGAATAAAATATATATATTGAAGCTCTCCAGAAATAAGCCTGCGTTCTCCATGGATTTGGATTAACAACAGTTTACGTACTGCAGCCACATTGAAATTCCCCGTTTTCGTCTCTACCGCTCTGAGATGGCTGGGGAGGCTGACGTGTGCATAATGCAGAGCTTCGTAAATATCAGAATTGTCTATGACTTTGAAAAACAACAAGGTGTTTTCCAGAAAACCATGGCCTTGTAAGTCAGACACGTTCCGTTATGCCGAACATGTCGGATATCTTTGCCTGTTTGTACTGTTGACAATACTGAATGATCCATGCAACATGTCTTGATTGTTGTTTAATTCAAACATTATGTTTGCTCGCTTTGCAAGGAAGCGCTTGATCTTTTTTCGCAATACCAATTGTTGTCATTTCTTAATATAATTTATTTTGATCATACGATGTGGGCATCCATGGAAATGCCAGCATTTGGTGACAATCTCCTTAATTTCCCTTGAGCTGATTGCTTTAGTAGACTCTGTAGAGGACACATTGCTAGAGTTCTGGAGAAACGCAGTCTATAATGTACGAGAATGGAAGATTTGTGGCCATAAAGACAGTACCTGTAGCTTTGACAACAGGTGATTGATTGGTAACCATCATTATGAAGATAAGCTTTCCATTCCAGTTGGTGGTTGTTAATTGCATTTTATTTCCACCAACGATAGTGTTTGAAAATGAACCGGTGACCCTTTGATCTGACTGATTTCACGTGCTTACAGGTGGACTCTCCTGTTGGTTCCACACCGGATATGTAGCCAAATTCTTAAGTTAACAGCAAATATCTCCGCTACTGGACAATCCGGCAAAGTGGACTTCAGGGTAATTCGTTTCTCAACCTCATCCTCTGTGCCAGTTGCCAGGCACTGCCTATGTTTTTTGCAGGCTACTCACAGAATCGTAGCATCTGTACAGTACAGAAGGAGACCATTCGGCCCATCGAGTTTTCTAACCCGACCTAAACTTGAGATACCCAACGGCAATTTCGCACGGCCAATTCAGCTAACCTATACATCTTTGGACTTCTTGAAGGAAAGACGAATATTATTCATAACATGATAACATCCATTGATTTAATACTTTGGACTTGTGGGTACAAATCAATGGTCGGCTGGACAGAAAACAATACAGATTTCAGATTAACTATCCAGAACATATTTCATGTTCAGATATCAGCCGCTTTATTCTGCAGGAAAGTAAATGTGCAATAGGAACACAGTCGATTATATGAATGTATTTGTTTGCCATGACAACGTCACAAATATGCGTCTGGAGGAAGCAGATCTGGGTTAACTTTGTCTGCAGAGAATTATTTCGGGTTTTAAACAGAATTACAATGAATCTCGATAGTGCAGAAGGAGGCCATTCTGTCCATCGAGGCTGCACCGTCCCTCTGAGAGAGCACCCTAACCTTGGCCCACTCCCGGGTCCTGTCTCGGCAACCCCACGCACGTTTTGGACATTAAGGGGCAATTTTGCACGGCTAAACCACAGAACCCACACACCTTTGGGCAGTGGGAGGAAACAGGAGCACCCCGAGAAAATCTAGGCAGACGCTGGGGCAACGTGCAAACTCCACACAGAGACCCACCCAAGGCGGGAAGTAAATCCTGGCGCTGTGAGGCAGCAGTGATAACCATTGTGCCGCAATACCGTCCGCACAATTCAATGTTTTTCCCTCCAAATGATGCGATACTAACAGCATTAATTTTCGCATTCATAATTGACTTCGTTCAAACTTTTAATTGCAAGTGAACACATTTTTCGCGAAGACGTTAACTCTAAGAAGATCTAAATGAAAACTTGAGACAAGGGATTCGAGCGCTCTGGGTGACAGGAAAGAAACTGTTGAAAGGGCCAAAATAAGATCAACCTTTATCATCTTAAATGGCGGATCCGCTTCGAATTATCGAATTACTTATCACTGCTCAGACGTCTTTTTAAAATAATCGATATTGCAACAAGTAGGTTTGCATCAACATTGCAATGAAGTTACTGTGAAAAGCCCCTGGTCGCCACATTTCAGCGCCTGTTCGGGTATACAGAGGAAGCATTCAGAATGTCCAAATTAACTAACAGCGCGTCTTTCGGGACTTGTGGGAGGAAACCGGAGCACCCGGAGGGACCCCACGCAGACACAGGAAGAACGTCCAAACTCCGCACAGACAGTGACCCAACCTGGGAATCGAACCTGGAACACTGGAACTGTGAAGTAACAGTGCTAATCACCGTGCTACCGTGCTCCTCCCTCATCCCTATGATCCATCATACTGTCTGTTATAATTCCTTTTGGACAAATAGTTTTTAAAAAAACAGACAGAGAGAAAATTTGAGAAATGGGATACGTTACCTGTACCTTGATAATAGGAATGTCCTGGGAACAAAGAGATCAGTGTCAACTTGATCTATACAGATTAATTACGAAATTCATATTGGTGATCAGTATTGCATTGTGTGTTAATTTTGAGCTACACGTGTACACGCATAATACATTGCATTCATAATGATTAAATATAGAATTAGCCATCTCCTTCCAATCAGGTTTTGGATAAGCATCAACCTCGCCGGATCCGTGAAACTAAAAGTGAACCACTTTTGGACAATAACGGTTGTCAGGCTGAACAGCGGACATTGCCCAATCGATCATCTTTTGGTTTCACTGCAGTTTTATCAATGGAATGGAAAGAACGTGACGGTTAAAGTTTCTCATTTGTGTATGTTCCTTGAACCACAGAAGCATTTCAAAGATTGTGTGTGTTTAAACCTCCCCTTGATCCTTTAAAACAGAGACGAGGAGGTATTTCTTTAGCCAGACGGTGGTGAATCTGTGGCCACAGAAGGCTGTGGAGGCAAATATCTGAGTGGCTTTAAGACAGAATGCCATGATTAATAAGGAGATCAGGGGTTATGAGGAGAAGACAGGGGAGTGGGGATGAGAAACATATCAGCCTTGATTAAATGGCGGAGCAGAGTCGATGGGCCGAGTGACCTGTTTCTTCTCCTATGTCTTATGATGGGTTTGCTGTGTTACGGGGATAGTGTGGGCTTGGGTATGGTGCACTTTCCAAGGGCCGGTGCAGACTCGATGGGCCGAATGGCCTCCTTCTGCACTGTAAATTCTATGATTCTATGGTCTCATGAAGTGAATATAATCTCAGACGGAAGCACAGGTGGCCGATTTCAATTAATTGAATCAATTTTTCCGATTAATTATTTCACATTCTTCGCTTTGATTTAGCAACCCAATGGCTGATACATTATGCGATGCTTTTTTAAAATACATAGTAGGAATGAGCAGAGCCAGAAGCAGAGTCGGAAACAGCAAGGGGATCGATGTCTCCGATTCAGAGCAGAATGACAAAGTCTGCTGCCTACTTCTGTTGTTCAAAGAACATACATAAATTAGAGACCTTAACCGTCACGTTGTTTCCATTCCATTGATAAAACTGCAGTCTGGTTATGCTTTCTTCTAACGCCCTGATGCTATTCATAAGATGTCATCCTCTTCCTAATCACTATTAATTATTCTTTGAAATGTGCTGTCATTCAAGTTATTTTTATTCGTTTTGGGGTTTTCGGCATCGCTGGCTGGGTCAGCATTTTTTGACCAACATTAATTGCCCTTGAACTGAATGCCTTGCTAGGCCATTTCAATGGGTAGCGGGGCAGTTAAGAGTCAACCGCATCGCCTTGTGGGTCTGGAACCACATGTAGACCAGACCGGTTAAAGGCGGCAGATTTCCTTCCCTGAAATAATTTTTTAGTGAACCAACTGCGTTTTTACGACATTTCGACTGAATTGCAGATGTTTTTGATTGCATTCAACTCTCACTGACTCGATGGGATTCGAACCCGGGACCCCAGAGCATTATCATGAGTCTGTGGATTGATCATCCAGTGGCAATGCCATACGAATCGCATCCCCACTGCATTCCCGATTGTTAAAGTGGGAAAAAGAGCCTGTTCCCCCATTTTGTGGGTCGATTCCCAAATAACTTAAACGTGTGACCGCGGCTAATCAACGCTTTAATCTACTCCAATTTAAGAGATTTCCTTCACATTACTTGTCAACTTCTGCTCAAGGTTCTTGACGCAAATTCCAGCGGTTTGGGAGCGTTCCGGAAGAATGACTCATGCAGTCGGATAGTTTAGTTCCAATCAGCTCTGACTAGTGATTTATGAATGTTTATTTTAAATTCCTTTCTTTTGCAATCTATGCCTCAAATTTCTGAAGACATCGAACTATAGGAAATAAGTGCAGGGGTAGCTTTTAGACTGCTCCGCAATTTAACATGATCATGGCTGATACTGTGTCTCAATGCCATATTCCTGCGCTCTGTCCATACCACTGAGTCTAGAAATCTAACAATCATTGCATATATTCAATTATTTGACCTAAACGGTCTCTGTGGTAAAGGATTCCACAGGTCTCGACCCTGTGAGTGATCTCAGTCCTACATCACTTGATCTCAGTCCTGTGTGACGTAACCCCGAAGCTGAGACTGCGGCCCTTTTTTTTGGAAAGAAAGCCAGGGGAATACAAGAACAGGAGTAGATCATTCAGCCCCTCGAGCCTGCTCCGCTATACAGGGAGATCATGGCTGATCTGTGCCCTAACTCCACTAGCCTGCCGTTGATCCATATCCCTTAACTCTTTTGCTTAACACGAACATACCCATCTCAGATTTAAAAGTAGTAAATGACTTAGCATCAATTGTGGTTTGTGGAAAATAGTTTCAAACTATTTGCTGTGTCGGAGTGATTCCCAACTTCACTCCTGTGTGGTCTGTCCCTATTTTTTTCGACTTTGCCCCCTCTCTAGCCAGTAAAAACAGTGTGCTTGCATATATACTGTCTTCTCCTGTTAATATCTTGAAGGCTTCGATCATATCTCCCAGAAATATTCAAAATTCGAGAGGGAATAGGCCATTTTTAGAATCCGTCCTCATAACTTAACCCCTGAAGTCCAGATATCATTCAGGAAGCAACTTCCCTGCATCCAGCCTATTCAGCCTTGCCAGAATGGTAAACATTCCGTCTTGAATGTTTACCGCGGGGCAGCACGGTAGCATAGTGGTTAGCACAATTGCTTCACAGCTCCAGGGTCCCAGGTTCGATTCCGGCTTGGGTCACTGTCTGTGCGGAGTCTGCACATCCTCCCCGTGTCTGCGTGAGTTTCCTCCGGGTGCTCCGGTTTCCTCCCACAGTCCAAAGATGTGCAGGTTAGGTGGATTAGCCATAATAAAATTGCCCTTAATGTCCAAAATTGCCCTTAGTGTTGGGTGGGGTTACTGGGTTATGGGGATAGGGGGAGGTGTTGACCTTGGGTAGGGTGCTCTTTCCAAGAGCCAGTGCAGACTGGATGGGCCGAATGGCCTCCTTCTGCACTGTAAATTCTATGATTGACTTCCTTTAATTCTACTAAATTCGACTGGTTGAATCAAACGTGCCCTATCTGGGCATAATGTTTTTGTAAATTATTCAACCAAATTTTCAGCGGTCTATGCCTGTATTGAGGAAATGAATGACAACAAATTCATGGAAGTATCTGTTCTTACTGCAGTACTCATAGCCATAATCTGCAAAGAAGCAAAGAGATAGGTATGACATTTTGGACAGTGTCATTTCGAAATAGACATGCTTCACATCATTTCCTTCATTAACAGGCAGGTTAAGGGCCTGGCGGATTAGTTATTAGCCTTTATCTCAAACAAAATAAGAAACTTAACTCTATGGTAGAAAAAAACACCCTGTGTAACAAATCTCACCTAATGATGTTAAGATGCCTGGAATTAGAGCCATGATATTCCTACTGTGCAGAACGTCCATCGGGACTACCCCCACCCTCTCCCACTCGCCTGCTCTACCACCATAGCCACACCTAACATACACAACTTTTGATACTAAGGGGAAATTTAGCATGGCCAATGCATCTAACCGGTATCTTTGGACTGTGGGAGGAATCCGGAGAACGCGCAGGAAAGCGGCGTGGAAACGGGGAGAACGAGGAAACTCCCAACAGATCGTCACTCAAGGCCGGAATTGAACCGTTGTGAGGCAGCAGTGCTAACCACCGTGTCACCGTCCCGACCCGTGTATGTTCAGTCCCCCATACAAATGAAAAGTAAGCCATCGGGGATTCACTGCCCTGTTTTAGGCAAATGTTATGAGACTACCTCAACATGCACGCGGCACATCAGCATTAGCGAACAGAGAAAAGTAGACAATTAATAGATTGCAATACGTGACTAAGCCCAAATGAAATCGGTGAAGAGGCCATCGGCGGTTAGCAGCATGAACGAGCATCAGCTTGGATTGTCTGTTGATATTCATTACAGTCGAACAAATATATAAATAGGGAATGCATTTGCCGAATTTATTCAGTTACTGTATCTACGGTCGTTACCACCTCTCGTGTTGCCATTGGCTGCATAACTCTCGTGTTGCCATTGGCTGCATAACTCTCGTGTTGCCATTGGCTGCATAACTTCAATTTAAAATTTACATGTTTACCACTATTGCATAACCTATCCGGGAGCTTTAGGAGCACGCTGTACTTTTGCCATTCGTATTCGTTTCCTTTACAATTACTACACTTCTTTCAGACGCCTTTTCCGACACATTCTAAATGCCATACTCAGAAACCACAAATGGAAAAATGTTTGTTTCTATATGGGGAAAACACAGACCATATGACTGCTTAACAAATGCTCAACAAACGTCCGCTTTGGATTGATTTGGAGAACGAAGAGGAAAAAGGAAATGATGTCGTCAGGGATATCAGATTCTCACACACATAATTCATAATGTATTCAGTCATTAGTTTTTCCTATCAATAGCTCACAGATATTGATTTATATGTGCATAACTCTTTACACGTGGCAGGAATGGCGCAGAGTGGAGTTTATAAATCGTATTCTATCCTGCACTCCGTTAATAGGGGCATAAAGTACAAGATGAAGCAGATTATGCTGAATGTATACAGGACACTAGTTAGAGCTCGGCTGGGATAGTTCACAGTTCTGTCCACACGATAGCAGGATGTGACCGCATTGGAGAGAGTGCAGAAGAGGTTTACAGGAATGACTCCACGGATGAGAAACTTCAGTTATGAGGATAGATGGGTAATGTTGGGTCAGTTCTCCTTGGCGAGAAGAAGTTTACGAGGAGATTTGATAGAAAGGTTCAAACCCATGAGTGGGTTGTACGGGTAGTCAGAGAGAAACTGTCCCCGCTCGTAAATAAAGGATTGAGGACGTCTGAGGTTTAAAGTGTTTTTCCAAACAAGAAAATCTAATGTGAGAAGATTTTTTTTTACCGAACTGGTCGCTTGGGCATGGCTAATGTAAGAAATTTCTGAGAATTTACAACTTCTGTCAGTAATTGCAGTAGCTGACCCCCTTCGTTACTAGGGGTGACTTCTTGATATTGAACATCCTGCCAGCAGAACCGGACACACGCAGTGGCAGTTTCTAAAACGCCTGGCCTACGCTCAAGCTAAAGGCAGACTTAGTTATCAGTTATTTTTTGTATTTTACAGTGGCAGAGGTAGAAAACGGCGACAGGCATATTCAATATTCGGTCCTTCTTAACACAAGCGAACGTTCCCAGCAATAATGCTTTCTAACGCAGGAATACCAGATGGAAAGCTAAATAATCAATTTAATTTCATTTCTATCATCGATCCCTTTCCCCGTCACCAATGTCTTCCCTCCTCCATCTCACCGACTAGAGCCATCTGTTCACTGTTCTAAGTTGCCAAGTTGTCCTCTGGCACACGGCTTAACCTTGTTATGTTATTAACACATGCTCATCCTTTAATGTGCCACTATCAGCAGCCTTCACACCTCTGATCACCACTATTTGCATGCTTTGTCTTTCTGTCCACTGCATCTTTGTTAATCTCCATCTATCGTTGGATTTTTATCCAGTGTCTCTGATCCATTCTCCTCCCCGCAAAAGAAGCAGTATAAATCTCATCCTATTTCCATTTTTTGATAGCACCACGCTTGGAAGGTTAGCTCTGTTCACTCTGCATAGATGTTGTCAGATCTGAGATTGTCCAGCATTTTCAGTCTTTGTTTCAGATTCCAGCATCGGAAGAAATTTTATTTCATTTTAGATAAATAAAGGACTTTGATTCTTCCGACCAGCGATGCATTTAAAGCTCAGATTCTGTCGCAATGCTTTTCGAAGAAGCAGGTATCCACATAAATCACGAAATATATTAATTTAAATATGTGCTCTGAAAAAGATCATAACCACTGCCTGTAGAAGAAACAGATCTGTTGTTAAGGCTGTAGCAAATCACTCGGAAATGCACATGTTAACGGCAATGTATAATGCCACCATGGTTCTAGAAGATCTGACGAAGCAGAGAGCTTTGCGACACATGTTAGTTTAGCACTCAATCTGTTTTTTCATCATATTACATTTTTCCCTCAAACCCATTTTGGGAGGAAGTTTAAACAACCGAACTCAGGGAAAGGCGTCTTCTGGAAATAAATGTTATGGGAAGAGGCAATAAATGCTGGTCTCGCCAATACCAGATCAGCCGCTTCCATCTCCTGAACTCCCGCAAATTTTATTCTTCGGAAAATTAACTTTTCAAACTGACAGGCCCGAACTTTGGTGAACTAAGTAATTCATAATGAGCGTGATGTCCGATAGAAAACATGAGTAGAGATGCCGGCTTTGGACTGGGGTGGACACAGTACGAAGTCTTACAACACCAGGTTAAAGTCCAACAGGTTTGTTTTGAATCACTAGCTTTCGGAGCGCAGCTCCTTCACCAGGTGAGCGATGAAGGAGCTGTGCTCCGAAAGCTAGTGATTCAAAACAAACCTGTTGGACTTTAACCTGCTGTTGTAAGATTTCTTACTATAGGAAACATACAGTGAGCGATGTTACCATTATCAAAGAACAAAGAACAAAGGAAAGTGCTGCACAGGAACAGATCCTTCGGCCTCCAACCCTCTGCCGGCCATGATGGGCTAAATTTAAAAAAACTTCTGCCCTTACTCGGACCGTCTCCCTCTATTTCCTCCCTGTTCATGAATCATCCTGAGGCCTCTTAATTGTTGCTAATGTGCCTGCTTCCACCACATCCCATGGCAACGCGTTCCAGGCACCCACCACTCTCTGAGTGGAAAACTTACCCTGTGGGTCTCCCTTAAACTTGCCCCCTCTCACCTTGAGCTTGTGCCCCCCCCCCCCCCCCCTGTAATTGACACTTGCACCCTTGGAAAAAAAAACTCTGACTTTCCACCCTGTATATGCCTCATATAATTTTATAGACCTCTATCTGGTCCCGCCTACATCATTCCAGTGAAAACAAGCGTAGTTTATCCAACCTCGCCTTATAGCCAACATACCCGAGACCGGACAGCGTCCTGGTGACCCGTCTTTGCACTCTCTCAAAAGCTTCCACGTCCTTCTGATAATGTGGTGACCAGAACTGCACGCAAAACTCCAAATTCGGTCTAGCCAAGAGGTTTTATATGGGCTGCAACATGAATTCCCAATGCCCCGGCTGATGAAGGCAAGCATGCCAGAATCCTTCTTAATCACCTTGGCCACCTGTGTTGCCACTTTTAGGGAACTATGGATCTGCACGCCCAGATGAATCCATATGTTAATTTATCTAAGGGTTCTGCCATTTACAGTACAATTCATACCTAGTTTTTAGCCACTAAAATGCATCACCTCGCATTTGTCCGTATTCACCTCCATCTGCCATTTCTGTGCTCAAGTCTCCAACCTATCTATATCCTGTTGTATCCTCTGACAATCCACGGCACTTTCAGCAACGCCGACAACCTTAGTGTCATGTTCAAGCTTACTAATCACACCACCCACATTTTCTCCAGGTCATGTACTACAAACAACAGAAATCCCAGCACCTTTCCCTGTGGAGCACCAGTGGCTTACAGATCTCCATGCTGAAAAACACCTTTCCACCGCTAATTTCTGTCTTCTATAACCAACCCAGTTCTGTATCCATCTATCCAGCCCACCCCGAATCCCATGTGATATTAGTTTTTGTACCAGTCTTCCATGTGGGACCTTGTCAAAGGCCTTACTAAAGTCGATATAAACTCATTCCGTAGCCCGTCTCTCATCAACTTTCTTCTTTATGTCTTCAGAAAACTCTATTACGATGGTGAGACATGACCTTACCATACAAAATTATGATGCTTGCCACTAACTAGACAATTTTGCTCCAATGTGCATATATCCTGTCCCTCAGTATCTTTTCCAAAGCGTCCCCACCGCTGATGTGAGGCTCACCAGCCTATAACTTGCTGGGTTACCACTGCTTCATTTCTTAAACAAGAAAGCAACATTGTCTCTTTTGCAGTCCTCTGGAACCTCGCCTGTGGTCATCGGGGATGTTAAGATATCTGATAAGGCCCAGGCTATTTCTCTCCTTGACTCCCGCAGTAATCTGGGATAGCTCCCACCCGGCAGCGGGAACTTGTCTACCTTCATGCAATTTAGGATTGCCGACAGAGATCGATTATAAAATCCACCTAGTTGATCGAA
This sequence comes from Scyliorhinus torazame, assembly GCF_047496885.1. Lineage (NCBI taxonomy): Eukaryota > Metazoa > Chordata > Chondrichthyes > Carcharhiniformes > Scyliorhinidae > Scyliorhinus > Scyliorhinus torazame. Next base: position 24,954,988 of record NC_092737.1, on the reverse strand, counting down.
TTTCTCGCAGCACTTGATGGAAACTTCGAAGGCTTTTCCAAATGCCCAATATTTCAATGCAATGGCTAACATTTCATTTTAGATGGGAGTCTCTTCCTGAAATTTGGCAGCAGAAGCTGGAACGTGTAACATCCGGGGCATTACGTCAGCTTAACATTAGAATTAGTGAACAGATGTTTTTTCGTGCAATTGAAAGGGAACCGCGAGCAATGCACATGGTCATTCTTACCATTAACATAACTTTCGCAGCATTAATTATATGCAATACTTGTATTCTCATAAACGGTGAAAGGCATAAAAAAATGAAATAATTTATATTTTGATTTTGGGAAAATCTTCCCAGCTCAGATGTCTGTGCTCGGCTTTTCAGAGGAGCAAGTATCAAAAGTGAAATAAAGTAAACGATATGTGCTTCAGTATTTGTTAAGAAAAATATTTAGAAGAAACGAATCTTCTCCAAATTATTCTGCAGAAAATAAATTTGATATTCATATTTTGAATTCAGTGCATACAACAGACATATTTTGCAACGTAGAATTTTAATGATCCAACTCATTTTAGCATTAATACCTTTTTACTTTCCACTTAATATTTATCCTTTAAAAAACGTATTTTTTTGAAGTAGTTAACGCCGAGGTACCGAAAGGAAGAACAGAAACGGCATTCCACAAAAGGTGGCTCAGGGGGGACAGTTAGTAAAATGCATTTCGGATCACAGATAGGTCATCCACGATCTTATTGAATGACACAACAAGCTTTGATGGGCAGAGTGGTCTACTCCTGCTGCGATTTCATATGATCTCATGAAGTGCAAGTTCTTCGACGGAGAAACAGATGTTTTTGTTAATGCCAGGGTGTCAGGGTAGCAGAGTGCTGTGTCGCAGCATCAAGGACCCTCAGGTGTCAACATGTGCGGAATGTTTACATAGGAAATCAAATGCAAATTCACATGTCAACGACACCGAATAACATCACCATGGGTTTGTATGATCTGCCGAAGCATAGAGCTTTATACACAAATTAGTTTAGGATTCAAACTGTTTTTGCATCAAAATACTATTTTTACCTCAAACTCGTTTGGGATAGGAACGTTGAAAATCCGAACTGAGGGGAAAGTGTCTTCCGGAAATAAATGGTATGGGAAGAGACAATAAATGCTGGTTTGGCCACAACTAGATCAGCGGTTATAATCTCCTGGGCTCCCTGTTATTTTATTCTGCAGCAAATTGACCGTTTAAACTGGCAGACAGAAACCTTGGTGAACTCAGTAAATTACCTGATCCATAATGATGGTGCTGGTCTACGGAAAACACAAAGAGAGCAATGTTAACATTGTCTACAGAGATCCATTGTGAAATTCACTGAGTTGATCTTATTTCTGGCAGCACTCGACGGGAACGTTGAAGCCTTTCCCAGATGCCTGCCACTTAAATGCACTGGCTAACATTTAGTTTATACCGGAATCGCTTCATGATATTTTGCCTGTTGTTGGCAGAAGCTGGAACATGTATTATCCGGGGTCTAACGTCACCTTAAAGTTCGAGTAAGTTAACAGATCTACCCTCGGGTTTTTTTATTGCAATTGAATGAGAACCGTGAGAAATGAACGCAACACATGGTCATTATTACCAGTAAAATAACTTTGACAGTATCAATTCTTTGCAATAGTTCCATTCACGTCAACAGTGAGAGAGGCAGGGAAATGAAATAATTTGAGTTTTGTTATTTGGAAAATCTTTCAAGCTCAGATGCCTGTTGTTCTGCATTTCAGAGAAGCAAGTATCTCAAACGAAATAAAGTAATATATATGAGTTTAATATCTGTCATGACAAATATAGCAAAGCAATGCCTCTAGAAGAAGCGAAACTTTTCCAAATTATTCTGCAAAAATAAATTGGCTTTTCATATTTGAATACAGTTACATGCAAGCGGCATAATTTTGAAGGGTAGAACTTTGATAATACAACTCATTTTAGCATTGATATATTTTTACTTTCTACTAAGTATTTACCCTTCTAAAACTTATTTTTGTTCAGAAGTTAACGCCGAGATACGAATAAGAAGAAGAGAAACGTGATTCCACAGAAGGCAAATAAGGCTATGGGGAGATAGTCAATAAAGTGCTGTTACGATCACACAACGTCATCCACGATCTCATTTAATGACAAAACAGGCTTGATGGGCAGAGTGGCATACTCCTGCTACGGTTTCATATCATTTCATGAACTGAAATTTCTTCGATGTAGAAATAGATTTTTTTGTTCGTGACAGGGCGGCACTGCTATGTCACAGTGTCAGGGACCCGGGTTCGATTCCGGCCTTGGGTGACCGTCTGCGTAGAGTTTGCTATTCTTCCCCCGTGTCTGCGAGGGTTTCTACCGGGTGCTCCGGTTTCGTCCCACAGTCCAAAGATGTGCAAGCTTGGTGGATTGGCCAAGCCAATTTGTCCCTTAGCGTCTTAAGGTTAGCTGGTGTTACATAGATAAGGCGGACGACTGGGCAAAGGTCAGGGCGCTCTTTCAGAGGGCCGGTGAAGACTGGATTGGCCGGATGTTCTCCTTCTGCACTGTAGGGAATCTATGATTTTGCTCATTAAGTAAGCTACTGGCGTTAATGGTAAAACGATCCCATGGAACAAAGAGATCTATACTGACATTGTCTGAACAGGTCTAATTTAAATATTATATTTTAAAAAGTATTGCATGCCACATGGTAGATATTAGAAATCCTGAGTTATCTAAAAAGTGCACCCGCACAATTCCTGATACTATCCATAGTCACTTAATTTATTCCAGGCACATTTTGGATAAGAATCGAGATCTCAGGCAAAAAAATCAACTCATTAGGCTGATTGCTAGCTGCATGGTGGCGCAGTGGCTAGCACTGCGGCCTCGCGATGCCGAGGACCAGGGTTCAATCCCAGCCCTGGGTTACTGTCCGTGTGGAGTTTTCACATGTTTCCAGTGTCTGCGTGGGTCTCACCCCCAGAACTGGAAGATGTCCAGGGTAGATGGCCACGCTAAACTGTCCCTTAATTGGGCAAAAAGAGATATCCGGCGGAGTAACACATTTTGCCGAATATATTCTTTTTGCCTTCTCTGAATTTCTATCAATAAAAAGGCAATTATATCACTGTTCAGGTTTCTTAATGCATAGCTTTTCATGGAATCGCTGTCGGACAGAAGGAGGCCATTCAGCCCATCGCGCCTGCTCCGACCATTTCAAAGAGTACCCTAACCAGGCTCCAGCCTTCTTAACCCATACACCTCTACACACTGAGGGGCATTTCGCATGGCCAATCCCCCGAACCTGCACATTTTTGGACTGTGGGTAGAAACAGGAGCACCCGGAGGAAACCCACGCAGACACAAGGAGAATGTGCAAACTCCACACAGATAAAGGCGGAATTGAACCTGCGCACCTGGGGTGTCAGGCAGCAGTGCTGACACACTGTGCCGCCGTGCCGCCCCTTTCTATTTTTACTATTCCAAAGGTTAATGTTATTTAAACCTAGCCCACAGGCTGATATGAATTTCAGAAGAAAGGAAATTAAATTATTGGAAACTTATTGCCAATATTCACTTCGACTTGACTCACTTTGCATCTAAAGTCGAATGTCTGAAGCACTGTGCTTCGATCCTTGCTTTCTCTGTCTCTTGGAGATCAGTTGGGCCAACATCAGCATGGGACAATGTTGTAATTCAAGAAAGGGGTTACGGGGAGACGGCAGAAGATCGGGATGGGAAACGATGATCGAATGGAAAAGCAGACTCAATGGGGCGAATAGCCTAACTCTGCTCCAATATGTAATGGTCTTATGGTGTTTTTTTTATCGGACCTTTTTCATTCCCCCAAGAATGAGAGCATATCCGATTAATGCCGAGCTTTCCTACCATTAGCCGGCGGTGGGATCTTCTGTTTCCCAATGTAAGCATTACTGCCATTGCCGTTGGCAGAATGGGAAGTTCTCACCGAATATTTCGATTTTGCAGGACTGTGGAAAGCCGAGTGTCCTAAAAGCAGTCTATGGATGATCAGGAAAACTAGGTTGTATACCATGATGGCGATTTATTTGAATACCGTGTAATATAACATTGGATTACAAGTAGCCCAGCATGTTCTGGCTACAATTAGGAACGGTTATCATTTAAAATACACCTGAGTGCTTTGCTTTAAGTGAGGCAATTGCGGAACATATTTTTTTAAAACATTTTTAAGCAAACATACTTTATTGTATGTAAAAGATTGATGTAAAATAAACACTACTATATCGACAATACGGTTTATATCTAGGTATGTCCTGCCCGCAGTTGCACTTCTTAATTTCTCCAAGACTCCTCTTATAATGCATACCAATCTTAAAATTAGTCACCTCTATAGTGACTACTATACATATGTCACATTCATCTGGAACATTTAACTCGCTTATTTTGGAGGTAAAACTTCCATTTACCACCTCTTGGCTGTGGATGCCTCAATGGTTTCGACGAGAGAGCATCGTTCCGACACTCGCCCAAAATGAATCCTGAGCCTAATTAAACACCTCAAAATTAGGACCTTGCGATTTGGCCTGATTTCTGCCCACATGGAGAAGTGTTGGAAGGTACGTCACATGGCCTCCCCCCTCCGCAAAGTTGGACTGTAATATTGTCTGGTGGAACTGAACTTTGGCAGCTGCCCTCCCCGAGAATAAAACTCAAGGCAGCGACCTGCGTCGACCACCATCAAGGCGCCTTCCATTTGACTTCCGATACTGGACTCTGGATAAGTCTAGACCTTTAACTTGCATTCTTATTTTGATGGTGTGCTGCAACCTCTTGCTTTTTCCTAATCCCCGTTCACTGTGAAAAGGGGTACACGCTGGAAAACCTCGCTCGTGTGTGTCGGTAAAACCAAACCGACTGTTTTTATTATATCTTATCTCGAGTTTGCATGCGAACTACTAACAGAGGTTTGGAACACTCTACATTTAAGGATGGCGGAAATTATGCCGCCATTCATAAAGGGGGAACTCCGAAGAAATAAAATAACACATGTTTCTGTTTCGGAATGGGGATATCAGTGACATCTGATTTGACCCTCCTCATGGCAGTGTCTGTGACTGCAGCAGACTGGTGCCGGCGACAAAGAATGGCTGATAAGGTGAACAGTGATGACGTGGGAGGTGGAGGTGGCCGCAATGCTACAATGGATCAATGAACTCCTGAGGCCAGTTGCAGGCAGTCCCCACTGCAAAAGAACAGCTTTTGTTGTGCCCTGTTATTACTGTATCAAACTGGACATCATCGTATTTTATTGAGGTTAACAAATAATAATTACAACAGGAGAAATTTTAGGTCGAAGATTCAAATAATGCTCAAAGTAATTTCTTTCCTTAATGCTCCACATAATGTAACAAGTAGGACCACCCTGGGTGAATTTAAATGATCACTGCTGATTCAGTATCCCTCTCCCACTTTCTCTCCCGGCGCCTTGATCCCTTTTGCCGCAAGGCCAGCTCCATCTTCAATATACCCAACGAACTGGCCACAACGGCTTTCTGTGGTAGAGAACTCTCTGAGAGAAGATCATAGACCATAGATCATAAAATAACTACAGTGCAGAAGGAGGCCCATCGAGTCTGTACCGTCGTCCGAAAGAGCACCCTAACCCAGGGCCAATCCTCACACTATGCCTGCAATAGTAATAAAAATCTTTATTGTCACAAGTAGGATTACATTGATACTGCAATGAAGTTACTTTGAAAAGCCTGTAGTCGCCACATTCCGGAGCCTCTTCGGGCACACAGCGGGATAATTCAGAATGTCGAAATTATCTAATAGCACATCTTTAGGGACTTGTGGGTGGAAATCGGATCGCCTGGAGGAAACCCACGCAGACACAGGGAGAAGGTGAAGACTCCGCACAGACAGTGACCCAAGCCGTGAATCGAACCTGGGATTCTGGCGCTCTGAAACAACAGTGCTAACCACTATGCTATCGTGCTGCACTGAGGGACAATTTAACATATCCAATCCACCTAACTTGCACATGTTTGGACTGTGGGAGGAAACCGGATCACCCGGAGGCAACCTCCGCAGACACAGGGCAATCGTGCAGACTCCGCACAGATTGTGACCCAAGAGGGGAATCGAACCTGGGACCTTGGCGATGTGAAGCATCAGTGCTACCGTGCTGCCCTGTTTTTATTTTCAAACAACTGCACCATTGACAATTTTGATGGCATATTTGTAAACTTTTGGAAGGCAACATAGCTTATAGGCAACACACAGTTGCTACCCATTGGCAAACCTGGAACATGTGCGCTCCATGATCGGTTCATCGTTCAGAAAGCGAGTGTCAACGTTTCAAAAACCTACACTATGTACGGAGCGAAGCCTGAATATTGAGTTCTGAGCGCGTGGAGTATCTAAATCAACTTACTGCAGCTTTCACGTTCTCTAAATTTACCCCCTGCCTTTAATATTTTCAGTAAGAAGTTTTACAACACCAGGTTAAAGTCCAACAGGTTTGTTTCGATGTCACTAGCTTTCGGAACACTGCTCCTTCCTCAGGTGAATGAAGAGGTATGCTCCAGAAACATATATATAGACAAATTCAAAGACGCCAGACAATGCTTGGAATGTGAGCATTAGCAGGTGATTAAATCTTTACAGATCCAGAGATGGGGTAACCCCAGGTTAAAGAGGTGTGAATTGTGTCAAGCCAGGACAGTTGGTAGGATTTCGCAGGCCAGATGGTGGGGGATGAATGTAATGCGACATGAATCCCAGGTCCCGGTTGAGGCCGCACTCATGTGTGCGAAACCTGGCTATAAGCTTCTGCTCGGCGATTCTGTGTTGTCGCGCGTCCTGAAGGCCGCCTTGGAGAACGCTTACCCGGAGATCAGAGGCTGAATGCCCTTGACTGCTGAAGTGTTCCCCAACTGGAAGGGAACATTCCTGCCTGGTGATTGTCGCACGATGTCCGTTCATTCGTTGTCGCAGCGTCTGCATGGTCTCGCCAATGTACCACGCTTCGGGACATCCGTTCCTGCAGCGTATGAGGTAGACAACATTGGCCGAGTCACACGAGTATGTACCGCGTACCTGGTGGGTGGTGTTCTCACGTGTAATGGTGGTATCCATGTCGATGATCTGGCACGTCTTGCAGAGATTGCCATGGCAGGGTTGTGTGGTGTCGTGGTCACTGTTCTGAAGGCTGAGTAGTTTGCTGCAAACAATGGTTTGTTTGAGGTTGCCCGGTTGTGTGAAGGCAAGTAGTGGGGGTGTGGGGATGAATTTGGCAAGATGTTCATCTTCATCAATGACGTGTTGAAGGCTGTGAAGAAGGTGTCGTAGTTTTTCCGCTCCCGGAAAGTACTGGGCGATGAAGGGTAGTCTGTCGGTTGCGTCCCATGTTTGTCTTCTGAGGAGATCGGTGCGTTTTTTTGCTGTGGCCCGTTGGAACTGTCGATCGATGAGTCGAGTGCCATATCCCGTTCGTACGAGGGCATCTTTCAACGTCTGTAGATGTCTGTTACGCTCCTCCTCGTCTGAGCAGATCCTGTGTGTACGGAGAGCTTGTCCATAGGGGATGGCTTCTTTAATGTATTTAGGGTGGAAGCTGGAGAAGTGGAGCATCGTGAGGTTATCCATGGGTTTGCGGTAAAGCGAAGTGCTGAGGTGACCATTCTTGATGGAGACGAGTGTGTCCAAGAATGCAACTGATTTTGGAGAGTAGTCCATGGTGACTCTGATGGTTGGATGGAACTTATTGAGGTCATCGTGTGGTCGTTTCAGGGATTCTTCGCCGTGGGGTAATATTTTCAGCAACGGACAATACATCAGCATGCTATTCTCCTTATGTAATACATTTTTCAAAAATGTTACACAGCTGTCATGCAAGAGTGCCTTTAAGAAATGGATGTGTAAGCAATGTACCTTTAAGAAAACAGTAATGTCAGAGAGTGGGTGGAGCTCAGCTCAGGTCAGCCATTTTGCAATTTTGTTTGGCAGGTTTGTAAAAGCAGCTTGTGTGAGTCTGTATGTTTCCAGAGAGCTGCAGTTTCAGTTTCAAAAGAGCTGGGGAGTGTCTGTCTTTGCAGTGAGCTGGATCGCTGCCATGAAAGACTATCTCTGGATTATTTGGGTGATGTAAAGTAAAGCCTTTAACCTGATGTGATTTTGTTTTAAGGTGTTAAGTCTCTTGGAAGTTTGAAGGAAAATTTTAAGGAATTATTTACCGTTGCAATATTTTCTGAGTTACCTTTGAAGTAAGGGGTGTTAAGAGATCCAATGTTTATTTAAGATGTTAAGTTGAGTTCATGGATTAAACAGTGTTTTGTGTTTTAAAAAACCCACGTGTCCAGAATTGCAATCCCACACCTAGGGAAATAGCCGTGTGTTAGGAAAATCAACAAAAGCATTAAAGGGAGAGGTTGGTTGAACTCCATGATACATTTTGGGGTTCTGAAAACGCCTCGCCCATAACAATTGGGGGCTCTAGGGGGATAAACGTCTATCTTTTGGAATGGCTTTTGTGAAGTTAAAGACAGTGAAGGATTGTTGCTTTTCCAGTGTGGTATTTTAGTTTAAGTGGGGAGAGTGTTGTGAACAGAGGCTCAGAAGTTTTTGGGGGTGGAGAATGTCACACGTAGCACTTTACGGACAGAAACGAAAAGCAGACGGTTAGACTTGGCAAGAACATTGCAGTTAACATTACCTGACAAAATGCGAAAAGATGAGGTAATTATGGCGGTGGTTCAGCATTTAAAGTTGCCTGAGATAGAGTTTGACTCATTGGAAATGGCAAAAATTTAGTTGCAAATTAAACAAATGGAACATGAGAACGAATTAAAGCGGCTGGCATACGAGGGTGAGAGAGAGGAAAAAGAAAGGGAGATACAGATCAGGAAAAAGATAAAGAGAGGGAGTTTGAACTTCAGAAAATGGCCATGAAACATGACAATCAGTTAAAATTGGCAGATGTAAAGGGAAACGTACAGTTGGATGATAGTGATGAGGATAGTGAGAAAGAGCGTCACAGTCGAAGGCTTGGTGGGAATCTATTTAAATATATCCTGGTAAGAGATGAGAAATTATGTAGTTTGGGAAGAATGTTGCCAGAAAAGGTGGTGATATGTGGAATTCAGGGTGAGAGGAGTAGCGTTCCATTATATAAGGTAAGGTTGAAAAGTCCAGTGAAGAGTGGTGAAGTGGTAGTAGGAGTAATAGATATCTTATCCAGGAATACAGTTTATCTTGGGTAATGATATAGCTGGATCGCAGGTGGGAGTGATGCTTACTGTGGTTGATAAGCCATTGGAAAATCAGTCAACTGAAGGGTTGAACGATGAATATCCTGGGATTTTTCCGGAGTGTGTAGTAACAAGGTCGCAAAGTCACAGGTTAAGACAAGAGGAGAAATCAAAGGGTGAAGAGGAAGTTGAAGTGCAATTATCAGAAAAGATTTTTGATCAGATGGTTGAAAAAGAAGAAGAACAGGTGGAGGATGAGGCGGATATTTTTAGTTCAGGAAAATTTGCGGAGTTACAACAGAAAGATGTAGAAATAAAACGGATATATCAGCAAGCATATACGGAAGAGGAACCTGAGAGTGTACCAGAGTGTTATTACCGTAAAAATGATGTCTTGATGAGAAAATAGAGACCTGTACATATGCAGGCGGATGAAAAGTGAGCAGAAGTTCGTCAAGTAGTCTTGCCGGTAGGGTATAGAAAGGAGGTGTTGAGAGTTGCACATGAGATACCAGTGGGAGGTCATTTGGGAATAAGGAAAACTCAAGCTAAAATCCAGAAACATTTTTATTGGCCTGGACTACATAAAGATGTAGTTAAATTTTGTCAATCATGTCACACATGTCAAGTGATAGGGAAACCTCAAGCAGTGATAAAACCAGCGCGCTTAATATCCATTCCAGCATTTGAGGAACCTTTTACAAGGGTCCTAATCGATTGTGTAGGACTGCGTCCTAAAACAAAAAGTGGGAATCAATATCTTTTGACTATAATGGATGTGTCTACTACGTTTCCAGAGGCCTTTTCAGTACGTAATATTACAGCTAAAAGGATTGTGGAGGAGTTACTTAAATTCATTACCAGATATGGACTACCCACAGAAATTCAATCGGATCAAGGAACAAATTTTATTTCAAAGTTATTCAAAGAAGTTATGGATAGCTTAGGAATAAAACAATTTAAATCAACTGCGTACCATCCAGAATCGCAGGCAGCGTTAGAAAGGTGGCATCAGACATTAAAGACAATGTTGCGGGCGTATTGTCAAGATTATCCAGAGGGTTGGGAATCAAGGAATTCCATTCGTGTTATTTGCAATTCGGGATGCACCTAATGAGTCTACCAAATTTAGTCATTTTGAACTAATTTTTGGTCATGAGGTAAGAGGACCACTTAAATTGATTAAGGAAAGGTTGGTGCGTGAGAAATCGGAAATTACACTATTGGATTACGTGTCAAATTTTAGGGAACAATTAAATAGAGCAGGTGAATTGGCTAGACAACATTTGAAAGTTGCACAAAATGTGATGAAACGGGTAGCGAACAAGAAATCCAAAGTTCGTAGTTTTGCCAGTGGGGATAAAGTTTTAGTGTTGTTACCAGTGGTAGGGGAGCCTTTAAAAGGTAGGTTTTGTGGACCGTATCAGATTGAAAGGAAATTAAGTGAGGTGAATTTTTTTTTCTTGGGGGAGGTGTCATGCGAGAGTGCCTTTAAGAAATGGCTGTGTAAGCAATGTACCTTTAAGAAAACGGTGATGTCAGCGATTGGGTGGAGCTCAGCTCATGTCAGCCATTTTGCAGTTTTGTTTGGCAGGTTTGAAAAAGTAGCTTGTGCCTGTCTGTGTGTTTCCAGAGAGCTGCAGTTTCAGTTTGACAAGAGCTGGGGAGTGTCTGTGTTTGCAGTGAGCTGGATCTCTGCCATGAAAGACTATCTTTGGATCATTTGGGTGATTTATAGTAAAGCCTTTAACCGGATGTGATTTTGTTTAAAGATGTTAAGTCTCTTGGAAGTTTGAAGGAACATTTTAAGGAATTATTTACTGTTGCAATATTTTCTGAGTTACCTTTGAAGTAAGGGGTGTTAAGAGATTTAAGATGTTAAGTTGAGTTCATGGAATAAACAGTGTTTTGTGTTTAAAAACCCACGTGTCCCTAATTGTAATCCCACACCTCGGGAAAAGGCCGTGTGCAAGGAAAAGCAAAAAAAACATTAAAGGGAGAGTTTGGTTGAACTCGAAGATACATTTTGGGGGTTCTGAAAACGCCTCGCCCATAACACAACGAAGATCAGATGATCTGCTAATATGCCTCGTTCTCATTCAGGTTTGTTTTTCAGGACGATCTGCTTAAATTGCAACAGTTTACAACTACATTTTACCATTTTTGTTGATTCTGAAACACGTTCTACCGTTGCATCGGCAAACAAAAATGATCGTTATTTCATTATGGCGTTTGTGTGAAACATTGTTTGCGAAATCGTCCTTGTGATCTATTCTCGGAATTGTTGCCCTATTCCCAGTTGCCCTAAGGAGCAATAGGTGCTGTTTTTCTGATACAACTTATTGATTCCTTTGGCGAGGGCAGCTGGAAGATAAGTGTACCCTTGACCTGAGTGGGACTAGAGGAGCACACATGTTACATGTGGTAAAGACTGCAGGTTTCATTCTGTGCACGGATTTAATGAGGCGAATCGATTCTGCTGACAATTATTCTGATTGGTTGTTTTGACTTGTTTACAACAGCTACTTCAAAAATTCATGCAAACCTCAATACAAACTGATTATTTTCCTTAAACTTCCCGTGCCCTGGAGTACGAATTTAAATTTTAGCATTTTTAGTCGAGCCACATTGTGGGACTTTGGAGTTTTGGGGGCTCTGGGAAAATGTGCTTAGAGCCACCGTTGAACTTCAAAACGCCACCCAACGTTTCTGGTGACACTAAAGATGCGTTGTAGTGTTCACATTGTGTTTCATTCAGAGGGCAGGCGCGAAACGGCGACCAATTCGGTATTGAATCGCACATGTCTGGCTTCAGAGGACACTTTGCTCATAGGGCGAGCCTTTCACCTTAGTAACCGAGTGTAGAATTGGCACTGAAGAGATGGCACCAATTTTAGAGAGGGTCTGACTGAATTTCCACTAAATGAAGAGGAACGAAGTTGGAAGGATGGTGTTTCGAGAATTGGGCTGTTGGACAGTAACAAATGCAAAACGCCGAACATTCTGAAAACCTGAATGAGAAAATCAAACACTGGAAATAGCCAGCAGCTGGGAGGCATTTGTGCAGAGAACAATAGAAAGGTGCCGGTGGGCTACAATTTAAATGTTTCGCAATACTCTCAGGATGATTGGTCTGAATTCGTCTCCTGCAATATTCCAATTATGTTGAATTCAAACTAGAGAAACAGCACCTCGTCTTCCGGGTGTGCAATTTGCAGTCTTTTAGATTCCACGTTGAGATCCACAATTATGATTGCAATTCACTTTGTTCCTTTTGGCAATTCAGCTTTTTGTTTTCCATTATTTTTGTTCCCATTTTTTTTAGCCTTCGCATGACAGAATACCCTTAGCATATGTTTAGGCCTAACGTAGATTACACTTTTGTTTCTTTACTTATCCAATTACATCTCCCTTTAGTTCTGCACCACCAACTCTGCTGTCGTTTGTCATCTTAAGCCAGATATTGCTCATTTGGCAGCACTCACGCCTCGAGGTCACAAAGTTCCTGTTTCAAGCCCAATTCTGAGCATGCCTACAAGTGCCTGGACTGGCAATTAGCTGGACTATTCAGAGAGCGTTACCCGGTAGGGTTTGGATGTCTTTCTCAATGACATCATGTGCCATGCTGCTCAGATGCATGTGGATGACCTCATGACACAACTTTGAAGTTAATCTCGGCTTCCGAAGCCACATTTGTCACTCAATCAACATCATGAATCGAGATTGACTTGTTGCTTATTGGCCGCTGCATATCCAGCGTCGCAACAATGTGTTATTGTTAAAGCACAGTGATCCATCCAATGGTGTTGAAAATCTGTCAATCTTTATTTTTTGCTGTCAGACAGTGAGTTAAAAACCCAATTCCTTGATTAATGGCTTAAGAGTGGACGCCAGTGTTCAAGAAATAAATGATATGCACCTATCTACAGTCCCACCTATCTCTAGTCGCCCGTTCTGAATTTGTAAAGGCTAATTACCTGCAAACACTCGCATTCAAAGTAACTTCTTGTATCATTGGCTTTGTCTTATTCTGCTGCCTTTGTGTAACTTGCATCTTCACTCACCTATTTAAGGAGCTACGCCTCGAAAGCTCCTGATTCCCAATAAACCTGTTGGACTGAAGCCTAGTGTTGTAAGACTTCTTACTGTACCCACCCCAGGCCAAGACGGGCATCTCTACGTCATTACATTTGATTTTACAGCTTTAAAAATGCAAAATGATTAAGGCAATAAATAATCTGGATAAAAATATTTACCTCCACTGTGCTTGTAACCTGGTTTATGAACTGGTACTGTGAAGTAAATAAAACTGTCAGCATAATCTTTGATAATCGACGGAAAAAACAATACATTTCGGACGCAATGACAACCGTGCTGGGATTGACAGTACACAGCGACCTTTCTATGGGGTACAGGCGATCTGTTGACGATTTTACCCTCAGTCACCCAGCAGATCCAGAGATTTGAGGGTTCAGATTGCTACAGGCATATACAAATTTATTTTTCTAATTAGATGATCTCAAGGTTGAGCGTCTGTCTCTCGGTTTAAGATCACTAATAGGGCAGCACGGTAGCATTGTGGATAGCACAATTGATTCACAGCTCCAGGGTCCCGGGTTCGATTCCCGGCTTGGGTCACTGTCTGGGCAGAGTCTGCACATTCTCCCTGTGTGTGCGTGGGTTTCCTCCGGGTGCTCCGGTTTTGTCCCACAGTCCAAAGATGTGGAGGTTAGGTGGATTGGCCTTGCAAAATTGCCCTTAGTGTCCAAAATTGCCCTTAGTGTTGGGTGGGGTTACTGGGTTATGGGGATAGGTGGAGGTGTGGAACTTGGGTGGGGTGCTCTTTCCAAGAGACGGTGCAGACTCGATGGGCCGAATGGCTTCCTTCTGCACTGTAAATTCTATTATCTATGATCCATAGTGTAATCGGAGGAGACCTCAACATTCATTGTTTTTCTTTGCTAAATGTATTGTTTGACTTTGCATTGGTACAATTAGCAAGGTAGTTATTTATTGTCCATCCCGATGTGGGGTGCATGGGATGATGTTGATCATTGCAAATATTCCATCAGTGCCATTATGGACATTGATTCTCGTTCACAAAGTGGTCCCCAAGATTAAAGACTCATATTAATACAAATCATGCCACCACCACACTATTTTCTTGTCGCTCCCTAATAGATACTAATCTTTATTGTCACAAGTAGGCTTACATTAACACTGCAATGAAGTCACTGTGAAAGCCATTGGTCGCCACATTCCGGCGCCTGCTCGATTACTGAGGGAGAACGCAGAATGTCCAACTCCCCCAACAAAAAATCTTTCAGGACTTGTGGAAAGAACCTGAGGCACCCGGAGGAAACCCACGCAGACACAGGGAGAATGTGGTGACTCTGGACAGACAGTGGCCCAAGCCAAGAATCGAACCGGGGACACGGGCACTGTGAAGCAACAGTGCTATCCACTGTTTTAATTGCACGGATGATCGTCATAGCACAAAGAGTAACTATGACTCCAATAAATGTAGCCATAAATTATGTACGTAGAACTGCCATTAAACATTAGCACAATTGGTTAACCCAAGTTCAGGTAGTACAATTCGCCGTCTGATATTGCACTAGCCTATGCTGTATCAATGTCCCTTTAAATCCTCCCCTACATTCGCAAAGGCAGTTAAAACAATCTAAGATCAGCAAGTCAGTGATGTATCACGAACTTCCTTACCTGCCATGACCGCGGCAAGCAGGCCACAGAAGAGAATGATATTCAGGCCCTTCATCATTGTGTTGAATTCTCAACCTCAATGTATTCCACATTGTGAACTCTGGGTTTATATAGCTCTCAGGCGCGCTTCTCAGGACCGGTTGAGCAGGTTTTGGCTCCATTCCCAATTTGTGACCTTTTCAGGACAATGCATCAAGATTACGTTAATCTGGGCAATGATGAATGGAGATATGATGAAATGCTTGTCAGAAAGATAAGGAATAAGAAGAAAAAGCTTGCTGGTTGGGATAAGTTATTATTCCGGAACCTGCGTTCGTATGTCGAGCCCCCTGGATATAAGTGGTCAATTTCATCTGGTTCCTCTCGCATTAGCCGTACCTTTGACATAGGTTCCATATACACTGAATATAAGAACACAAGAACATAAGAACTAGGAGCAGGAGTAGGCCACCTGGCCCCTCGAACCTGCTCCACCATTCAATTAGATCATGGCTGATCTTTTGTGGACTCCTCTCCACTTTCCCGCCCGAACACCATAACCCTTAATCCCTTTATTCTTCAAAAAACTATCTCTCTTTATCTTAAAAACATTTAATGAAGGAGCCTCTACTGCTTCACTGGGCAAGGAATTCCATAGATTCACAGCCCTTTGGGTGAAGAAGTTCCTCCTAAACTCAGTCCTAAAGCGACTTCCCCTTATTTTGAGGCTGTGCCCCCTAGTTCTGCTTTCACCCGCCAGTGGAAACAACCTGCCCGCATCTATCCTATCTTTTCCCTTCATAGTTTCATATGTTTCTATAAGATCCCCCCCTCATCCTTCTAAATTCCAACGAGTACGGTTCCAGTCTACTCAACCTCTCCTCGTAATCCAACCCCTTCATCTCTGGGATTAATCTAGTGAATCTACTCTGCACCCCCCCCCCCCCCCCCCCCCAGTGGCAGTACGTCCTTTCTCAAGTAAGGAGACCAAAACTGAACACAATACTCCAGGTGTGGCCTCACTAACACCTTATACAATTGCAGCATAACCTCCCTAGTCTTAAACTCCATCGCTCTAGCAATGAAGGACAAAATTCCATTTGGCTTCTTAATCACCTGTTGCGCCTGTTAACCAACTTTTTGCGACTCATGCACTAGCACACCCAGGTCTCTCTGCACAGCAGCATGTTTTAATATTTTATCATTTAAATAATAATCCCTTTTGCTGTTATTCCTACCAAAATGTCAATCTGGTGTTTATACTGAGTTTATGGTAATGGAATACGGGAAGAGGAGAATCACTTAACACCAACATAGGGTAGAGAATTAAAATGGATAACATTTTCAGTCCTTCTCTCTTCATCGGGGATTTATCGGAATACTGATTTGTGTCTTTTTCCATCTCCTTTAGTGACATAGCTATATACTTGTTGATGCCTCAGTTACTCTCCTCATATGTTGGCAGGTTAGGGTCTCTCAGACTTGAAAGAACATAGAACAGAGAACAGTACAGCAGAGTACAGGCCCTTCTGCCCATGATGTTATGCCGACCACTTGTCCTAATCTAAGATCAACGTAACCTAGGTTAGGTTGTCAATTTACTGCTGTCCATGTGCCTGTCCAAGAGTCACTTAAATGTCCCTAAGGAGTCTGACTCCACCACCTCCGCTGGCAGTGCATTCCACACACCTACCACTCTGCGTGTAAAGAACCGACCTCTGACAACTCCCCTATACCTTCCTCCAATCATCTTAAAATTATATCCCCTCGTGACAGCCATTTCCACACTGGGGGAAAGTCTCTGGCTATCCATTCCATCCATGCCTCTCATCACCTTGCACACCTCTGTCAAGTCACCTCTCTTCCTTCTTCACCCCAGTGAGAAAATCCCTAGCTCCCTCAACCTTTCTTCATAAAACATGACACTCCAGTCCAGACAGTATCCTGGTAAATCTCCTCTGGACCCTCTCCAAAACATCCACATCCTTCCAAGAATGAGGGGACCAGAACTGGACACAATATTCCAAGTGTGGTCTAACCAGGGTTTTATAAAGCTGCAGCAAAACCTTGTGGCTCTTGACTCAATTGCCCTGTTAATGAAAGCCAACGCACTATACGCCTCCATTACAACCCTATCAACCTGGGTGCCAACTTTGAGAGATCTATGTACGTGGACCCCAAGATCCCTCTGTTCCTCCACACTTCCAAGAATTCTGCCTTTAACCCTGTATTCAGCATTCAAATTCGACCTTCCAAAATAATCATGTCACATTTATCGAGGTTGAACTCCATCTGCCACCTCTCAGCCCAGCTCTGCATCCTGTCAATGTCCTGTTGTAATCTGCAACAGCCTTCGACACTATCTACAACTCCAACAACCTTCGTTTCATCGGCAAACTTACAAACCCACCCTTCCACTGCCTCATCCAAGTCATTTATAAAAACCACAAAGAGCAGAGTTCCCAGAACAGATCCCTGCGGGACACCGATGGTCACCGAGTCCAAGGTGCAGTACCATCCATTCACTGCCATTCGCTGTCTTCTTTCGGCCTTCCAATTCTGTATCCAGACAGCCAAATTTCCCTGTGTCCAAAGCCCCATGACTTTCTGAATGAGTCTACCATGGGGAACCTTATCAATGCCTTTATGAAATCCATGTACAGCACATCCACTGCCCGTCCTTCATCAATGTGTCTCGTCACATCCTCAAATAATTCAATGTGGCTTGTGAGGCATGACGTGCGCCTCACAAAGCCATGCTGACTATCTTTTTTCTAAATAATCATAAATACTATCTCTCATAATCTTTTCCAGTATTTTGCTCACCATATACGTAAGACTGACTGGTCAATAATTCCCAGGGATTTCCCTACCCCTTTCTTGAACAGGGGAGCAACAGTCGCCTCACTCCAAACCATCCAGTCCTACTCAAGTGCAGAGTGAACACGCAAAGGTGATTGCCAACGGCGCAGCAACCTCCTCCCTGGCTTCCCGTGAATCTTGGGCATATCCCGTCTGGCTCAGGGGAGTTATCTATCCTGATGCTTTTGAAAATTTCCAGCACATCCTCTTTCTTAATGTCAACTTGTTTGAGCCTATAAACCTGGTTCACGCTGTTTTCATGAGCTACAAGGTCCCCGTCTCTAGTGAATACTGACCCAAAATATTCATTTAGGGCCTCTCCTACATCCTCACGCTCGAGGCACAAGTTCCCTCCCCTATCCTTGATCGGCCCTGCTCTTACTCTGATCATCCTCTTATTTCTCGCATAAGTGTAGAACGCCTTGGCATTCTCCCTGATCCTTCCCGGCATGGCTTTTTCATGAACCCTTCTGGCTCTCCTAAATCAATTTTTGAGTTCCTTCCTGGCTACCTTGTAACCCCCTAGAGCCGTGCCAGATCTTTGCTTCCTCAACCTTACGTGAGCTTCTTTCTTCCTCTTGACTGGAAGCTCCACTTCCAAGGCTCCTTCACCTTATCATTCCTTCCTTGTCTCAGTGGGACAAAACTATCCAGCACTCGCAGCAAGTGCTCCTTAAACAACTCCCACATTACTGTTGTTCATTTCCCTGAGAACGTCTGTTCCCAATTAATGCTCCTCAGCTCCTGTCTCATAGCAATACTATTTACCCTCTGCCAATTAAATAACTTTCCATACTGTCTGTTTCTATCCCTCTCCATGAATATGGTAAAGCTGAATGGGTTGTGGTCACTGTCATCGTAATGCTCTTCCACAGAGAAATCTGACACCCTGTCCCTGGTTCGTTGCCAAGCACCAAATCCAATATGGCCTCCCCCCTCGTCGGCCTATCTCCGTATTGAGTCAGGAATCCTTACTGGACACACATGACAAAATTTGCTCCATATAATCCATTTGCACTAAGGAGATTCCAGTCAATATTAGTGTAGTGGAAGTCACCCATGACAACAACTCTGTAACTTCTGCACCTTTCCAAGATCTGCCGCCCAACCTCTTCCTCCATCTCTCTGCTGCTATTAGTGTGGGGGGGGGGGGTCAATAGAAAACCCCCAATTATGTGACTGCTCCTTTCTTGATTCTGGCTTCCACGCATACTGACTCATTAGACAAGCCCTCCTCGACTATCGCCTTTTCTGCAGTTGTGATGCACTCTCTAATTAACAGTGCCACTCCCCATCCTCTTTTACCTCCCTCCCTATTCTTCTTAAAACTTCAAAACTCGGAACATTTACCAACCATTCCTGGCCCTGTGAAATCCATGTCTCCATAATGGCCACAACATCGTAGTTCCAAGTACTGATCCATGCTCTGAGTTCACGCCCCTTGTTCCTGATACACCTTGCATTGAAACAGACACACTTTAACCCATCCCACTGAATGCACCGTTGCCCTATCAGCTATCTATCCTTCCTTAACAATTCCCTGCATACTATATCTGCCCGTTAAACAGCTACCCTATCCTCTGATCCGTAGCTCTGCTTCCCATCCCACTGTCAAACCGGCTTAAACCCTCCCGAAGAGTTCTAGCAAACCTCCCGCCCAAGATATTGGTGCCCCTCCAGTTTAGGTGCAACTCGTCGCTCATGTACAGGTCCAATCTTCCCAAAGAAGGTATTCCAATGATCTACATTTCTAAAGCCCTCCCTCCTGCACCAGCCCTCGAGCCACGTGTTCAACTGCACTCACTCTCTGTTCCTTCCCTCACTAGCACGTGGCACCAGTAGCAACCCTGAGAGTACTACTCTGCTCTTTCTGTCCTTTAGCTTCCAACCCAACTCCATAAAATCACTTTTTAGATACACATCCCTTTCTTAGCTATGTCGTTGGTGCCAATGTGCACCATGACGTCTGGTTGCTTCCCCTTCCCCTCAGAAATCCTGCAGCCACGATCCGAGACATCCCTGACCCTAGCACCCGGGAGGCAGCATAACTTCCGTGAGTCTCGTTCCCGACCACTGCATCTCCTATCCGTTCCCCTAACCATTGAGTCTCCTATCACTATCGCTTTCTGTGTTCCCCCTTCCCATCTGATCCACAGAGCCAGGCTCAGCGCCAGAGATTTGGCCGCTAAAGCTTTCCCCTGGTAGGTCCCCACCCCTCAACAGCATCCAAAACGGTATACTTAATTTGAAGGGGAACGGCCACAGGCGATCCCTGCACTGTCTGCCTGTTCCCTTTACTTCCCCTGACTGTAACGCTACTGTTGTCCTGAAGTTTGTGTATGCATACCTCCCTGCAATTCCTCTCCATCACATTCTTTGCCTCCAGGATGATCCGAGGTTCATCCAGCTCCAGTTCCCTAACGCGGTCTTCGAGGAGTTGCAGTTGAGTGCACTTCCCCCAGGAGGGGACACTAGCGGTATCACTTACCTCCCACATCCTACAGGATGAGCATGCAACTGCCTTAACTTCCATCCCCTCTGATCTGAATGTCCAAACTGATTTAAAAGGGAAAAAGATTAAACATTAAACATCCGTTAAACATTATCCGTTAAATATTAAACACCCGTTATCCACCATGTTATTTTGTGTATGCAGCTTGAGTGCAAAGTATTCTCTGCGAAAATATGTAATCGTATATTTTTTCATTCGTCTGAGCTGCTATCTCACTGAGGTTTCTACATAAATGCGTAGTAGTTGCTTAAACAACTGTGATCCATCTGGTGCAGACACATCTTGTGTTAGGCAAGGAAACCATGCGTCAGTGAAGGTACTGGAATATATTTGCAAGCCAGGATGGTTAGCGGCTTGGACGGGACTCCCAGTTGGCGTTATCCCATGTGTCTGCTGCCCTTGTCATTCTAGATGGTAGTTGGCTTACGTCTCGAGGGTATTGTCGAAGGAGCTGTGTTGAGCTCTTTCGTTGCATCCTACACATGGTAAACATTGCTACCAGGGCACTTCGGTTATGAGAAAAATTAATGTTTGTGCATGGGGCGCCAATAAAGTGGGCTACTTTGCCTGAGATTACATTACGTTGTTTGAGTGTGGTTGCATCCAGCCAAGGGGAGAGTACCTTTGGCCCATCCTTTTGGTGGACCAAATTTGGGGAGTCAGGAGGTGAGTTACTCTTTGCATTATTCCCAGCCTCTGGTATGCACTTGAAGCCAATGTATGCATGTAGCTTGGCCAGTTCACTTTCAGGTCAATAGTAACCACCAAAATGTTTATAGTGAGGAACCTAGAGATCTTAATGTCAATGAATGTCAAGGGAGAATCGTTGTATCACCCCTTGTTGGAAACGATGGGGCAGGACGGTAGCACAAGTGGATAGCACTGTGTCTTCAGAGCCAGGGACCCAGGTTGATTCCCCGCTGGGTCACTGTCTGTGCGGAGTTTGCACATTCTCCCCGTGTCGGCCTGGGTTTCCTCCTGGTGCTCCGGTTTCCTCCCACAGTCCAAAGACGTGGCAGGTTAGGTGGATTGGCCATGATAAATTGCCCTTAGTGACCAAAGAAAGGTTAGGAGGGGTTATTGTGTTACGGGGGTATGGTGGAAGTGAGGGTTTCAATGGGTCGGTGCAGACTGGATGGGCCGAATGGCTCCTTCTGCGCTCTATGTTCCATGTTGATTGTCTGGCAGTTGTGTGGCTCGCATTTTGTGGCTTGCTCAGCTCAAACCTTAATATTGTCCAGGTCTTATTCAGTTCAAAGAATGACTGCTTCAGTATCTGAAGACTCACGCGAGAATGGTACTGACAGTAGTATAATCATAAGTGAGCATTTCCACTTCTGACCTTATGATGCAAGGAAGGACATTTATGAAGCACCTTCAGGTGGTTGCGTTAATACAGTGCCCTGAGGAACTCCTGCAGTGTTGTCCTGGGATGGGGAAGTTTGAACTCGAACACACAATTTTGTTCCGTTGTGCTACTCATGACTACGACCAGCGGAGACTTCCCCCACTGACTTTCATTTACTCGAGTTGTACTGTGCCACCTTGATTTCACACTCGGTCAAATGCTGTCATGATATCAAGGGTATTCACTTATCATCACACCTCTGGAGTTCAGTTCTCTTTCCAATGTGCTAACGAGGTCAGGATCAGAGACCATCGTGAAATGCAAAACTCTGCGTCAGAAAATGGGTTATTGCTCAGCAAGTGTCCCTTGATTGCACCGTTGATGTACCCTGCCATAACCCTTCTGATGATCGACTGTGAAATTATGGGGCTCTAATATTGCCTCCCAGGTGCAAGGGTACGTGTTGTCTCGGATCGTGTTTTCCGGGTCCTTAAGGGGGAGGGGGAGCAGCCCCAAGTCGTGGTCCACATTGGCACTAATGACATAGGTAGGAAAGGGGACAAGGATGTCAGGCAGGCTTTCAGGGACCTAGGATGGAAGCTCAGAACGAGAACAAACAGAGTTCTTATGTCTGGGTTGTTGCCCGTGCCACGTGATAGTGAGATGAGGAATAGGGAGAGAAAGCAATTAAACACGTGGCTACAGGGATGGTGCAGGCGGGAGGGATTCAGATTTCTGGATAACTGGGGCTCTTTCTGCGGAAGGTGGGACCTCTACAGACAGGATGGTCTACATCTGAACCTGAGGGGCACAAATATCCTGGGGGGGGAGATTTGTTAGTGCTCTTTGGGGGGGGGGGTTAAACTAATGCAGCAGGGGCATGGGAACCTGGATTGTAGTTTTAGGGTACGAGAGATTGAGAGTATAGAGGTCAGGAGCACAGATTTGACTTCGCAGGAGGGGGCCAGTGTTCAGGTAGGTGGTTTGAAGTGTGTCTACTTCAATGCCAGGAGTATACGAAATAAGGTAGGGGAACTGGCAGCATAGGTTGGTACCTTGGACTTCGATGTTGTGGCCATTTCGGAGACATGGATAGAGCAGGGACAGGAATGGTTGTTGCAGGTTCCGGGGTTTAGGTGTTTTAGTAAGCTCAGAGAAGGAGGCAAAAGAGGGGGAGGTGTGGCGCTGCTAGACAAAAACAGTATTACGGTGGCGAAGGGGATGCTAGATGGGGACTCTTCTTCCGAGGTAGTATGGGCTGAGGTTAGAAACAGGAAAGGAGAGGTCACCCTGTTGGGAGTTTTCTATAGGCCTCCAAATAGTTCTAGGGATGTAGAGGAAAGGATAGCGAGGATGATTCAGGGTAAGAGCGAAAGTAACAGGGTAGTTATTATGGGAGACTTTAACTTTCCAAATATTGACTGGAAAAGATATAGTTCAAGTACATTAGATGGGTCGTTTTTTGTACAATGTGTGCAGGAGGGTTTCCTGACACAATATGTTGACAGGCCAACAAGAGGAGAGGCCACATTGGATTTGGTTTTGGGTAATGAACCAGGCCAGGTGTTAGATTTGGAGGTAGGTGAGCACTTTGGGGACAGTGACCACAATTCGGTAACGTTTACGTTAGTGATGGAAAGGGATAAGTATACCCCGCAGGGCAAGAGTTATAGCTGGGGGAAGGACAATTATGATGCCATTAGACATGACTTGGGGGGGGGATAGGTTGGAGAAGTAGGCTGCAAGTGTCGGGCACACTGGATATGTGGAGCTTGTTCAAGGAACAGCTACTGCGTGTTCTTGATAAGTACGTACCGGTCAGGCAGGGAGGAAGGCGTGAGCGAGGGAACCGTGGTTTACCAAAGAAGTGGAATCTCTTGTTAAGAGGAAGAAGGAGGCCTATGTGAAGATGAGGTGTGAAGTTTCAGTTGGGGCGCTTGATAGTTACAAGGTAGCGAGGAAGGATTTAAAGAGAGAGCTAAGATGAGCAAGGAGGGGACATGAGAAGTATTTGGCAGGTAGGATCAAGGAAAACCCAAAAGCGTTCTATAGGTATGTCAGGAATAAAAGAATGACTCGGGTAAGAGTAGGGCCAGTCAAGGACAGGGATGGGAAGTTGTGTGTGGAGTCTGAAGAGATAGGCGAGATACTAAATGAATATTTTTCGTCAGTGTTCACTCAGGAAAAAGAGAATGTTGTGGAGGAGAATACTGCGACCCAGGCTATTAGAATAGATGGCATTGAGGTACGTAGGGAAGAGGTGTTGGCAATTCTGGACAGGCTGAAAATAGATAAGTCCCCGGGGCCTGATGGGATTTATCCTAGGACTCTCTGGGAAGCCAGTGAAGGGATTGCTGGGCCTTTGGCTTTGATTTTTATGTCATCATTGGCTACAGGAATAGTGCCAGAGGACTGGAGGATAGCAAATGTGGTCCCTTTGTTCAAGAAGGGGGTTAGAGACAACCCCGGCAACTATAGACCGGTGAGCCTCACGTTTGTTGTGGGTAAAGTCTTGGAGGGGATTATAAGAGACCAGATTTATCATCATCTAGATAGGAATAATATGATTAGGGATAGTCAGCATGGCTTTGTGAAGGGTAGGTCATGCCTCACAAACCTTATCGAGTTCTTTGAGAAGTTGACTGAACAGGTAGACGAGGGTAGAGCAGTTGATGTGGTGTATATGGATTTCAGTAACGCGTTTGATAAGGTTCCCCACGGTAGGCTATTGCAAAAAATATGGAGGCTGGGGATTGAGGGTGATTTAGAGATGTGGATCAGAAATTGGCTAGCTGAAAGAAGACAGAGGGTGGTGGTTGATGGGAAATGTTCAGAATTGAGTTCAGTTACAAGTGGCGTACCACAAGGATCTGTTCTGGGGCCGTTGCTGTTTGTCATTTTTATCAATGACCTAGAGGAGGGCGCAGAAGGGTGGGTGAGTAAATTTGCAGACGACACTAAAGTCGGTGGTGTTGTCGACAGTGCGGAAGGATGTAGCAGGTTACAGAGGAACATAGATAAGCTGCAGAGCTGGGCTGAGAGGTGGCAAATGGAGTTTAATGTAGAGAAGTGTGAGGTGATTCACTTTGGAAGGAATAACAGGAATGCGGAATATTTGGCTAATGGTAAAGTTCTTGGAAGTGTGGATGAGCAGGGGGATCTAGGTGTCCATGTACATAGATCCCTGAAAGTTGCCACCCAGGGTGATAGGGTTGTGAAGAAGGCCTATGGAGTGTTGGCCTTTATTGGTAGAGGGATTGAGTTCCGGAGTCAGGAGGTCATGTTGCAGCTGTACAGAACTCTGGTACGGCCGCATTTGGAGTATTGCGTACAGTTCTGGTCACCGCATTAGAGGAAGGACGTGGAGGCTTTGGAGCGGGTGCAGAGGAGATTTACCAGGCTGTTGCCTGGTATGGAGGGAAAATCTTATGAGGAAAGGCTGATGGACTTGAGGTTGTTATCGTTAGAGAGAAGAAGGTTAAGAGGAGACTTAATAGAGGCATACAAAATGATCAGGGGGTTAGATAGGGTGGACAGTGAGAGCCTTCTCCCGCGGATGGAAATGGCTAGCACGAGGGGACATAGCCTTAAACTGAGGGGTAATAGATATAGGACAGAGGTCAGAGGTAGGTTCTTTACGCAAAGAGTGGTGAGGCCGTGGAATGCCCTACCTGCAACAGTAGTGAACTCGCCAACATTGAGGGCATTTAAAAGTTTATTGGATAAGCATATGGATGATAATGGCATAGTGTAGGTTAGATGGCTTTTGTTTTTTTTGACTTCCTACGTCGGTGCAACATCGTGGGCCGAAGGGCCTGTACTGCGCTGTATCGTTCTATGTTCTATGTTCTAATTGAGCATTAGTGGGTATGGCTGCGGAGTCAATGGATAATCTTTAAAGAACCATTTCTATACATTACTGCCAGGTACAAAAAAAACAAAGCATGCTACTCAACCGGAGCTGACAAATGAAGCTAATGATTGTACAAGATTTAAAGAAACGGCTTCTAAAGTTGGCTGCAAACCCTAGTCATTGGATATTTTTAGAATACTGCTAAAGAAGGTGAAGAAACTAATAAAGAAACGGTGAATAAAATATGATTGCAAACTAGAAAATGACATTAAAACGGGCTGTGAAAGCTGCTATCGCTCCGTAGAAAAGAAGTGTTTGGAGAAGTTAAATCTGGGTCCATTACAAGTAGAGTCAGGAGAAGTCATAAAGGGGAATAGGGTAATGGCTGAACAGCGAAATGATTACTTGATGTCTGTTTTCACTAAGTAAGATACGTGAAACCTCTCAGATGTAGAAATCCAAGGGAATACGGAGAATACAGTGTTGACTGAAATCAATATACGTAAGTAGGTTCTATCGGAGAAATCAATGGGGCTGAAAGTAGATACGTCCTCAGGAGATGATACTACACATCTAAGAGTGTACATTGGGATAGTGAATGCATTGGTGATCCTATTCCAACATTCTATAGATTCTGGAATAGTTCCTAAACATTGAAAGGTGTCAAATGTCACCCCACGATTTAAGAGAGGAGGGATAAAAAACATGGGAGCTACAGTTCTGTTAGCCTAACGAAAGTAGTAGGGAATATGGTAGAGTCTATGAGAAAGGATGGGACAAGTTGACACTTGGAAAATCATGATGTGATTGAGCATAGTCAGCATGGATTTACCAAGGGCAATGAATTCGATGAATTTGTTGGAGATTTTCTAAGGATGTTACTCACAACGTTATTAACGGAGAGTCGATGGATGTGGAGTATTGGAGGGCGTGGAGGCGCAGTTGTATTGTTGCTGGACCAATCCAGAGACACAGTGTGATATTCAGGGGGACTGGGATCCAAATAATGGACTTTTGAATTCATGAAAATATCTGGAACGAAGCCATTGTTGATTGTCGTAAACACCTTTATGGTTGACGAATGGCAATGGGCAGCAAACCACTGGATTTTATTCATCTGGAACAACAACTGCAAACCCAGCCTTGCCAACCCTCCAAAATCTTCCTTATTTCCTTCGGAGTTATGTAAAAATGGGAGAGATGTCTCACAGACTCGCCAAGCAACGGAATCAGTATTTACAGATAATGTCCCATACACCACCATCACCATTTCTGGGTGTGTCCGATCGCAACGGCAGGAGAGACCCAGCAGAGGTGGTGGCACAGTGGTGTACAGTCAAGAGTCCTCAACGTCGCCTCTGGGCCAGAATAGGTCTCATGGCACCAGGTGTAACCTGCTGCCGTTTACCGCATATGGTCCGCCCTCAGATGATGAAAACGTACTCCTCTATGTTCAACACCAATGAGAGGAAGCACTGACATTGAAGTCCCCCAAAAGTAGCTCTGTCACCAGTGGACGTGATTTACTTAGATTTCCATCAGGCCTTTGACAAGGTGTCCCATAGGAGACTGTTAAATAAGTTAAGAGCCCATGGTGTTAAGGGATCTTTTTCAGGATGGCAGCCGGTAACTAGTGGTGTGCCTCGGGGATCTGTGCTGGGCCCACAACCTTTCATGATATACATCAATGATCTGGAAGAAGGACCTGAAGGCAGTGTGCAAAGTTTGCAGATGTTACAAAGATCTGTAGAAAGGCAGGTAATATTGAGTAAGTATGGGGCTGCAGAAAGACTTCGACACACTCGGACAGTGAGCAAAGAAGTGACAGATGGAAAACATTATAGAAACGTGTGAGGTGATGCACTTTGGAAGTAGGAAGGGAGGCATTGATTTTTTCTAAATGGGGAAATGTTTAGGAAATAAGAAGCACAGAGGAACTTGGGAGTCCTTGTCAAGGTTGACAAGGTTGACACAGCCTGAGTGAGTGAGACACAGGCAGTGAGAATTTGGTAGTTTGGTGCAGTGAGGTAACCAGGAAAGGTAAGTGGTTCATCTAATTTTGCTGTTTTTCAGTTAAAAGTGCAGTGTAGAGTAGTGTCTGATTGGCTGAAGCTGCCCCCACCCTAATTGCTGAGAGGCAGTTATCTGGCAGTCACCTGAGGCCTGTTAAGGGCACAAAGGTACACATTGTATTCTTCTCTTTGAAGTTTTAGTGTGAGTCATCCTAAAGTCTGCATAAAAGACAGACAGAAAGCGCACTCAGTAAGCGTTGCACAGGGCAAAGAGACACAGCCTGAGTGAGTGAGACACAGACAGAGTGAGAATTTTGTAATTTGGCGCAGTGTGGTAATTCGGTGAAGAGTGGGAGAAGGTGCTTTTTCCCTACTGTTTTGTTCTCTCTCTTTCTTCGGGCCTAATTTCGGGAGCCGTTCGGAGGAGGAGGAGCAGTCTCTGTGAGTATAAAAACCTAACGGAAACTTCCTGTTTTCCAGTTGTTTTTTCCAAAAGTGACGTCAGAGGGAAGCTGTGATCTGATTGGTTGATAGCAAATCTGCCCCAAATATTTAAAAAAACACAGCTAAACTCATAAACTTAAATTAAACTAATTAATTAATTAGAGATGGCTGGTCAGGTGATGTGCTTGAGCTGCTTGATGTGGGAGCTGGCAGATCCCATTGCGAGCTGCAGCGACAACATCTGCAGTAAGTGTTGGCTGCTCGAAGAGCTCCGGCTCAGAGTTGATGAGCTGGAGCCTGAGCTTCAAACACTGAGGCACATCCGGGAGGGGGAGACTTACCTGGACACTGTGTTTCAGGATGCAGTCAGACCTGTCAGAGTAAGTAGTTTAAATCCTGCCAGTGGCCAGGGACAGCAGGGTGTGACTGCAAGTCAGGCAGGTAAAGGGAACCAGCAGTCAGGAACTCAGGAGCCTCAGCCCTTGACTCTGTCCAACAGGTATGAGGCACTTGCTCCCTGTGTGGATGGCGAACAGGGCTGCAGGAAGGATGAGTCAGCTGACCAAGGCACCATGGTTCAGCAGGCCATTCAAGGGGAGGGAGTAAATAGGAAAGTTGTAGTTGTAGGCGATTCTATTATCAGGGGGATAGATAGTATCCTTTGTGAGCAGGATAAAGAGTCCCGCAAGATATGTTGCCTGCCCGGTGCTAGGGTGCGGGACATCTCTGACCGGCTTGAAAGGATACTGGAGAGGGAGGGGGGGGATCCAGTTGTTGTGGTCCATGTCGGTACCAACAACGTAGGCAAGTCTAGAAAAGAGGACCTGTTTAGAGATTATAAAGAGCTAGGATTCAAATTAAAAAACAGGTCCTCAAGTGTCATAATCTCCGGATTACTGCCCGAGCCACGTGCAAATTGGCATAGGGAGGCAAGAATAAGGGAAGTTAACACGTGGCTGAAAGAGTGGTGTGGGAAAGAGGGGTTCCTTTTCATGGGACACTGGCATCAGTTTTGGGACAGGGGGGACCGATGCCGTTGGGATGTTTTCCACCTGAAGCGAGCTGGGACCAGTGTTTGGGCGAAAAGAGTAAATAGGGTGGTCAATAGGATTTTAACTAAAGATTGGGGGTGGGGGGGGGGGTGGGTGGGGGGAAGGGAAAGTCAGGGAACCAAGAGGCGAAGTAATCAGTGGGAAGCGTAGCTGCTTAGGGATACAAAAAAGCACGAAAAGACAAAACTCAGGAGAGGTTACGATAGTCCCCATCCCACAAAATATGACACAGTGTCTGGAAAGGCTCAGTAAACCAAGATCCACCACACTAAGAAAACAAAAAGGGACGGTCAATAGAGAATTAAAGGTGCTATATTTAAATGCGCGCAGTGTACGGAACAAGGTAGATGAGCTTGTGGCCCAGATTGTGACTGGCAGGTATGATGTGGTAGGCATCACAGAGACATGGTTGCATGGGGTTCAGGACTGGCATTTAAACATCCAGGGATTCACAACCTATCGAAAAGACAGAGAGGTGGGCAGAGGGGACGGGGTTGCCTTGTTAATTAGGAATGAAATTAAATCAATAGCACTAAACGACATAGGGTCAGATGATGTGGAGTCTGTGTGGGTAGAGTTGAGGAACCACAAAGGCAAAAAAACTATAATGGGTGTTATGTACAGGCCTCCTAACAGTGGTCAGGACCGGGGGCACAAAATGCACTACGAAATAGAAAGTGCATGTCAGAAAGGCAAGGTCACAGTGATCATGGGGGACTTCAATATGCAGGTGGACTGGGTAAATAATGCTGCCAGTGGACCCAAGGAAAGGGAATTCATTGAATGTTTACAGGAGGGCTTTTTGGAACAGCTTGTGATGGAGCCCACGAGGGAACAGGCCATTCTGGACTTAGTGTTATGTAATGAGCCAGACTTGATTAAAGATCTTAAAGTAAGGGAACACTTAGGAGGCAGTGATCATAATATGGTAGAATTCAATCTCCAATTTGAAAGAAAGAAGGTAGAATCAGATGTAAAGGTGTTGCAGTTAAATAAAGGTAACTACAGGGGCATGAGGGAGGAACTGACGAAAATCGACTGGGAGCAGAGCCTAGTGGGAAAGACAGTAGAACAGCAATGGCAGAAGTTTCTGGGAGTAATTGAGGACACAGTTCAGAGGTTCATCCCAAAGAAAAGAAAGGTTATCAGAGGGGGGATTAGGCAGCCATGGCTGACAAAGGAAGTTAGGGAAAGCATCAAAGCAAAAGAGAAAGCCTATAATGTGGCAAAGAGTAGTGGGAAGTCGGAAGATTGGGAAGGCTTCAAAAACAAACAGAGGATAACAAAGAGAGAAATAAGGAAAGAGAGGATCAAATATGAAGGTAGGCTAGCCAGTAACATTAGGGATGATAGTAAAAGTTTCTTTAAATACATTAAAAACAAACGTGAGGCAAAAGTTGACAATGGGCCGCTCCAAAATGACGCTGGTAATTTTGTGATGGGAGACAAGGAAATAGCTGAGGAACTAAATAAGTACTTTGCGTCAGTCTTCACAGCAGAAGACATGAGTAATATCCCAACAATTCCGGAGAGTCAGGGGGCAGAGTTGAATATGGTAGCCATCACAAAGGAGAAAGTGCTAGAGAAACTAAGAGGTCTAAAAATTGATAAATCTCCGGGCCCAGATGAGCTACATCCTAGAGTTCTAAAGGAGATAGCTGAAGAAATAGTGGATGCGTTAGTTATGATCTTTCAAAAGTCACTGGATGCAGGGAAAGTCCCAGAGGATTGGAAAATCGCTGTTGTAACCGCCCCCCCCCCCCTGTTCAAGAAGGGAACAAGGAAAATGATGGAAAATTATAGGCCTAACCTCGGTTGTTGGCAAGATTATAGAATCCATTGTTAAGGATGAGATTTCTAAATTCTTGGAAGTGCAGGGTCGGATTAGGACAAGTCAGCATGGATTTAGTAAGGGGAGGCCGTGCCTGACAAACCTGTTAGAGTTCTTTGAAGAGATAACAAATAGGTTAGACCAAGGAGAGCCAATGGATGTTATCTATCTTGACTTCCAAAAGGCCTTTGATAAGGTGCCTCACGGGAGACTGCTGAGTAAAATAAGGGCCCATGGTATTCGAGGCAAGGTACTAACATGGATTGACGATTGGCTGTCAGGCAGAAGGCAGAGAGTTGGGAAAAAAGGTTCTTTTTCAGAATGGCAACCGGTGACGAGTGGTGTCCCGCAGGGTTCAGTGTTGGGGTCACAGCTGTTCTCTTTATATATTAACGATCTAGATGACGGGGCTGGGGGCATTCTGGCTAAGTTTGCCGATGATACAAAGATAGGTGGAGGGGCAGGTAGTATGGAGGAGGTGGGGAGGCTGCAGAAAGATTTAGACAGTTTAGGAGAGTGGTCCAAGAAATGGCTGATGAAATTCAACGTGGGCAAGTGCGAGGTCTTGCACTTTGGAAAAAAGAATAGAGGCATGGACTATTTTCTAAACGGTGACAAAATTCATAATGCTGAAGTGCAAAGGGACTTGCGAGTCCTAGTCCAGGATTCTCTAAAGGTAAACTTGCAGGTTGAGTCCGTAATTAAGAAAGCAAATGCAATGTTGTCATTCATCTCAAGAGGCTTGGAATATAAAAGCAGGGATGTACTTCTGAAGCTTTATAAAGCATTAGTTAGGCCCCATTTAGAATACTGTGAGCAATTTTGGGCCCCACAACTCAGGAAGTACATACTGGCACTGGAGCGGGTCCAGCGGAGATTCACACGGATGATCCCAGGAATGGTAGGCCTAACATACGATGAACGTCTGAGGATCCTGGGATTATATTCATTGGAGTTTAGGAGGTTGAGGGGAGATCTAATAGAAACTTACAAGATAATGAATGGCTTGATAGGGTGGATGTCGGGAAGTTGTTTCCATTAGCAGGGGAGACTAGGACCCGGGGGCACAGCCTTAGAATAAAAGGGAGTCACTTTAGAACAGAGATGAGGAGACATTTCTTCAGCCAGAGAGTGGTGGGCCTGTGGAATTCATTGCCACAGAGAGCGGTGGAGGCCGGGACGTTGAGTGTCTTTAAGACAGAAGTTGATAAATTCTTGATTTCTCGAGGAATTAAGGACTATGGGGAAAGAGCGGGTAAATGGAGTTGAAATCAGCCATGATTGAATGGTGGAGTGGACTCGATGGGCCGAATGGCCTTACTTCCGCTCCTATGTCTTATGGTCTTAAGGTTCAGTCGGCGATTCGGACACCAAATGCAATGTTAGCATTCATGTCGAGAGGGCGAGTACACAAGAGCAGGAATGTACTTCTGAGGCTGTAAAAGGCTCTGGTCAGACCCCATTTGGAGTGTTGTGAGTAGTTTGGTTCCGCGTACCTAAGGAAGGATGTGCTGGGGCCTTGCAAATGGTCCAAGGGAGGTTCACAAAAATGATCCCTGTAATGATGAGCTTGTCGTTTGAGGGACGGTTGAGGACTCTGGGTCTGTACTCTTTGGAGGTCGCAGGATGAGGATGGGATCTTATCGAAACTCACAGGATACTGTGAGGAAAGCGTGGACCTTGTGCGCTTGTAGAAAAAAACTAGAACCAGAGGAGACAATCTCAGACTAAAGGGACGATCCTTTCAACCAGAGATGAGGAGCAGTTTCTTCAGCCAGAGGATGGTGAATCTGTGGAACTCTTTGCCTCAGAAGGCTGTGGAGGCCAAAACACTGAGTGTCTTCAAGGCAGAGATAGATAGGTTTTTATGTATAGGTGGATCAGGGGTTCTGGGGAGAAGGCAGGCGAATAGAGATGAGGGAAATATCTGCCATGCTTGAATGGAGGAGCAGACTCGATGTGCAGAGTGACCGAATTCTGCTCCTGTGTCTAATGGTCTTAAGGCCTAACAGAGACCGGGCTGCCCGGGTCCCATGGCACATAGCTGTTAGATTGGGACTGTGGCAGATTGAGCCACCAACAAGCGGGACAAACATGTTTGGCCTCATTCCCACCAACCTGCGCATGTGACCATGACAACACTAAGAGGACTGTGCATCTATGAGTCGCTGTGGGCCTCCATCAGCCGCTAAATTGTATTCAACCACAATGTGAAATCTCGCGGCCCCATATACCCCCCAATCTACCAGTACCATCAAGCCAGGTGATCAAGCGGGTTCAATGAGGAGTTCCGGAGGGCACGCCAGGAACAACACCCGGTAGAACCTTAGTTAGGCCACACTTGGAGTATAGTGTTCAATTCTGGTCGCCACACTACCAGAAGGATGTGGAGGCTTTAGAGAAGGTGCAGAAGAGATTTACCAGGATGTTGCCTGATATGGAGGGCATTAGCTATGAGGAGCGGTTGAATAAACTCGGTTTGTTCTCACTGGAACGAAGGAGGTTGAGGGGAGACCTGATAGAGGTATACAAAATTATGAGGGGCATAGACAGAGTGGATAGTCAGAGGCTTTCCCCCAGGGTAGAGGGGTCAATTACTAGGGGGCATAGGCTTAAGGTGAGAGTGGCAAGGTTTAGAGTAGATGTACGAGGCAAGTTTTTTACACAGAGGGTAGTGGGTGCCTGGAACTCGCTACCGGAGGAGGTAGTGGAAGCAGGGACGATAGGGACATTTAAGGGGCATCTTGACAAATCTATGAATAGGATGGGAATAGAAGGATACGGACCCAGGAAGTGTAGAAGATTGTAGTTTAGTCGGGCAGCATGGTCGGCACGGGCTTGGAGGGCCGAAGGGCCTGTTCCTGTGCTGTACATTTCTTTGTTCTTTGTTTGTTTTGTGTGCCTAACTATGAGGTGCTAATCTGGTGAAGCTGCTACACAGGCCTATTTGTGTGTCAAACAGCAGGATCAGGCAGTGGCGTAGTCGTGTTGTCACTGGACTAGTAATTGAAAGACCCAATGCAAGTTTTGGGGTCACCAGGGCAGAGGGCGTAATTTGAATTGGAATAAAAAATGGAATTGAAAGCTTAATGATGACCATAAATACCATTGGCAATTATCGCAAAAGCCCTATTAGTTCACTAATGTCCTTGAAATATTCTTGGTTACCTGGTCTGGCCGATATGTGACGCCAGAATGTTGTAGCCACCAACAACCGTCAGGCGAATGAATAAAAAAAACCAGAAGTGGCAAGTATTAGACAGAGCTAAGTGATCTCATAACCAACGAATCTGATCTAATCTCTGCCACATCCACCAGTGAATTGTGGTGGAAATTAAACAAAAGAGGCACCACAGATACCCTCGTATTCAACGATGGAAGAGTCCAACATTTTGCAAAAGACAAGACGTTTGCACCAATCTTCATCTAGAAATGTTGAGTGTATAAGCTACCCTGGCCTCCTCAGAGGGTTCCAGCATCACAGATGCAAGTCTTCACCCAGTTCAATTCACTCCACATGACCATAAGGAGCTGCTCATTGCATTGGATACTGAAAATATTCCAGCAATACGACAGCAGACTTGTGATCCAGAACCTGCTGCGCCCAGGGCCAAATTGTATCAATTCAACTGCTACATTGGCAACTGCCTGGATATGTGGACAATTTCCCAGGTATGTCCTGTACACAATAAAAAGGACAAATTAAGACCGGCCAATTGCTGTCCCACCAGTCTGCACTCTATTACCAGTAAATTGATGGAAGGAATCAACAGTGGTGTAAAACTCCGGCACCTATTCTGCAGTAAACAGCTCCGTGACGCTCAGTTGGTGAGACCGCCAGGGTCACTCAGCTCCTGACGTCCGTACACTCTTGGCTAAAACATGGACAAAAGAGCTGAATGCAAGAGATGAGGTGAAACTAGCTGCACTTGACATGAAGACAGCGTTTGACTGCGTATGGCATCAAGCAACCGTTTGAAATCGGAGTCAATGTGAATCAGGTGGAAAACTCTCCGTGTGTTGTATTCGCACATGACAGAGAGAAATATAGGGTGGGACGGTTGCGCAGTGGTTGGCACCGTTGGTCTCATGGCGCCGAGAATGCGGATTGCATCCCAGACACGTGTTACTGTCCGTGTGGAGTTTGCACATGCTCCCCGTGTCTGCGTGGGCCTCACCCCCCACTGTAGGTGGATTGGCCACGCTAAATTGCCCCTTAATTAAAAATAAATTTTAAAGAAAGGCCTATGATCATGGTGGTGGGAAGTCAACCATCTCAGTTCCACAACATTATTGCAAGAGTTCCTCAGGGTAGTGTCCTAGGCCCAAAGGTCTTGATCTGTTTTATCAATGATCTTCCTTCCATCATAACTTCAGATATGCAGATTATTCGCTGATAACTGCCAATGTTCAGTACCATTTTCAGCTCCTTAGAAACATCAGCAGTCCATATACAAATGGATCAAGACTTGGATAATGTCCAAGTTTGGGCTGAAAAGTGGTAAGTAAAGTAACATTCTTGCAGCACACGTGCGACGCGTTGACCAACTCCAAGAAGAGAGGATCTAACCATCACCCCTCGACATTCAATGACATTGCCATCGGTGAATCCCCCACTACCTATATTTTGGGGCTTTCCATTGACCAGAAAGTAAACTGGACTCGCCAAATAAATACTCTGACTACTGGAGCAGTTCAAGTCTGGAATAATGTATTGTGTAACTCACCCCCTGCCCACCATCCAAAAGGCGCAAGTCAAGAGTCTAATTTAAAATTCTACACTTGCTTGGATGAGTGCAGCTCCAACAACACTCAAGAACATCGACTGCATCAAGGGAAAACATCTTTCTTGATTGATAGCCCTTCATCAAACATTGAATCCCTCCACCTCGGTCGAACTTTGGAAGCATTGTGTACCATCGAGAAGATGCACTGCAGGGCCACACCATGTTTCCTTAGGCAGCATCTTCCAAACCCACGACCGCTACCATCTGGAAGGACAAGAGCAGCAGCTATCATGGAACACCACTACCTGGATGTTCCCCTCCAAGCCACGCATCATCCTGACTTGGAGGGATACAGCCGTTCCTTCATTGCCTTTGGGTGAAAATCCAGGAAGTTCTCGCTTACAGAACTGTGGGCGAACCTACACTTCAGTGGCGACAGCAATCAAAACACTGATCAGCATCACCCTTTCAAGGGAAACCAGGGATGGACAACAAATGTTGGTCTCGCTAGCGGCACTCACATTCCGTAAATTAACTTGAAAAATGTATTTTCTGAAAGCTTTCGATAAACCCCCCAGAGGAGGCTGATTCGCGAAATAAAAGCAGCCGGCATAGGAAGAATGCATTGGAATGGCTTCAGGATTCATAACTGTTCAGAAGTTCAGGTGTCTTACTGCGGTGATAATTGGCCTTGGTGAGACTACAAAGTATCGCGTGCAGTTTTGGTGAGCCGACTGAAGAAAAGATCGCAGCAGGGGTTCAATAGGGTGACACCGGGTTTGGCGGGACTTTCCTGCGAAGAGAAATTGGTTCGATTATTTAGGACTGAAATGATGAATCATTTCTTCATTTAAGAAGCTATGGAATTCTCTACCACATAAGAGTGTGGAAGTAAAGCCACTGATTGCATTCAGAAATAGTTATTTTTTAAAATATCTTTCCGGAGCATCAAGGGGTTTGAGAGAAAAGCGGGAATGTGGCATTGAGATCCATGATCAATCATGTTCATATTGAACGGTGGAAAGACTCAAAGGGTCGAATTACCTACTGTTTCTCCCAGTTTGTATGTTTCTACGTTTAAAGAGGCTACAGGAATATTTGGACAGACTTAATGAGTGGGCAGGAACATTACAGATGGGATAATGTGAGGTGATCCATTTCGGTAAAAGGAAAAGGTGTGTAGAGTATTTCCTAAATGGTAAGGAATTAGAAATTCCAGATGTACAAAGCATCCTGGATGTACTTGTCCTTAAGTCACTTAAGCTCACTTATTCGGAATCTATTAGGAAGTCTAATCGAACTTTAACACTTATCGTAACCCTTATTACACGAGTAGTGAGTTCTTGCTTCAATTGTATGACAGGTTGATTGGACGGCAGCTGGAGTTCGGGGTGCATGTCTGGTTACCTAACCTCAGAAAGGATATTATTGCCCTGGATGCAGTGAAAAGCATGTTCACCAGACTTGTTCTGTGGATAGTGGGACTGTCTTATGGTGAGATATTGCGCAAGCTGGCCCTGTATTCTCTACAGTTTCGAAAAATGAGGGGTGATTTTATTGAAACTTACTAAATACTTAAAGGAATAAACAGGGTAGATGCATGTAAGCTATTTTCCTAGGTTTTGTGGACACTATGGGTCTAAACCATTGAAGCGTCTGATTAGCCATTGTGGAGCAGGCTCGACGGGCTAAATGGCCATCTCCTGTTCCCATGTCACTACTCTTCCCAATGACTGACCCACTAAGTAGATGATTTCACTAAACTTTAGTCTAAATTCACGAAATTACTCTCTTAGTAGCGTTCTTCTTTGCTTCTCAATAACCTAGTATATTTTCACAAAGCCATAGCAATGATTTTTGCCTATTCACTTTTCTATTTCAAACA
The DNA here is from genome assembly GCF_047496885.1 of Scyliorhinus torazame. Lineage (NCBI taxonomy): Eukaryota > Metazoa > Chordata > Chondrichthyes > Carcharhiniformes > Scyliorhinidae > Scyliorhinus > Scyliorhinus torazame. The sequence goes on along the minus strand of NC_092737.1, from coordinate 24,917,521 downwards.
CAACCTCACTAGCTGGAGAACCTGCATTTTTCCCGTCTATCGGAAATTCATGTGCTTCTTTATAGAACGTATATCATCAAAATTTAGAACAGAACTCCTCAATCTCTGATAGCAATGAAACATAACATACTTCGCACTTAATCAACCACTTGATAGATTACCATCATTGCTAATCTAGATGTAGTTACGTGGCACATTGAGACTGCGGAGCTGGAAGCAGGGATGTTTAAGTAAATGCATCGTATGTTCGAAACCTCAGCAGTACTGGCAGCCTCTGTGTAGTGAGAAACAACGTTAATCTTTCGAGTCCATATGACTCGTCAGAGTTAAAGAGAGAGAGAAAAAAGGTGGATTATACGGTGCATGAGAGGGGGTAGAGCAGCTGGTTCAGGGTAGAACGTCAGTGATAGGTGGGCGCTTGGACGGATTGGTACAAAGATCTGTAGGACATGAGACAGAGGAAACATTAATGGCAGTGCGAAGGGTAACAGAAGGTGCTGCTAGTTTACCCTTCTCTCAGCGTCACGTAGTCCATCTTTGACACTACTCTTCCTTTCCTTCTCGTCTCTTTATCTATTTCCACTGATAGAATGGCCACCAGTATTCCGTTGTAGCACACAGGTTCCCACAGCTACCTCAGCAACTGGCCCTCACATCCTGCTTCCAGTATTGACTCCATCCAATTCTCCCAGTTTAGCCGCCTCCGATGATGTTCCGTGATGCTATATTGGGCGGAACGGCAGCATAATCAGCCATGATTGAATGGCGGAGTGGACTCGATGGGCCGAATGGCCTTACTTCCGCTCCTATGTCTTATGGTCTTATGGTCTTATAGTGGTTAGCACCGTTGCTTCACAGGTTCGATAATGGATAACAGAAAAAGGGAATATTATTTAAATGATAAAATATTAAAACGTGCTGCTGTGCAGAGAGACCTGGGTGTGCTATTGCATGAGTAGCAAAAAGTTGGTTTACAGGTGCAACAGGTGATTAAGAAGGCAAATGGAATTGTGTCCTTCATTGCTAGAGGGATGGAGTTTAAGACTAGGGAGGTTATGCTGCAATTGTATCAGGTGTTAGTGAGGCCACACCTGGAGTATTGTGTTCAGTTTTGGTCTCCTTACTTGAGAAAGGAGGTACTGGCACTGGAGGGTGTGCAGAGGAGATGCACTAGGTTAATCCCAGAGCTGAACGGGTTGGATTACGAGGAGAGGTTGAGTAGACTAAGACTGTACTCGGTGGAATTTAGAAGGATGAGGGGGGATCTTATCGAAACATATAAAATTATGAAGGCAATAGATAGGATAGATGCGGGAAGCTTGTTTCCACTGGCGGGTGAAAGCAGAACTAGGGAGCATAACCTCCAAAATGGATAACCTCACATTTGTCAATATTGTATTCCATCTGCCAGGCCCTTGTCCATTCACTTAGCCTATCCAAATCCCTCTGCAGACTTCCAGTATCCTCTGCACTTTTTTGCTTTACCACTTATCTTAGTGCTGTCTGCAAACTTGGACACATTGCCCTTGGTCCCCAACTCCAAATCATCTCTGTAAATTGTGAACAGTTGTGGGCCCAACACTGATCCCTGAGGGACACCACTAGCTACTGATTGCCAACCAGAGAAACACCTATTAATCCCCACTCTTTGCTTTCTATTAATTAACCAATCCTCTATCCATGCTACTACTTTCCCCTTAATGCCATTCATCTTTATCTTATGCAGCAACCTTTTGTGTGGCACTTTGTCAAAGGCTTTCTGGAAATCCAGATATACCACATCCATTGGCTCCCCGTTATCTGCCGCACTGGTAATGGCTTCAAAAAATTTCACTAAATTAGTTAGGCACGACCTGCCCTTTTTGAACCCCTGCTGCGTCTGCCCATTGGGACAATTTCCATCCAGATGCCTCGCTATTTCTTCCTTGATGATAGATTCCAGCATCTTCCCTACTACCGAAGTTAAGCTCACAGGCCTATAATTACCCGCTTTCTCCCTACCTCCTTTTTTAAACAGTGGTGTCACATTTGCTAATTTCCAATCCGCCGGGACCACCCCAGAAACTAGTGAATTTTGGTAAATTATCACTAGTGCATTTGCAATTTCCCTAGCCATCTCTTTTAGCACTCTGGGATGCATTCCATCAGGGCCAGGAGACTTGTCTACCTTTAGCCCCATTAGCTTGCCCATCACTACGTCCTTGGTGACAACAATCCTCTCAAGGTCCTCACCTGTCATAGCCTCATTTCCATCAGTCACTGGCATGTTATTTGTGTCCTCCACTGACACCAACCCAAAAAACCTATTCAGTTCATTAGCCATTTCCTCATCTCCAATTATTAAATCTCCCTTCTCATCCTCTAAAGGACCAATATTTACCTTAGCCATTCTTTTTTGTTTTATATATTTGTAGAAACTTTTACTATCTGTTTTTATATTCTGAGCAAATTTACTCTCATAATCTATCTTACTCTTCTTTATAGCTTTTTTAGTAGCTTTCTGTTGCCCCCTAAAGTTTTCCCAGTCCTCTAGTCTCCCAGTAATCTTTGCTACTTTGTATGCTTTTTCCTTAAATTTGGTACTCTCCCTAAATTCCTTAGATATCCACGGTCGATTTTCCTTCGTCCTTCTTCCTCCATCCGAAATCCTTCTTGATTGACAGTCTCTTTGAACAAAGTCTCTGCGCGATCCATCCATTCCTCTACTCCTCGGCAATTCTCTTTAGAATCAAATACTCTAGTTCAATCTGATCACAGAGACGCATGCAATGCTCCAATACAGGAACATTGGTGATCACAGCTTTCAGGCAGTCAAATGCCTGTTCAAAGTCCGCTGTCCATTGAAATTAGTTTTACGTTTCTTCAGCAATTCCATCAGTGGAGTTATCACGCCACAAAACTTTTGCACAACTGTTCGATCAAATACACTCATGCTAAGAAATCGCATTATTTCCCTTCGTCTTGAGGGTATCGGAAACTCCGCAAGGAAAGTGATTCGGGCTTCTCCAAATTCACTTTCGGCTGGGTTCATCACCAAACCCGCCTCCTGAAGTCGATCGAAGAACTCCATATGATGTTTTCAATGCTCTTTCCATGTCTGGAAGTTGGAAATAAAAGCAGATTGTCCCACTTTCTCAACGCAATCCTTCAAACGTGGGATCGGATAAGAGTCCGTTCTTGTAACTGCATTCACCTTTCGATAGTCCACACACAACCGTTGGGTACCGTCTGGTTTAGGTACCATCACTGTGGGTGAGCTCCATTGGCTGCAGCCCCCTTCAATTATGCCATTTTTAAGCATACTCTCAATCTCTCTGTTAACCTGTGCCAAGTTTAAAGGATTAAGTCTATATGGCTGTTGTTTGACAGGAACAGCATTTCCCACATCTACATCATGTATAGCCATTTTAGTACTTCCCAATTTATCTCTACAAAGTTGCCCATGTGATATCAATAACTCTTTCAGGTCAGTTCGTTTTCCCTCTGGAAGGTAACTTAACAATTCATCCCAATTTTTAAGAATATCCTCATTTTCCAATTTTATTTTGAGTTATGTCAAATTCACAGTCATCTGTATTTGGTTCGTCACTTTGAGTTAGAATCATTAAAACCTCATTTTTCTCTCCTTCCCTTTCAAAGTACCTTTTGAGCATATTACCATGACACACTCGATGCGTCTTCCTTCTATCTGGTGTTTTTAACCACATAATTCACCTCACTTAATTTCCTTTCAATTTGATATGGTCCACAAAACCTAGCTTTCAAAGACGCCCCTACCACTGGTAACAACACTAAAACTTTATCCCTACTGGCAAAAGTACGAACTTTGGATTTCTTGTCCGCTACCCATTTCATCACATTTTGTGCAACTTTCAAATGTTGTCTCGCCAATTCACCTGCTCTATTTAATCGTTCCCTAAAATTTGACACGTAATCCAATAGTGTAACATCCGATTACTCACCCACCAAATTTTCCTTCATCAATTTAAATGGTCCTCTTACCTAATGACCAAAAATTCGTTCAAAAGGACTAAATTTGGTAGACTCATTAGGTGCATCCCTAATTGCAAACAATAAGAATGGGATTCCTTCATCCCAATCCTCTGGATAATCTTGACAATACGCCCTCAATATTGTCTTTAATGTCTGATGCCACCTTTCTAACGCTCCCTGTGATTCTGGATGGTATGCAGTTGATTTAAATTGTTTTATTCCTAAGCTATCCATACCTTCTTTGAATAACTTTGAAGTATCAAGTATCCTTGATCCGATTGAATTTCTGTGGGTAGTCCATATCTGGTAACAAATTTAAGTCATTCTTTCACAATCCTTTTAGCTGTAATATTAAGTACTAGAATGGCCTCTGAAAACCTAGTAGACACATCCATTACATCAAAAGATATCGATTCCCATTTTTTGTTTTAGGAAGCGGTCCTACACAGTCGATTAGGACCCTTGCAAAAGGTTCCTCAAATGCTGGAATGGGTATTAAAGGCGCTTGTTTTATCACTGCTTGAGGTTTCCCTATCACTTGACATGTGTGACATGATTGACAAAATTTAACTACATCTTTATGTAGTCCAGGCCAATAAACATGTTTCTGGATTTTAGCTTGAGTTTTCCTTATTCCCAAATGACCTCCCACTGGTACCTCATGTGCAACTCGCAACACCTCCTTTCTATACCCTACTGGCAAGACTACTTGATGAACTTCTGCCCACTTTTCATCCGCCTGCATATGCAGAGGTCTCCATTTTCTCATCAAGATATCATTTTTACGGTAATAACACTCTGGTACACTCTCAGGTTCCTCTTCCGTATATGCTTGCTGATATATCCGTTTTATTTCTACATCTTTCTTTTGTAATTCCGCCAATTTTCCTGAACAAAAAATATCCGCCTCATCCTCCACCTGTTCTTGTACTTTTTCAACCATCTGATCAAAAATTGTTTCTGATAATTGCACTTCAACTTCATCTTCACTCTTTGATTTCTCCTCTTGTCTTAACCTGTGACTTTGCGAACTTGCTACTACACAGTCCGGAAAAATTCCAGGATATTCGTCCTTCAGTTGACTGATTTTCCAATGGCCTATCAATCACAGTAGGCTTCACTCCCACCTGCGAGCCAGCTATATCGTTACCCAAGATAAACTGTATCCCTGGACAAGATAGCTTATCTATTACTCCTACTACCACTTCACCACTCTTCACTGGACTTTCCAACCTTACCTTATATAATGGAACGCTACTCCTCTCACCCTGAATTCCACATATCACCACCTTTTCTGGCAACATTCTTCCCAAACTACATAATTCCTCATCTCTCACCATTAAAGGTTCACTAGCCCCTGTATCTCTTAAAATTGTGACTTATTTACCTGCTCCTTCTGATACACATGAATAAACTTTACCCACACAAGTAAATTCTTTAAATAAATCTGGCACCTTCTTAACAATTACTTCTTGAACAGGCTGTACAATTGTTTGCACCTCCTTCGCTTCCCTTGGGCTTTCCTTTACCACTGTAACAAACCCCACTGTCTTATCCGTTTTTCCACATCAGCCTTCCCAGTGCTTTTCTTCAACCATCAACACTGTGACTTTACATGGCCTAGTTTATTACAGTGAAAATATCTGAAACTTTTCATTTCTTTTCCAACCTCCTCGATTTCTTTTTAAATCTGAGGTGCGCTCTCTTTATTGTCTCCCATCAGATCACCTTTACCTTTACCACTTGAGTATTTCTCATGCCCCCAGTTTCTATCCCTCACCGGCTGAAACTCATGTCGGAAACTAATCTTTGATTTATGAACTAATTCATAATCATCTGCCATTTCTGCTGCTAATCTCGCAGTTTTAACCCCCTGTTCTTCCACATGAGTTCTCACTACATCAGGAATTGAACTTTTAAAACCCTCCAAAATTATCATTTCTCTGAGAGCTTCATACGTTTTGTCTATTTTCAAAGCCCTTATCCACCTATTAAAATTACTCTGTTTGAGCCTTTCAAACTCCATGTATGTTTGACCAAATTCTTTCCTTAAATTTCTAAACTTTTGTCTGTAAGCTTCAGGCACTAGCTCATATGCACTTAAGATGGATTTCTTCACCTCATACGTCCCAGATACCTCCTCCGGTAGTGGTGCAAACAGTTCACTGGTTCTACCTACCAGCTTTGTTTGAATCAGTAATACCCACATGTCCTGTGGACATTTCATTTGTTTTGCGACCTTCTAAAATGGAATGAAAAAGGCTTCAACTTCCTTATCGTCAAATCTTGGCAATGCTTGGATATATTTAAATAGATTCCCACCAAGCCTTCGACTATGATGCTCTTTCTCACTATCCTCATCACTATCATCCAACTGTACGTTTCCCTTTACATCTGCCAATTTTAACTGATTGTCATGTTTCATGGCCATTTTCTGAAATTCAAACTCCCTCTCTTTATCTTTTTCCCTGATCTGTATCTCCCTTTCTTTTTCTTGTTTTTCTGCTAGGGCTATTATTTCTTTTCTCCTTTTTTCTCTCTCCATTTCTTTTTTCTCTCTCTCTCTTTCTCTTTCTTTTACCTCTCTCTCTCTTTCTATTTCTTTTTCCTCTCTCTCACTCTCGTATTCAAGCCGCTTTAATTCTTTCTCATGTTCCATTTGCTTATTTGCAACTGAATTTTTGCCATTTCCAGTGAGTCAATCTCTATCTCAGGCAACTTGAAATGCTTAATCACCGCCATAATTACCTCAACTTTTCACATTTTGTCAGGTAATGTTAACTGCAATGTTCTTGCCAAATCTAACAGTCTGCTTTTCGTTTCTGTCCGTAAGGTACTCCGTGTGACAATCTCCACCCCCAAAAACTTCTGAGCCTCTGAAAGAGCCATTGTTTACAACACACTCCCCCAATTAAACTAAAATACCACACCGGAAAAGCAACAATCCTTCACTGTCTCTAAGTTCAGAAAAGCCAATCCAATAGATAGGCTTTTCTCCCATCTAGCCATGGGCGAGGCGTTTTCAGAACCCCGAAATGTATCATGGAGTTCAAATAACCTCTCTCTTTAATGTGTTTGCTGCTTTTACTAGCACACGGCTTGTTCCCTCGGTGTGGTATTACAATTATGGACACGTGGGTTTTTAAACACAAAACACTGTTTATTCCATGAACTCAACTTAACATCTTAAATAAACATTGGATCTCTTAACACCCCTTACTTCAAAGATAACTCAGAAAATATTGCAACAGTAAATAATTCCTCAAAATGTTCCTTGAAACTTCCAAGAGACTTAACACCTTCAAACAGAATCACATCAGGTTAAAGGCTTTACTCTTATGAGTTTAAATCACCCAAATGATCCATAGATAGTCTTTCATGGCAGAGATCCAGCTCACTGCAAACACAGACACTCCCCAAGCTGTTTTCAAACTGCAAAGCTAAACTGCAAAATGGCTGACCTGTCCTCAGCTCCTTAGGTTTGCACTGAGTGCTGAATTTGGTGCATTTGAGTGCTATAGTAAGAGTTTGGTGACCGAAGGAGTGCTGAATTTGGTGCATTTGAGTGCTATAGTAAGAGTTTGGTGACCGAGGGAGTGCTGAATTTGGTGCATTTGAGTGCTATAGTAAGAGTTTGGTGACTGAGGGAGTTAGGCGAGGAGGGAGTAAGGTGCTCCTTTCATTTTGTTTCCGACATTTCCGCAAAGAGTGAGAAGAGAGCCAGGAGTTTACAGAAAGTGTAGCTGACTGGGAGCAGAGTCGGAGGGCGGAGATCTAGTTAGTCCACAGGGTAGCTATATTCTGTAAGGTAAGAGGGGATGGAGGCTAGGCCAGTTACATGCTCCTCCTGTAGGATGTGGGTGGTGAGGGATACCACCGGTGTCCCCGCTGACTATACCTGCGGGAAGTGCACCCAACTTCAGCTCCTCAAAGACCGTGTTAGGGAACTGGAGCTGAAGCTGGATGAACTTCGGATCATCCGGGAGGCAGAGGGGGTGATTGAGAAGAGTTACAGGGAGGTAACCACACCCAAGGTACAGGACAAGAATAGCTGGGTTACAGTCAGGGGGAAAAAAACAAACAGGCAGACAGTGCAGGGATCCCTCGTGGCCGTTCCCTTTCAAAACAAGTATACCGTTTTGGATGTTGTTGGGGGGGATGACCTACCGGGGGAAGGCACTAGCGGCCAGGTCTCTGGCACTGAGTCTGGCTCTGGGGCTCAGAAGGGAAGGGGGAGAATAGAAAAGCAATAGTTGTAGGAGATTCAATGGTTAGGGGAATAGATAGGAGATCCTGTGGTCGCGAGCGAGACTCCCGGAAGGTATGTTGCCTCCCGGGTGCCAGGGCCAGGGATGTCTCGGATCGTGTCTTCAGGATCCTTAAGGGGAGGGGAAGCAGAAGGGGGAGGGGGAACAGCCAGAAGTCGTTGTGCACATTGGTACCAACGACATAGGTAGGAAAAGGGGTGTGGAGGTAATAAACAAGTTTAGGGAGTTAGGCTGGAAGTTAAAAGCCAGGAGAGACAGAGTTGTCATCTCTGGTTTGTTGCCGGTGCCACGTGATAGCGAGGCTAGGATTAGGGAGAGAGTGCAGCTGAACACGTGGCTGCAGGAATGGTGTAGGAGGGAGGGCTTCAGGTATTTGGATAATTGGAGCGCATTCTGTGGAAGGTGGGACCTGTACAAGCAGGATGGGTTGCATCTGAACCAGAGGGGCACCAATATCCTGGGAGGGAGGTTTTCTAGTACTCTTCGGGAGGGTTTAAACTAATTTGGCAGGGGAATGGGAACCGGATTTGTCGTCCAGCAACTAAGGTAGCCGATATTCAGGACGCCAAAGCGTGTAATGAGGCAGTGGGGAAGGGAACACTGACAAAGGAGAGTACTTGCAGGCACGGTGATGGGTTGAAGTGTGTATACTTCAACGCAAGAAGCATCAGGAATAAGGTGGGTAACTTAAGGCATGGATCGGTACTTGGGGCTACGATGTGGTGGCCATCACGGAAACTTGGATAGAAGAGGGGCAGAAATGGTTGTTGGAGGTCCCTGGTTATAGATGTTTCAATAAGATTAGGGAGGGTGGTAAAAGAGGTGGGGGTGGCATTGTTAATTGGAGATACTATAACAGCTGCAGAAAGGCAGTTCGAGGAGTATCACCCTACTGAGGTAGTATGGGTTGAAGTCAGAAATAGGAAAGGAGCAGTCACCTTGTTAGGAGTTTTCTATAGGCCCCCCAATAGTAGCAGAGATGTGGAGGAACAGATTGGGAAACAGATTTTGGAAAGGTGCAGAAGTCACAGGGTAGTAATCATGGGTGACTTTAACTTCCCAAATATTGAGTGGAAACTCTTTAGATCAAATAGCTTGGATGGGGTGGTGTTTGTGCAGTGTGTCCAGGGATCTTATCTAACACAGTATGTAGATTGTCCGACCAGAGGAGGGGCAATATTGGATTTAGTACTTGGTAATGAACCAGGGCAAGTGATAGATTTGTTAGTGGGGGAGCATTTTTGAGATAGTGACTACAATTCTGTGACTTTCACTTTAGTAATGGAGAGGGATAGGTGCGTGCAACAGGGCAAGGTTTACAATTGTGGGAAGGGTAAATGCGATGCGTCAGACAAGAATTGAAGTGCATAAGTTGGGAACATAGGCTGTCAGGGAAGGACACAAGTGAAATGTGGAACTTATTCAAGGAACAGGTACTACGTGTCCTTGATATGTATGTCCCTGTCAGGCAGGGAAGAGATGGTCGAGTGCGGGAACCATGGTTGACAAGAGAGGTTGATTGTCTTGTTAAGAGGAAAAAGGAGACTTATGTAAGGCTGAGGAAACAAGGTTCAGACAGGGCATTGGAGTGATACAAGATAGCCAGGAGGGAACTGAAGAAAGGGATTAGGAGAGCTAAGAGAGGGCATGAACAATCTTTGGCGGGTAGGATCAAGGAAAACCCCAAGGCCTTTTACACATAGAACATAGAACATAGAACAATACAGCGCAGTACAGGCCCTACGGCCCACGATGTTGCACCGAAACAAAAGCCATCTAACCTACACTATGCCATTATCATCCATATGTTTATCCAATAAACTTTTAAATGCCCTCAATGTTGGCGAGTTCACTACTGTAGAAGGTAAGGCATTCCACGGCCTCACTACTCTTTGCGTAAAGAACCTACCTCTGACCTCTGTCCTATATCTATTACCCCTCAGTTTAAAGTTATGTCCCCTCGTGCCAGCCATTTCCATCCGCGGGAGAAGGCTCTCACTGTCCACCCTATCCAACCCCCTGATCATTTTGTATGCCTCTATTAAGACTCCTCTTAACCTTCTTCTCTCCAACGAAAACAACCTCAAGTCCATCAGCCTTTCCTCATAAGATTTTCCCTCCATACCAGGCAACATCCTGGTAAATCTCCTCTGCACCCGCTCCAAAGCATCCACATCCTTCCTGTAATGTGGTGACCAGAACTGTACGCAATACTCCAAATGCGGCCGTACCAGAGTTCTGTACAGCTGCAACATGACCTCCCGACTCCGGAACTCAATCCCTCTACCAATAAATGCCAACACTCCATAAGCCTTCTTCACAACCCTATCAACCTGGGTGGCAACTTTCAGGGATCTATGTACATGGACACCTAGATCCCTCTGCTCATCCACACTTTCAAGAACTTTACCATTAGCCAAATATTCCGCATTCCTGTTATTCCTTCCAAAGTGAATCACCTCACACTTCTCTACATTAAACTCCATTTGCCACCGCTCAGCCCAGCTCTGCAGCTTATCTATATCCCTCTGTAACCTGCTACATCCTTCCACACTATCGACAACACCACCGACTTTAGTATCGTTTGCAAATTTACTCACCCACCCTTCTGCGCCTTCCTCTAGGTCATTGATAAAAATGACAAACAGCAACGGCCCCAGAACAGATCCTTGTGGTACTCCACTTGTGACTGTACTCCATTCTGAACATTTCCCATCAACCACCACCCTCTGTCTTCTTTCAGCTAGCCAATTTCTGATCCACATCTCTAAATCACCCTCAATCCCCAGCCTCCGTATTTTCTGCAATAGCCTACCGTGGGGAACCTATATGTGAGAAATATGAGAATGACTAGAGCGAGGGTAGGTCCGATCAAGGACAGTAGCGGGAGATTGTGTATTGAGTCTGAAGAGATAGGAGAGGTCTTGAACGAGTACTTTTCTTCTGTATTTACAAATGAGAGGGGCGATATTGTTGGAGAGGACAGTGTGAAACAGATTGGTAAGCTCGAGGAAATACTTGTTAGGAAGGAAGATGTGTTGGGCATTTTGAAAAACTTGAGGATAGACAAGTCCCCCGGGCCTGACGGGATATATCCAAGGATTCTATGGGAAGCAAGAGATGAAATTGCAGAGCCGTTGGCAATGATCTTTTCGTCCTCACTGTCAACAGGGGTGGTACCAGGGGATTGGAGAGTGGCGATTGTCGTGCCCTTGATCAAAAAAGGGACTAGGGATAACCCTGGGAATTACAGGCCAGTTAGTCTTACTTCGGTGGTAGGCAAAGTAATGGAAAGGGTACTGAAGGATAGGATTTCTGAGCATCTGGAAAGACACTGATTGATTAGGGATAGTCAGCACGGATTTGTGAGGGGTAGGTCTTACCTTACAAGTCTTATTGAATTCTTTGAGTAAGTGACCAAGCATGTGGATGAAGGTAAAGCAGTGGATGTAGTGTACATGGATTTTAGTAAGGCATTTGATAACGTTCCCCATGGTAGGCTTCTGCAGAAAGTAAGGAGGCATGGGATAGTGGGAAATATGGCCAGTTGGATAACGAACTGGCTGACCGATAGAAGTCAGAGAGTGGTGGTGGATGGCAAATATTCAGCCTGGATCCCAGTTACCAGTGGCGTACCGCAGGGATCAGTTCTGGGTCCTCTGCTGTTTGTGATTTTCATTAATGACTTGGATGAGGGAGTTGAAGGGTGGGTCAGTAAATTTGCAGACGATACGAAGATTGGTGGAGTTGTGGATAGTAAGGAGGGCTGTTGTCGGCTGCAAAGAGACATAGATAGGATGCAGAGCTGGGCTGAGAAGTGGCAGATGGAGTTTAACCCTGAAAAATGTGAGGTTGTCCATTTTGGAAGGACAAATATGAATGCGGAATACAGGGTTAACGGTAGTGTTCTTGGCAATGTGGAGGGGCAGAGAGATCTTGGGGTCTATGTTCATACATCTTTGAAAGTTGCCACTCAAGTGGATAGAGCTGTGAAGAAGGCCTATGGTGTGCTCGCGTTCATTAACAGAGGGATTGAATTTAAGAGCCGTGAGGTGATGATGCAGCTGTACAAAACTTTGGTAAGGCCACATTTGGAGTACTGTGTACAGTTCTGGTCGCCTCATTTTAGGAAGGATGTGGAAGCTTTGGAAAAGGTGCAAAGGAGATTTACCAGGATGTTGCCTGGAATGGAGAGTAGGTCTTACGAGGAAAGGTTGAGGGTGCTAGGCCTTTTCTCATTAGAACGGAGAAGGATGAGGGGCGACTTGATAGAGGTTTATAAAATGATCAGGGGAATAGATAGAGTAGACAGTCAGAGACTTTTTCCCTGGGTGGAACAAACCATTACAAGGGGACATAAATTTAAGGTGAAAGGTGGAAGATATAGGAGGGATATCAGAGGTAGGTTCTTTACCCAGAGAGTAGTGGGGGCATGGAATGCACTGCCTGTGGAAGTAGTTGAGTCGGAAACATTAGGGACCTTCAAGCAGCTATTGGATAGGTACATGGATTACGGTAAAATGATATAGTGTAGATTTATTTGTTCTTAAGGGCAGCACGGTAGCATTGTGGATAGCACAATTGCTTCACAGCTCCAGGGTTCCAGGTTCGATTCCGGCTTGGATCACTGTCTGTGCGGAGTCTGCACATCCTCCCCGTGTCTGTGTGGGTTTCCACCGTGTGCTCCGGTTTCCTCCCACAGTCCAAAGATGTGCAGGTTAGGTGGATTGGCCATGCTAACTTGCCCTTAGTGTCCAAAATTGCCCTTGGTGTTGGGTGGAGGTGTTGAGTTTGGGTAGGGTGCTCTTTCCAAGAGCCGGTGCAGACTCAAAGGGCCGAATGGCCTTCTTCTGCACTGTAAATTCAATGATAATCTATGATTAATCTAGGACAAAGGTTCGGCACAACATCGTGGGCCGAAGGGCCTGTATTTTCTATGTTCTATGTCCACCCACTCTCTGACATCACTGTTTTCTTAAAGGTACATTGCTTAAACATCCATGTCTGAAAGGTACTCCCACATGACAAGTACGAAACTAGCTTTCACTAGTCAAGGTGCGACTAATGCTTGGTGTTTCAGGTGAGATAATCCTGTTTATTTTCTCAGAAGGACATCTGGTGCGAAACTGATTTGATCAGAGTTAAGTTCCTCTGTTAATTTGTATCCTGGTTTACACGTGATCCTCAAAAACTGCCCTATGCAATGGCGTACCAATCTCCCCAGTGACATCGAAGCACTGCTGAGTAAAATGGTTCAAAAAAAACGCTGTAGGGTTGCTTACGTCATACCGCCCACAGTTGTTGAAGAATGCAGCTTACCAATGTCTTCTCAGTGTCAGTTAGAAGTGAAGAATCTATACTGGCCTGAATAAACAAAATAATTCCAGCTTTGTATTGAGGAAAGTCAAATGGGATCACATTGAAACATCTCAGAAGCACCCACAACCATTGTAACAATGAATGCATTTATGAGAATAAAAGCGCAAGGTTATTGAAGCACAGAGAACAAAGAACAAAGAACAAAGAACAAAGAACAAAGAAAAGTACAGCACAAGAACAGGCCCTTCGGCCCTCCAAGCCCGTGCCGACCATACTGCCCGACTAAACTACAATCTTCTACACTTCCTGGGTCCGTATCCTTCTATTCCCATCCTATTCATATATTTGTCAAGATGCCCCTTGAATGTCCCTATCGTCCCTGCTTCCACTACCTCCTCCGGTAGTGAGTTCCAGGCACCCACTACCCTCTGCGTAAAAAACTTGCCTCGTACATCGACTCTAAACCTTGCCCCTCTCACCTTAAACCTATGCCCCCTAGTAATTGACCCCTCTACCCTGGGGAAAAGCCTCTGACTATCCACTCTGTCTATGCCCTTCATAATTTTGTATACCTCTATCAGGTCGCCCCTCAACCTCCTTCGTTCCAGTGAGAACAAACCGAGTTTATTCAATCGCTCCTCATAGCTTATGCCCTCCATACCAGGCAACATTCTGGTAAATCTCTTCTGCACCCTCTCTAAAGCCTCCACATCCTTCTGGTAGTGTGGCGACCAGAATTGAACACTATACTCCAAGTGTGGCCTAACTAACGTTCTATACAGCTGCAACATGACTTGCCAATTCTTATACTCAATGCCCCGGCCAATGAAGGCAAGCATGCCGTATGCCTTCTTGACTACCTTCTCCACCTGTGTTGCCCCTTTCAATGACCTGTGGACCTGTACTCCTAGATCACAGCATATGACGGTAAATATTGCAGATGAAGCAGAAAATGCAAAGTTTGAATCAATTATTAACAATTGGAATATAATCTTCAGGCATCATTCATACACCAAAGAAATCTACACAGTCAACGAAAACGGGGTCCATTGCCAAGCATCAGGAATTCTCGTTGACCGTTTTATGTTGACTGTATTACTGGAACAATAGTTCATGATTAAGGGCCATACTCAGCATGAGAACGTCCGAAAAACGAACACATTAGGTAATGGATGATTGATTGAAAGGATCAGCTTATCTGATAAACATTTCCTGCCAGACCATTAGGCCTCTGACTAAACAACTACTCAAAGGTTTTAGTGATTATGCTGGAGATCCGATGGCAGCTTGTTGGCTACTATTTAAAACAACACATACACAGCTCAGTACGAAGCCAAATGCTCCTTTGCTAGAGCATTTACCTGCACCACACACACAATTCTCCAAGAAACCCGCTTCAATCCCGTTTTCAGAACTATGTCCAATTTTGTTCTAAGGAGGCAACCGTCTCTGATATTAACACCCCCTGTGGTAAAGCGTTTTATGCGACATCAATTGTTTCCTCCCTCGTTCAGTGACACTTTGGAATCGGGACCAGTTCCCACTGAAACCAGTCCATAAGAAGAAAGTAAAGTCTTTACTTGTTAAATCATTCAAAGCAAATGATGATTTCAAATGCCTCTATTGCGTTTCATCTGAACGTAGACAACTCCGTTGGAAATAAGTTGGATCCACAAATTATTTTTTAAGCCTGTAATCCCGCTGCCAATATATGCCTTACAGGCCTTTGGTTGCTTTCCTGAGAATGTCTTTTATCACAGAATGATAGAACATGTGATGTTTACAGCATAAAATGAGCCCAATCGCCCTTACATGTCCATGCCAGATCCCTGCAAGAACAACTCAACAAGTCTCACTCTGACATCCTTTCCACGCATTTCGTTGGCTTAATTTCGTTCAGACGCCTGTTCAATTCTCTTTTGGAATTGACAATGGGATATAACTTTACAACAACACTAGACAATACATTGCAATTCCTAAGCACCCTTTGGAGAAAAGCAAAAAACAAGGTTTTCCTCATTTTGCCTTTGTGTATTTTTTGTTCTGCATACCCACTGCCTCATGAATACCTACCCTTCCACAAATAGGAGGAATTAATCTATATCGACCTTCTACAGACTTCCCATGATTCGTTAAACTTCTATCGAACCTCATCTAAACATTATCTTCTCACTGTGTCTACATAGTTTCATTGGGGAGTAATTTTGATAAATATTTTTGGCACCGACTCCATTCTCTGCCCCCTTCCCAAACTACAGTGTCACGAATTCAACACCGTTTCTGTGGTTGAGGTCGAAACAGTGTTGGATAAAAGGTCACCATCGATGTCTTACGTTTGTACTTTTACTTTCATGTGGTCAAGTCAGAACTACCTATGAATCAAAATTCACTTGTACTGAAATTCTTGAACGTAAAACTTCCAGTTCCCTATGCCCCTGCAGCCCCTAGTGTTTTCCGAAACCACCAAACAGTGATGCCCACTCATTCCACAAGAATTCTGGACTCATAATGCCAGGGAAGGCGGCTATCCGACCCATTCAAATTCTTGCCAGCTTCTCTGTAGAGATATCCAGTCAGTCTTACCATTCTGCTCTATCTCCACTCCTGAAAGTCAAGCTCCTTCATTGCTCCACCAAATTCATTTTGACGTCACTGATTGTCTAATGCTTCCACCATCCTCATAGGTTTGATGTCCATGGTATAACCATTCGGAGAAACAAAGGTGTAATATGGTCAATTGTGCTGCAGTATGCACTGCCACCTACGAATATATCTGGAGTTCCAGTATCCTTTCTACATAAATTGATTGGAACTGGACCATAAAGTGTATATTTCTTCTCCCAACCCAAACCCCTCCTGTCTGCAACCTTCTTTGTTATGAATTCAACAATTGCAGCTTGATTGTTCAAGCAAGATATACATTTTGTATCTATTGAAAAAGTTAGAATAATTGGGTCATTTTCCGATTGTCAGGCAGTGACCAGTGGGGTACCGCACGGATATGTGCTGGGACCCCAACTGTTCACGTTATGCATTACTGATTTTGACGAGTGAACTAAATGCTTTATATCAAAATTTGCAGGTGATACAAAGTTGGATGGGCGTGTGAGCTGTGAGGAAGATGCAGAACTGTTTCAGCGGGATTTGAACAGGATGACTGAGTGGGCATATACATAGTAGATGCAAAACAATGTGGATAAATGTGAGATTTCCCCCTTCAGTAACAAATATGGGAAGGCAGATTATTATTTGGATGGGTGAAAGTTGAGAGAGGTGGATTCTCAGCGACACCCTTGGTGTCCTCCTGCATCAATCGCTGAAAGTAAGTGGGCGGATACAGAAGGCAATAAGGAATGCAAATTATATGTTGGCCTTCATAGCGAGATGATTCGAGTATAGAAATAGAGACGTTTTACTGCAATTGTACAGAGCATTGGTGAGGCCACACCTGGAGTAATGTGTGTAGTTTTGGTATCCTGATCTGAAAAAAGATGTTCTTGCTATGAGAGGAATGCAGAGAAGATTTACCAGGTTTATTCCTGGGATGATGGGACTGTCATATGAGGAGAGGTTACATGAATGAGGATTATATTCATTGGGGTTTAGAGGAGTGAGAGGAGATCCCATTGAAACTTATAAAATTCTAAGAGGATTAGACAGGGGAGATTCAGAAAGAATGTTCCCCATGGTGGAGAATTCCAGACCAGGGATCATAGTTTGAAATTAAGGGGGAAACTATTTATGACTGAGGTGAGGAGAATTGTCTTCACCAAGTGAGACATGAATCTCTGGAATTCACTAACAGAAAAAGAAGATAAGGCCAACACTTTGGGTAATTTCAAGACAAAATTAGATATAGATTTTCGGGTTGCATGGTGGCACAGTGTTAACACTGCTGCCTTACAGCGACAGAAGCCCGAGTTGGATTCTGACTTCGGGTGACCCTATGTGGAGTTTGCACGTTCTCCTCGTGTCTGCGTCGGTTTCCTCCGGGTGCTCCGATTCCCTGTTACAATCCAATGATGTGCAGATTAGGTAGATTGGCCATGCTAAATTGCCCCAAATGGATTGCGGGGATAGGGCGTGGGATTGGGTCTGTGCAGCGCTCCCTTTCAGAGGGTCCGTGCAGACATGATGGGCCAAACGGCCTCCATCTCATTGTCAGGATTTTATGATTTGATGGCTCATGGAGCTAAAGGGATACATTGTCAAGCGAAGACTAGGCATGGAATGGTGAAAGAAAACAAACATTGCAGTGAAAAGCGGCTGCATATTCTCAAAGCAAGGCAAGGTATATAGGGCCACCTTCGTGCATTGGACAGCACACACGGATGGTCAAACACCGAGTAAAGCGCCTGAGTTCTCAAAGCGCCATGCTAATTAGCATCAATGTTGCATTTAACTAAATTATCTTTCCTTCACAGTGTCAAGAAGTGTTCTGAAATGAGCCTCGTTTGTAGAACATATGGGTCGCAGGGTCGAATGACACTCCATTTTGGGCATTATATTACCACCACTTGTACACTTATTTTTAAGCAAACGCTTTCCTGATTGAAGCACATATCAGCACTCTTTGATATTCGCTTGGTCAAAAAAACTATATTTCCCATCTAACATCATGAGAATAGTTCCTTAATCACATGGGCTACACCAGATCAAAACGAAGGCTTGGCACCTATGACCAAAGTGTGCTTTTGGATGACGTTAGAAGGTCTGGTCAGATACATCCATATCCTGAGAACAAACACATAGCAAAGCATTAAAACATAAATTCAGGACATAAATAAATGTTTATTTCAATTTAACTTGACTTACTGAGACCAAAAGAGGCCTGTGATTAAACGAGGGCATCACGCTCTGATAAACAAATTGGCAACACTGATTATTTCACAAGCCCATTGTGTTTGTTGCCACTGCCTTAATCAGATTACAAATGAAGATTAGCTTGTGGCTGGAAAATTGATCGAAGCTATAATAACCAATGACATCGGAATTCAGTTGTAAATCTTGTCAGGTAAGGTGCATTGATCAAGTCTGCACCATCGAGAAAAGTAATATAATGGAGAGCCAACAGGAATATAGATGCAGAGTTTGATGGTCGAAACAAATGGTGTGGAAATAAGTCCGCTCCCAACCCCCCAAAGAATAACAAATTGTATTGATGTGGCGCCTTTCGAATAATAAAAGCGTACCGAAGAGCTCATGAGAAGTGTTGTAGTAATAGAGTCTGATTCGATTTATTTTCTTAGGGCTGCAACACCAGGTTCAACTTATTGCAGCGCTAACGCACTGTTTGGTTATTTACAGGTGCACACCCTGGAACACCGAATTTTCAAGACTCTGGAATTAAAAACGATGTTCTGGAAATTGTTTCCACTTGCAGTGGCGATTAAAGTTATGACTTATTATGATAAATACACATTTATAAATTAACATGTAATTCCAGAGAAACAAGTCAAACCCGGATGATACAACATTTTTTTAAATTTAGAGTACCCAATTCATTTCTCCAATTAAGGGACAATTTTAGCATGGTCAATCCACCTAGCCTGCGCATCTTTGGGTTGTGGGGGCGAAACCCACGCAGACACGGGGAGAATATGCAAACTCCACACGGACAGTGACCCAGAGCCGGGATCGAACCTGGGACTTCGGTGCCATGAGGCGGCAGTGCTATTCGCTGCGCCACCGTGCTGCCCATCGGATGATACAGCATTGATATGTTTAGGACGTGGATTAGTTAGAGCAAACTTTCATTGATAACTTTTAATGAAAAGCTATGTAAGTCTACGAGCCAAGGCGGGAATACAGCCATGTCCGAATAGAGTTGGAAAATGTCGGCTGAAATCAGTCTTCCCTCTCTCCTAGACATCTTCAACGACATCAGTGACCGAAAGGCCTGTTTTGGTAATTTCAGTTGAGTGCAAGTTGATGTAATCTAAACTGCAGCTTTGAGGTGCCGTGTAATTACCTGCTAGAGCTCCTAATCGTTTTTCTGCATTCTGAGACCAGCGGGCACTATAAGGTACTTCCGGGTTCCTCAAAATGGTATTCTCATTTAATTCAGCATGGTTTCTTTGAGGTATTTCATTATAGACTCCCACTTCGGGTCTACAACTATAATTTATTTCCTAATTAGTTAATATGAGTTGCTTAGAGTTGCTCAAACCAGCATAAATAGAACAGGGGCGTCATTCTCCGACCCCCCGCCGGGTCGGAGAATGGCCGTTGGCCGCCGTGAATCCCGCCCCCGCCCCCGCCGAAGTCTCCGCTCCCGGAGATTGGGCGGGGGCGGGAATCTGGCCGCGCCAGTTGGCGGGACCCCCCGCTGGATTCTCCGGCCCGGGTGGGCCAAAGTCCCGCCCAGGAATTGCCTGTCCCGCCGGCGTAAATCAAACCTGGTATTTACCGGCGGGGCCAGGCGGCGTGGGCGGGCTCTGGGGTCCTGGGGGGGGGGGGGGGCGCGGGGCGATCTGGTGCCCCCACGGTGGCCTGGCCCGCGATCGGGGCCCACCGATCCGCGGGCGGGCCTGTGCCGTGGGGGCACTCTTTCCCTTACGCCTCTGCCACGGTCTCCACCATGGCAGAGGCGGAAGAGACTCCCTCCACTGCGCATGCGCGGGAAACTTTCAGCGGCCGCTAACGCTCCCACACATGCGCTGGGAAACTGACAGCGGCCGCTGACGCTCCCGCGCATGCGCCGCATTTCCGCGCCAGCTGGCGGGGCAACAAACGCCATTTCCGCCAGCTGGCGGGGCGGAAATCCCTCCGGCGTCGGCCTAGCCCCTCAATGTTGGGGCTAGGCCGCCAAAGATGCGGAGACTTCCGCACCTTTTTGCCGGCGCGATGCCCGTCTGATTTGCGCCGGCTTTGGCGCCAGTCGGCGGGCATCCCGCCGTTGGGGGAGAATTTTGCCCCAGAAGTCAAATTAGTATTGTAGAGCTGTTCACTCTACATGGTTCATCCACACTCATTTCCTTTAACTGCTTAGGGACGTCAAAGGGGCGGAACGGTGGCACAGTGGTTAGCGCTGCTGCCTCACTACGCCAGGGACCCGGGATCAATTCCCACCTTGGGTGACTGTGTGATCGCAGTTCCACTTTCTCCCCGTATCTCTGTGGGTTTTCTCCGGGTGCTCCGGTTTCCTCCCACAGTCGAAAGACGTGAGAGTTAGGTGGACTGGCCACGCCAACTTGCCCCGAGGTGGGAGTTTTGGCCCAGGTCGGGTACTCTTTCAGAGAGTAGGTGCAGACTCTATGGGCTCGAATAGCCCCCTTTTACCCTGCATGGATTCTGAGATAAATCATCGTTGGCAAATCCAGGAAGTCAGAGGGGCCTCTCTTTTATTGAGGACGTTGCCGTCAGATATAACTCTAATTGTGTTATCCTTGTTGAGAATAACGTAGAGTAATGGCCCATCAGGGGCTGTTAAATAATGGGCCAGTTTCATTGGCAACGACTGAGTTAATCCCAGGCCTGTGTTATCCTTGTTTAGAATAATGTGCAGCAAAGGCCCAACAGGAACTGTTAAATAGAGGGCTGTTACTTTGGCAAGGACCGAGTTAAACCCAGGCCTGTGTTATCCTTGTTGAGAGTAATGTATTGCAACGCCCATCAGGGGCTGTTAAATAAAGGGCCGGTTTCATTGGCAAGGGTTCAGTTAAACTAAGGCCCCTTGTTCTAATAAAGCAAAGAAGAGTGGCTAAGGTAAATATTGGTCCTTTCGGGAATGATAAGGGAGATTTAATAATGGGAGATGAGGAAATGGCTGAGGAACTGAACAGGTTTTTTGGGTCGGTCTTCACAGTGGAAGACACAAATAGCATGCCAGTGACCGA
Organism: Scyliorhinus torazame; assembly: GCF_047496885.1. Taxonomy (NCBI): domain Eukaryota; kingdom Metazoa; phylum Chordata; class Chondrichthyes; order Carcharhiniformes; family Scyliorhinidae; genus Scyliorhinus; species Scyliorhinus torazame. Next base: position 24,896,103 of record NC_092737.1, on the reverse strand, counting down.
TAGAAATGAGGCTATGACAGGTGAGGACCTTGAGAGGATTGTTATCACTAAGGAGGTAGTGATGGGCAAGCTAATGGGGCTAAAGGTAGACAAGTCTCCTGGCCCTGATGGAATGCATCCGAGAGTGCTAAAAGAGATGGCTAGGGAAATTGCAATTGCACTAGTGATAATTTACCAAAATTCACTAGACTGTGGGGTGGTCCCGGCGGATTGAAAATTAGCAAACGTGACACCACTCTTTAAAAAAGGAGGTGGGCAGAAAGCGGGTAATTATACGCCAGTGAGCTTAACTTCGGTAGTAGGGAACATGCTGGAATCTATCATCAAGGAAGAAATAGCGAGACATCTGGATGGAAATTGTCCCATTGGGCAGACGCAGCATGGGTTCATAAAGGGCAGGTCGTGCCTAACTAATTTAGTCAAATTTTTTGAGGACAATACCAGTGCGGTAGATAATGGGGAAACAATGGATGTGGTCTATCTGGATTTCCAGAAAGCCTTTGACAAGGTGCTACACAAAAGGTTGCTGCATAAGATAAAGATGCATGGCATATAAAGTAGTAGCATCGATAGAGGATTGGTTAGTTAATAGAAAGTAAAGCGTGGGGATTAATGGGTGTTTCTCTGGTTGGCAATCAGTAGCTAGTCGTGTCCCTCAGGGATCAGTATTGGGCCCACAATTGTTCACAATTTACAGAGATGATTAGGAGTTGGGGACCAAGGGCAATGTGTCCAAGTTTGCAGACGACACTAAGATGAGTGGTAAAGCAAAAAGTGCAGAGGATACCGGAAGTCTGCAGAGGGATTTGGATAGGCTACGTGAATGGGCTAGGGTCTGGCAGGTGGAATACAATGTTGACAAATGGGAGGTTATCCATCTTGGTAGGAATAAGAGCAAAAGGGATTATTATTTATATGATAAAATATTAAAACATGCTGCTGTGCAGAGAGACCTGGGTGTGCTAGTGCATGAGTCGCAAAGAGTTGGTTTACAGGCGCAACAGGTGATTTAGAAGGCGAATGGAATTTTGTCCTTCAATGCTACAGGGATGGAGTTTAAGATTAGGGAGGTTATGATGCAATTCTAGAAGGTGTTAGTGAGGTCACACCTGGGGTATTGTGTTCAGTTTTAGTCGCCTTACTTGAGAAAGGACGTACTGGCGCTGGAGGGTGTGCCGAGGAGATTCACTAGGTTAATCCCAGAGCTGAAGGGGTTGGATTACGAGGAGAGGTTGAGTAGACTGGGACTGTACTCGTTGGAATTTAGAAGGATGACGGGGGATCTTATAGAAACATATAAAATTATGAAGGGAATAGATAGGATAGATGCGGGCAGGTTGTTTCCACTGGCGAGTGAAAGCAGAACTAGGGGGCATAGCCTCAAAATAAGGGGAAGTAGATTTAGGACTGAGTTTAGGAGGAACTTCTTCACCCAAAGGGTTGTGAATCTGTGGAATTCCTTGCCCAGTGAAGCAGTAGAGGCTCCTTCATTAAATGTTTTTAAGATAAAGATTGATAGTTTTTTGAAGAATAAAGGGATTAAGGGTTATGGTGTTCGGGCCGGAAAGTGGAGCTGAGTCCACAAAAGATCAGCCATGAACTCATTGAATGGCAGAGCAGGCTCGAGGGGCCAGGTGGCCTACTCCTGCTCCTATATACCCAATGGCTTGGGTCTCTTTATACCCAATGGCTGGATCGGAGGTGATTACTGTATCCACTCCTGGGCATTATATTAGTATCCAAACAGCCAAAGACGCGAGTGGTCCTAAAGGATGAGTGCAAAATTGGGGAAAAGTCAAGTACAAAAAAATTCGGCAGGAGCAAGGGATTGTGGATTGGGAGCAGCTGTTTAAGGGTAAATCCACATTTGGAATGTGGGAGTCTTTTAAGGAAAGGTTGATTAGAGTGCAGGACAGACATGTCCCTGTGAAAATGAGGGATAGAAATGGCAAGATTAGGGAACCTTGGATGACGGGTGGAATTGTGAGACTAGCTAAGATGAAAAAGGAAGCATACATAAGGTCTAGGCGACTTAAAACTGATGAAGCTTTGGAGGAATGTCTGTAAAGTAGGACAAATCTCAAACGCGCAATATAGATGGCTAAAAGGGGTCATGATATTTCATTGGCTAACAGTGTTAAGGAAAATTCCAAAGCCTTTTATTCGTATATAAGGAGCAAGAGGGTAACTAGAGAAAGGATTGACCCACTCAAAGACAAAAGAGGGAATTTATGCGTGGAGTCAGAGGAAATGGGTGAGATTCTTAATGAGTAATTTGCATCGGTATTCACCAAGGAGAGGTACATGACGGATGTTGAGGCTAGGGATGGATGTTAAAATACTCTAGGTCAAGTCGGCATAAGGAAGGAGGATGTTTTGGGCCTTCAGTAAGGCGTTTCATGACGTTTCCCATGGCAGATTGATGGAAAAAGTGAAGTCGTTTGAGGTTCAGGGTGTACTAGCTAGATGGATAAAGAACTGACTGGGCAACAGGAGATAGAGAGTAGTGGTGGAAGGGAGTGTCTCAAAATGGAGAAAGGTGACTAGTGGTGTTCCACAGGGATCCGTGCTCGGACCACTGTTGTTTGTGATATAGATAAATGATCTGGACGAATGTATAGGTGGTCTGATTAGCAAGTTTGCAGATGATACTAAGATTCGTGGAGTTGCAAATAGCGAGGAGGACTGTCAGAGAGTACAGCAAAATTTGATAGATTGGAGAGTTGGGCAGAGAAATGGCAGATGGAGTTCAATGCGAGGTGATGCATTTTGGAAGATCTAATTCAAGAGCGCAAAATACGGTAAATGGAAGGGTACTGGGGAAAAATGATGCACAGAGAGATCTGGGAGTTCAGGTCCATTGTACCCTGAAGGTGGCAACACAGGTCGATAGAGTGGTCAAGAAGGCATTCATCATGCTTGCCTTCATCGGACGGGGTATTGAGTACAAGAGTCGGCAGGTCATGTTACAGTTGTATAGGACGTTGGTTAGGCCACATTTGGAACAATGCGTGCAGTTCTGTTCGCCATATTACCAGAAGGATGTGGATGCTTTAGAGAGGGTGCAGAGGAGGTTCACCAGGATGTTGCCTGGTATGGAGGGTGCTAGCCATGAAGAAAGGTTGAGTAGATTAGGATTGTTTTCGTTGGAAAGAAGGAATTGAGCAGGGGAGGGGGGCTGTTTGAGGTCTCCAAAAATATGAGAGGTATGGACAGGGTGGAAAACAACAAGCGTTCCAAGAGTGGGGGTGTCAATTACACGGGGTCACGATTTCAAGGTGAGAGGGGGAAAGTTTAAGGGAGATGTGCGTGGAAAGTTTTTTACGCAGAGGGTGGTGGGTGCCTGGAACGCTTTGCCAGCGGAGGTGGTAGAGGCGGGCACGATAGCATCATTCAAGATGCATCTAGACAGATATATGAACGGGCGGGGAACAGAGGAAAGTAGATCCTTGTAAAATAGGCGACAGGTTTAGATAAAAGATCTGGATCGGCGCAGACTGGGAGGGTTGAAGGGCCTGTTCCTGTGCTGTAATTTTCTTTGTTCTTTGTTTTCATTCTAGAGCACAAGTAGGCCATTCGAGCCACCACACCTCTTCCACCATTCAACAAGATCATGACAGATCTGTTTGTGTTTCGGAACCTATGTTACATTTAACCCCCGATAAGCGTTGACTCCCTGACTAACAAGAATCTATTTACCTTTGCCTTAATATAAACATATAAAATGCCGCCTCCACTGTCTCCTGAGGCAGAGTTCAAATGACGCTCAACCTTCCGCGAGAAACATAAATCACGGGATCTCTGTCCATAAATTGCAATCCCTAATTCCAAAATAGGTCAACCTAGTTCTGGTCTCACCGACAAGAAGAAAGTGTCTTATCCACAGCCACATTTCCAATGCGTCCAGGGCCTTCTGTCACGTGAGGGTACCTTTAAGGCATGGATGTTCGAGCAATGTACCTTTAAGAAAACAGTGATGTCAGAGAGTGGGTGGGACTGAGCTCAGGTCAGCCATTTTGCAGTTTGGTTTTGCAGTTTGAAAAGTGCCTGGTTGGTTTTGCTGAGAGCAGCTAAAACGTGCCTGGCTGGTTTTGCGGAGAGCAGTTTAAAAGTAGAAAGCCAGTTTGAGACAGCAGCTTGAGAAGATCTGGTTTGCTGTGATCTACTTGAACAGAGAAAGCCAGGTTTGAGAATGCAGCTTGGGTATGTCTCTGTGTGTCCAGAGAGCTGCAGGAAGAAAGCAAGGTGCTGGAGCTGAAGTCAACCAAGCTAATATGTATCTGCCATTGTACAGAAAATATATATAGCCTTTAACCTGATGTGATTTTGTTTAAAGGTGTTCAGTCTCTTGGAAGTTTGAATGAACATTTTAAGGAGTTATTTACTGTTGCAATATTTTCTGAATTATCTTTGAAGTAAGGGGGGTTAAGAGATCCAATGTTTATTTAAGATGTTAAGTTGAGTTCATGGAATAAAGTGTTTTGTGTTTAAAATCCCACGTGTCCATAATTGTAAACCCACCGCTAGGGAATAAGCTGTGTGCTAGGAAAAGCAACAAATACATTAAAGGGAGAGGTTGGTTGAACTCCATGATACATTTTGGGGCTCTGAAAATGGCTCGCCCATAACACTTCAATCAAATCCCCTTCATCCTTCCAAACTCTAGTAGAAGCAAACCTACTCTCCTTAACTTTTCCTTATTAGACAACCCGCTCATTCCATGTATCAATTTAATGTCCCACCTTTAAAGCGCCTCCAATGTGTTTACATCCTTTCCTAAATAGGGAGAACAAAACTGCACACAACATTCGCAACACAGCATCACCAGTGCCCTGTATAACTGAAGCATAACATCCTTATTTTTATGTTCAATTACTCTCGCAATAATTGTTGGCATTCTGGTAGCCATCCTGTTTACTTGCTGTACCTCCATGTTAACTTTTTGTCACTCATATATCAGAACATCTAGAAACATCTGTACCTCGGGGTTCTGCGGACCTTTTCCATTTCGATAATATTCTGCTTTTTAGCCGCTCAAAAATTTCAGCAGTGCGCTTAAAAAGATACTATCTTCCTGCTTCAGGAAATGTTAAACCAGGACCGTCGTCTTCCCGTGCAAATGGTACACCATTAGGTTAGTGGTTGCAAGACTCCTTAACTCTACCGTACGGCAAATGCTGGAATCCATTACAAAGGTTTTCTTCACTGCAAACTTCGAAATAATATTGGATTAAGCCGAGTAAAAGTCGACTTATGAAAGGGAAATCGTGTTTGACAAACCCGTTAATTTGTTTTTGGTAACTAGCAGAATATCTAAGGGGAATCTGTGGGTGTGCTGTATTTGTGTATTTAGAACCTATTCGATTATTTTCCATAGGAGATTCGTCAGCAGCATTTAATAACAAGGATTAAGAGGGACTTCCGGGTGCGGCGATGACCAGCTAAGTCGCACGTTTCGGCAGCTCCCGGTGGAACGGACTTTTGGGCTCTTAATAAGAGCCCCAACGGCAATTTTAACGGCTAAAAGCACTGTGCGGTAAACCAGAAGGGAATCCCCCCTGGATACGGATGGAAAAAGGAGAGGAAAGTGGCCGGATTGCGGTGGATCCTTTAGAGCAGCGGCAAGGAAGGCAAGCAAAAACCAAGATGGCGTCGGAAGGTGGCAGTTTAATATGGGGCCCTGAACAACACGAGTTTTTGAAACGCTGCGTGGAAGAGCTTAAAAAGGAGATGACGAAGGAGTTGTTGGCCCCGATATTACAGGCGATTGAAGGGCTAAAAGATGAGCAAAAGACCCAGGAGCGGGAGCTTCGGGTCGTGAAGGCAAAGGCTGCCGAGAACGAGGACGATATACAGGGCCTGGTGGTGAAGACGGAGATGCACGAGGCACAACACAAAAGGTGTGTGGAAAGGCTGGAGGTGCTGGAGAATAATGCGAGGAGGAAGAATTTAAGGATTCTCGGTCTTCCTGAAGGTGCAGAAGGGGCGGACGTCGGGGCATATGTGAGCACGATGCTGCACTCGTTAATGGGAGCGGAGGCCCCGGCGGGTCCGTTGGAGGTGGAGGGAGCATATCGAGTGATGGCGCGAGGACCGAGAGCAGGAGAAATTCCCAGAGCCATAGTGGTGAGATTCCTCCGTTTTAAGGACAGAGAGATGGTCCTCAGATGGGCAAAGAAAACTCGGAGCAGTAGGTGGGAGAACGCGGTGATCCGCGTATATCAAGACTGGAGTGCGGAGGTGGCGAGAAGGAGGGCGAGCTTTAATCGGGCCAAGGCGGTGCTTCATAAAAAGAAGATTAAATTTGGAATGCTGCAGCCGGCAAGACTGTGGGTCACATATCAAGGGAAGCACCACTACTTTGAGACGGCGGATGAGGCGTGGACATTTATTGTTGAAGAGAAATTGGAATAAGCGGGTTATTAAAAAAGAACGTTTGAGACAAAGTGGTGGGGCGAATATGGGGGGCGAAGAGGGGGGGAAAAAAGGGGGAGAGATGATTTTTATGTTGTTAATCCTGCGACCCGGTAACTTTTCTCTCTTCCACAGGTTGTGGGGGAGGGAGGGAGGGGGGTGGGGCCAAAAGGGAAGCGCGGGCTTTGTTCCCGCGCTATGATAATTATGGCGGGAATAGGGAAGCAGGAAGGAGGGGGCGTCGCACGGTGCGAGCCGAGGTCACGGGGGGAAGCCGAGGTCGGCCAGAGGTTGCTGACTTCTGGGAGCAACATAGGGTGTAACTACGCTAGTGGGGGATCTAGCGGGGGGGGGGGGGGGGGGGGGGTGGGAGGGGGGATTTACTGGGTTGCTGCTGCTGGGGAGAAGGGGGAGCTGGTATGGGGTGGGGTGGGCGGGGCGGGAGGGCACCGCCTGGGGGGGACACAGCTGCGTGGGAACCGGGTGAGGAGCTGGATAAAAGGGGATGGCTAATCGACAAGGGGGTGGGGGGGGGTGTAAAGAGCCCCCCAACCCGGCTGATCACGTGGAATGTGAGAGGGCTGAACGGGCCGATAAAGAGGGCATGGGTACTCGCACACCTTAAGAAACTTAAGGCAGATGTGGTTCTGTTACAGGAGACGCATCTGAAACTGATAGACCAGATTAGACTACGCAAAGGATGGGTGGGGCAGTTGTTTCATTCGGGGCTAGATGCGAAAAACAGGGGGGTGGCTATATTAGTGGGGAAGCGGGTAATGTTTGAGACAAAGACCATAGTGGCGGATAGCGGGGGCAGATACGTGATGGTGAGTGGCAAATTACAGGGAGAGGCGGTGGTCTTAGTGAACGTATATGCCCCAAACTGGGATAATGCCAATTTTATCAGGCGTATGCTAGGACGCATCCCGGACCTAGAGGTGGGGAAGTTGGTAATGGGTGGAGATTTTAACACGGTGCTGGAACCAGGGCTGGACAGATCGAGGTCCAGGACTGGAAGGAGGCCGGCAGCAGCCAAGGTGTTTAAAGACTTTATGGAGCAGATGGGAGGAATAGACCCGTGGAGATTTAGCAGACCTAGGAGTAAGGAGTTTTCGCTTTTCTCCTATGTCCACAAAGTTTATTCGCGAATAGACTTTTTTGTTTTGGGAAGGGCGTTGATCCCGAAGGTGAGGGGGACGGAGTATACGGCTATAGCTATTTCGGATCACGCTCCACACTGGGTGGACTTGGAGATAGGGGAGGAAAAAGAACGGCGTCCACCCTGGAGAATGGACATGGGACTAATGGCGGATGAGGGGGTGTGTCTAAGGGTGAGGGGGTGTATTGAAAAGTACTTGGAACTCAATGATAATGGGGAGGTCCAGGTGGGAGTGGTCTGGGAGGCGCTGAAGGCAGTGGTTAGAGGGGAGCTGATATCAATCAGGGCACATAAAGGAAAGCAGGAGAGTAGGGAACGGGAGCGGTTGCTGCAAGAACTTCTGAGGGTGGACAGGCAATATGCGGAGGCACCGGAGGAGGGACTGTACAGGGAAAGGCAAAGGCTACACGTAGAATTTGATTTGCTGACAACGGGTACTGCAGAGGCACAGTGCAGGAAGGCACAGGGTGTACAGTACGAATATGGGGAGAAGGCGAGCAGGTTGCTGGCCCACCAATTGAGGAAAAGGGGAGCAGCGAGGGAAATAGGGGGAGTGAGGGATGAGGAGGGAGAGATGGAGCGGGGAGCGGAGAGAGTGAATGGAGTGTTCAAGGCATTCTATGAAAGATTATATGAAGCTCAGCCCCCGGATGGGAAGGAGAGAATGATGTGTTTTCTGAACCAGCTGCAATTTCCTAAGGTGGAGGAGCAGGAGAGGGTGGGACTGGGAGCACAGATCGAAATGGAGGAAGTAGTGAAAGGAATTAGGAGCTTGCAGGCGGGGAAGGCCCCGGGACCAGATGGATTCCCAGTTGAATTTTACAGGAAATATGTGGACTTGCTCGGCCCGCTACTGATGAGAACCTTTAATGAGGCGAGGGAAAGGGGACAGCTGCCCCCGACTATGTCAGAGGCAACGCTATCGCTTCTCCTAAAGAAGGAAAAAGACCCGCTGCAATGCGGGTCCTATAGGCCTATTTCCCTCCTGAACGTGGACGCTAAGATTCTGGCCAAGGTAATGGCAATGAGGATAGAGGATTGTGTCCCGGGGGTGGTCCATGAGGACCAAACTGGGTTTGTGAAGGGGAGACAGCTGAATACGAATATACGGAGGCTGCTAGGGGTAATGATGATGCCCCCACCAGAGGGGGAAGCGGAGATAGTGGTGGCGATGGATGCCGAGAAAGCATTTGATAGAGTGGAGTGGGATTATTTGTGGGAGGTGTTGAGGAGATTTGGCTTTGGAGATGAGTATATTAGATGGGTACAGCTGCTGTATAGGGCCCCGATGGCGAGCGTGGTCACGAATGGACGGGGGTCTGCGTATTTTCGGCTCCATAGAGGGACGAGGCAGGGATGTCCTCTGTCCCCATTATTGTTTGCACTGGCGATAGAGCCCCTGGCAATAGCATTGAGCGGTTCCAGGAAGTGGAGGGGAGTACTCAGGGGAGGAGAAGAACACCGGGTATCTCTGTATGCGGACGATTTGTTATTGTATGTGGCGGACCTGGCGGAGGGGATGCCAGAGATAATGCGGATACTTGGGGAGTTTGGAGAATTTTCAGGATATAAACTGAACATGGGGAAAAGTGAGTTGTTTGTGGTGCATCCAGGGGAGCAGAGCAGAGAAATAGAGGACTTACCGCTGAGGAAGGTAACAAGGGACTTTCGCTACTTGGGGATCCAGATAGCCAAGAATTGGGGTACACTGCATAGGTTAAATTTAACGCGGTTGGTGGAACAGATGGAGGAGGACTTCAAGAGATGGGACATGGTATCCCTGTCACTGGCAGGGAGGGTGCAGGCGGTTAAAATGGTGGTCCTCCCGAGATTCCTCTTTGTGTTTCAGTGCCTCCCGATGGTGATCACGAAGGCTTTTTTCAAAAGGATTGAGAAGAGTATCATGTGTTTTGTGTGGGCCGGGAAGACCCCGAGAGTGAGGAAGGGATTTTTGCAGCATAGTAGGGATAGGGGGGGGCTGGCACTACTGAGCCTAAGTGAGTTCTACTGGGCCGCCAATATCTCAATGGTATGTAAGTGGATGGGAGAAGAGGAGGGAGCGGCGTGGAAGAGATTGGAGAGGGTGTCCTGCAGGGGGACTAGCCTACAAGCTATGGTGACGGCGCCGTTGCCGTTCTCACCGAAGAAATACACCACAAGCCCGGTGGTGGTGGCTACTCTGAAAATTTGGGGGCAGTGGAGACGGCATAGGGGAAAGACGGGAGCTTCGGTGTGGTCCCCGATAAGAAATAACCATAGGTTTGCTCCGGGGAGAATGGATGGGGGATTTGGAACATGGCAAAGAGCAGGAGTAACACAATTGAGAGATCTGTTTGTAGATGGGACGTTTGCAAGTCTGGGAGCGCTGACCGAAAAATATGGGTTGCCCCAAGGGAATGCATTCCGGTATATGCAACTGAGGGCTTTTGCGAGGCAACAGGTGAGGGAATTCCCGCAGCTCCCGACGCAGGAGGTGCAGGACAGAGTGATCTCAAAGACATGGGTGGGGGACGGTAAGGTATCAGACATATATAGGGAAATGAGGGACGAGGGGGAGATTATGGTAGATGAGCTGAAAGGGAAATGGGAAGAAGAGCTGGGGGAGGAGATTGAGGAGGGGCTGTGGGCTGATGCCCTAAGTAGGGTAAACTCATCGTCCTCATGTGCCAGGCTAAGACTGATACAATTTAAGGTTTTACACAGGGCGCATATAACTGGAGCACGGCTCAGTAAATTTTTTGGAGTAGAGGATAGGTGTGCGAGATGCTCGAGAAGCCCAGCGAATCACACCCACATGTTCTGGTCATGTCCGGCACTACTGGGGTTTTGGGTGGGGGTGACAAAGGTGCTTTCGAAGGTGGTAGGGGTCCAGGTCGAACCAAGCTGGGGGTTGGCTATATTCGGGGTTGCAGAGGAGCTGGGAGTGCAGGAGGCGAAAGAGGCTGATGTTTTGGCCTTTGCGTCCCTAGTAGCCCGGCGCAGGATACTGTTGATGTGGAAGGAAGCCAAGCCCCCGGGTGTGGAGACCTGGATAAATGACATGGCAGGGTTTATAAAGTTGGAACGGATTAAGTTCGTCCTAAGGGGATCGGCTCAAGGGTTCACCAGGCGGTGGCAACCGTTCGTCGAATACCTCACAGAAAGATAGAGGGAATGGAAAAGAAGAAGACAGCAGCAGCAACCCAGGGAGGGGGGGAGGGGGGGGGGAGGAACCAGAAGGACTCTCAGGGATGTTAGTGTATAAGTATAATATGTATAGTTTGTTGTTATAGGTAATTGTACACTGGACTGCTGAATTGTATTTTTGGAGAGTATTTATTTGGGACAAGGCAGTTGCCATTTAGTTTTGTTTTTTAATTTTGATGTTGTTTATATATTATTTATTTCTTGTTTAAAAGACTGGCCATTGTTATTTATATTGTTATATTACTGTGTAAAAGATACACAATGTACTGTTATGGTTGGCCAAAAATTTTGAATAAAATATATAAAAATAAAAAAAACAAGGATTAGGAGTAGTACATTGGCATGGATTGAGAATTGGTGAACATGTAGAAAGGGAGAGCAGGAGTAAACGGGTCGTTTTCGCAGGTTGCAGGCAGTACCAAGTGGTGTATCACAAAGATCAGTGATACGGCCCCAGCTATTCACAATCAATAACGATGGTTTTTGTATGAGAAACAAATGAACTGGCCATGTTTTTCATTGACACTAAATTAAGTGTGAATGTGAGTTGTTGGGGAGAGGCATTAAAGATTCAAATGACCAAATGTCCTTGTTCATATTTTACTGAAATCTGACATGCACGTGGACCAAGTAATTTAAAAGACAAATAATAGCTTAGCTTTTATTGTAAGATAATTTGAGTACGATCAGAAAAAGATCTTTTTGAAATTGCTTATCACCTGGAGGAGACCGTGCCTCGAGGATATAGTACAATTTTATCGGTCCCTAAATAAGGATGGATACACTTGTCAATGCGGGAGTTCAGGAAATTTTACCAGACTTGCAGATAGCGGGATTGTCTTATTGGGTGAAAATGAGGAAACTTGGCCTACATTGTCTCAAATGTAGGATTCGAAGGTGTGACCTCATGAAGAATGCAACATTCGTACAGGTTTCGACAGGGTAGATGAAGGAAGGAGGCAACCCATGGCTCGCTCACACTGTCTATAACCAAATGATACAGTTTCAGAATAAGAGCTAGGTCATTTCGGACAGAGGTGAATAGGAATGTCTTTTCACCGATGGTGGTAAATCAGTGAAACCGTCTACCCCATAGCGCTGAGGAATTTCAGTCATTGAATATATTCAAGGCAGGTGTCCATCTACTTGTAGATATTGAAACGATGAAGTCATATGATCGTCATGTGGAAATATGGCACTGATTTAGGAAACCAACCATGACATGAAGTGCAGAGCAGGATGGAGCAGTTGAACCTACACCAGCTCTTATTTCCTGTACCCGGCCCCTGGGTAAAGAACGTCACAAAAATGTTTAGTCGCTGTTGGGACGATATGATTGTCCATCCCTAATTGGTTCTGAACTGAATAGTTCGCTAGGCCATGTAAGAGTCAACCACGTGGACGCCATCTCCAGGTTGTGGGTCACATGTCAGCACGCCGCGTAAGGATTCCCCTTTTAAAAGGTCATTAATGAGGCAGATGGTTTAGATGACAATCGGCGATGGTTTTAGGGTCATCATTAGCCATTTAATTCCAGATATCTTCTCATTGAATTCAAATTTCATAATCGCCTGCGGTGGGATTAGACTTCTGGTCCCCAGGGCATTACCCTCGATCTCTGAATTACCAGGGTAGTACCAATACCACCGCTTCACTGCCTCTCCTGTGTATTTTAGAGTATTCGTAACGTTCAAGGGAGTGACTTAAATGTGATGGCGCACGTTGGGACATATCACGTAGAAAATTCAGTTATTTCGCGCCTACAATCTGGTTTTCAAGAGCTACAGAACAAATGTAGGGGCAGCACGTCTGGGAAAGTCATCACTTGATTATTCCCATTGCCAGGAATGAGTAACGGTCCCAACAGAAAGACAGGTAAGATCATTGAGTGACTTGAAGACGACCGGGAATTCAAACAAATTATTACCATATGTCTGTCTAAGCACAAACTGTGATGAGTATGGTTAGTGCACTTCACGGATAAGCAGCAGTGCCGGAAGAGAATGTAATGATGACAATGGAAACGCAGATGATAACTGGATATTTAACATGCGAGACGTATTCAGAAAATACAGAGAAGGTAAAGTTGATGTAAGGGCAGCACTTATTAGGGAAGACATCATGGTGTTGCAAAGTAGGGATGTGCGACGCTGCGAAGGCCAGCGTTAATTTGAGAAGAGTTGAAATCCAAAAATTGCATGGTAACTCTAATTGTGGCATTCTATAAGCCTCCAAGTAGTGACAGAGATATGGAGCAGCAAATAAACTTGGACGTCGAAGATGTGCTATATCTATAGAAGGCTGAAATTGGGAGCGTATAACCAGACAAACACCAATCGGCTTAATCCATAGAAGCCCTACAGTAAAGAAGAAAGCCATTCGGCCCCTCGACTCTGCACCAACCCTGTGAATGAGCACCGGACCAGGCACACGATCCCGCTCTATCCCCTTCACCCTGCCAACTTCTTTGGACATTAAGGGATAATTTAACATGGCCAAGCACCTAACCTGCATATCGTTGGACCGTAGGAGGAAATCAGAGCACGTGGAGGAGACCAATGAATACACTGGGAGAACGTGCAAATTTCAAACAGACAGCGGCCCAATGTTAGGTTCGAACCCGGGTCCCTGGCGCCGGGAGGCAGCAGCGCCACCAATTGTGTGGAGTGGCGGGGGGGGCTATTCTAAAATGTGTTCAGGAAATCTTTCGTAATCAGTTTTCGAGAAAACTAGAAAATAATCTTTGCTGGATCTGCTACTTGAAAATGATGTGGAACAAGCGTCTGTAGGGGAAATACAAGAGGAAGAATAATAATCATGCCATAATATTTAACCACAACGTTCAGATTAGTAAATACAAGGGAGATAGAGATGTCGAAGAAGACAAAATACTGATGGGGTGCGATGCATGTTAAATGAAATATTCACATCCCAATGCAATAACTGGAGAGGTTAGATGAAGAGAAAGAGAAGACCTTTTGAATAGAATGGAATTGAACGTAACATGTAACAAGTAAATCTACTAGTAGCATGTAAAAATAAGAGGACGACAAGAGTGGTGGAGTGGAAACTCCTATGAATAACGAAAGGTGATATATGCTAAAGTAATTGGCTAATACTAGAATGGAAAATGAGTACTTTGTATCTGTCTGAAGAATCTAACAAGAGGGAGAATATAACAACTTTTTGATGGGCTGGGTGTTGCGCAATGAGAAAGGATTACTTGGTACTCTAGTTGTGACAGAACCCATGGGGATGAGTGACCATAATATGGTAGAATTCTCTATCAACGTGAATAGTGAGACAGTTGATTATGAGACCAAGGTCCTGAACCTCAGTAAAGGTCATTATGATGGTATGAGGAATGCGTTGGCAATCACAGACTGGGAAACATTACTGAATGGATGGAAAGTGAACAGGCAATGACAGGCATTCAAGAAATGAATAGGTGAACTCCAAATGTTGTTTATTCCTATTTGCCGCAAGAGTAGAAAGGGAACAGTGGCCAAAACATGGCTCGCATGGGATATTATCATAGATTATCATAGAATTTACAGTGCAGAAGGAGGCCATTCGGCCCATCGAGTCTGCACCGGCTCTTGGAAAGAGCACCGTACCCAAGGTCAACACCTCCACCCTATCCCCATAACCCACTAACCCCACCCAACACTAAGGGCAATTTTGGACACTAAGGGCAATTTATCATGGCCAATCCACCTAACCTGCACATCTTTGGACTGTGGGAGGAAACCGGAGCACCCGGAGGAAACCCACGCACACACGGGGAGGATGTGCAGACTCCGCACAGACAGTGACCCAAGCTGGTATCGAACCTGGGACCCTGGAGCTGTGAAGCAATTGTGCTATCCACAATGCTACCGTGCTGCCCTTAGAGAGAGGATAAGATTCAAAGAAGAGGCATACAAATTATGAAGAAAAAGCAATAGACCTGAGGATTGGGAACAGTTTAAAAGTCAGCACAGGCAGACCATGAGATTGATTAAGACGGGGAAAATACAATTTGAAAGTAAACTAGTGGGAACGTAAACAACGACTGTCTAAGTTTCTATAGGTATGTAAAGAGAAAAAGATTAATACAATCTAATGTAGGCCCCTTACAGTCTGAAATGGTGAATTCATAACAAGGATCAATAAATGGCTGAGGAATTAAATTCCTACTTTGCTGCTGTCTTCACAAAGGAAGATATGAATAATGCACCGGAGGTTCTGAGAAGCACAAGTTTTCGTGAGGAGCTGAAAGAATTAATATCAGTAAATATTTCGGCAGCACAAGTGGATAGCACTGCGGCTTCACAGCGCCAGGGACCCAGGTTCGATTCCCCTCTGGGTCACTGCTATGGGTCAGGGCTTAGAGAACCCCAAATTGTATCATGGAGTCCACGTGACCCACAACCTTTAATAGATTGTGGTATGGGGAGCACACGGCCCACTCTACAGGTGTGGTATAGCAGAAAAGGACAGGTATTTTTAAAACAAAACAATGTTTGTTCTATGAACGCAAGTTTTTCATAAAATTTACAGTGCAGAAGGAGGCCATTCAGCCCATCGGCCCAAGTTAACCCTTTTTAAAACAAACAGTGACCATCTAAGCAACAATTAATTCAAATACAACCCCAAAGACTACAACACTAAGTAACCCTGTAAGCTGTCCTTTTAACATCCAAAAGACTTAACAAACCTTCACACAGGAGCACATTAGGTTTACATTCAATACTGAGACCTTTTACAATTCTGGCTTCACCAAATGATCCATAGGTAATCTTTGGATGGCAGAGATTAACAGTACAGCTCTTTGATTAAACTTCAGATGATGCAACTCACTGAAAAACACACCCAAGATGTTCTCAAACTGAAACTAAAAAGCAGAAGTAGAGCTCAGCACCCTCCCCCACCCCACCCCACACTCTGACATAACTCCAGTAACATGCGCAGCTCCGTTTCTTAAAGGTACATTTCTTATACACCCATTTCTTAAAGGCACTCTCACATGACAGTCACTGTCTGTGCGGAATCTGCACGTTGCCCCTGTGTCTGCATGGGTTTCCTCCGGGTGCTCCGGGTTCCTCCCACAGTCCAAAGACGTGCAGTTTAGGTGGATTGGCCATGATAAATTGCTCTTAGTGACCAAAATGGTTAGGGGGGGCGATTGGGTTACGGGGATAGGGAGGAAGTGAGGGCTTACATGGGTCGGTGCAGAGTCGATGGACCGAATGGCCTCCTTCTGCACTGTATGTTCTATGTTCTAAAGACATTTTTTTCGGGAAATTAACGGGATTGAAGGCGGACAAATCTCCAGGGCCTGATAATCTTCAACCCACAGGAAGTGGCCCGAGAAAGAGTAGATCATTTGGTGCTCATTTTCCAAACGTCTTTGGACTTGGGAATGGTTGTAATATCCAGAGGTTGGATGTTAGCGGATGGTAAACCAGGTATTCAAAACGGGAGCTAAAGGGAAAAAGGGAACTATAATCCAGTGAACCTCATGTCGATAGTAGGGAAGTTGCTGGAAACCATTACCAAGGATTTCATAGCACAGCAGTTGGAATTCAGTGGTGTAATCAGACAAAGTCAGCATGATTTAAGAAGAGAAATTCATGCTTGATAAATCTACTAGAATTGTTTTAAGATGTAATAGCATAGTGGACTATGGAGGAACGGTGGATGTGGTTTATTTGACGTTCAGAAGGCTTTCGACAAGGTCTCACACAACGGATTCATATGTAAAGATAAAACACATGGGTCTACGGATATCGTCTTGAGATGGATAGAAAGCTCGTGAGCAGATAGGAAGGAAATAGTTGGAAGAAATGTTTTTTTTACTAAATTGGCAGGCAGAGACAAGTGGGATCTCTGTTACAAACCCAAATGTCCATCTTATATATCAATGATTTCGACGAGTGTGATTGACCGATCAGCTGGGTGTGTGTGGCAACCCATTGCAGTTCGGCTGGGTGCATGAAACACCCCATGGATGATCAGCTGTGTGTGTGTGACTCCCCCCATGGTCGATCAGCTGAGTGTGTGTCACTCACCCACGGCCAATCAGCTGGATGTGCATAACTCCCCAACGCCCGATCAGCTGGGTGTGTGATTCCTCCATGGCCGATCAGCTGGGCGTGTGTGACTCACCCATGGTCGATTAAATGGATGACTGTGTGACTCCCCGCTTGGCCGACCAGCTGGGTGTTTGTTACTTAACCATGGCCGATAGCTGGTACATATCTCCCCAATGGCCCATCAGCTGAAGTGTGTGACTCCCCCACGGTCAATCAGCTGCGTATGTGTGACTCCCCCATGGCCGGACAGCTTTGTGTGTATGACTCCCCCATGACCTTTCATCTCGCTGTGTGTGACTCCTCAATGGCTGATCAGCTGGGTGTGTGTGACTCCCCCAAAGCCGATCAGCTGGGTGTGTATCTCACACTGAAATACAATCCGTGCAGCATAATATGCCACAGACAGTGACACCGACAATCTCAGCCCTACATCCCACATTCACTGCTCACCAGCTGCCAATAACCCTCCCGGCCGCCAGAGGTCGCTGCTTCGCCTCTTGTCACCTCCTCCCAGCTTCCCGGTTCCGGCCGCTGCTCTTTGGCGGGAACATCAGGAGCCTGCCGAGAAGGCAGCCTTCGTATTCCCGTGAGAGGGCAGCACGGTAGCACAAGTGGATAGCACTGTGGCTTCACAGCGCCAGGGTCCCAGGTTCGATTCCCCGCTGGGTCACTGTCTGTGCGGAGTCTGCACGTCCTCCCCGTGTCTGCGTGGGTTTCCTCCGGGTGCTCCGGTTTCCTCCCACAGTCCAAAGACGTGCAGTTTAGGTGGATTGGCCGTGATAAATTGCCCTTAGTGATCAAAAAGATTAGGAGGGATTATTGGGTTCCGGGGATAGGGTGGAGGTGAAGGCTTAAGTGGGTCGGTGCAGACTCGATGGGCCGAATGGCCTCCTTCTGCACTGTATGTTCAATGTTTATACGTACAGCACGTGGGGCATGAATCGCAAATGAAGAAAGAGAAGAATCGGCACTTCAGAACCGAGAGGGAAGCGAGTGTGTGACCGGGACGGAGATGAATAATAATATATGAAACATTGGAGCGGTTTAGATAGAGCTCCAAGTGCGCATGTGCGTAGAGTCCCTCTCCCAGAAAACAGCGTGCATGCTACCGACTCACAACATCGTTTCTCCTGACAACGCAAGACGGCCGCCGATCGTCAACACTGGCAATGCAATATGGCCGCCGGGCGTCTCCACTGCGAACGCAAGATGGATGTCGAGCGTCTCCTGATGCAACGCAATATGGCCACCGAGTGACACCCCTGGCAACACAAGATGGCCGCCGTGCGGTTCCTTCTGGCAGCGCAAGATGGCCGCCGTCGCACTTGGGATACATGGACAGACATGTTGTGGCGCAGTGGCTGCTCCTGCTGCCCATTGTGCCCTTTGGGGGTCATTGGGATTGTTGAGGAGCTGGAGCAGCAATTCCAGTTCCCATGGGAGCTGCAACGCTACCCAATCCCCCCACCCTCACATCCGCGTTCCATGCCCTCCAGTGTCACCGCCGCAGGGTTAAAACCGGAGAACAGAGTGACCGCAGTTTCTGACTCACTTTGACGGGGGAGGGGGCGGACGGTAGCGTGTTTCTGACTCATTTTCACGGGGGGACGCGGGTCTTTAGACTCACTTTGACGGGGGTGGGGTTGGGAGGTGTGGGGGGTGGTCGGGAATATTTCTGGCTCACATTACCGATGGTGGGTGTCTCTGACTCACTTTGACGGTGGGGCGGACGGGGTATGTTTCTGACTGTGTAAGCTTTCTTGACTACTTTCTCCACCTGTGTTGCCCCTTTCAGTGACCTGTGGACCTGTACACCTAGATTTCCCTGTCTGTCAATACTCTTGAGGGTTCTACCATTCACTGTATATTCCCTACCTGCATCAGACTTTCCAAAATGCATTACCTCAAATTTGTCCGGATTAAACTCCATCTGCCATCTCTCCGCCCAAGTCCGCCCATCTTTCCACACAGTCAGTCGCTCAAGGACGGAATTTAACCTGGCTCCCTGGCGTTGTGAGGCAACCGTGCTAACCACCATGCCACCGTGCCACCCACAGGATGCATTTTCGGTGCGTTGGTGCATACTTGATGGGCCGAATGGCCTCGTTCTGCACTGCAGTCATTCAATGATTAGAGAACCACAAATCAAAACAATATCAGATGTTACAAGGACAGTGACAGCAAAAATCCCCATTCTAAACGTTCTAAAACCTTATGACCATAATGGAAATGAAAATATACCAAAGCTTGATAACATGTCACACGTTATAGAACAATACCTTTGAACTTAACTAGTTTCGCAGAGTTGAAACACATAAGAAAACCCATGTTCACTTCCAAATAATCACCTTTAATCATAAAAGAGTCATATTGAAAATAACTTTACAAGAACCAATAAGAGCAATCCCTATACAAATGAAACGGCACAAAACTGTTAAAAAAAACTTCTTCGAACCATTAAACACTTGTTAAATATGTTGCCAGTTGTGTTCAATCCAACTCTGCTGTTTAAATGCCTGCCATCAACAGGCGTTCCCAACCTGGCCTGTCCCCAATGGACATTGACATCCTCGTCTGCCGTCAATGAATGTTCCCAACGTGGTCTTCCCTCAATGGGAGTTCCACACCTGGCCTGTCCTCAATGGGCACTCCCAACCCTGGCCTGTCCATATGGACGTTCCCAAGCTGGTCTGCCCTCAATAGGCGTTCCCAGTCCGGTTTCCCCTCAATAGGCGTTCCCAACCTCGCCTTCGGTCAATGGACGTTTCCAACCTGTCCTGTCATCAACGGATGTTTTAACCTGGCCTGTCCCCAACTAACGTTCCCAACACGGGCCTGTCCTCTGTGGACGCTTCCAAGCTGGTCTGTCGTCAATACACGTTCCAAACCAGGTCGGCCTTCCATAGGCGTTCCCAACCTGGCCTTTCCTCAATGGACATTCCAAACCTGGCCTGCCCGCAATGGATATTTGCAAGCTGGACTATCCTGAATGGATGTTCCCCACCTGGACTGTCCTCAATGGACTTTCCCAACCTGGCCGGTCGTCAATGAATGTTCGCAATCTGGATAGTCCTGAATAGACGTTCCCAAACTGCCTAATCCTGAATGGATATTCGCAACCTGTCCTGTCCTTAATGCACGTTGCAAAAGTGACCTGCCCTCAATGGATGTTCCCATCTGCGCTGCCTTCAAAAGACATTCCCAACCTGACCTGACCTGCACTCAATGGACATTCACAACCTGGCCTGTCCTCAATGGATGTTCCCAACATTGGCTTCCTTCAAAAGACGTTCCCAACATGACCTGGCCACAATGGAAATTGACAACCTGACCTGGCCTCAATGGACATTCACAACCTGGCCTGGCCTCAATGGACGTTCCCAACCTGACCTGGCCTCAATGGACGTTCCCAACATGACCTGGCCTCAATGGAAATTGACAACCTGACCTGCACTCAATGGACATTCACAACCTGACCTGGCCTCAATGGACGTTCCCAACCTGGCCTGCCCTCAATGGATGTTCCCAACCTGACCTGGCCTCAATGGACGTCCCCAACCTGGCCTGCCCTCAATGGACGTCCCCAACCTGACCTGGCCTCAATGGACGTTCCCAACCTGACCTGCCCTCAATGGACGTTCCCAACCTGACCTGCCCTCAATGGACGTCCCCAACCTGACCTGCACTCAATGGACATTCACAACCTGACCTGCACTCAATGGACATTCACAACCTGGCCTGCCCTCAATGGACGTTCCCAACCTGGCCTGCCCTCAATGGACGTCCCCAACCTGACCTGCACTCAATGGACATTCACAACCTGACCTGGCCTCAATGGACGTCCCCAACCTGGCCTGCCCTCAATGGACGTTCCCAACCTGACCTGGCCTCAATGGACGTCCCCAACCTGGCCTGCCCTCAATGGACGTCCCCAACCTGACCTGGCCTCAATGGACATTCACAACCTGGCCTGGCCTCAATGGACGTCCCCAACCTGGCCTGCCCTCAATGGACGTCCCCAACCTGACCTGCCCTCAATGGACGTCCCCAACCTGGCCTGGCCTCAATGGACGTTCCCAACCTGACCTGCCCTCAATGGACGTTCCCAACCTGACCTGGCCTCAATGGACATTCACAACCTGGCCTGCCCTCAATGGACATTCACAACCTGGCCTGCCCTCAATGGACATTCACAACCTGGCCTGCCCTCAATGGACGTTCCCAACCTGACCTGCCCTCAATGGACGTCCCCAACCTGACCTGCACTCAATGGACGTTCCCAACCTGACCTGGCCTCAATGGACATTCACAACCTGGCCTGCCCTCAATGGACATTCACAACCTGGCCTGCCCTCAATGGACGTTCCCAACCTGACCTGGCCTCAATGGACATTCACAACCTGGCCTGTCCTCAATGGATGTTCCCAACCTGGCCTGCCCTCAATGGACGTTCCCAACCTGACCTGGCCTCAATGGACGTTCCCAACCTGGCCTGCCCTCAATGGACGTTCCCAACCTGACCTGGCCTCAGTGGAAGTTCACAGCCTGACCTGCCCTCAATGGACGTTCCCAACCTGACCTGGCCTCAATGGACGTTCCCAACCTGGCCTGCCCTCAATGGACGTTCCCAACCTGACCTGGCCTCAGTGGAAGTTCACAGCCTGACCTGCCCTCAATGGACGTTCCCAACCTGACCTGGCCTCAGTGGAAGTTCACAGCCTGACCTGGCCTCAATGGACGTTCCCAACCTGGCCTGCCCTCAATGGACGTTCCCAACCTGACCTGGCCTCAATGGACGTTCCCAACCTGACCTGCCCTCAATGGAAGTTCACAGCCTGACCTGCCTCAATGGACGTTCCCAACCTGGCCTGCCCTCAATGGACATTCCCAACCTGGCCTGTCCTCAATGGACATTCGCAATCTGGCCTACCGTCAAAAGGCTTTCCGAAACTGACCTGTCCTCAATAGTTTTTCCAAACCTGGCCTGTCCTCAATCGGTGTTCCAAACCTGGCCTTTCCTCAATGGACATTCCCAACCTGGCCTGCCCGCAATGGATATTTGCAAGCTGGACTATCCTGAATGGACGTTCCCCACCTGGACTGTCCTCAATGGACTTTCCCAACCTGGCCGGTCGTCAATGAATGTTCGCAATCTGGATAGTCCTGAATAGACGTTCCCAACCTGCCCAATCCTGAATGGATATTCGCAACCTGTCCTGTCCTTAATGGACGTGGCCAAAGTGTCCTGTCCTCAATGGACATTGACAACCTGACCTGTCCTCAATGGATGTTCCCAACCTGCGCTGCCTTCAAAAGACATTCCCAACATGACCTGGCCACAATGGAAATTGACAACCTGACCTGCACTCAATGGACATTCCCAACCTGACCTGGCCTCAATGGATATTTGCAAGCTGGACTATCCTGAATGGACGTTCCCCACCTGGACTGTCCTCAATGGACTTTCCCAACCTGGTCGGTCGTCAATGAATGTTCGAAACCTATCCTGTCCTTAATGGACGTTGCCAAAGTGGCCTGGCCTCAATGGACGTTCACAACCTGGCCTGTCCTCAATGGATGTTCCCAACCTTGGCTGCCTTCAAAAGACGTTCCCAACCTGACCTGGCCTCAATGGACGATCCCAACCTGGCCTGTCCTCAATGGACATTCCCAACCTGGCCTGTCCTCAATGGATGTTCCCAAACTGGCCTACCGTCAAAAGGCTTTCCCAAACTGGCCTGTCCTCAATAGTTTTTCCAAACCTGGCCTGTCCTCAATCGTTGTTCCCTACCTGGCCAGTCCTTAATTGGCGTCCCCAACCTGACACAGTCACAATGGGGCGAGCCTGTACACCTCCTGCGCCGCTCCGGTGTCCGCAGAAACGGATGCACTGGAGGCCCCAATTTGCATCCAGAAGAGGAAGGTTTGTCTCGATATCGTTTTTTCTTTCTGAAGTCGTGGCCCTTGGCTTGTCGACATTCACCAGAACTTATGGCCCATTTTTGACACACTTTCTGGAACCTTTTGAAGATGTAATGAGTGGTACAGATAAGGGTGGATCTAGTGTATTTGGATTTTCAGAACGCTTTTGATAAAGTCCCACATGAAAGGTTGTTTTGAAAAAATAATGCACTTGAGTTTGCCGGTAATATATCGGCGTCGATTGAGAATTGGTTTAGCAGACAGGAAACAGAGAGGAGGAATAAATGGTTCTTTTTCGGAGTGCTGGATGTTGACTAGTTGTGTATTACAGGGATCAGTGTGTGGGCCCTAGATATTCACAATACACATCAATGACTTGGATGAGGGAACCCAAAAGCAAACCCAAAAGCAATATTTCCAAGTTTTATGATGACACAAAACTCGGTGGGGATGTGAGTGGTTAGCAGGATGTTAAGACGTTTCAAGGAGATTTGGACAAGTTGAGTGAGTGGGATGGCAGATAGAGTATAACGTGGATTAATGTGAATGTATAGTCTGCGGACAGAGAGACAGAATGGAAGGGTATAATTTAAATGGTGATATTGGGAATTGTTGAAGTGCAAAAGGGGCCTGGATGCCATTGTACCCCCGTCACTGAAAGCGAGCTTGCAGGTACAGCAAGTAGTTAGGAAGCTATATGGTATGTTGGCCTTCATTGAAAAAGGATTTGAGTATACGAGCGAGGATGTCTTACGGCAGCTGTACAAGGCCTTGGAGAGACCACACCCTGTAGTATTCTGTGCACTTTTGGTCTCCTCAGCTAAGAAAGGATGTTATTGCCACAGAGGCAGTATAGCAATGGTTCACCAGGCTGATTCCTGGGCTGACAGGATTGTCGTATAAGGAGAGATCAAGCCAACTGGGCCAGAATTCACTGTAGTTTAGAAGAATAGGGGGGGATCTCACTGAAAAAATATAATTCTGACACGTCTGGGCTGACTGGATTGTGGGTTGTTATTTCCTCTGGGTGGGGAGAGAGATGTAGAATAAGGGGTCACAGTCTCAGGATAGGGTAGTAGGACTGAGATGAGGATACATCTCTTCACTCCAGAGGGTGTTGAACCTATTCAATTCTCTACCACAGAAGTCTGTGGAGGCCAAGTCATTGAAAATAATGAAGAACGAAAGAGACAGATTTATCGACTATGAATGTGTGAAGGGGAATGGTGAGAGAGCTGGACACTGGCGCTGAGATAGAGGATCAGCCGTGATGGGAAGTTCGCGAGTCTGGGAGCGCTGACCGAGAAATATGGGTTGCCCCAAGGGAATGCATTCAGGTATATGCAACTGAAGGCTTTTGCGAGGCAACAGGTGAGGGAATTCCCGCAGCTCCCAACACAAGAGGTGCAGGACAGAGTGATCTCAAAGACATGGGTGGGGGATGGTAAGGTGTCAGATATATATAGGGAAATGAGGGACGAAGGGGAGACTATGGTAGATGAACTAAAAGGGAAATGGGAAGAAGAGCTGGGAGAGGAGATCGAGGAGGGGCTGTGGGCAGATGCCCTAAGCAGGGTAAACCCATCGTCCTCGTGTGCCAGGCTAAGCCTGATTCAGTTTAAGGTATTACACAGGGAGCATATGACTGGAGCACGGCTCAGTAAATTTTTTGGGGTGGAGGATAGGTGTGCGAGGTGCTCGAGAAGCCCAGCGAATCATACCCATATGTTTTGGTCATGCCCGGCACGACAGGGGTTTTGGATGGGGGTGACAAAGGTGCTTTCAAAAGTAATAGGGGTCCGGGTCGAACCAAGCTGGGGGTTGGCTATATTTGGGGTTGCACAAGAGCCGGGAGTGCAGGTGGCGAGAGAGGCCGATGTTTTGGCCTTTGCGTCGCTAGTAGCCCGGCGTAGGATATTGCTAATGTGGAAAGAAGCCAAGCCCCCGGGGGTGGAGACCTGGATAAATGACATGGCAGGGCTTATAAAGCTAGAGTGGATTAAGTTCGTCCTAAGGGGGTCGGCACAAGAGTTCACCAGGCGGTGGCAACCGTTCGTCGAATACCTCGCAGAAAGATAGACGGAATGGAAAAAAGAAGGCAGCAGCAGCAGCCCAGGATCGGGGGGGGGGGGGGGGGGGGGGGAGGAACCAGAAGGACTCTCAGGGTTGTTAATATATACTGTATAATATGTATAGGTCGTTGCTAAAGATAATTATATATTGGACTGTTAAATTATATTTTTGGAGAGTGTTACTTGTGATAAGGCAGTTGCCAATTTGGGTTAGTTTTCATTTTTGTTATTTATTATTTATTCATTTTCTGTTTATAAAATAGGTCATTGTTATTTGTGTTGTTATAATATTGTGTAAAGGATGCACAATGTACTGTGTTGGTTGACAAAAAAATATTTTATTGAAAATTTTTGAAGAAAAGAAAGATAATGGCGGGAAGATAGGCGCAAGGTAGATGGAAGTTCCCCACACGGGGGGGGGGGGGGGTCAAGGAGTGAGCAGGAGAAGCTGGGGTCAGTTGAAGTCAGCTGACTTGCGGAAGTAATATGGGGGGGGGCAATCACGCTAGAGGGGGATCTAGTGGGGGGGGGGGGGATAACTGGGTTGCTGCTGCAGAAATCAAAGAGGAACTGGCTAAAGAAAGGGTGGTCGGGGCTGGAATGCGGCACCTGGGGAACGAGTAGGAGCGCGGAATCGGGACGTGGGACTGGCCTAGAGAAGGTGATGGCTAGTCGACGCGGGAAGGGGGCAGGTAGCCCCCGAGTGAGGCTGATCACGTGGAACGTGAGAGGCCTAAATGGACCGATTAAAAGGGCCCGAGTGCTCGCGCACTTGAAAGGACTGAGGGCAGACGTGGCTATGCTCCAGGAGACGCACCTGAAGGTGGCGGACCAAGTTAGGTTAAGGAAAGGATGGGTGGGACAGGTGTTCCATTCAGGGCTGGATGCAAAGAATAGAGGGGTGGCCATACTGGTGGGGAAATGGGTATCATTCGAAGCAAGGAGCATTGTAGCAGATAGTGGAGGCAGATATGTGATGGTGAGTGGCAGGCTGGAGGGAATGGAGGTTGTGTTGGTTAACGTATATGCCCCGAATTGGGAAGATGCGGGATTTATGAGGCGGATGCTGGGACGTATACCGGACCTGGAGGTAGGAAACTTGATAATGGGGGGAGACTTCAACACCGTGCTGGACCCAGGGTTAGATAGATCCAGATCTAAGACCGGAAGAAGGCCGGCAGCGGCCAAGGTGCTTAAGGGGTTTATGGACCAAATGGGGGGAATGGATCCATGGCGATTTCTTAGACCGAGGGCCAGGGAGTTCTCCTTCTTCTCCCATGTTCATAAGGTGTACTCCCGGATAGATTTTTTTGTTTTGGGAAGGTCGTTGATCTCGAGGGTGGAAGAAACTGAGTATTCAGCCATAGCTATTTCGGATCATGCCCCACATGGGTGGACCTGGAACTAGGAGAGGAGAGGGAGCAGCGTGCACTCTGGCGATTAGATGTGGGATTGATGGCGGATGAGGGAGTGTGTGGAAGAGTGCGGGGATGTATCGAGAGGTACCTGGAGGCCAATGACGACGGGGAGGTCCGAGTGGGAGTGGTATGGGAAGCACTAAAGGCGGTGGTCAGAGGAGAGCTGATCTCCATCAGGGCCCACAAAGGGAAAACAGAGGCCAAGGAAAGGGAAAGATTACTGGGGGAGATCTTAAGGGTGGACAGAGAATTTGCGGAGACCCCGGAGGAGGGACTGTACAGGGAGAGACGACGACTCCAGACGGAGTTCGACCTTCTGACCACCAGGAGGGCGGAGGTGCTGTGGAGGAAGGCACAGGGGATGAGGTATGAATATGGGGAAAAGGCTAGTCGCCTGTTGGCCCATCAGCTGCGAAAGAGGACAGCGGCGAGGGAGATAGGGGGAATTAGAGACGAAAAGGGAGCTGCGGTGCGGAGAGCAGGGAAGATAAACGGGGTGTTTAAGACCTTTTACGAAAGACTTTATAGGTCCCAACCCCCGGAGGGAAAAGAGGAGATGCGGCAGTTTCTGGATCAATTAAGGTTCCCGAGGGTGGAGGAGCAGGAGGTGGAAGGCCTGGGGGCACCAATTGGGGTGGACGAGGTTACCAAGGGGCTGGGGAACATGCAGGCAGGGAAGGGTCCGGGACCAGATGGGTTCCCGGTGGAATTTTATAGAAAATATGTGGACCTGCTGGCCCCGCTGTTGGTGAGGACTTTTAACGAGGCCAGGGAAGGAGGGACTCTACCCCCGACAATGTCGGAGGCGACGATATCGCTAATTTTGAAGAGGGATAAAGATCCGTTGCAGTGCGGGTCCTATAGACCTATTTCACTACTAAATGTGGACGTCAAGTTGCTAGCAAAGGTGCTGGCAACGAGGATAGAGGATTGTGTCCCGGGGGTGGTGCACGAAGACCAGACAGGATTCGTAAAGGGGAGACAACTAAATGTCAACGTGCGACGGCTATTAGGGGTGATAATGATGCCCCCAGTAGAGGGGGAGGCAGAGATAGTGGCGGCAATGGATGCAGAGAAGGCATTTGACAGGATGGAGTGGGAGTACCTATGGGAGGTGCTGAGGAGGTTCGGGTTCGGGAACGGGTTTTATTAGCTGGGTCAAACTCCTCTATGGGGCCCCAATGGCAAGGGTGGTCACGGGTCGGCAAAGATCGGAGTATTTCCGACTATACAGGGGAACAAGACAGGGATGCCCGCTATCTCTATTACTGTTCGCGTTGGCAATTGAACCACTGGCCATGGCGCTGAGAGACTCCAGGAAATGGAGAGGGGTGATTAGAGGGGGAGAAGAACACCGAGTGTCACTCTACGCGGATGACCTACAGTTGTATGTGACAGACCCAGTTGGGGGGGGGGATGACAGAGGTCATGCAGATATTGAGGGAGTTCGGAGATTTCTCGGGATATAGGGGCCTTCTTGGAGGTGAGTAGTGTATTTAAAAGCCTTACCTTTACAGGAGCAGCCCTTTGGATTTCGGCGGCAGCGGTGCGCAGGGGCCTTCTGGGAGGTGAGTAGTGTATTTAAAAACCTTACCTTTACAGGAGCAGCCCTTTGGATTTCGGCGGCAGCGGTGCGCAGGGGCCTTCTGGGAGGTGAGTAGTGAGTTTAAAAACCTTACCTTTACAGGAGCAGCCCTTTGGATTTCGGCGGCAGCGGTGCGCAGGGGCCTTCTGGGAGGTGAGTAGTGTATTTAAAAACCTTACCTTTACAGGAGCAGCCCTTTGGATTTCGGCGGCAGCGGTGCGCAGGGGCCTTCTGGGAGGTGAGTAGTGAATTTTAAAAGCCTTGCCTGGTCCCGTGTCTGTTCTTCTTTTCTGTTTTATTTGTTTTTATATAAGGCGGGAACCGGAAGTTCGACCCGCGGACCTCTGGGAAGTCCCCCCCCCCCCCAACTAATAAATTCTGGTGGAGAGGAAACCCGAGACACTACAAGTGTAGTGTCTCCCACCCGCCCTCCTCCTCTAACCTAATAATAAGACCCATTGGTGTAAGGTAAGTGCCATATTATATTATTATATTATTAGCATTGTGCAGGTCAAGGATCGGAGGTGGAGGAGCAGTCTCTGTCAGCGAGAGAACCTGAGAACATCTCAGACACTCAGAAGGTAAGTAAGTGATTTTTACTTTTATACCTTTTTTCAAATTGTGTGTGTCGGGGGGAAACTGAAGTGACATCACAGAAGAGCTGTGGCCAGAGTGGCTGGTTGGGATTCTAACCTAAATTTAAAAAAAAAAATTTGAGTATTTGGGAACTAATTAAACATAATAACTTAATTATAATTTAGAGGATATCTAAACCAGAGATCGGAGAATATTATAGTTAGCTATCGCATTTCTATTAGAAATCTAGTGCCAGGAAACAGATAGTTGACAGTAACTTTGCAATTTTTTTAAAAAGTATTTAAAAAAAAAAGACAAATTTTAATTTTAATTAATTGACGCAATGTCAGTTAGAGGGGTGCTGTGCTCTGACTGTGAGATGTGGCAGGTCCGGGAGGCTTCCAGCGTCCCGGATGGCTTCATCTGCAGAAAGTGCGCCCAACTGCAGCTCCTCACAGACCGCATGGTTCGGTTGGAGCAGCAATTGGATGCACTTAGGAGCATGCAGGTGGCGGAAAGCGTCATAGATCGCAGTTATGTAAATGTGGTCACACCCAAGGTGCAGGCAGAGAAATGGGTGACCACCAGAAAGGGCAGGCAGTCAGTGCAGGAATCCCCTGTGGTTGTCCCCCTCTCGAACAGATATACCCCTTTGGATACTGTCGGGGGGGATAGCCTATCAGGGGAAAACAGCAGCAGCCAGAGCAGTGGCACCACGGCTGGCTCTGATGTTCAGAAGGGAGGGTCAAAGCGCAGAAGAGTAATAGTAATAGGGGACTCTATAGTCAGGGGCACAGATAGGCGCTTCTGTGGACGTGAAAGAGACTCCAGGATGGTATGTTGCCTCCCTGGTGCCAGGGTCCAGGATGTCTACGAACGGGTAGAGGGAATCCTGAAGGGGGAGGGCAAACAGGCAGAGGTCGTTGTACATATTGGTACCAACAACATAGGCAGGAAGGGGCATGAGGTCCTGCAGCAGGTGTTCAGGGAGCTAGGCAGAAAGTTAAAAGACAGGACCTCGAGGGTTGTAATCTCGGGATTACTCCCTGTGCCACGTGCCAGTGAGGCTAGAAATAGGAAGATAGAGCAGACAAACACGTGGCTAAACAGCTGGTGTAGGAGGGAGGGTTTCCGTTATCTGGACCACTGGGAGCTCTTCCGGGGCAGGTGTGACCTGTATAAGATGGACGGGTTGCATCTAAACCGGAGAGGCATAAATATCCTGGCCGCGAGGTTTGCTAGTGTCACACGGGAGGGTTTAAACTAGTATGGCAGGGGGGTGGGCACGGGAGCAATAGGTCAGAAGGTGAGAGCATTGAGGGAGAACTAGGGAATAGGGACAGTGTGGCTCTGAGGCAGAGCAGACATGGAGAAGTTGCTGAACACAGCGGGTCTGGTGGCCTGAAGTGCATATGTTTTAATGCAAGGAGCATTACGGGTAAGGCAGATGAACTTAGAGCTTGGATTACTACTTGGAACTATGATGTTGTTGCCATTACAGAGACCTGGTTGAGGGAAGGGCAGGATTGGCAGCTAAACGTTCCAGGATTTAGATGTTTCAGGCGGGATAGAGGGGGATGTAAAAGGGGAGGCGGAGTTGCGCTACTTGTTCGGGAGAATATCACAGCTATACTGCGAGAGGACACCTCAGAGGGCAGTGAGGCTATATGGGTAGAGATCAGGAATAAGAAGGGTGCAGTCACAATGTTGGGGGTATACTACAGGCCTCCCAACAGCCAGCGGGAGATAGAGGAGCAGATAGGTAGACAGATTTTGGAAAAGAGTAAAAACAACGGGGTTGTGGTGATGGGAGACTTCAACTTCCCCAATATTGACTGGGACTCACTTAGTGCCAGGGGCTTAGACGGGGCGGAGTTTGTAAGGAGCATCCAGGAGGGCTTCTTAAAACAATATGTAAACAGTCCAACTAGGGAAGGGGCGGTACTGGACCTGGTATTGGGGAATGAGCCCGGCCAGGTGGTAGATGTTTCAGTAGGGGAGCATTTCGGTAACAGTGACCACAATTCAGTAAGTTTTAAAGTACTGGTGGACAAGGATAAGAGTGGTCCGAGGATGAATGTGCTAAATTGGGGGAAGGCTAATTATAACAATATTAGGCGGGAACTGAAGAACATAGATTGGGGGCGGATGTTTGAGGGCAAATCAACATCTGACATGTGGGAGGCTGTCAAGTGGCAGTTGAAAGGAATACAGGACAGGCATGTTCCTGTGAGGAAGAAAGATAAATACGGCAATTTTCGGGAACCTTGGATGACGAGTGATATTGTAGGCCTCGTCAAAAAGAAAAAGGAGGCATTTGTCAGGGCTAAAAGGCTGGGAACAGACGAAGCCTGTCTGGCATATAAGGAAAGTAGGAAGGAACTTAAGCAAGGAGTCAGGAGGGCGAGAAGGCGTCATGAAAAGTCATTGGCAAATAGGGTTAAGGAAAATCCCAAGGCTTTTTACACGTACATAAAAAGCAAGAGGGTAGCCAGGGAAAGGGTTGGCCCACTGAAGGATAGGCAAGGGAATCTATGTGTGGAGCCAGAGGAAATGGGCGAGGTACGAAATGAATACTTTGCATCAGTATTCACCAAAGAGAAGGAATTGGTAGATGTTGAGTCTGGAGAAGGGGGTGTAGATAGCCTGGGTCACATTGTGATCCAAAAAGACGAGGTGTTGGGTGTCTTAAAAAATATTAAGGTAGATAAGTCCCCAGGGCCGGATGGGATCTACCCCAGAATACTGAAGGAGGCTGGAGAGGAAATTGCTGAGGCCTTGACAGAAATCTTTGGATCCTCGCTGTCTTCAGGGGATGTCCCGGAGGACTGGAGAATAGCCAATGTCGTTCCTCTGTTTAAGAAGGGTAGCAAGGATAATCCCGGGAACTACAGGCCGGTAAGCCTTACTTCAGTGGTAGGGAAATTACTGGAGAGAATTCTTCGAGACAGGATCTACTCCCATTTGGAAGCAAATGGACGTATTAGTGAGAGGCAGCACGGTTTTGTGAAGGGGAGGTCGTGTCTCACTAACTTGATAGAGTTTTTTGAGGAGGTCACTAAGATGATTGATGCAGGTAGGGCAGTAGATGTTGTCTATATGGACTTCAGTAAGGCCTTTGACAAGGTCCCTCATGGTAGACTAGTACAAAAGGTGAAGTCACACGGGATCAGGGGTGAACTGGCAAGGTGGATACAGAACTGGCTAGGCCATAGAAGGCAGAGGGTAGCAATGGAGGGATGCTTTTCTAATTGGAGGGCTGTGACCAGTGGTGTTCCACAGGGATCAGTGCTGGGACCTTTGCTCTTTGTAGTATATATAAATGATTTGGAGGAAAATGTAAGTGGTCTGATTAGTAAGTTTGCAGACGACACAAAGGTTGGTGGAATTGCGGATAGCGAAGAGGACTGTCTGAGGATACAGCAGGATTTAGATTGTCTGGAGACTTGGGCGGAGAGATGGCAGATGGAGTTTAATCCGGACAAATGTGAGGTAATGCATTTTGGAAGGTCTAATGCAGGTAGGGAATATACAGTGAATGGTAGAACCCTCAAGAGTATTGAAAGTCAAAGAGATCTAGGAGTACAGGTCCACAGGTCATTGAAAGGGGCAACACAGGTGGAGAAGGTAGTCAAGAAGGCATACGGCATGCTTGCCTTCATTGGCCGGGGCATTGAGTATAAGAATTGGCAAGTCATGTTGCAGCTGTATAGAACCTTAGTTAGGCCACACTTGGAGTATAGTGTTCAATTCTGGTCGCCACACTACCAGAAGGATGTGGAGGCTTTAGAGAGGGTGCAGAAGAGATTTACCAGAATGTTGCCTGGTATGGAGGGCATAAGCTATGAGGAGCGATTGAATAAACTCGGTTTGTTCTCACTGGAACGAAGGAGGTTGAGGGGCGACCTGATAGAGGTATACAAAATTATGAGGGGCATAGACAGAGTGGATAGTCAGAGGCTTTTCCCCAGGGTAGAGGGGTCAATTACTAGGGGGCATAGGTTTAAGGTGAGAGGGGCAAAGTTTAGAGTAGATGTACGAGGCAAGTTTTTTACGCAGAGGGTAGTGGGTGCCTGGAACTCACTACCGGAGGAGGTAGTGGAAGCAGGGACGATAGTGACATTTAAGGGGCATCTTGACAAATACATGAATAGGATGGGAATAGAGGGATACGGACCCAGGAAGTGTAGAAGATTGTAGTTTAGTCGGGCAGCATGGTCGGCACGGGCTTGGAGGGCCGAAGGGCCTGTTCCTGTGCTGTACATTTCTTTGTTCTTCGTTCTTTGTATAGGCTTAACATGGGGAAGAGTGAACTTTTCGTGATACACCCTGGGGACCAGAGTAGAGGGATAGATGGCCTGCCTTTAAAGAAAGTGGAAAGAAACTTTCGATACCTGGGGATTCAGATAGCCAGGAGCTGGGGAACCTTGCACAGACTTAATCTGACACGACTGGTGGAACAAATGGAAGAGGACTTCAAGAGGTGGGACATGCAGCCGCTGTCACTGGCGGGCAGAGTGCAGGCAATTAAGATGATGGTCCTCCCAAGGTTCCTATTTGTATTCCAATGTCTCCCTATACTGATCACTAAGGCCTTCTTTAAAAAAATAGACAGGAGCATCACGAGCTTCGTGTGGGCAGGGAAAGTTCCGAGGGTAAGGAGGGAGTTCTTACAACGTAGCAGAGATAGAGGGGGACTGGCGTTGCCGAATTTGGGCGACTACTATTGGGCCGCCAATGTGGCGATGATCCGTAAATGGATGATAGAGGGAGAGGGAGCGGCGTGGAAAAGACTACAGAGAAAGTCCTGTAAAGGGGCGAGTCTAGAGGCGCCACTACCGTTCTCACCAAAAAAATTTACCACGAACCCAGTGGTGGCGGCAACATTAAATATCTGGGGACAATGGAGGCGACAGAGAGGTGTGCTGGGAGCCCTGGTGGGGTCCCCAATCAGGAACAACCATAGGTTTGCCCCAGGGAGGATGGATGGAGGATTCCAGAGCTGGCACCAGTTGGGAATTAGGAGGGTGGGAGATTTATTTATAGATGGGACGTTTGCGAGCTTGGGAGCGTTGGAGGAAAAGTATAAGCTGCCCCGGGGAAATTTCTTTAGGTATATGCAGGTGAGGGCGTTCACAAGACAACAGGTGAGGGAATTTCCATTGCTCCCGACACAGGGGATCCAGGATAGAATGCTCTCGGGGGTGTGGGTCGGGGAGGGCAAGGTGTCAGAGATATACCGGGAGATGAGAGAAGAGGGGGAGGAGCTGGTGGGCGAACTAAAAGGAAAGTGGGAAGAAGAGCGAGGGGAGGAGATAGAGGAGAGTTTGTGGGCTGATGCCCTAAGCCGGGTAAATTCCTCTTCCTCGTGTGCCAGGCTTAACCTGATTCAATTTAAGGTGCTACATAGAGCACACATAACGGGAGAAAGGTTGAGCAGGCTCTTCGGAGTGGAGGACAAGTGTGGGAGGTGCGGCGGAAGCCCGGCAAACCACACACATATGTTTTGGTTGTGTCCGGCACTGGAGGGGTATTTGGAGGGGAGTGGCAGGAGTGATCTCGAAGGTGGTGAAGGTCCGGGACAAGTCAAGCTGAGGGTTAGCTATATTTGGAGTTGCGGATGAGCCGGGAGTGCAGGAGGCGAAAGAGGCCGATGTCGTGGCCTTTGCGTCCCTAGTAGCCCGGCGTAGGATTTTACTCATGTGGAAGGAGGCGAAACCCCCCGGACTGGAGGCCTGGATAAACGATATGGCAGGGTTCATAAAACTGGAGCAGATTAAGTTTGCACTGAGAGGATCGGCTCAAGGGTTCACCAGAAGGTGGCAACCATTCCTCGACTACCTAGCGGAACGTTAGAGGGAAGATAGATGACCAGCAGCAGCAACCCAGGGGGGAGGGGGGGGGGGGAGGGGAGGGAGGGGGAGGGGAAAGTTTCATTTTATGTTAATTGATTAGTTTACCATGTTGGTTAGTTACTTTTTATTAGATTGTGGTTATCATGTTACATGTACTGTTAAATTTTCTTTATGTTTGATGTGTAAGGGGAAAAAATTGTGAACGAAAAATTTCAATAAAATATATATGTTTTAAAAATAAAAATATAATTTAATTGGTGAGAGAAATGTCGGTCAGTGGGTTTAAGGGCTGCACCTGTGAGATCCGTGGCGCTTCCACTGTCTCGGACGACTACATCTGCAAGAAGTGTAGCCAATTGCAGCTCCTCCATACCGCATGAATAGGTGAGAGCAGTATCTGGATGCACTTAGGAGCATGAAAGCGTCAAAGACAGGTGTTTTAGTGATGCGGTGACACCCAAGGTGCAGGCAGGTAGATGGGTGACCGCTATAAGAGGCAGGAAGTCTGTGCAGGAATCCCTTGTGGTATCCCCCTCTCTAACAAGTATACCCTTTTTGGATACTGTTGCGGGGGATGGTCTATCACGAGATAATAACAACAGCCGCAACACTGGCACCACGGCTGGCTCTGATGTGAAGCATGGTGGGACAAAGAGCACTAGAGCAATAGTTAGAGGGGACTCTATAGTTAGGGGTACAGATAGGCTCTTCTGTGGACGTGAAACACACTCCAGGATGGCACGTTAGTTCCCTGGTGCAAGGGTCCAGGATGTCTCTAAACGTGCAGAAAGCATTCTGAAGGGAGGGGGTGAAAACCCAGAGATCGTGGTACATTTTGATACCAGCGGCATAGTTAGTAAGAGCGAGGAGGTCCTGCAGCAGCAGTTAAGGGTGTTAGATGGAAAGTTGGAAAAGCAGCATCTGTGGGATAAAAATCTCGCATTTAAGAATAAAAATGTATCAAAAGAAAGGTTAGTACAAGGACCTTCTCAGTGTAGAAATGGCACACATGGATGGCAGATGCATGTAGCCATTTCTGTAATTTGATGGACATTAGTGAATTTTGAGTAATGGCCAATGCCTAGATAACAAATCATGCTCTAACTGACAGACAGACGTTTGAATACATCAGAAAGCCTCCGCTGAGATTTAGAACCAATGGAACGCAGTAGGGGGGTAAAACCACAGATAAGGATTCCCTTAAGATTCTGATCCGTATGACTGAATAGCGAGAAGAATTTTAGCCTTCCGAGATCCTTGAAGAATTACATTTCAAAAGGCCTTTTGTTGAAATCACTTGTGAAATTGATGAATGTGATATAAAATAGTTACTTTAGAGATATTAGTTAATGTAATGTAGAAATAAGCCACTTTGATTCTGGCAAGGGGAGACAAAGGATTTTAGACCGCATGGGAAAAAGCAGGAAGAGGTGTGTCTATGAGAGTGATGCTGAATTGATAGGGGCCGGAGAAAGGGATTGGAAGTGAGCCAATCAGAATAGATCAAACAAGTCAGGAGGGACATAGGATGACCTATGGGTGTCGAGTATGTGAAACTTGATGCCATTTGAATGTATCAGTACTGATCTCTTTGTCTGGGACATTCACTTAGTTCCCGGGGCTGCAGAAAGCAACATGTTATCTGTATCACTGTGGACTAGGTAGCTTGCAAGCTGAATAAAATAACTTTTGTTATACTTGCAAATCCCTCTCGACTTTTATTGAGGCCAGACTGACGGATAAAGAAATTTGGGAATCAACAAAATCACTTGTGTCTTGTAAATCTGGAGTCGCTATCGTTTTGATTCTTTTTTGATTTCACTCTTCAAATAATTTTGTAGACCCGGCATTTCAGTTAATCAAGATCAGTCCAGAAATTGAACATTTTTTAAAAGCACGATGCTTCAAAGGGAGTATGGTCCACTAATGATTTAAGAAAGGTTTGGGGGGGGAAAACAGCAGTATGGCATTGGAAAATGCAAAGCTTAAAATGAGCAGAGCAGGCCTTTTTAGTCAAAATTGAGGAGTACCAAATGGAACACCAATGGAATTCTTGACCTGGGAGGAACATCTTTTCAATGGGTCCCCAGCACCCATACAATAAAACCCCGTCCTTTGCACAGCAGAATCAACTACAGAAAACCCGCCTCTACCAGCCAGTGAGGTAGCCGGGTCGACCCCCAATGTAAGAGGTGGTGTTTCGAGAGGAGGAAAGCCAGTTACAGCCACAAGCAGTCAAGAACAAAGAACAAAGAAATGTACAGCACAGGAACAGGCCCTTCGGCCCTCCAAGCCCGTGCCGACCATGCTGCCCGACTAAACTACAATCTTCTACACTTCCTGGGTCCGTATCCCTCTATTCCCATCCTATTCATGTATTTGTCAAGATGCCCCTTAAATGTCACTATCGTCCCTGCTTCCACCACCTCCTCCGGTAGCGAGTTCCAGGCACCCACTACCCTCTGCGTAAAAAACTTGCCTCGTACATCTACTCTAAACCTTGCCCCTCTCACCTTAAACCTATGCCCCCTAGTAATTGACCCCTCTACCCTGGGGAAAATCCTCTGACTATCCACTCTGTCTATGCCCCTCATAATTTTGTAGACCTCTATCAGGTCTCCCCTCAACCTCCTTCGTTCCAGTGAGAACAAACTGAGTTTATTCAAGCGCTCCTCATAGCTAATGCCCTCCATACCAGGCAACATTCTGATCAATCTCTTCTGCACCCTCTCTAAAGCCTCCACATCCTTCTGGTAGTGTGGCGACCAGAATTGAACACTATACTCCAAGTGTGGCCTAACTAAGGTTCTATACAGCTGCAACATGACTTGCCAATTCTTATACTCAATGCCCCGGCCAATGAAGGCAAGCATGCCGTATGCCTTCTTGACTACCTTCTCCACCTGTGTTGCCCCTTTCAATGACCTGTGGACCTGTACTCCTAGATCTCTTTGACTTTCAATACTCTTGAGGGTTCTACCATTCACTGTATATTCCCCACCTGCATTAGATCTTCCAAAATGCATTACCTCACATTTGTCCAGATCAAACTCCATCTTCCATCTCTCCGCCCAAGTCTCCAAACAATCTAAATCCTGCTGTATCCTCTGACAGTCCTCATCGCTATCCGCAATTCCACCAACCTTTGTGTCGTCTGCAAACTTACTAATCAGACCAGTTACATTTTCCTCCAAATCATTTATATATACTACAAAGAGCAAAGGTCCCAGCACTGATCCCTGTGGAACACCACTGGTCACAGCCCTCCAATTAGAAAAGCATCCTTCCATTGCTACTCTCTGCCTTCTATGACCTAGCCAGTTCTGTATCCACCTTGCCAGCTCACCCCTGATCCCGTGTGACTTCACCTTTTGTACTAGTCTACCATGAGGCACCTTGTCAAAGGCCTTACTGAAGTCCATATAGACAACATCCACTGCCCTACCTGCATCAATCATCTTAGTGACCACCTCGAAAAACTCTATCAACTTAGTGAGACACGACCTCCCCTTCACAAAACCATGCTGCCTCTCACTAATACGTCCATTTGCTTCCAAATGGGAGTAGATCCTGTCTCGAAGAATTCTCTCCAGTAATTTCCCTACCACTGAAGTAAGGCTCACCGGCCTGTAGTTCCCTGGATTATCCTTGCTACCCTTCTTAAACAGAGGAACAACATTGGCTATTCTCCAGTCCTCCGGGACATCCCCTGAAGACAGCGAGGATCCAAAGATTTCTGTCAAGGCCTCAGCAATTTCCTCTCCAGCCTCCTTCAGTATTCTGGGGTAGATCCCATCAGGCCCTGGGGACTTATCTACCTTAATATTTTTTAAGACACCCAACACCTCGTCTTTTTGGATCTCAATGTGACCCAGGCTATCTACACACCCTTCTCCAGACTCAACATCTACCAATTTCTTCTCTTTGGTGAATACTGATGCAAAGTATTCATTTAGTACCTCGCCCATTTCCTCTGGCTCCACACATAGATTCCCTTGCCTATCCTTCAGTGGGCCAACCCTTTCCCTGGCTACCCTCTTGCTCTTTATGTACGTGTAAAAAGCCTTGGGATTTTCCTTAACCCTATTTGCCAATGACTTTTCGTGACCCCTTCTAGCCCTCCTGACTCCTTGCTTAAGTTCCTTCCTACTTTCCTTATATTCCACGCAGGCTTCGTCTGTTCCCAGCCTTTTAGCCCTGACAAATGCCTCCTTTTTCTTTTTGACGAGGCCTACAATATCTCTCGTTATCCAAGGTTCCCGAAAATTGCTGTATTTATCCTTCTTCCTCACAGGAACATGCCGGTCCTGAATTCCTTTCAACTGACACTTGAAAGCCTCCCACATGTCAGATGTTGATTTGCCCTCAAACATCCGCCCCCAATCTATGTTCTTCAGTTCCCGCCTAAAATTGTTATAATTAGCCTTCCCCCAATTTAGCACATTCATCCTAGGACCACTCTTATCGTTGTCCACCAGTACTTTAAAACTTACTGAATTGTGGTCACTGTTACCGAAATGCTCCCCTACTGAAACATCTACCACCTGGCCGGGCTCATTCCCCAATACTAGGTCCAGTACCGCCCCTTCCCTAGTTGGACTGTCTACATATTGTTTTAAGAAGCCCTCCTGGATGCTCCTTACAAACTCCGCCCCGTCTAAGCCCCTGGCAACTAAGTGAGTCCCAGTCAATATTGGGGAAGTTGAAGTCTCCCATCACCACAACCCTGTTGTTTTTACTCTTTTCCAAAATCTGTCTACCTATCTGCTCCTCTATCTCCCGCTGGCTGTTGGGAGGCCTGTAGTAAACCCCCAACATTGTGACTGCAACCTTCTTATTCCTGATCTCTACCCATATAGCCTCACTGCCCTCTGAGGTGTCCTCCCGCTGTACAGCTGTGATATTCTCCCAAACCAGTAGCGCAACTCCGCCTCCCCTTTTACAACCCCTCTATCCCGCCTGAAACATCTAAATCCTGGAACGTTTAGCTGCCAATCCTGCCCTTCCCTCAACCAGGTCTCTGTAATGGCAACAACATCATAGTTCCAAGTACTAATCCAAGCTCTAAGTTCATCTGCCTTACCCGTAATACTTCTTGCATTAAAACATATGCACTTCAGGCCACCAGACCCGCTGTGTTCAGCAACTTCTCCCTGTCTGCTCTGCCTCAGAGCCCCACTGTCCCTATTCCCTAGTTATCCCTCAATGCTCTCACCTTCTGACCTATTGCTCCCGTGCCCACCCCCCTGCCATACTAGTTTAAACCCTCCCGTGTGACACTAGCAAACCTCGCGGCCAGGATATTTATGCCTCTCCGGTTTAGATGCAACCCGTCCTTCTTATATAGGTCACACCTGCCCCGGAAGAGCTCCCAGTGGTCCAGATAACGGAAACCATCCCTCCTACACCAGCTGTTTAGCCACGTGTTTAGCTGCTCTATCTTCCTATTTCTAGCCTCACTGGCACGTGGCACAGGGAGTAATCCCGAGATTACAACCCTAGAGGTCCTGTCTTTTAACTTTCTGCCTAGCTCCCTGAACTCCTGCTGCAGGGTTGTTAGTACCAATATGTACAACGACCTCTGCCTGTTTGCCCTCCCCCTTCAGGATGCCCTCTACCCGTTCGGAGACATCCTGGACCCTGCACCAGGGAGGCAACATGCCATCCTGGAGTCTCTTTCACGTCCACAGAAGCGCCTATCTGTGCCCCTGACTATAGAGTCCCCTATTACTATTGCTCTTCTGTGCTTTGACCCTCCCTTCTGAACATCAGAGCCAGCCGTGGTGCCACTGCTCTGGCTGCTGCTGTTTTCCCGTGATAGGCTATCCCCCCGACAGTATCCAAAGGGGTATACCTGTTCGAGAGGGGGACAACCACAGGGGATTCCTGCACTGACTGCCTGCCCTTTCTGGTGGTCACCCATTTCTCTGCCTGCACCTTGTGTGTGACCACATTTACATAACTGCGATCTATGACGCTTTCCGCCACCTGCATGCTCCTAAGTGCATCCAATTGCTGCTCCAACCGAACCATGCGGTCTGTGAGGAGCTCCAGCTGGGTGCACTTTCTACAGATGAAGCCATCCGGGACGCTGGAAGCCTCCCGGACCTGCCACATCTCACAGTCAGAGCACTGCACCCCTCTAACTGACATTGCATCAATTAATTAAAATTAAAAAAATTTATATATATTTTTTTAAATTCAAAGTTACTGTTAACTATCTGTTTCCTGGCCTTAGATTTCTAATATAAATGCGAATGCTAAATATAGTACTCTGCTATCTCGAGCTTAGATACCCCTCTAAATTATAATTAAGTAATTATGTTTAATTAGTTACCAATGCTTAATTTTTTTAATTTAGTGTAGATTCCCAACAAGCCACTCAGGCCACAGCTTTTCTGTGATGTCACTTCAGTTTCCCCCGACACACACAATTTGAAAAAGGTATAAAAGTAAAAATGAGTAAAAATCACTTACTTACCTTCTGAGTGTCTTAGATGTTCTCGGGTTCTTTCCCTGACAGAGACTGCTCCTCCACCTCCGAACCTTGACCTGCACAATGCTAATAATATAATATAATAATAATATAATATAATAACAGTCAAGTGGCAGTCTAGCCCCATATAAAAATGAAAATAATTAGATCAAAACAATGAATAAGGATAAAACCTCTGAAGGGAACCTAGGATTCCGAATTGGTCACAGCCGAAGACTTCAGAATCTTTAGAATTATCGGAGCCCGACGATGATTCTGAAGCAGAATTCATGAGGGAAATGCTTGAGACACAAAAGTTCCAAAGCTAAAAATACAGAAGTTATTCGGCTAGCTGCCTTAAGAAAAAGCGGCATTAAACTGGGATAGTAGAAGCAATTGCTGGGGAAGGGGACAGGAGGATCACTCGACCCAAAATGATCAACATATAGTCCATAAACCTGCTTACCGACATAGAATTGCCCCGCGGCCCAAATAATTGCCTCATCCAAAGGAAGGAGGAATGGCAACATGGGCGGGGCTCGAGAGATTCAGACAGATTTATAATCTATATCCACCAGATGAAGTTCGCGTTTTGATCGTAATAACCCCGAAACGAGAGGGTGACCTACTTTTTAGAGAAGTCAACAGAGCATTAGGGGAGTGCAGCAGCAAATAGAGGATAGCTTGCTTGTAATTGATCAATGGTGATTAAGATATAATCCGCCAAGAACTGAATGGACTAAAATTACTGCATGTCTGCAAAGGATGTCGGAGGGTGTCACCGAGTATGAGGAAAGATTCATGAAAGTGTGGGTAGAACACTCAGGAATGGATTTGCAAAGAGAACTGGAATCGTGCGATGATTGGACTCTTGAACCGTTAAACACTGCATTCCTTGTTGATTTAAATATAGATGTGTCCAATGCATTAAAACTAGTGTTTCCTGATTGGAACCAAGAGGTAACAACGTATTCAACATTAATAACTCGTTGTCCTCAAATTGATAGAGATTTAAATTCTAAAATCCGTGTTTTTCGACTGAGACTCAACCTAAAGGAATAGCAGTCCAATCGGTAAATAAAGCCATGGACAAATTAAATGCTTCTCAAGGAGCCAAAATTGGAAGAGGAAAATGCTATTTTTGTGGAAAGGAAGGACACTGGGCTCGGTCATGTCGAGCTAGATTACAAAAATGACCAAGTTCTGCTCTCGTTTCCAATTCCACATCTACATAGTATCCACGATTTCCACCATTCCAGTCTCATTCTTCGTCAGCTGATTGGGAGGAATTGAAGAGAATATCACCAAACGCACTGTTGGAGTTAAAAAAATATATTGGAAAATAAATTGGTGCACAGCGTTACAAATTTCAGCAGGTAATTAATGGATTTTTAAATTGCCCAGAAACCTATGTGTTGAATTATTTGTGACGTGGAGATGCCGGCGTTGGACTGGGGTGAACACAGTACGAAGTCTTACAACACCAGGTTAAAGTCCAACAGGTTTGTTTCAATGTCACTAGCTTTCGGAGCGCTGCTCCTTCCTCAGGTGAATGAAGAGGTATGTTCCAGAAACACAACTGTCCTGGCTTGACACAATTCACACCTCTTTAACCTGGGGTTACCCCATCTCTGGATCTGTAAAGATTTAATCACCTGCTAATGCTCGCATTCCAAGCATTGTCTGGCATCTTTGAATTTGTCTGTATATATGTTTCAGGAACATACCTCTTCATTCACCTGAGGAAGGAGCAGCGCTCCAAAAGCTAGTGACATCGAAACAAACCTGTTGGACTTTAATCTGGTGTTGTAAGAATTCGTATTGAATTATTTGATATCAGGTTTTAGTGTTGATTTATAGGAACTCAATGACCGCAGTTAAAAGCAGGAATGATTGACTGTTTGACCTTCCTGAGCAAATTAATACGTGAGTTTTGGCGGCATATTATTGTTAAGGTTTCTATTTATCGCTGTATGTGCGTGAATGATATGCATGTGTGCCTTTCTCAAGTGCTGCTGATCTTGAGTTAAAACGTCTTGTCAGGTTCAAAAAAGAATTATTCCTAACAAAACTGATGCAAGAAGAAAGACAGGAAAATTCTGAGATCGGAGAGAAAGGCGCGATTGTTCCAATACACGGGTCGCCTGAGAGGTGGTGATGTAATGGCGTCCAGTTGAAACGTTTACTCCGCCCCTTTTTCAAACGAGCACAGAATTAACCCTTGCCAGTTAACAGCTGAAGATGTATTTCTATTTTTTTTACAGAAATTGGGGATTACAAATTTTAAGTTTGCATTGTCAGATATGTTCCGATTAGTTGACCCAGCAATCAATACATTACTGCCTGGAATCAAATGGTAATGTTTGATTTCAGTTTTAAACATAAAGATATTTTATTGGAAGGCAAGATTTCTCCAGGGCTCATGATTGGGACAGGATTAGTAATTGACGGTAGACAGGAAATTGAAACAGGAAATGGGAATTGGAATATTGGGTGCAATTCAATGGATTATTTCAATATGGCATTAATACGAAGACCACAGTCTAGAGACGGCCAATAAATTGATCAACTTTCTATTGGTAATGCTTGTGTCCTTGTCTATACTTTTATTTAAGAGAACAAAGTCTGGCACTCTGGCCACCACCCAACGCATCCAGACCATACATGGAGAGATAAGCAATAATTTTGACATGTTTTGGTAAGATCACAAAAGTTTCAAGAGTGTGTGATATGAAATTAGGGGCACTGCACGATTGTGCAGATGAATCACGTATGAAGTGACTGATAGGCAGACTTGCCATTATGCAGTGAAGAGCAGGCCCCATGCATGCACACTACTTGACAAGCAGCATGGCCGGAAAATGTCAATGGGGCCAACAGAATGAAACAAAATCATCAAATGATCAAGGCAATGACACATATTCCAGAGAGAAACTGACTTGAAAATAATTGTGATAGAATCAAACCCACTGACACCTGCCGAAATGAGCAGAATTGAAGTGACACTGCACATTATTTGGATGAGAGCAAGTAAGGACCTGGTAGCAAATAAACCTGGTGAGGAACATCCGCAAGATGGATACAGACAATTTAGAGAGCTGGAGAATATTTTAAGTCCATGCATAATGTTATTTTGAATGCTATTTGAGTGAGACGATTTGCAAATGGGGAGTGTCAGAAAGAAGGGAGCATCAATCCAATTATTATGGGAAGAGAAAACTGAAATTGAAAACAACAACACAGAAGTAAATTTCCTCCCTGCGTAGATCACCCCACTCAAGGGCTAGAGAAAAAAAGTGAGAAGTATTTGAAGAGTAAGATTGCGAAACTGGAACTGTAGTATAGGTTACTCACAAGTTGAAATTACGTTTATTTTAGTTTATTTA
This sequence comes from Scyliorhinus torazame, assembly GCF_047496885.1. Lineage (NCBI taxonomy): Eukaryota > Metazoa > Chordata > Chondrichthyes > Carcharhiniformes > Scyliorhinidae > Scyliorhinus > Scyliorhinus torazame. The sequence continues at coordinate 24,851,978 of NC_092737.1, read as the reverse complement.
ACATGTAATCTATATATGGCAACTCAATATGATTTTATAGTCAATTTCGGATCAAAAGCTCACTCCATGACCCGGTCTTAGCATCACACTCAAAGTTGACATGGGAGAAAGACCATGTGGCCTTAAGATAGGGAAGTGAGACATCAAGGTTGAATAGGTGCGGATACAAATTTTCAGTCCAAAGCCGTACTGTGTCCTTGAAACAGCGAATGGCTCTTGATATATCCTCGCCCAGAAAGGTGGGACATGTGCCCTGATTGGATCAAAATACCGTTCGTCTATTCCAGACCGTTGCAAAGAAATCACTAATTTGGCAAAGCACATTCAAAAGGAAGTGGAAAAATTAAAGCATTTGAGATCCAGCACTCTTTGGAGTTGGGCTAAGGGTGGTTAGCATCCACAGGTGTTTCAGTGGTGCAAGGGCTGGTTATGTTCCTTGCAGTTAGTTTTGCTATGTATCTTGTATTTCTGACAACAAAATGTATCTGTGAAAGGATGTCAAGAAACCTTGAAGTAGCAATACCTTTACAGTGCATGGGAGGCCCGTTTAATTATTCCTTATTATTAATATCATTTATTAATCTATTAATTGATTTATTTTTTTAAGTTTAAAATAATTGAAAAAGGGGAGAGTGATTGATTACAGATTTATTGATTAACAAATTGCTTCATTGATTTATTTGGGACCTTTAAGAAGTGATGCAGCCTAATTTTTAAATTCAGGACTTAAACAGAAAATTGAATATTCACAAAGCCAAAGAAATATGAGAATTGCTGGTCAAAGCGAAGATTGTTGCAAAAGAGACTTTCATAAGGCCTTCGTAATGAATAGACCATTGTTCCACAAAACATTGAGGAATAAAAATGTATCAGAAGAAAGATTAGTACAAGGACCGTATCTCTGTAGAAGTGGCACACATGGCAGAGCACGTAGACATTTAATTAATTTGATGGACATGGGTGAATTTTAAGTAATGACCAATGCCTGGATAACAAATCATGTTCTGAGTGACAGACAGTTGTTTGAATAAATCAGAAAGCCTCAGCTGAGAATTAGATCCAATGAAACAAAGTAGGGGGCAAAACCACAGATAAGGATAAAGAAGAGAATCCGTATGTCAGACGAGTGAGAAGAATTTTAGCCTCCCGAGGTCCTTGAAGCATTCGTGAAAATTACTTTTAAAAAGGCTATTGGTTGAAATGACTCTCATTTTTTAATTTTGGCGCCACTTTAACTTGACGTTTTTTGCTTTCACTCTTCCTTACTTGAGAAAGGACGTACTGGCACTGGAGGGTGTGCAGAGGATATTCACTAGGTTAATCCCAGAGCTGAAGGGGTTGGATTACGAGGAGAGGTTGAGTAGACTGGGACTGTACTCATTGGAATTTAGAAGGATGAGGGGGGATCTTATAGAAACATATAAGATTATGAAGGGAATAGATAGGATAGATGCGGGCAGGTTGTTTCCACTGGCGGGTGAAAGCAGAACTAGGGGGCATAGCCTCAAAATAAGGGGAAGTAGATTTAGGACTGAGTTTAGGAGGAACCTCTTCACCCAAAGGGTTGTGAATCTGTGGAATTCCTTGCCCAGTGAAGCAGTAGAGGCTCCTTCATTAAATGCTTTTAAAATAAAGATAGATAGTTTTTTGAAGAATAAAGGGATTAAGGATTATCGTGTTCGGGGCGGAGAGTGGAGCTGAGTCCACAAAAGATCAGCCATGATCTCATTGAATGGTGGAGCAGGCTCGAGGGGCCAGATGGCCTACTCCTGCTCCTAGTTCTTATGTTCTTATGTTCAGTGTCTCAAGGATTTAATATTGTGCAAATGTATTAAGTAAAAAAAATTTAAATAAAGAGTGTTTTGTACACTTCTTCAATCGGACTGAGTGCATTATCCTGAGTAAAAGGTAAGAGGTATCTTTCAGCCGCCTCTGCTGGACAATGATCTTCCGCCTGTTTGTCACTGGAGGGGTTCTTCGGCTACCCATTGTACAGTCAACGTAACTGAGTTCACTTCTCACAGAAACTTCTTCTGCCGCGGCTGCTAGGTAATGATAGGTGCTGTGCATGTCCTGGGAGTGTTTTATGGGAACAATGGAGAGGGGTCTTCACTCTATATCTAACCCTAGTGGTGTACCTATCCAGGGAGTGTTTGATAGGGTCAGTGCAGAGGGAGCTTTACTCTGTATCTAACCCCGTGCTGTACCTGTCCTGGGAGTGTTTGATGGGGACAGTGTAGAGGGAGCTTTACTCTGTATCTAACCCCGTGCTGTACCTGTCCCGGGAGTGTTTGATGGGGACAGTGTAGAGGGAGCTTTACTCTGTATCTAACCCCGTGCTGTACCTGTCCTGGGAGTGTTTGATGGGGACAGTGTAGAGGGAGCTTTACTCTGTATCTAACATAACATAAGAACATAAAAACTAGGAGCAGGAGTAGGCCATCTGGCCCCTCGAGCCTGCTCCACCATTCAATGAGATCATGGCTGATCTTTTGTGGACTCAGCTCCACTTTCCGGCCCGAACAGCATAACCCTTAATCCCTTTATTCTTCAAAAAACTATCTATCTTTATCTTAAAAACATTTAATGAAGGAGCCTCTACTGCTTCACTGGGCAAGGAGTTCCATAGATTCACAACCCTTTGGGTGAAGAAGTTCCTCCTAAACTCAGTCCTAAATCTACTTCCCCTTATTTTGAGGCTATGCCCCCTAGTTCTGCTTTTACCCGTCAGTGGAAACAACCTGCCCGCATCTATCCTATCTATTCCCTTCATAATCTTATATGTTTCTATAAGATCCCCCCTCATCCTTCTAAATTCCAACGAGTACAGTCCCAGTCTACTCAACCTCTCCTCGTAATCTAACCCCTTCAGCTCTGGGATTAACCTAGTGAATCTCCTCTGCACACCCTCCAGTGCCAGTACGTCCTTTCTCAAGTAAGGAGACCAAAACTGAACACAATACTCCAGGTGTGGCCTCACTAACACCTTATACAATTGCAGCATAACCTCCCTAGTCTTAAACTCCATCCCTCTAGCAATGAAGGACAAAATTCCATTTGCCTTCTTAATCACCTGTTGCACCTGAAAACCAACTTTCTGCGACTCATGCACTAGCACACCCAGGTCTCTCTGCACAGCAGCATGTTTTAATATTTTATCATTTAAATAATAATCCCTTTTGCTGTTATTCCTACCAAAATGGATAACCTCAAATTTGTAAACATTGTATTCCATCTGCCAGACCCTAGCCCATTCACTTAGCCTATCCAAATCCCTCTGCAGACTTCCAGTATCCTCTGCACTTTTTGCTTTACCACTTATCTTAGTGTCGTCTGCAAACTTGGACACATTGCCCTTGGTCCCCAACTCCAAATCATCTCTGTAAATTGTGAACAGTTGTGGGCCCAACACTGATCCCTGAGGGACACCACTAGCTACTGATTGCCAACCAGAGAAACACCCATTAATCCCCACTCTTTGCTTTCTATTAATTAACCAATCCTCGATCCATGCTACTACTTTCCCCTTAATGCCATGCATCTTTATCTTATGCAACAACCTTTTGTGTGGCACCTTGTCAAAGGCTTTCTGGAAATCCAGATATACCACATCCATTGGCTCCCCGTTATCTACCGCACTGTTAATGTCCTCAAAAAATTCCACTAAATTAGTTAGGCACGACCTGCCCTTTATGAACCCATGCTGCGTCTGTCCAATGGGACAATTTCCATCCAGATGCCTCGCTATTTCATCCTTGATGACAGATTCCAGCATCTTCCCTACTACCGAAGTTAAGCTCACTGGCCTATAATTACCCACTTTCTGCCTACCTCCTTTTTTAAACAGTGGTGTCACGTTTGCTAATTTCCAATCCGCTGGGACCACCCCACAGTCTAGTGAATTTTGGTAAACTATCACTAGTGCATTTGCAATTTCCCTAGCCATCTCTTTTAGCACTCTGGGATGCATTCCATCAGGGCCAGGAGACTTGTCTACCTTTAGCCCCATTAGCTTGCCCATCACTACCTCCTTGGTGATATCAATCCTCTCAAGGTCCTCACCTGTCATAGCCTCATTTCCATCAGTCACTGGCATTTTATTTGTGTCTTCCACTGTGAAGACCGACCCAAAAAACCTGTTCAGTTCCTCAGCCATTTCCTCATCTCCCATTATTAAATCTCCCTTCTCATCCTCTAAAGGACCAATATTTACCTTAGTCACTCTTTTTTGTTTTATGTATTTGTAGAAACTTTTACTATCTGTTTTTATATTCTGAGCAAATTTACTCTCATAATCTATCTTACTCTTCTTTATAGCTTTTTTAGTAGCTTTCTGTTGCCCCCTAAAGATTTCCCAGTCCTCTAGTCTCCCACTAATCTTTGCTACTTTGTATGTTTTTTCCTTCAATTTGATACTCTCCCTTATTTCCTTAGATATCCACGGTCGATTTTCCCTCTTTTTACCGTCCTTCCTTTTTGTTGGTATAAACCTTTGCTGGGCACTGTGAAAAATCACTTGGAAGGTTCTCCACTGTTCCTCAACTGTCTCACCATAAAGTCTTTGTTCCCAGTCTACCTTAGCTAGTTCTTCTCTCATCCCATTGTAATCTCCTTTGTTTAAGCACAAAACACTCGTGCTTGATTTTACCTTCTCACCCTCCATCTGTATTTTAAATTCCACCATATTGTGATCGCTCCTTCCGAGAGGATCCCTAACTATGAGATCCTGAATCAATCCTGTCTCATTACACAGGACCAGATCTAGGATCGCTTGTTCCCTCGTAGGTTCCATTACATACTGTTCGAGGAAACTATCGCGGATACATTCTATAAACTCCTCCTCAAGGCTGCCTTGACCGACCTGGTTAAACCAATCAACATGTAGATTAAAATCCCCCATGATAACTGCTGTACCATTTCTACAAGCATATGTTATTTGTTTGTTTATTGCCTGCCCCACCATAATGTTACTATTTGGTGTCCTATAGATTACTCCTATCAGTGACTTTTTCGCCTTACTATTCCTGATTTCCACCCAAATGGATTCAACCTTATCCTCCATAGCACCGATGTCATCCCTTACTGTTGCCCGGATGTCATCCTTAAATAACAGAGCTGCACCACCTCCCTTACCATCCACTCTGTCCTTCCGAAAAGTTTGATACCCTCGGATATTTAACTCCCAGTCGTGACCATCCTTTAACCATGTTTCAGTAATGGCCACTAAATCAGAGTCATTCACGATGATTTGCGCCATCAACTCATTTACCTTATTCTGAATACTACGAGCATTCAGGTAAAGTACACTTATGTTGGCTTTTTTACCTCTGTTCTTAATCTTAACTCCTCGGTCAGTAACCTCTCCTAAGTTATATTTCCTCTTAACCTTTCTCCTAATTTTCCTTGTCGTCGAACCCATATCTTCCTGTAACAACCTGTTGCGTCGCTTACCATTGATGTTTTCACTTCCCGTTTTATTTCTTTTAGTATTCCTGGTCCTATTCACTGAGCTCCCCTCAGTCACTGTACCTTGTACTGTCGCCCTTTTTGATTTTTGACTATGGCTTCTCTGCCTTACACTTTCCCCCTTACTGCCTTTTATTTCTGTCCCTGTTTTACTACCTCCAACTTCCTGCATTGGTTCCCATCCCCCTGCCACATTAGTTTAAACTCTCCCCAACAGCTCTAGCAAACACCCCCCCTAGGACATCGGTTCCAGTCCTGCCCAGGTGCAGACCGTCCTGTTGTAACCCCGTGCTGTACCTGTCCTGGGAGTGTTTGATGAGGACAGTGTAGAGGGAGCTTTACTCTGTATCTAACCCCGTGCTGTACCTGTCCTGGGAGTGTTTGATGGTGACAGTGTAGAAGGAAATTTAATCTGTATCTAACCCCGTGCTGTACCTGCCTTGGGAGTGTTTGATGGGGACAGTGTAGAGGGAGCTTTACTCTGTATCTAACACCGTGCTGTACCTGTCCTGGGAGTGTTTGATGGCGACAGTGTAGAGGGAGCTTTACTCTGTATCTAACCCCGTGCTGTACCTGCCTTGGGAGCGTTTGATGTGGACAGTTTGAGGGGGCTTTACTCTGTATCTAACCCAGTGCTGTACCTGTCTTGGGAGAGTTTGAAGGGGCCACTACAGGGGGAGATTTATTCTGTATCTAACCTCGCGCTGTACCTATCCTAGGAGCGTTTGATATGGATATTGTAGAGGTAGCATTACGCTGCATCTAACCCCGTGTTTATCTCTGCTGGGAGAGTTTGACGGAGACAGCGTAGAGGGAGCTTTACTCTGCATCTCACCCCATGCTGTTCCTGGCCTGGGAGTGTTCGATGGGGCAGAGTGGAGGGAGCTTTACTCTGTATCTAACCCCGTGCTGTACCTGTCCTGGGAGTGTTCGATGGGGCAGAGTGGAGGGAGCTTTACTCCGTATCTAACCCCTTGCTGTACCTGTCCTGGGAGTTATTTGTTTGGAAGTATTTCCTGTAATAATTTGTGATATTATCGTAATTCTCCCTTACAGGTTGGAATACAATTCTTACAAAAATATGAATTAGAGGGAGGAGAATGTTCAGGAGAAGAAGAGGCTTCTGAATCAGCCGGGATTCCCCATCCTGGGGCGAAATTCTCCGTTATCGGCGGAAACTCCGCCGATCGGCGCAAAAAACGGCGCAAATCCCACTTGCGTCACGTCATAAAAATGGGCCGATAGTCTGCGGCCCGAAATGGGCTAGCAGCGACGTAACGGGATCAGCGCTTGCGCAGTGGTTCACGCCGTGCAGCGTCATACGCGCTGCACGGCGTGACGGCTCATAAGGCCGCGCAGCTCCCCCCCCACCCGACCGGAACACCCGACCGCAACACCCGACTTGATGGCTGGCCGTCGCTCAGCCCCGAGGTTCGAGTCACGCGATGTGGAGGCGCTCCTGGACGCAGTGGAGCAGAGGAGGGACGCCCTGTATCCCGGGCACGGCCGCAGAGTTGCCCCACGCCACAGCCGGCATCTGTGGAGGGAGGTGGCAGAGGCCGTCACCGCTGTGGCCCTGACACCACGGACAGGCACCCAGTGCCACAAGAAGGTGAACGGCCTCGTCAGAGCAGGCAGGGTGAGCCTCCCCCATATCCCCCCTCCCCCATATCCCCCCTCCCCCATATCCCCCCTCCCCCATATCCCCCCTCCCCCATATCCCCCCTCCCCCATATCCCCCCTCCCCCATATCCCCCATATCCCCCCCTCCCCATATCCCCCATATCCCCCCTCCCCCATATCCCCCTCCCCCATATCCCCCCTCCCCCATATCCCCCCCTCCCCCATATCCCCCCTCCCCCATATCCCCCCTCCCCCATATCCCCCATATCCCCCCTCCCCATATCCCCCATACCCCCCTCCCCATAGCCCCCCTCCCCATATCCCCCATATCCCCCCTCCCCCATATCCCCCATATCCCCCCTCCCCATATCCCCCCTCCCCCATATCCCCCCTCCCCCATATCCCCCTCCCCATATCCCCCATATCCCCCCTCCCCCATATCCCCCCTCCCCATATCCCCCCTCCCCATATCCCCCCTCCCCCATATCCCCCATATCCCCCCTCCCCCATATCCCCCCCTCCCCCATATCCCCCCTCCCCCATATCCCCCTCTCCCCCATATCCCCCCTCCCCCATATCCCCCTCCCCCATATCCCCCATATCCCCAAGTGAATCCAGCCCTAACCTTAACCTCTGCAATGCACGCGCAACCGATGGCGTGCATTCATATACCCGCCGAACACTGTTGCCTTTTACCCCTGCCACCACCACCCCCCCCCCCCCCACAGGAGAAGCGCGCACACAACAATAGGGAGCATGTGAGGACTGGAGGAGGGCCCGCTGATGAGAGGCCACTGACCGTACACGAGGAAAGGGCCCTGGAACTGGCTGGCGGACCTGAGGACCGGGAGGTTGCTGATGCAGAGGTCGGGGCCCCACGAGCAAGTGAGCCACCAACAGCCCGTCCCCATATCCCCCCTCCCCTATATCCCCCTCCCCCGTATCACCTGATCACTGCCTGATGTCTAACCATGCATGTTTCATTGTGTATCGCAGGACCAAACATCCAGGCACCCATCCCCGCAGATGCAGACCGCCAGCAGGATGCCCCTCGGAGACCACGGGAGACGGAGAGACCCGCACCCTCCAGCATGCGACGCCCGCAGGATGCCCCTCGGAGACCACAGGAGACGGAGAGACCCGCACCCTCCAGCATGCGACGCCCGCAGGATGCCCCTCGCACACCACGGGAGACGGAGAGACTTGGAGCAACAGGGAGAGGACACCCCCGTCACGTGCGGGAGCGACCACCCAGCGATGAGGGGGGCAGCCACAGGCCCCCGTCACATCCGAGCCAGGACACCACTACCCAGGACACCACTATCCAGGACACCCCTACCCGGGACACCACTACCCAGGACACCCCTACCCGGGACACCCCTACCCGGGACAGCACTACCCGGGACAGCACTACCCGGGACAGCACTACCCGGGACAGCACTACCCAGGACACCCCTACCCGGGAAGACGAAATACCGGACAGTGACTCAGAGTGGATGGGTGGAGACGAACCCCCACCCCAAAGTGCCATGGACTCAGAGTGGGACGAAGAGCACGACACAACGCCACTGCTGTCACCAACAACCTCCACCATCGCAGAAACACTCACCACGGTTGGGCACTTTAGTGATGAGGCGTCTGGTACACTCACTGGTGCGCACAACACAGCCGTCACGGTACAGCAGGTGGAGGTAGGAGCAGCAGAGGGGCCGGGCGGTCGGAGGGCAGCCCAGGCCAAGCGAACATCTGCCGCCCAGATGGATCCCGGGTTCCTGCCACACCCACACCCACACATAGATCCGATGCAACCACCGACACGGAGACGAGCGAATAGGGTGACGGGTGGCTTGCGGCGGCTGCGGTCGCAGGTGGAGGAGTCCACCCGCGTCCAGGAGCTGGGAGTGGTCCCGGTCATGCGTGCCACCCAGGCTGACACCGCACGGGTGGCGTCCGCGGTGGAGGCAATGGGTGCGACGGTGTCAGACATGGGGAACGGTTTGCGAGGCCTGGGGCCTTCCGTGCAGGCGGCGTCTGTGGCCCAGGAAATGGCTGCCCTCTCACAGGAGGCCATGAGCCAGTGCCAGCGCCAGATGGCAGAGGCGCTCAACGCCATAGCCCAGTCTCAGCACGCCATGGCCCAGTCTCAGCAGGCCATGGCCCAGTCTCAGCAGGCCATAGCCCAGTCTCTGCAGGCCATGGCCCAGTCTCTGCAGGCCATGGCCCAGTCTCTGCAGGCCATGGCCCAGTCTCAGCAGGCCATCGCTGAGGGCATCGGCGCCAGTGGCCATGTGCGAGCTGGCGTCGCACTGTCGCAGACAGGGTTCGACAACCCCCTGGGCTCCATGGCTGCAAACCTGCAGACCCCTGTCGATACCAGCACGGGCCTCCAGGACTGGCAGCGCCAGATGTCGGGGGCGCGTCGGATGGCCAGTCCGTTCGCATCCCCCACCCATGTAGACGCCTGGGGGCCATCGGGCACCCCGAGGGAGGAGGAGGTGGTGTGGTCCGTCCCGGCTCCCTCTGTAGGGGAGGTCCCGGTACACCGCGACACCTCGGACTCCCCCCCCTTCCGTCCCAGGTGCATCGGGTGGGCAACGGGCAGGACAGGCTGGCAGCTCGCCATCCCAGTCGCCCGGGCCGCAGCCTGGCCCATCTAGGCCAGGACGCCTCAGGAAACGGCCGCCAAAGGGATCCGGTGTCAGAGGGCAGGAATCACAGGAGTCCACCTCCAGTTCTGCTGTACCGTCTGGGGAACCACGTAGACGTAGTCAAAGGGCCCGTAAGGCCAAACAATTAGACACTGAGTAAGTTGGCACGGGTGCAGGGCACAGATGAGTTTTAGGGGCTAGGGCACGTGCATGAACTCCTTTGGTTATTAAAGTCAATGTTACACCTACCGAAGCTGCCTTTGTGCTCTGTCCAAAGTGTGCGGGCGTGTCATGTACGTTGAGCGCAAGTGTGTGTGTGACGGGTGGTCTTACCTCAGCCCCAGGTGAGTCTGCCCCCTTCCCCCTGGGCCGCCATCAACATCCCCCGGGCAGAGGACGGGACCGTGCGCTGCAGTGTCACAGCCGCATGCAGGGATGGTCCGGGTGGATGGTGGTACTGTGGCCACGGGTCAGACATAGTCCAACGATGTAGAGCCAGGAGCTCATCGGAGGTGGGTTGTCATCATCCTCCATGGCCTGCGATAGACACGCGTCCACCCGCAACTGGGTGAGCCCGGCCCGTTGTGCCGCCGGTGGATCGGCAATTGGGGGTGGGGGGGTGGTGTGCATGCGGGTGGGGTGTGTGGGGTTGGGGAGGGGGGTGAGGGTGCTGGGTGGGTGGATGGGTGGGGGGTGTGGGTGGTCGGCTGTTGTCATGGTGTGCAGTCTGTGGCCATACTACCCGATTCCCACGCCCATCTAGTCAGTGAAGCGGGCGTCTATCAGTCTGTCCCGTGCCCGCTGGGCCAGCCGGTAACGGTGGACAGCCACCCGCCTGTGTCTACCCCGTCTGCCCTGACCATTGCCCCCATCCCACTCATCTGGGGAGGACTGGGCCTCTTCCTGCTGCTCCTCCACTCTGCCCTCCTCTGCCTGTGGCACATCGCCCCTCTGCTGGGCTATGTTGTGCAGGACGCAGCACACCACAATGATGCGGCCGACCCTATCTGACCGATACTGGAGGGCGCCCCCAGAGAGGTCCAGGCACCTGAAACGCATCTTCAGCACGCCAAAGCACCTCTCGATCACTCCCCTTGTCGCTACATGGGCATCATTGTAGCGGTTCTCCGCCTCATTGCGTGGCCTCCGTATAGGCGTCATCAGCCACGATCGCAATGGGTAGCCCCTGTCGCCCAGCAACCAGCCCCTCAGCCGGGGATGGCGTCCCTCGTACATGCCGGGGATGGATGACCGCAACAACACGAATGAGTCGTGTACACTGCCTGGGTGACGGGTGCAGACGTGCAGGATCATCATGCGGTGGTCGCAGACCACCTGTACGTTCATTGAATAGGTCCCCTTCCTATTAGTGAACACGGCCCTGTTCTCTGCAGGTGGCCGCACGGCGACGTGCATCCCATCGATCGTGCCCTGGACCATGGGGAACCCGGCAACGGCAGAGAAGCCCACGGCCCGGGCATCTTGGCTGGCCCGGTCCACGGGGAAGCGGATGTAGCGGTGCGCCATGGCATAAAGGGCATCTGTCACTGCCCGGATGCACCGATGCACCGATGTCTGCGATATGCCGGACAGGTCCCCACTCGGTGCCTGGAATGACCCCGTTGCAGAAAAGTTCAGGGCCACCGTAACCTTGACGGACACGGGGAGAGGGTGTCCCCCGCCAGTGCCACGCGGTGACAGGTGTGCCAGCAGGTGGCAGATGTGTGCCACGGTTTCCCGGCTCATCCGGAGTCTCCTCCTGCATTCCCGGTCCGTGAGGTCCTGGTATGACTGCCGGGGCCGGTACACACGGGGCGCCCTCGGGTGCCTCCGTTGCCGTGGGGCCACGACGTCCTCCTCCCCCTCCTCGTCCTGTCGGTCAGGCGTCCCTCCAGCCTGGGCGGCTGCCGCCTGCCCCTCTGCGGCAGCCTGCGCCGCCTCTCTGGCACGCTCCTCCTCCTCCTCCTCCTCATCCAGGGCAACATAGACATGAGCGGCTGCCACCACGGCGGCCAACATCGCTGGATGGTCTGAAAACATGACGGCCTGGTGGGGGGGAGGGGAACGACGACATGTCATCATTGCCCATATCCCCTCCTCCCCCCAGCCAGGTGGCATGGACCGCATGGGTCCAACTGTTGGAGGCTGGCACCTGGCCAGGTGGACCAACTCATTTGCCCTCCCATCACCCACCCCGGCATGGACCCCCTCCCCAACCCCCAACCTCCACCCCAGCACGGACCCCCCCCCCCAACCTCCACCCCGGCACGGACCCCCTCCCCAACCTCCACCCCGGCATAGACCCCCTCCCCAACCCCCAACCTCCACCCCAGCACGGACCCCCCCCCCAACCTCCACCCCGGCACGGACCCACTCCCCAACCTCCACCCCGGCACGGACCCCCTCCCCAACCTCCACCCCAGCACGGACCCCCCCCAACCTCCACCCCGGCACGGACCCCATCCCCAACCCCCAACCTCCACCCCAGCACGGACCCCCCCCCAACCTCCACCCCGGCATGGACCCCCTCCCCAACCCCCAATCTCCACCCCAGCACGGACCCCCCCCCCCAACCTCCACCCCGGCACGGACCCCCTCCCCAACCTCCACCCCGGCACGGACCCCCTCCCCAACCTCCACCCCAGCACGGACCCCCCCCCCCCAACCTCCACCCCGACACGGACCCCCTCCCCAACCTCCACCTCGGCACGGACCCCCTCCCCAACCCCCAACCTCCACCCCAGCACGGACCCCCCCCCAACCTCCACCCCGGCACGGACCCCCTCCCCAACCTCCACCCCAGCACGGACCCCCCCCCCCAACCTCCACCCCGGCACGGACCCCCTCCCCAACCGCCAAACTCCACCCCAGCACGGACCCCCCCCCAACCTCCACCCCGGCACGGACCCCCTCCCCAACCCCCAACCTCCACCCCAGCACGGACCCCCCCCCAACCTCCACCCCGGCACGGACCCCCTCCCCAACCTCCACCCCGGCACGGACCCCCTCCCCAACTTCCACCCCAGCACGGACCCCCCCCCCAACCTCCACCCCGACACGGACCCCCTCCCCAACCTCCACCCCGGCACGGACCCCCTCCCCAACCCCCAACCTCCACCCCAGCACGGACCCCCCCCCCAACCTCCACCCCGGCACGGACCCCCTCCACAACCCCCAACCTCCACCCCGGCACGGACCCCCTCCCGGCACTCCCCCGGAGCCCAGCCTACTCTAACCACCCCCCCCCCCCCCCCCCGCCGCACACACACACAAGCCGAGACACACCTCTCCTCACGCAATCAGTCTGCGGCCACGCCATTTCCTGCCCAGAGCCAACCCCCCAGGCCGTCACTCACCTCCTCGCTGGTCGGCGTGAGCCTGGAGCACCGGGTCACGCCGATGAAAAGGAGGTTTGATTGACGTCGACGTGAACGGTCATCACGTCGACGGGACTTCGGCCCATCCGGAAGGGAGAATATCGGCAGGCCGAAAATCGGCTGCCTTGCGCAGACCCGTGACATTCTCCGCGGCAGCGGCGCCATTAACGCCCCGCCGACTTTTCTCCCTTCGGAGACTTCGGCGGGGGCGGGGGCGGGATTCACGGCAGCCAACGGCCATTCTCCGACCCGGCGGGGGGTCGGAGAATGACGCCCCTGATGTCTGATCACTGGGTTAGATATGGAGAGGGAGAATTAGCCAGGGTTCCTGTTCCTGATCACTGCCCAGTGAGCGTTGTGTTAAGGAGTGTTTGAAATCAACGAACGTTACTGAACCTGACCACTGTCCAGTGATTCATGGGTTAAAGAGCGAGGAACTCTTTATCCAACCCATGTTGTACCTGTCCTGGGAGTGTTTCATGAGGAAAGTGTCGAGGGAGCTGCACTCTGCATCTAACCCCGCGTTGTACCTGTCCTGGGAGTGTTTGCTGGGGTCAGTGTAGAGGGAGCTTTACTCTGTATCTAACCCCGTGCTCTTCCTGTCCTGGGAGTGTTTGATGGGGACAGTGTAGAGAGCTTTACTCCGTATCTAACCCCGTGCTGTACCTGTCCTGGGGGTGTTGGATGGGGACAGTGTAGAGGGAGCTTTACTCTGTATCTAACCCCGTGCTGTACCTGTCCTGGGAGTGTTTGATGGGGACAGTACAGAGGGAGCTTTACTCTGTATCTAACCCCGTGCTGTACCTGTCCTGGGAGTGTTTGATGGGGACAGTGTAGAGGGAGCTTTACTCTGTATCTAACCCCGTGCTCTTCCTGTCCTGGGTGTGTTTGATGGGGACAGTGTAGAGGGAGCTTTACTCTGTATCTAACCCCGTGCTCTTCCTGTCCTGGGTGTGTTTGATGGGGACAGTGTAGAGGGAGCTTTACTCTATATCTAACACCGTTCTGTACCTGTCCTGGGTGTGTTTGATGGGTGCTGTGTTCAGTGTTCGATGTCGAGCATGGAATCCACCAAACTACTTATGACTTTTTAAACCAGGATCTTTATTAAATTACACGTGGTAAGATAATGATCTGTTACAAAGCAAACTATGGAATTTATTTGTACTCCTCTGGAACTACCTCTCGTGCACGACTGTCTTCTTATACGGCTTATAACCATCTCGCAATCACCGGATATGCCTTCAGTTATATCTGCGTGCCTTGTCACATGACCAGCGACTTGAGACCGAATGGCAGGTACGTACCGCCACCTGCTGGGTGGAGGTCTCACCACCAGCCATCGATGATATTGTTTACAGGCATATCTCCACATCTGTCTTTCTCAGAAATCATTCTTGTTTTTTTACAACCATTATTCCTATTTAAATTTTATACATTTGTGGTATGTTCAACATTATTAATCAGTTTAACACGGGTGTCCACAAACATGATATGCCCAGTCAGTGTCCATCTCTTTCGCACCGTTCATTGCGTCTCGCTCACGGAATCACCGCGATGATCATTTGGACTGTTGCCAACCTTTTTTTGAAGATTGGTTTATGTGCCGCCTCTTCCTTCGTTTCCTCTTTACATTGTGCTTTGGAAGGGCTGCATCCATGACTGCCACGCCTGCATCACCAGCTCCTCTCTGTTCCTCTTCGTGTCACGACGCAGCAATGCTCTTTGTGTTTTGGTGATTCTTCGATCCCCGGTCTTTCAGACATGACCTCATCATCTATTCTGCTTTTGGCAGTGGGATGAGCTCTGCCAGTCTTCTCCTCTTTCTTCTTCTTGTTCTGACAATGGATGTACAAAGTGATTTGTGTTTGTGTTGAGGTTTGGCAGCCCCTGGTTCGGTACTGGTCAATGTTGGAGCGCCTCGCGTTCTGGTGCCTGGGTGGAGATAGATCTACGGCTACACGAAAATCCCCATCTGCGCTTCAACAGATATTATGATACTGACACTCTCTGACAGCGCTGATCCAGGCGTTGGTCATCATGGTCTAGTGGAAGGTGAGCTGCTGAGGTGTGGGGATGCAGGGTGAGGTGTAGGGTTGTGGTGATGGATGGTTATGCGCTGGATGGTGGGGATGGAGGATGAGGTGTGGGATGGATGGTGAGGTGTGGGGATGGGGGGTGAGGTGTTCAGGTGAAGGGTGAGGTGTGGAGGTGGAGGAGGAGGTGTGGGGATAAAGGGTAAGGTGAGGGGATGGAGAGTGAGGTGTTGCATGGAGGGTGAGGTGTGCAGATTCAGGGTGAGGTGTGGAGATGGAGGGTGAGATGTGGGGATGGAGGGAGAGGTGTGGGGATCGAGGGTGAGGTATGGGGATGAAGGGTGAGGTGTGGGGATCGAGGGTGAGGTGTGGCGATGGAGGGTGATGTGTGGGGATGGAGGGTGAGATGTGGGGGTGGAGGGTGATGTGTGGGGATGGAGGGTGATGTGTGGGGATGTAGGGTGAGGTGTGGGGATGGAGAGTGAGGTGAGCGGATGGGGAGTAATGTGTTGGATGGAGGGTGAGGTGTGGAGATGGAGGGTGAGGTGTGGGGACGTAGGGTGAGGTGTGGGGATGGAGGGTGAGGTGTGGCGATGGAGGGTGAGGTGTGGGGACGTAGGGTGAGGTGTGGGGACGTAGGGTGAGGTGTGGGGATGGAGGGTGAGGTGTGGCGATGGAGGGTGAGGTGTGGCGATGGAGGGTGAGGTGTGGAGATGCAGGATGAGGTGAGCGGATGGGGAGTAATGTGTTGGATGGCGGGTGTGGTGTGGGGGTGAAGGGTGATGTGTGTTGATGGAGGTTGAGGTATGGGGATGGATAGTGATGTGTGGGGATGGAGGGTGAGGTGTTGGATGGAGGGTGAGTTATAGGGGTGGATGGTGAGGAGTGGGGATGGAGAGTGAGGTGTTCGGTTAACGGAGGAAGTGTGGAGATGGAAGGGGTGATTTGGGGATGGAGGGTGCGGTGAGGAGATTGAGAATGTGTCGGATGGACGGCGAGGTGCGCGGACTCAGGGTGAGGTATGCAGATCGAAGGTGAGGTGTGGGGATCGAGGGTGAGGTGTGGGGTGGAGGGTGAAGTGTGGGGATCGAGGGTGAGGTGTGGGGTGGAGGGTGAAGTGTGGGGATCGAGGGTGAGGTGTGGGGTGGAGGGTGAGGGGTGGGGATCGAGGGTGAGGTGTGGGGTGGAGGGTGAGGTGTGGGGATGGAGATTGAGGTTTTGGATGGATGGTGAGGTGCACGGATTCAGGGTGAGGTGTGCAGATGGAAGGTGAGGTGAGGGGGTGGAGTGTGAGGTGTGGGGATCGAGGGTGAGGTGTGGGGATCGAGGGTGAGGTGTGGGGTGGAGGGTGAGGGGTGGGGATCGAGGGTGAGGTGTGGGGTGGAGGGTGAGGTGTGGGGATCGAGGGTGAAGTGTGAGGATGATGGGTGATGTGCGGGGATGGAAGCTGAGGTGTGGGGTTGGAGGGTGATGTGTGGGGATGGAGGGTGTGGTATGGGGATGATGGGTGAGGTGAGGGGATGAAGGATGAGGGGAGGGGACGGAGAGTGAGGTGTTGGATGGAGAGTAAGGTGTGGGGATGGAGGCTGAGGTGTGGAGAATGGAGGGTCAGGTGTTGTATGGAGAGTGGGGCGTGTGGCTGGTCTGTGAGGTGTGGGGATGGAGGGTGAGGTGTGTGGATGGAGGGTGAGGTGTGGGGATGGAGGGTGAGGTGAGGGGATGGAGGGTGAGGTGAGGGGATGGAGGATGAGGTGAGGGGATGGAGGGTGAGGTTTGCGGATTCGGTGAACAAAGAACAAAGAAATGTACAGCACAGGAACAGGCCCTTCGGCCCTCCAAGCCCGCGCCGACCATACTGCCCGACTAAACTACAATCTTCTACACTTCCTGGGTCCGTATCCTTCTATTCCCATCCTATTCATATATTTGTCAAGATGCCCCTTAAATGTCCCTATCGTCCCTGCTTCCACTACCTCCTCCGGTAGCGAGTTCCAGGCACCCACTACCCTCTGCGTAAAAAACTTGCCTCGTATATCTACTCTAAACCTTGCCCCTCTCACCTTAAACCTATGCCCCGTAGTAATTGACCCCTCTACCCTGGGGAAAAGCCTCTGACTATCCACTCTGTCTATGCCCCTCATAATTTTGTATACCTCTATCAGGTCGCCCTCAACCTCCTTCGTTCCAGAGAGAACAAACCGAGTTTATTCAATCGCTCCTCATAGCTTATGCCCTCCATACCAGGCAACATTCTGGTAAATCTCTTCTGCACCCTCTCTAAAGCCTCCACATCCTTCTGGTAGTGTGGCGACCAGAATTGAACACTATACTCCAAGTGTGGCCTAACTAAGGTTCTATACAGCTGCAACATGACTTGCCAATTCTTATACTCAATGCCCCGGCCAATGAAGGCAAGCATGCCGTATGCCTTCTTGACTACCTTCTCCACCTGTGTTGCCCCTTTCAATGACCTGTGGACCTGTACTCCTAGATCTCTTTGACTTTCAATACTCTTGAGGGTTCTACCATTCACTGTATATTCCCTACCTGCATTAGCCCTTCCAAAATGCATTACCTCACATTTGTCCGGATTAAACTCCATCTGCCATCTCTCCGCCCAAGTCTCCAGACAATCTAAATCCTGCTGTATCCTCAGACAGTCCTCATCGCTATCCGCAATTCCACCAACCTTTGTGTCGTCTGCAAACTTACTAATCAGACCAGTTACATTTTCCTCCAAATCATTTATATATACTACAAAGAGCAAAGGTCCCAGCACTGATCCCTGTGGAACACCACTGGTCACAGCCCTCCAATTAGAAAAGCATCCCTCCATTGCTACCCTCTGCCTTCTATGGCCTAGCCAGTTCTGTATCCACCTTGCCAGTTCACCACTGATCCCGTGTGACTTCACCTTTTGTACTAGTCTACCATGAGGGACCTTGTCAAAGGCCTTACTGAAGTCCATATAGACAACATCTACTGCCCTACCTGCATCAATCATCTTAGTGACCTCCTCGAAAAACTCTATCAAGTTAGTGAGACACGACCTCCCCTTCACAAAACCGTGCTGCCTCTCACTAATACGTCCATTTGCTTCCAAATGGGAGTAGATCCTGTCTCGAAGAATTCTCTCCAGTAATTTCCCTACCACTGAAGTAAGGCTCACCGGCCTGTAGTTCCCGGGATTATCCTTGCTACCCTTCTTAAGCAGAGGAACAACATTGGCTATTCTCCAGTCCTCCGGGACATCCCCTGAAGACAGCGAGGATCCAAAGATTTCTGTCAAGGCCTCAGCAATTTCCTCTCCAGCCTCCTTCAGTATTCTGGGGTAGATCCCATCAGGCCCTGGGGACTTATCTACCTTAATATTTTTTAAGACACCCAACACCTCGTCTTTTTGGATCACAATGTGACCCAGGCTATCTACACCCCCTTCTCCAGACTCAACATCTACCAATTCCTTCTCTTTGGTGAATACTGATGCAAAGTATTCATTTAGTACCTCGCCCATTTCCTCTGGCTCCACACATAGATTCCCTTGCCTATCCTTCAGTGGGCCAACCCTTTCCCTGGCTACCCTCTTGCTTTTTATGTACGTGTAAAAAGCCTTGGGATTTTCCTTAACCCTATTTGCCAATGACTTTTCATGACCCCTTCTAGCCCTCCTGACTCCTTGCTTAAGTTCCTTCCTACTTTCCTTATATGCCACACAGGCTTCGTCTGTTCCCAGCCTTTTAGCCCTGACAAATGCCTCCTTTTTCTTTTTGACGAGGCCTACAATATCACTCGTCATCCAAGGTTCCCGAAAATTGCCGTATTTATCTTTCTTCCTCACAGGAACATGCCGGTCCTGTATTCCCTTCAACTGACACTTGAAAGCCTCCCACATGTCAGATGTTGATTTGCCCTCAAACATCCACCCCCAATCTATGTTCTTCAGTTCCCGCCTAATATTGTCATAATTAGCCTTCCCCCAATTTAGCACATTCACCCTAGGACCACTCTTATCCTTGTCCACCAGTACTTTAAAACTTACTGAATTGTGATCACTGTTACCGAAATGCTCCCCTACTGAAACATCTACCACCTGGCCGGGCTCATTCCCCAATACCAGGTCCAGTACTGCCCCTTCCCTAGTTGGACTGTTTACATATTGTTTTAAGAAGCCCTCCTGGATGCTCCTTACAAACTCCGCCCCGTCTAAGCCCCTGGCACTAAGTGAGTCCCAGTCAATATTGGGGAAGTTGAAGTCTCCCATCACCACAACCCTGTTGTTTTTACTCTTTTCCAAAATCTGCCTACCTATCTGCTCCTCTATCTCCCGCTGGCTGTTGGGAGGCCTGTAGTATACCCCCAACATTGTGACTGCACCCTTCTTATTCCTGATCTCTACCCATATAGCCTCACTGCCCTCTGAGGTGTCCTCTCGCAGTATAGCTGTGATATTCTCCCGAACAAGTAGCGCAACTCCGCCTCCCCTTTTACATCCCCCTCTATCCCGCCTGAAACATCTAAATCCTGGAACGTTTAGCTGCCAATCCTGCCCTTCCCTCAACCAGGTCTCTGTAATGGCAATAACATCATAGTTCCAAGTAGTAATCCAAGCTCTAAGTTCATCTGCCTTACCCGTAATGCTCCTTGCATTAAAACATATGCACTTCAGGCCACCAGACCCGCTGTGTTCAGCAACTTTTCCCCGTCTGCTCTGCCTCAGAGACACACTGTCCCTATTCCCTAGTTCTCCCTCAATGCTCTCACCTTCTGACCTATTGCTCCCGTACCCACCCCCCTGCCATACTAGTTTAAACCCTCCCGTGTGACACTAGCAAACCTCGCGGCCAGGATATTTATGCCTCTCCGGTTTAGATGCAACCCGTCCATCTTATACAGGTCACACCTGCCCCGGAAGAGCTCCCAGTGGTCCAGAAAACGGAAACCCTCCCTCCTACACCAGCTGTTTAGCCACGTGTTTGTCTGCTCTATCTTCCTATTTCTAGCCTCACTGGCACGTGGCACAGGGAGTAATCCCGAGATTACAACCCTCGAGGTCCTGTCTTTTAACTTTCTGCCTAGCTCCCTGAACTCCTGCTGCAGGACCTCATGCGGTGTGGAGATGGAGGGTGAGATGTGAGGGATGGAGGGTGAGGTCTGGGGGTGGAGGGTGAGGTGTGGGGGTGGAGGGTGAGGTGTGGGGGTGAAGTGCGAAGTGTGTTGATGGAGGTTGAGGTATGGGGATGGAGTGTTATATGTGGGGATGGAGGCTGAGGTGTTGGGTAACCGATGAAGTGAGGGGATGTAGGGTGACTTGTTGGATGGAGGGTGAGGTGTGGGAATGGGGAGTGAGGTGTGGGGATGGAGGGCGAGGTGTGGGGATGGAGGGTGAGGTGTGGGGATCGAGGGTGAGGTGCGGGGATGGAGGGTGAGGTGCGGGGATGGAGGGTGAGGTGCGGGGATCGAGGGTGAGGTGTGGGGATGGAGGGTGAGGTGTGCGGATTCAGGGTGAGGTTTGGAGATGGAGGGGAGGTGTTGGGACTGAGAGTGAGGTGTTGGATGGGTGGTGAGGTGCGCGGATTCAGGGTGAGGTGTGCAGATGGAACGTGAGGTGTGTGAAAGGGGTGTGAGGTGTGGGGATTGAGGGTGAGGTGTGGGGATTGAGGGTGAGGTGTGGGGATGGGAGTGATGTGTGGGGATCGAGGGTGAGGTGTGGGGATGGAGGGTGAGGTGTGGGGATGGAGGGTGAGGTGTGGGGATGGAGGGTGAGGTGAGGGGATGGAGGGTGAGGTGAGGGGATGGAGGGTGAGGTTTGCGGATTCGGTGAGGTGTGGAGATGGAGGGTGAGATGTGAGGGATGGAGGGTGAGGTCTGGGGGTGGAGGGTGAGGTGTGGGGGTGGAGGGTGAGGTGTGGGGGTGAAGTGCGAAGTGTGTTGATGGAGGTTGAGGTATGGGGATGGAGTGTTATATGTGGGGATGGAGGCTGAGGTGTTGGGTAACCGATGAAGTGAGGGGATGTAGGGTGACTTGTTGGATGGAGGGTGAGGTGTGGGAATGGGGAGTGAGGTGTGGGGATGGAGGGTGAGGTGCGGGGATGGAGGGTGAGGTGTGGGGATGGAGGGTGAGGTGTGGAGATGGAGGGTCAGATGTGAGGGGTGGAGGGTGAGGTCTGGGAATGGAGGGTGAGGTGTGGGGATGAAGGGTGAGGTTTGGAGATGGAGGGGAGGTGTTGGGACTGAGAGTGAGGTGTTGGATGGGTGGTGAGGTGCGCGGATTCAGGGTGAGGTGTGCAGATGGAACGTGAGGTGTGTGAAAGGGGTGTGAGGTGTGGGGATCGAGGGTGAGGTGTTGGGATCGAGGGTGAGGTTTGGGGATCGAGGGTGAGGTTTGGGGATGGAGGGTGAGGTTTGGGGATCGAGGGTGAGGTGTGGGGATGGAGGGTGAGGTGTGGGGATGGAGGGTGAGGTGTGGGGATCGAGGGTGAGGTGTGGGGATCGAGGGTGAGGTGTGGGGATCGAGGGTGAGGTGTGGGGATCGAGGGTGAGGTGTGGGGATCGAGGGTGAGGTGTGGGGATGGAGGGTGAGGTGTGGGGGTGGAACGTGAGGTGTGTGAAAGGAGTGTGAGGCGTGGGGGTCTAGGGTGTGGTGTCGGGATCGAGGGTGAGGTGCGGGGATGGAGGGTGAGGTGTGGGGATGGAGGGTGAGGTGTGGGGGTGGAGGGTGAGCTGTTGGATGGAGGGTGAGGTGCGGGGATGGAGGGTGAGGTGTGGGGGTGGAGGGTGAGGTGTGGGGAAGGAGGGTGAGCTGTTGGATGGAGGGTGAGGTGTGGGGATGGAGGGTGAGGTGTGGGGTGGAGGGTGAGGTGCGGGGATGGAGGGTGAGGTGCGGGGATGGAGGGTGAGGTGCGGGGATGGAGGGTGAGGTGTGGGGATGGAGGGTGAGGTGTGGGGATGGAGGATGAGGTGTGGGGATGGAGGATGAGGTGTGGGGATGGAGGATGAGGTGCGGGGATGGAGGGTGAGGTGCGGGGATGGAGGGTGAGGTGTGGGGATGGAGGATGAGGTGTGGGGATGGAGGGTGAGGTGTGGGGATGGAGGATGAGGTGTGGGGATGGAGGGTGAGGTGTGGGGGTGGAGGGTGAGGTGCGGGGTTGGAGGGTGCGGTGTGGGGATGAAGGGTGAGGTGTGGGGGTGGAGGGTGCGGTGCGGGGATGGAGGGTGAGGTGTGGAGAATGGAGGATGAGGGCAAAGGATGGTGAATGAGGTGTTGGATGGAGGGTGAGGTGTGGGGATGTAGGGTGAGGTGTGGTGATGGTGGGTGAGGTGTTGGATGGAGATTTGTGGTGTGGGGATGGAGGGTGAGGTGAGTGGGCAGCACGGTAGCATTGTGGTTAGCACAATTGCTTCACAGCTCTGGGTCCCAGGTTCGATTCCCGGCTTGGGTCACTGTCTGTGTGGAGTCTGCACGTCCTCCCCGTGTCTGCGTGGGTTTCCTCCGGGTGCTCCGGTTTCCTCCCACAGTCCAAAGATGTGCAGGTTAGGTGGATTGGCCATGATAAATTGCCCTTAGTGTCCAAAATTGCCCTTAGTGTTGGGTGGGGTTACTAGGTTATGGGGATAGTGTGGAGGTGTTGACCTTGGGTAGGGTGCTCTTTCAAAGAGCCGGTGCGGACTCGATGGGCCGATTGGCCTCCTTCTGCACTGTAAATTCTATGATAATCTATGATGAAGGGTGAGGTGTGGGAATGGAGGATGAGGGAAAGGGACGGAGAGTGAAGTGTGGGGATTGAGGGTGAGGTGAGGGGGTGAAGGGTGAGGTGTGGGGATGGTGGGTGAAGTGTAGGGGTGGGTGTTGTGGTGTGTGGTTTGGGGGTAGTTGTTCGGATGGAGGGTGATCTGTGGGAATGGAGGGTGAGGTTTGGGGATGGAGGCTGAGTTGTGGGGATAAAGGATGAAGTGAGGGGATGGAGGGTGAGGAATTGGATGAAGGGTAAGTTGTAGGGCTGGGTGGTGAGGTGTGGTGATGGGGGTTGAGGTGCTTGATGAAGGGTGAGGTGTGGAGGTGGAGGGGTGGTGTTGGGATAGAGGGTAAGGTGTGGGGATGGAGGGTGAGGTGCGGGGATGGAGGGTGAGGTGTGGGGATGGAGGGTGAGGTGTGGGGATGGAGGGTGAGGTGTGGAGAATGGAGGATGAGGGCAAAGGATGGTGAATGAGGTGTTGGATGGAGGGTGAGGTGTGGGGATGTAGGGTGAGGTGTGGTGATGGTGGGTGAGGTGTTGGATGGAGATTTGTGGTGTGGGGATGGAGGGTGAGGTGAGTGGGCAGCACGGTAGCATTGTGGTTAGCACAATTGCTTCACAGCTCTGGGTCCCAGGTTCGATTCCCGGCTTGGGTCACTGTCTGTGTGGAGTCTGCACGTCCTCCCCGTGTCTGCGTGGGTTTCCTCCGGGTGCTCCGGTTTCCTCCCACAGTCCAAAGATGTGCAGGTTAGGTGGATTGGCCATGATAAATTGCCCTTAGTGTCCAAAATTGCCCTTAGTGTTGGGTGGGATGACTGGGTTATGGGGATAGTGTGGAGGTGTTGACCTTGGGTAGGGTGCTCTTTCCAAGAGCCATTGCGGACTCGATGGGCCGATTGGCCTCCTTCTGCACTGTAAATTCTATGATAATCTATGATGGAGGGTGAGGTGCGGGGATGAAGGGTCAGGTGTGGGGATGGAGGATGAGGGGAAGGGACGGAGGGTCAGGTGTGGGGATGGAGGATGAGGGGAAGGGACCGAGGGTGAGGTGTGGGGATGAAGGGTCAGGTGTGGGGATGGAGGATGAGGGGAAGGGACCGAGGGTGAGGTGTTGGGTGAGGTGTGGGGATGGTGAGTGAATTGTGGGGATGAAGGGTGACGTGTTGGATGGAGGGTGAGGTGTGGGGATACAGGGTGAGGTGTGCGGGTGGAGACGGAGGTGTGGTGATGGAGGGTGTGAAGATGGAGGGTGTGGAACTGGGATCAGGCGTCCCTCCCACAGCCATCCCTGCCAGCGCATTGCGCCCAGGCATTCCTGCGACTGGCCTCCCAGCCCTCACTGCCACTGCCCCCATCAGGCGCTGCCGCTGGCCCCCCCCCCCCCCCCCCAGCCAGCCCTGCTACTGCCCCGCATTAACCACAGGCAGTGCCCCCAGCCAGCCCTGCCACTGCCCCCCAGTCAGTCCTGCCACTGCCCCCCCCCCCCACCAGCCAGCCCTGCCACTGACCACAGAAAGCCCTGCCACTGGCCCTAATCCAGCCCTGCCATTGCCCCCCCAGCCAGCTCTGCTATTGCCCTTCATCAAGCCCTTCCACTGCTCCTCAACCAGCCAGGCTAGTGCCCACCAACCCCTGCCTGCCATGCCGGTGCCCACCAGCCCCAACCAACTGTCAGTCGCGAACTTAATGCCCCTAAGCCAATCAGGGGCGGTCAGTCAGCTGGAGCTCCTGATCGGCTGAGGTGGTGACGGTCAGCGACTAGAGCTCCTGACTGGCTGACGGGCTGTTAGTCAGAGACTAGAGCTCCTGATTGACAGAGGTGCTGTCTGTCATCGGCTGGAGCTCCTGATTGGCTGAGGGGCTGCCAGTCAGCGGCTGGAGGTCAAGATTTGCTGAGGAGTCATCCGTCAGCGGCTGGTTCTCCTGTTTGGCCGACGGGCTGTCAGTCAGCAGCTGGAGTTTCTGATTGGCTGAGGGTCTGTCAGTCTGTTATATTTACTCATCACTTTAATGATTGACATAAACGGAAATTTCACGGCGTTCTTGATCTGCTCCCTGAACCGGGACTGAGTCACCACATAAATAAATGTGTTTGTGCAGCAATTTAAATCCTGGAAAATATATCCGACTTCTTGTAAATTATATTGAGGAAGGGTGAGGTAATATATATCTCTCACTTCCAAATAGAAAAATGTAATAACAGACACGGTCCAGAGGAGAATGAAAGTTCCGGAGATGCTGAAGAGTAAAATCATTGACTTCCTTCTGCTCTCCATCTCTGGGTCGGTGCGATTGTCTCCCTGACTCTGAGCCCTCAGTGCCTTCCGGACTCGACTGGTGAGTAAAATGTGTCTGACTGTCAGAGAGTTGATCAACAGGATTGAGAAGAATGGGATCAATGGAGTCAAAACCTGATTAAACCAGTTATAGACAACCCAGCCTGGGTCAGTGAGAATGCTGCTCTTTGTGTGACAGGACCACTGGACATTGTCAATGATCCATTTAGGTTCATATGTAAAGTACTGGCCGATGTTTTTCACACCGAGCAGGAGGCCGGTTGTTGACAGAACCACAGCCGCGGTTTTCCCGGTGCAATATTTCGTTTTCAGTTTCTGGCAGCGAATGGCCACAAATCGATCAAAGGTGAAAGTGAGAGTGAACCAGACAGAATAGTCCATGGCTGCAGCCATCAGGACACTTGTAACACGACACACAGGGGTGAGGTCCAGGAAATTCACGGGGAAATAATAACCATTGATCCTGTTCAGTATGGGGCGAGTGATAATAAACAGTAGATCGGCCGCTGCCATGGCCACCAGGTAGCGAGTGGTGCAGGTAGAGAGGCCACACTTCCCCCGACACAGAATCGCAATTCCCAGTAAATTAACTGTCAGAGAGAGAAGAAGTGAAATTACTGGGCAAAATTCTCCGTCTGAGCCAGGACAGGATTTAAGCATGAATAAAATTGGCAGAGTGTCGGTGGGGGTTTTGATAGAGAAGAGTGTACAGAGATCAACATAGCAGAGGGTGAAGTAGCAAATGTAACCCGAGTTTTAAGATGAGGGACGGGGAAAAGTGTGAATTGTACCTCTGTCAGTTTGATGCCAGTGGTAGTAAAATGTTCAGAATTCAGATACCTTTGGGAGAGGTTCCGTTTCTCATTTAATCTGATTTACAGGATTAACGCAGACAGCCAGGTTTCCCAAACCAAATACAAACATAACAGAGATTGTCGTCCCTGCTCAATTATTGGACCACACCCCGGATTGGGCCGTTACCTGAACTGGATTCCTGATGGAATTGGACACCAGACCTGGATTATTGGAATCCTCCACGATTAGTGGAAGAAATAAAACAAACACAGAACCTTCCCCCTTCATAATCATGGGACGAATAGAGCCTGTGCAACCTCCAGAACATTCCCAGGAGGCATCGTTCCCAGGGTCAGTCACTCATAAGGCACCCTCTGCCAGGAATACTCCATCGTCAAGTCCCGAACATTCCAACATCACATTATTCCCAGGAATAAATCCTCTCCCTGTTTGGAAACAATCTCTGACAAACTTTTCCCTCTCCGGTATTGGACATTCCCCAGTGTTCACTTGGCCGGAATAGACTCTCTTCAGATTCGGACCCATTGCATTCGACTAAAAAGGTAGGATATTCCAAAAACAAGGGCGTTAAGGTGGAGGAGAAAGTTCCCAATCTAAAGTTGTTGAACTTAAAGTGAACTACTGAGGGCAGTAACGTGCCTAATTGGAAGATGAGAGGTTGCTCCTCAAGGTTGCATTGAGCTTCACTGGATCCTTGCAGCAGGCCAAAGCCAGACATGTCGGCATGAGATCAAGGTGCTGAGTCAAAATGGCCGCAACATGAAAGCTGGGGCTGTGGGTGTGGGCTAAGTGAAGGTGTTCCGCAAAGTGGGCACCCAGCCTGCGTTTAGTCTCCCCAATTTAGAGGAGGCTATATTGGGAGCAGTGAACACAGTGGACGAATTTGTAGGAAGCAGAAGTGGTTCACCGAAAGGAGAGTTTGTTGCCTATAATCATGAGACGGGAGGAGGTAAAGGGGCAGTTGTTGCACCGTCTGTGATTGCAAGGGAAGGTGCCGTGGGAAGGGAAGGGGGTGTTGGGTCTAAAGGAGAAGTGGGCAAGGGTCTCGAGGAGGGAGCTGTGCCTGAGGAATACAGAAAATGTGGGGGGTGTTTGGAGATAAGTGAAGATATGATTCGTGATGGCATCATGCCGGAATTGGCAGAAATGATGGAGGATGATCCTTTCAATGTGGAGGCTGGTGGTGTGGAAAGTGAGGATAGGGAGACCTTATCATGTTTAGTGGAGGGAAAAGGATGTATGAGGACAGAGGTGTGAGATAAGAATGTTACATGATTGAGAGCCCTGACAACCATAGGAAGGTAGTGGGGGCAACCCCGATTAAGGAAAAGGCGGTCATCCCAGAAGGGCTATTTTCGAACATGGCATCATCAGACCAGAGACGACGGAGGCAGAGAAACTGGAAGTATGGGATTCGTTCCTACAGGAAGCAGGGTGTTAGGATGTGTACACGAGGTAGCTGTGGATTCGGTGAGTTGTGATGAATATAGGTGTTCAGTCTAACATCAGTTTACCCACTGATGTTAGTTCCTCTGCTGTTTGGCCTCTCACATATTTTGATCTCTCTGGGCACTGCCATTAGCACTCTTTCCCCTTGGTTTCTGTGGCTAATAGCACCCTGTTTCCTCGGGTTTCTGTGGCTTTGACTCATCTTTCAATCTCACTCCACAGTATAAATATTTCCCCCTTTCTCTGGCTGTTAGCTTTGACAAAGAGTCATTGGACTCGAAACGTTCGCTCTTTTCTCTCCCGACAGATGCTGCCAGACCTGCTGAGATTTTCCAGCATTTCTCTTTCGTTTCAGATTCCAGCATCCGCAGTTATTTGCTTTTATTTACAAAACAGAGCCAAACTCTCCCTGTTTTCAATCTATGCCAAAGGTAAAACGGAGAGAGCGAGCTCCACAGAATAGAGTGACCACTCACTAATAAAATACATTATTTCAAAATATACTCAATTTATTCAGTCCAGTCCCTGACCGACACACAATACTATTCCACACGGGCAGATAGTCCCAGTAATAGATAGACAATTGGATCCGATACACTGATAGATACGTCCAGTAATTCCTGTTCACTGCTATCGGCTATTCTACTCTGGTGAGAGACCCACACTCAGCACAATTCAACACTGACAGATATTTGCAGTGATTCTTTTTCACTGCTGTCAGATATTCCACTCTGGTTAATGACCCACACTCAGCACAATTCGACACTGACACATACTTCCAGTAATACTTGTTCACCGCTGGCAGATATTCCACTCTGGTTAGTGATCCACACTACATGTGATTTCATTCGTACTCCCACTAAACCTTCATTCAGAGAGATTGCCTTCAATGAGATCCAATCTAACATTGTACAAGATTCCACTCAATATAATAACGTCAATTAACGAGATCCCGTGAGTTCCAAACAGAGGTTTATTGCACGTTGATGAAAGGGTTTCAAACCATCGATATGTTTAAATATATTTGACTTAAGGGAATTATATCGCTGATCAAGTGTCACGAGATCAGCATGAAACATTTTTAGTAACAGTTTAAAATCAGAGCGTGTTCGTACACAGATTTACACAACTTCAATGGTGAGTCACTTACCAGGAATGCCAACACTAGCAAGGATCGGGTAGTATATTTTCTGAACCATTCGAATTGGAAGAAGCATTTTCAGTGTGAAGTGAGGTGTCCTTCGTGCTGCTGGCACTCTCTGTGTTTCAGACTCTGAGATTATACATTCCCAAAGCCTTTAATTAAGATCAGGAGGAATCACCTCAGGGACATTGAGGTTGCGACATGGTTTAAATTTTTATCAGGTGAACAAACATATTACGACATTGGTTTCAAATAAATAACATACTATTTTGTTTGAGTGAATGACCTCGTGAACTAACATTGATGAACTAACAATAACAGAAAGGGTGCTGTCCACTCAAACACCAGCAGTCCCATCTCTAAATCTCAGATTGTTTCAGTGATATCCCTCATTCGACTGTGACCATTCAGTAATTCAGTTCCAATGGTCAGTGTGTTTCTATGGGTCCTTCAACCAACCTCTGGGGTGTAGCTCTCCCTTTAACTGTGACAATTCAGTGATTCAGTTCCAATTGCAGTTTAGCACAGGGGTAAATCACTGGCTTTGAAAGCAGACCAAGGCAGCCCAGCAGCACGGTTCAATTCCTGTACCAGCCTCCCCGAACAAGCGCCGGAATGTGGCGACTAGGGTCTTTTCACAGTAACTTCATTGAAGTCTAATTGTGACAAAAAGCATTTTTCATTTCATTTTCACCAGTGTGTTTCTCTGGGTGGTTCCACTGCACTCTGGGATG
The DNA here is from genome assembly GCF_047496885.1 of Scyliorhinus torazame. Taxonomy (NCBI): domain Eukaryota; kingdom Metazoa; phylum Chordata; class Chondrichthyes; order Carcharhiniformes; family Scyliorhinidae; genus Scyliorhinus; species Scyliorhinus torazame. Next base: position 24,822,655 of record NC_092737.1, on the reverse strand, counting down.
ATGTTGCCTCTTTAACTGTCGCCATTCAGTGATTTGATTTGAATGGGTTCAGGGTGACCATAATTAGAAATTTCAATGAATCGAATATCTGGAACTAATTTAAGTCGAAAGTTAATGATTGCAAACATAAATCTGTTGCAGCTCCTCAAACTAAGACGGCATTTTGAAACATTGGAACCTCACATAACTCAGATCGCGCAGCAGATACAAACACATCATCTAATTGTGCAGTATTGAAACATATTCAGCTGTGGAAACTAACACACTCTCGAACTGATACCGGCCCCCCATCTGCTCCACCATCTTAAACTGGGAGAGAGACCGGATGAGATACGGAGGAAGAGAGATAGAGAGAGAGCTAATTTGTGAAATGTTTTGATAGAAGATAGAGTGAGAGAGAAAAAGGATAAGAGAGAAAGATAAAGGATAAAAAGGGTAAAAGGAGAGGAGATCGATTGTCTGAGAGATAGAGGAGGGGAGAGAGGGGAGACGGAGGGCCGAGTGAACAAGGGAGACAGATGGGGTGAGAACAAAGAACAAAGAAATGTACAGCACAGGAACAGGCCCTTCGGCCCTCCAAGCCCGTGCCGACCATGCTGCCCGACTAAACTACAATCTTCTACACTTCCTGGGTTCGTATCCTTCTATTCCCATCCTATTCATGTATCTGTCAAGATGCCCCTTAAATGTCACTATCGTCCCTGCTTCCACCACCTCCTCCGGCAGCGAGATCCAGGCACCCACTACCCTCTGCGTAAAAAGAAGGATGGTGTGTGAAATAACAACATAATATAGAGATACGTCATCTCCGTCATTAACATCTCGAGTGTGAATGAGACAGCGACTGAGTGAGAATTAGAGACGGAAAGAGTGCGAGAGAGAGTGAGAGAGAGGGAAATTGTGTGGGAGAAAGTATCAGTGTGGGATGGAGAGTAATAGAGAGAGATTGAGTGGGACGGAGAGAGTGTGAGAGAGGGAGAGAGAGAGAGAGAGGATGTGATAGAGCGAGGGGGTGTGAGAGAAGGCGAAAGTGTGAGAGACGGGGGCGTATGAGAGAGGGATAGGGTGTGAGAAATGGTGAGACGGTGAGAGAGGGAGAAAGTGTCAGAAAGGGAGGGAGTGCGATAGAGTGTGTGGGAGGGAGAGCGTGTGAGAGAGTGAGAGAGGGAGAGAGTTTAAAAGAGGGAGGGAGTGTGAGAGAGGGAGGGAGCATGATAGTGTGTGTGAGAGAGAGAGAGGGAGAGAGAGGAAGGGAGAGGCAGATACTGTGAGAGGTTAAGGGAGCGTAAGAGAGAGAGTGTGTGTGAGAGAGAGAGTGAGTGTGAGATCGGATGGCGTGTGATCTTGTGATGATATGTGTCAGAGGGACGGAGTGTGAGAGAGGGAGGAAGTGTGAGAGAGGGATGGCGTGTGAGAGTGGGGGTAAGTGAAGAGGGATGGCGTGTGACAGAGGGAGGGAATGTGAGAGAGGAGAGAGTGTGAGAGAGGGAGTGAGTGTGAGAGTGTGCGGGAGTGTGAGAGAGGCAGAGATGGTTAGAGAAGAAGTGAGTGTGAGAGGGAGTAAGTGTGTGAGAGTGCTGGCGTGCGGCGGGGGGAGTGAGAGAGGTGGAGAGTATGAGAGGTGCGGCGGGTGAGAGAGAGATGGTATGCCAGAGAGGGAGGGAGTGTGAGAGAGGGAGATCGTGTGTGAGAGAGGGATGGCATATGAGAGAGGTAGAGAGTGTGAGAGAGTAGTGTTTTGAAAGAGAGGGAGAGAGTGTGAGAGAGCGAATGTGTGTGAGAGAGGGAGGGTGGGAAATGGCGAGTATGTTAGAGAGGGTGGGAATGAGAGAGGGCGGGGGTGATTGTGAGAGAGGGAGCTAGTGTGAGAGAGGGAGATAGAACATAGAACAATACAGCGCAGTACAGGCCCTTCGGCCCACGATGTTGCACCGAAACAAAAGCCATCTAACCTACACTATGCCATTATCATCCATATGTTTATCCAATAAACTTTTAAATGCCCTCAATGTTGGCGAGTTCACTACTGTAGCAGGTAGGGCATTCCACGGCCTCACTACTCTTTGCGTAAAGAACCTACCTCTGACCTCTGTCCTATATCTATTACCCCTCAGTTTAAAGTTATGTCCCCTCGTGCCAGCCATATCCATCCACGGGAGAAGGCTCTCACTGTCCACCCTATCCAACCACCTGATCATTTTGTATGCCTCTATTAAGTCTCCTCTTAACCTTCTTCTCTCCAACGAAAACAACCTCAAGTCCATCAGCCTTTCCTCATAAGATTTTCCCTCCATACCAGGCAACATCCTGGTAAATCTGCTCTGCACCCGCTCCAAAGCCTCCACGTCCTTCCTATAATGCGGTGACCAGAACTGTACGCAATACTCCAAATGCGGCCGTACCAGAGTTCTGTACAGCTGCAACATGACCTCCCGACTCCGGAACTCAATCCCTCTACCAATAAAGGCCAACACTCCATAGGCCTTCTTCACAACCCTATCAACCTGGGTGGCAACTTTCAGGGATCTATGTACATGGACACCTAGATCCCTCTGCTCATCCACACTTTCAAGAAATTTACCATTAGCCAAATATTCCGCATTCCTGTTATTCCTTCCAAAGTGAATCACCTCACACTTCTCTACATTAAACTCCATTTGCCACCTCTCAGCCCAGCTCTGCAGCTTATCTATATCCCTCTGTAACCTGCTACATCCTTCCACACTATCGACAACACCACCGACTTTAGTATCGTCTGCAAATTTACTCACCCACCCTTCTGCGCCTTCCTCTAGGTCATTGATAAAAATGACAAACAGCAACGGCCCCAGAACAGATCCTTGTGGTACTCCACTTGTGACTGTACTCCATTCTGAACATATCCCATCAACCACCACCCTCTGTCTTTCAGCTAGCCAATTTCTGATTCACATCTCTAAATCACCCTCAATCCCCAGCCTCCGTATTTTTTGCAATAGCCTACCGTGGGGAACCTTATCAAACGCTTTGCTGAAATCCATATACACCACATCAACTGATCTACCCTCGTCTACCTGTTCAGTCACCTTCTCAAAGAACTCAATAAGGTTTGTGAGGCATGACCTACCCTTCACAAAGCCATGCTGACTATCCCTGATCATATTATTCCTATCTAGATGATTATAAATCTTGTCTCTTATAATCCCCTCCAAGACTTTACCCACTACAGACGTGAGGCTCACTGGCCTATAGTTGCCGGGGTTGTCTCTGCTCCCCTTTTTGAACAAAGGGACCACATTTGCTGTCCTCCAGTCCTCTGGCACTATTCCTGTAGCCAATGATGACATAAAAATCAAAGCCAAAGGTCCAGCAATCTCTTCCCTGGCCTCCCATAGAATCCTAGGATAAATCCCATCAGGTCCCGGGGACTTATCTATTTTCAGCCTGTCCAGAATTGCCAACACCTCTTCCCTACGTACCTCAATGCCATCTATTCTATTAGCCTGGGGCTCAGCATTCTCCTCCACAACATTATCTTTTTCCTGAGTGAATACTGACGAAAAATATTCATTTAGTATCTCGCCTATCTCTTCAGACTCCACACACAATTTCCCATCCCTGTCCTTGACTGGTCCTACTCTTTCCCTAGTCATTCGCTTATTCCTGACATACCTATAGAAAGCTTTTGGGTTTTCCTTGATCCTTCCTGCCAAATACTTCTCATGTCCCCTCCTTGCTCGTCTTAGCTCTCTCTTTAGATCCTTCCTCGCTACCTTGTAACTATCCATCGCCCCAACCGAAACTTCACACTTCATCTTCACATAGGCCTCCTTCTTCCTCTTAACAAGAGATTCCACTTCCTTGGTAAACCACGGTTCCCTCGCTCGATGCCTTCCTCCCTGTCTGACCGGTACATACTTATCAAGAACACGCAGTAGCTGATCCTTGAACGAGCCCCACTTATCCAGTGTGCCCAACACTTGCAGCCTACTTCTCCACCTTATCCCCCCCAAGTCACGTCTAATGGCATCATAATTGCCCTTCCCCCAGCTATAACTCTTGCCCTGCGGTGTATACTTATCCCTTTCCATCATTAACGTAAACGTCACCGAATTGTGGTCACTGTCCCCAAAGTGCTCTCCTACCTCCAAATCCAACACCTGGCCTGGTTCATTACCCAAAACCAAATCCAACGTGGCCTCGCCTCTTGTTGGCCTGTCAACATATTGTTTCAGGAAACCCTCCTGCACGCACTGTACAAAAAACGACCCATCTATTGTACTCGAGCTATATCTTTTCCAGTCAATATTTGGAAAGTTAAAGTCTCCCATAATAACTACCCTGTTACTTTCGCTCTTATCCAGAATCATCTTCGCCATCCTTTCCTCTACATCCCTAGAACTATTAGGAGGCCTATAAAAAACTCCCAACAGGGTGACCTCTCCTTTCCTGTTTCTAACTTCAGCCAATACTACCTCGGAAGAAGAGTCCCCATCTAGCATCCTCTCCGCCACCGTATTACTGCTCTTGACTAGCAGCGCCACACCTCCCCCTCTTTTGCCTCCTTCTCTGAGCTTACTAAAACACCTAAACCCCGGAACCTGCAACATCCATTCCTGTCCCTGCTCTATCCATGTCTCTGAAATGGCCACAACATCGAAGTCCCAGGTACCAACCCACGCTGCCAGTTCCCCTACCTTGTTTCGTATACTCCTGGCATTGAAGTAGACACACTTCAAACCACCTACCTGAACGCTGGCCCCCTCCTGCGACGTCAAATCTGTGCTCCTGACCTCTATACTCTCATTCTCCCTTACCCTAAAACTACAATCCAGGTTCCCATGCCCCTGCTGCATTAGTTTAAACCCCCCCAAAGAGCACTAACAAATCTCCCCCCCAGGATATTTGTGCCCCTCAGGTTCAGATGTAGACCATCCTGTCTGTAGAGGTCCCACCTTCCCCAGAAAGAGCCCCAGTTATCCAAAAATCTGAATCCCTCCCGCCTGCACCATCCCTGTAGCCACGTGTTTAAATGCTCTCTCTCCCTATTCCTCATCTCACTATCACGTGGCACGGGCAACAACCCAGAGATAACAACTCTGTTTGTTCTAGTTCTGAGCTTCCATCCTAGCTCCCTGAAAGCCTGCCTGACATCCTTGTCCCCTTTCCTACCTATGTCGTTGGTGCCAATGTGGACCACGACTTGGGGTGCTCCCCCTCCCCCCTAAGGACCCGGAAAACACGATCCGAGACATCACGTACCCTTGCACCTGGGAGGCAACATACCAAACGTGAGTCTCTCACGCTCCCACAAAATCTCCTATCTGTGCCCCTGACTATAGAGTCCCCAATTACTAATGCTCTGCTCCTCTCCCCCCTTCCCTTCTGAGCAACAGGGACAGACTCCGTGCCAGAGGCCCGTACCCCATGGCTTACCCCTGGTAAGTCGTCCCCCCCACAAGTATCCAAAGCGGTATACTTGTTTCTCAGGGGAACGACCGCAGGGGATCCCTGCACTGACTGTTTTTTCCCAGTCCCTCTTACAGTTACCCACCTATCTCCAATCTTTGGTGTAACTAATTCCCTGAAGCTGCTATCTATGACCCCTTCTGCCTCCCGAATGATCCGAAGTTCTTCCAACTCCAGCTCCAGTTCCCTAACTCGGTCTTGGAGGAGCTGGAGATGGCAGCACTTCCTGCAGGTAAAATCAGCAGGGACACTAACTGCATCCCTCACCTCAAACATCCTGCAGGAGGAACATTGCACTCCCTTCCCTGCCATTCCTCTAACTTTCTACCAAGATCTGGCTAACAACTAAATTAAATTTTCATAAAAAATAATAATAATATAATAAAATATGGTACTTACCTCAGACCAATGGGTTTTATTATTAGGTTAGAGGAGGAGGGCGGGTGGGAGACACTACACGTGTAGTGTCTCGGGTTAACTCTCCACCAGAATTTATTGGTGAGGGTCTTCCCAGACGTCCGCGGGTCGACTTCCTGATCCCGCCTAAAAAACTAATTTAAAAAAAAAAGAAAAATTCTCAGCTCCTGCTGAAATTGACTAACCAGCCAGCTGTTCTCACGCCGCCGAAATCGACTGGCCTGCCCCTGCAAAGACAAGTGCTTTTAAAGGTTGACTTACCTCCCAGCAGCCACTTCCGCAATGCTCCCGCTGAAACTGACTCACCAGCTGTTCTCACGCCGAAATCGACTGGCCTGCCCCTGCAAAGAGAAGTGCTTTTAAAGGTTGACTTACCTCCCAGCAACCTCCTTCCGCAATGCTCCCGCTGAAACTGACTCACCAGCTGTTCTCACGCCGCCGAAATCGACTGGCCTGCCCCTGCAAAGACAAGTGCTTTTAAAGGTTGACTTACCTCCCAGCAACCTCCTTCCGCACTGCTCCCGCTGAAACTGACTCACCAGCTGTTCTCCCGCCGAAATCGACTGGCCTGCCCCTGCAAAGACAAGTGCTTTTAAAGGTTGACTTACCTCCCAGCAACCTCCTTCCGCAATGCTCCAGCTGAAACTGACTCACCAGCTGTTCTCACGCCGAAATCGACTGGCCTGCCCCTGCAAAGACAAGTGCTTTTAAAGGTTGACTTACCTCCCAGCAACCTCCTTCCGCAATGCTCCAGCTGAAACTGACTCACCAGCTGTTCTCACGCCGCCGAAATCGACTGGCCTGCCCCTGCAAAGACAAGTGCTTTTAAAGGTTGACTTACCTCCCAGCAACCTCCTTCCGCACTGCTCCCGCTGAAACTGACTCACCAGCTGTTCTCCCGCCGAAATCGACTGGCCTGCCCCTGCAAAGACAAGTGCTTTTAAAGGTTGACTTACCTCCCAGCAACCTCCTTCCGCAATGCTCCCGCTGAAACTGACTCACCAGCTGTTCTCCCGCCGAAATCGACTGGCCTGCCCCTGCAAAGACAAGTGCTTTTAAAGGTTGACTTACCTCCCAGCAGCCACTTCCGCAATGCTCCAGCTGAAACTGACTCACCAGCTGTTCTCACGCCGAAATCGACTGGCCTGCCCCTGCAAAGACAAGTGCTTTTAAAGGTTGACTTACCTCCCAGCAACCTCCTTCTGCAATGCTCCCGCTGAAACTGACTCACCAGCTGTTCTCACGCCGCCGAAATCGACTGGCCTGCCCCTGCAAAGACAAGTGCTTTTAAAGGTTGACTTACCTCCCAGCAACCTCCTTCCGCAATGCTCCCGCTGAAACTGACTCACCAGCTGTTCTCCCGCCGAAATCGACTGGCCTGCCCCTGCAAAGACAAGTGCTTTTAAAGGTTGACTTACCTCCCAGCAGCCACTTCCGCAATGCTCCCGCTGAAACTGACTCACCAGCTGTTCTCACGCCGAAATCGACTGGCCTGCCCCTGCAAAGACAAGTGCTTTTAAAGGTTGACTTACCTCCCAGCAACCTCCTTCCGCAATGCTCCAGCTGAAACTGACTCACCAGCTGTTCTCACGCCGCCGAAATCGACTGGCCTGCCCCTGCAAAGACAAGTGCTTTTAAAGGTTGACTTACCTCCCAGCAACCTCCTTCCGCACTGCTCCCGCTGAAACTGACTCACCAGCTGTTCTCCCGCCGAAATCGACTGGCCTGCCCCTGCAAAGTCAAGTGCTTTTAAAGGTTGACTTACCTCCCAGCAACCTCCTTCCGCAATGCTCCCGCTGAAACTGACTCACCAGCTGTTCTCACGCCGAAATCGACTGGCCTGCCCCTGCAAAGACAAGTGCTTTTAAAGGTTGACTTACCTCCCAGCAACCTCCTTCCGCAATGCTCCCGCTGAAACTGACTCACCAGCTGTTCTCACGCCGCCGAAATCGACTGGCCTGCCCCTGCAAAGACAAGTGCTTTTAAAGGTTGACTTACCTCCCAGCAACCTCCTTCCGCAATGCTCCCGCTGAAACTGACTCACCAGCTGTTCTCCCGCCGAAATCGACTGTGTCCATAATGTGTGAGAGGGAGGGAGTGTCAGAGAGGGTGTGTGAAAGGGGGCGGGAGTGAGTGGGAGAAAGGGAGAGAGTGTAACTTGGAAGAGTGGGAAGAAGGGATGGAGTATGCGATAGGGAGGGAGAGTGATAGATGGCGGGAGAGTGTGAGAGGGTGGGAATGTGCGAGGGTGGAGAGTGGGAGAAAGAGGGAGAGTGTGACAGAGGATTAGTAGGAGAGGGGGAGAGAATGTGAGTGAGTGTGGGAGAGGTTGAGAGTGCTGGAGAGGGAGAGAGTGTGACAGAGGGAGAGAGTGTGACAGAGGGAGAGAGTGTGGGAGAGGGAGAGAGTGTGGGGGAGGGAGAGAATGTGGGAGAGGGAGTGAATATGAGAGAGGACGAGTGTGAGAGAGGGAGAGAGTGTGAGAGAGGGAGAGAGTGTGAGAGAGGGACGAATTATGAGAGAGGGAGATTTAGAATAGTGGGAAGGAGGGAGGGAGTGTGGGAGAGCCGGAGTGTATGAGAGAGGGAGAGTGTGAGAGAGGGGGAGTGTGAGAGAAAGGGAGAATGTGAAAGAGTGCGCCTGTGTGACAGAGGTCGAGAGTGTGAGAGAGTGTGAAGAAGGGAGCGTGTGTGAGTGACGGAGTTTCAGACAGAGGAAGATTGTGAGAGAGGGAGAGAGTGAGCGAGGGCGAGAGTGTGACAGCGGCAGGGTGGGAGAGAGTGATGGACTATGAGAGGGTTAGGGAGAGTGAGAGAGGGAGGGAGTGTGAGACAGGGAGAGAATGTGGGAGTGGCGGAGAATATCAGAGAGCGAACGAGTGTGAGAGAGGGACAGAGTGCGAGGAAGGAAAGTTGTGTGTGAGAGAGAAGGGTGAGAAAGGGCGGGTGTTTGAGGGAGGGCGGGGAAAAGAGGGGGGAGTGACTGTGAGAGAAGGAGAGAGTGTGGCAGAGGTAGAGAGTGTGTCAGAGGGAGTGTGGCAGAGAAAGTGTGGGATGGAGAGTGAGTGAGAGCGATGTTGGCCGCTGCCCTGCATGAAGCCCTGTGGGAGCTGGAGCAGGGGTGTCACAGAGAGGATGCGGGGACTGCAGCAGAGGAAAGGGCCACACAAGGGGCAGATGGCAGCCACTCAGGCTGTAGGCTGCCCACCAAATAGGCGGAGGAGCAGATGAAGGAGGAGGAGGACCAAGATGACGGGGAGCGACAGGACGAGGATTACGATGATGAGGGGGAGGAGGGGGAGGTGGGTAGGAGAAGTTGGTGCCACGGAGGCGCTGATGAGGCTTCGTGTGTGAAGGCGCCGCATGTCCTTCCAGGAACTCCTGGAACGGGCAGGCAGGAGGCAACTTCGCATGAGCAGGTATACTGTCACACATATCTGTCATCAGATGACACACCTGGCACCGCGTGGGACGTGGGGGGGTGGGGGAAGGACGTGACCCTCTCCAAAAGGCCAGCAAGGTGATGGTCGCCCTGAAATACTACGCCAGTGTCTCGTTCCAGACGCCAAATGGGGACCAGTCCGGCATCTCTCAGGCATCGGTGCAAATGTGTATCCGTGCAGTGGCTGGCGCCCTGTATAACATCACAGACCGGTATATTCAGTTCCCTGTAAACAGCGCCCACCAGGATGCCCGGTCCTGGGTCGCCAGGATATCCATGATTCAGGGGGACAACGAAGGGGTGCACGTCGCCATGTGGCCCTCGGAGGTAAACAGGCCGATGATCATGAACAGGAAGAGGTCCTAGTCCATCAACGTTCAGGTGGTCTGTGACCACCTGATATAGATTCTGCATGTCTGCGTCCAGTACCCGTGCAGCGTACATGATTCGTTTATCCTGGCACAATCGTTCATCCACGGCATGTTCGAGGGACTGCCCCCTTCCCGCCGCTGCGCAGCTTGTTGCTGGGGGATAGGCGTTACCCGTTGGGGTCGTGGCCGATGACGCCTATATGGATGCCACAGACCAATGTGGAGCACCGCTATAACGATGCCCATTGTGTGACCAGGGGTATGGTCGACAGGTGCTTCAGGGGGCTGAAGATGCGCTTCAGGGGACTGGACCACACCGGAGGGGCCCTCCAGTACGAAGCAAGGAAGGTCGCCCGCATCGTTGTGGTCTACTGCGTCCTCCACAATATAGCCCAGCAGAGGGACATTGTGCTGGAAGAGAAGAAGGATGGGGAGGGAGGAAATGGCAGTGTGAGGGAACCATGGTTCACACAAGAGGATGAATGTCTTGTCAAGAGGAAAAAGGAAGTGTATGTAAGGATGAGAAAACAAGGTTCAGTTGGGTCGCTTGAGGGTTACAAGGTAGCAAGGAATGAGCTAAAAAAAAAAAAGGGCTTAGGAGAGCTAGGAGGGGGCATGAGAATTCATTGGCGGGTCGGATCAACGAAAATCCCAAGGCTTTGTACTCTTATGTGAGAAATAAAAGAATGACCAGCGTGAGATTAGGGCCGGTCAAGGACAGTAGTGGGAAATTGTGCATGGAGTCAGAAGAAATAGGAGAGGCGTTGAATGAATACTTTTCTTCAGTGTTCACCAAGGAGAGGGGCCATGTTTTTGAGGATGAGAGTGTGATACAGGCGGGTAGGCTGGAGGAGGTAGATGTTCTGAGAAAGGATGTATTAGCAATTTTGAAAAACCTTTGGGTCGACAAGTCCGCTGGTCCAGATGGGATATATCCAAGGATACTTTGGGAGTCAAGGGATGAGATTGCAGAGCCTTTGTCTTTGATCTTTGGTCCTCACTGTCCACGGGCATAGTGCCAGAGGACCGGAGAGTGGCGAATGTTGTCCCTCTGCTCAAGAACGTTTATAGGACTGTCCCTGGTAATTATAGGTTGGTTAGTCTTACTTCGGTGGTTAATGGAAAAGATCCTGAAGGATAGGATTTATGACCATTTGGAAAGATGCAGCTTAATCCGGGATACTCAACACGGATTCGTGAAGGGTAAGTCTTGCCTCACAAACTTGATTGAATTCTTTGAGGAGGTAACTAAGTGTGTAGATGAAGGTAGAGCAGTGGATGTCGTGTACATGGATTTTAGTAAGGCATTTGATAAGGTTCCGCATGGTCAGCTTATGAAGAAAGTAAGGAGGTATGGGATCGAGGGAAATTTGGTCAATTGGCTAAGTAACTGGCTGTCACATAGAAGACAGAGGGTGGTGGTGGTTGGAAAATTTTAAGACTGGAGACCAGTTACCAGCGGTGTACCATAGGGATCAGTGCTGGGTCCTTTGCTATGTATGATTTTTATCAATGACTTGGAGGAGAGGGCTGAAGGGTGAGTCAGTAACTTTGCTGATGACACCAAGATTGGTGGAGTAGTGGATGTGGTGGAGGGCTGTTGTAGGCTTCAAAGAGGCATTGATAGGACGCAGAGCTGGGCCGAAAAATGGTAGATGGAGTTTAACTCTGATAAGTGCGAGGTGATTCATTTTGGTTAAAAAAAATTGAATGCGGATTACAGGGTCAACGGCAGGGTTCTGAGGAATGTGGAGGAACAGAGAGATCTTGGGGTTCATGTCCACAGATCTCTCACGGTAGACACTCAAGTGCATAGAGCCGTGAAGAAGGCCTATAGTGTGTTGGCGTTTATTAACAGGAGGCTTGAGTTTAAGAGCCGCGGGGTTATGCTGCAACTGTACATGACCCTGGTGAGACCACATTTGGAGTATTGTGTGCAGTTCTGGTCACCTCATTATAGGAAGGATGTGAACGCATTGGAAAGGGTGCAAAGGAGATTTACCAGGATGCTGCCTGGTTTGCAGGATAGGGCTTATGAGGAAGGGTTGAGGGAGCTAGGGCTTTTCTCTTTGGAGCGGAGGAGGATGAGAGAAGACTTAATAGAGGGTTATAAGACTCACAGGGTGGTTGGGGTGTGGAATGGACTGCCTGCTGTGATAGTGGAGTCGGACACTTTTGGAACTTTCAAGCGGTTATTGGATAGGCACATGGAACACACCAGAATGACAGGGAGTGGGATAGCTTGATCTTGGTTTCGGACAATGCTCGGCACAACACCGAGGGCTGAAGGGCCTGTTCTGTGCTGTACTGTTCTATGTTCTATGAAATGTCTCCTCATCTAGTCCAAAATGGTTCACCATGAATCCTCAGACTGTGACGCCTGATTCTGGATACGCCCACAATTGGAAACATCTTACCCTGCCTAGTCCTGTTAGAATATTAAATGTCTCTATGAGATCTCCCCTCATTCTTCTGAACTCCAGCGAGAAAATCCCTAACCTAGTTAACCTCTGCTCATATGATGCTTGTTCTCAGACACTGGTAGCATTTCAGCATCATATGGAGTTCGTGTTTCCGCAATGTGTACTATATCTGAAATCGGGGTGTCAATATCACTTGTCGCTCTTGATACATTATCAGCAGCAACTAATTCTTGTCCTGGCTCTTTAATATTGACTTTCAAATTCTCGGCTGTGTGTATCCTTTCAACTAGGTTTAATTTATCGCAAGCCTACACACCAAAGAGCGATGGTTTATCATATTCCGCTCTTTCAAAGTCATTTGGTGTACTGATCTCGCCATTCTCTTTTTTAAAAATATATTTTATTCAAGATTTTTTGGCCAAACATAACAGTGCATAACAGTATTAGTGAGAGGCAGCACGGTTTTGTGAAGGGGAGGTCGTGTCTCACTAACTTGATAGAGTTTTTCGAGGAGGTCACTAGGATGATTGATGCAGGTAGGGCAGTAGATGTTGTCTATATGGACTTCAGTAAGGCCTTTGACAAGGTCCCTCATGGTAGACTCGTACAAAAGGTGAAGTCACACGGGATCAGGGGTGAACTGGCAAGGTGGATACAGAACTGGCTAGGCCATAGAAGGCAGAGGGTAGCAATGGAGGGATGCTTTTCTAATTGGAGGGCTGTGACCAGTGGTGTTCCACAGGGATCAGTGCTGGGACCTTTGCTCTTTGTAGTATATATAAATGATTTGGAGGAAAATGTAACTGGTCTGATTAGTAAGTTTGCAGACGACACAAAGGTTGGTGGAATTGCGGATAGCGATGAGGACTGTCTGAGGATACAGCAGGATTTAGATTGTCTGGAGACTTGGGCGGAGAGATGGCAGATGGAGTTTAACCTGGACAAATGTGAGGTAATGCATTTTGGAAGGGCTAATGCAGGTAGGGAATATAAAGTGAATGGTAGAACCCTCAAGAGTATTGAAAGTCAAAGAGATCTAGGAGTACAGGTCCACAGATCACTGAAAGGGGCTACACAGGTGGAGAAGGTAGTCAAGAAGGCATACGGCATGCTTGCCTTCATTGGCCGGGGCATTGAGTATAAGAATTGGCAAGTCATGTTGCAGCTGTATAGAACCTTAGTTAGGCCACACTTGGAGTATAGTGTTCAATTCTGGTCGCCACACTACCAGAAGGATGTGGAGGCTTTAGAGAGAGTGCAGAAGAGATTTACCAGAATGTTGCCTGGTATGGAGGGCATAAGCTATGAGGAGCGATTGAATAAACTCGGTTTGTTCTCACTGGAACGAAGGAGGTTGAGGGGCGACCTGATAGAGGTATACAAAATTATGAGGGGCATAGACAGAGTGGATAGTCAGAGGCTTTTCCCCAGGGTAGAGGGGTCAATTACTAGGGGGCATAGGTTTAAGGTGAGAGGGGCAAAGTTTAGAGTAGATGTACGAGGCAAGTTTTTTACGCAGAGGGTAGTGGGTGCCTGGAACTCACTACCGGAGGAGGTAGTGGAGGCAGTGACGATAGGGACATTTAAGGGGCATCTTGACAAATATATGAATAGGATGGGAATAGAAGGATACGGACCCAGGAAGTGTAGAAGATTGTAGTTTAGTCGGGCAGTATGGTCGGCACGGGCTTGGAGGGCCGAAGGGCCTGTTCCTGTGCTGTACATTTCTTTGTTCTTTGTTCTTTGTTTGCATAGTTTTTCTTTTAAACAACAATAAAGCAATATAAATAACAGTGGCCAGTTTTAAACAAGTAAATAAATAATATATAAACAGAAACAAAAACAAAACTAAATGGCAACTGCCTTGTCAAAAATAGTTACTCTCCAAAGATACAATCCAACAGTCCAATATACATTACCTATAACAAATGTCTATACATATACTATGACATCCCTAAGAGCCCGCCCGGATCCTCCCCCCCTCCCTCCCCCCTGGGTTGCTGCTGTTGTCTTTCTTTCTTTTTCATTCCCTCTATCGTTCTGTGAGGTAGTTGACGAACGGTTGCCACCGCCCTTGAGCCGAACCCCTTAATACGAACTTGATCCGTTCTAACTTTATAAACCCTGCCATGTCGTTTATCCAGGTCTCCACGCCCGGGGGTTTGGCTTCCTTCCACATAAGCAATATCCTGCGCCGGGCTACTAGGGACGCAAAGGCCAAAACATCAGCCTCTCTCGCCTCCTGCACTCCCGGCTCTTCTGCAACCCCGAATATAGCCAACCCCCAGCTTGGCTCGACCCGGACCCCCACCACCTTCGAAAGCACCTTCGCCACCCCCACCCAGAACCCCTGCAGTGCCGGGCATGACCAAAACATGTGGGTGTGATTCGCTGGGCTTCTCGAGCATCTCCCACACCTATCCTCTACCCCGAAAAATTTACTGAGCCGTGCTCCAGTCATATGCGCCCTGTGTAGAACCTTGAATTGTATCAGGCTTAGCCTGGCACACGAGGACGACAAGTCTACCCTACGTAGGGCATCAGCCCACAGCCCCTCCTCAATCTCCTCCCCCAGCTCTTCTTCCCATTTCCCTTTCAGCTCATCTACCATGATCTCCCCCTCGTCCCTCATTTGCCTGTATATGTCCGACACCCTGCCATCCCCCACCCATGTCTCTGAGATCACTCTATCTTGCACCTCCTGCGTCGGGAGCTGCGGGAATTCCCTCACCTGTTGCCTCGCAAAAGCCCTCAGTTGCATATACCGGAAAGCATTCCCTTGGGGCAACCCATATTTTTCGGTCAGTGCTCCCAGACTCGCAAACGTCCCATCTACGAACAGATCTATCAATTGTACTACCCCAGCTCTTTGCCATGCTCCAAATCCCCCATCCATTCTCCCCGGAACAAACCTATGGTTATTTCTTATCGGGGACCGCACCGAGGCTCCCGTCCTTCCCCCATGCCGTCTCCACTGCCCCCAAATTTTTAATGTTGCCACCACCACCGGGCTTGTAGTATATTTCTTCGGTGAGAACGGCAACGGTGCCGTCACCATTGCTTGTAAGCTGGTCCCCTTGCAGGACGCCCTCTCCAATCTCTTCCACGCCGCTCCCTCCCCTTCTCCCATCCACTTACACACCATTGAGATATTGGTGGCCCAGTAATAATCATTTAGGCTCGGTAGTGCCAGCCCCCCCCTATCCCTACTACGCTGCAAGAACCCCCTCCTCACTCTCGGGGTCTTCCCGGCCCACTCAAAACTCATAATGCTTTTCTCGATTCTCTTAAAAAAAGCCTTCGTGACCATCACCGGGAGGCACTGAAACACAAAGAGGAATCTCGGGAGAACCACCATTTTAACCGCCTGCACCCTACCTGCCAGTGACAGGGACACCATGTCCCATCTCTTGAAGTCCTCCTCCATCTGTTCCACCAATCGTGTTAAATTAAGCCGGTGTACGGTTCCCCAATTCTTGGCTATCCGAATCCCCAAATACCGGAGGTCTCTTGTTACCTTCCTCAGGGGTAAATCCTCTATTTCCCTGCTCTGCTCCCCCGGATGCATCACAAACAACTCACTTTTCCCCATGTTCAATTTATACCCCGAAAAATCCCCAAACTCCCCAAGTATCCGCATCATCTCTGGCATCCCCTCCACCGGGTCCGCCACATACAACAACAAATCATCCGCATACAAAGATACCCGGTGTTCTTCTCCTCCCCTAAACACTCCCCTCCACTTCCTGGAACTCATCAGTGCTATGGCCAGGGGCTCAATCGCCAGTGCAAACAATAACGGAGGCAGGGGACACCCCTGCCTCGTCCCTCTGTAAAGCCGGAAATAATCAGACCCCCGTCCATTCGTAACCACACTCGCCATCGGTGCCCTATACAGCAACTGTACCCATCCGATATACCCATCTCCAAAGCCAAATCTCCTCAGCACCTCACACAGGTAATCCCACTCCACTCTATCAAA
Organism: Scyliorhinus torazame; assembly: GCF_047496885.1. NCBI lineage: Eukaryota > Metazoa > Chordata > Chondrichthyes > Carcharhiniformes > Scyliorhinidae > Scyliorhinus > Scyliorhinus torazame. The sequence goes on along the minus strand of NC_092737.1, from coordinate 24,806,573 downwards.
TGCTTTCTCAGCATCCATCGCCACCACTATCTCCGCTTCCCCCTCTGGCGGGGGCATCATCATTACCCCTAGCAACCTCCGTGTGTTCGTGTTCAGCTGTCTCCCCTTCACAAACCCAGTTTGGTCCTCATGAACCACCCCCGGGACGCAGTCCTCTATCCTCGTCGCCATTACCTTGGCCAGAATCTTAGCATCCACATTGAAAAGAGAAATGGGCCTATTTGACCCACATTGCAGCGGGTCTTTTTCCTTCTTTAGGAGGAGCGATATCATTGCCTCTGACATAGTCGGGGCAACTGCCCCCTTTCCCTAGCCTCATTAAAGGTTCTCATCAGAAGCGGGGCCAGCAAGTCCATATACTTCCTATAAAATTCCACCAGGAATCCGTCTGGTCCCGGGTTCTTCCCCGCCTGCATGCTCCCAATCCCTTTCACTACCTCCTCCATCTCAATCTGTGCTCCCAGTCCCGCCCTCTCCTGCTCCTCCACCTTAGGGAATTCCAGCTGATCCAGAAAGCACATCATTCTCTCCTTCCCTTCCGGGGGCTGAGCTTTATATAATCTTTCGTAGAATGCCTTGAACACCCCATTCACTCTCTCCGCTCCCCACTCCATCTCTCCCTCCTCATCTCTCATCCCCCCTATCTCCCTCGCTGCTCCCCTCTTCCTCAGTTGGTGGGCCAGCAACCGGCTCGCCTTCTCCCCATATTCATACTGTACACCTTGTGCCTTCCTCCATTGTGCCTCTGCCTTACCCGTAGTCAACAAGTCAAATTCTACATGTAGCCTTTGCCTTTCCCTGTATAGTCCCTCCTCCGGTGCCTCCGCATATTGTCTGTCCACCCTCAGAAGTTCTTTCAGCAACCGCTTCCTTTCCCTACCCTCCTGCTTTCCTTTATGTGCCCTGATAGACATCAGCTCCCCTCTAACCACTGCCTTCAACGCCTCCCAGACCACTCCCACCTGAACCTCCCCACTGTCATTAAGCTCCAAGTACCTTTCAATACACCCCCTCACCCTTAAACATACCCCCTCATCTGCCAATAATCCCATGTCCATTCTCCAGGGCGGGTGCTGTTCTTTTTCCTCCCCTATCTCCAGGTCCACCCAATGTGGAGCGTGGTCCGAGATAGCTATAGCCGTGTACTCCGTCCCTGTCACCTTTGGGATCAGTGCCCTTCCCAAAACAAAAAAGTCTATCCGTGAATATACTTTATGGACATAGGAGAAAAACGAGAACTCCTTACTCCTAGGCCTACTAAATCTCCAGAGGTCTACTCCTCCCATCTGCTCCATAAAGTCCTTGAGCACCCTAGATGCAGCCGGCCTCCTCCCGGTCCTGGACCTCGATCTGTCCAGCCCTGGGTCCAGCACCGTATTGAAGTCTCCCCCCATTACCAACTTTCCCGACTCTAGGTCCGGGATACGTCCCAACATACGCCTCATAAAATTGGCATCATCCCAGTTCGGGGCATATACGTTCACTAGAACCACTGCCTCCCCTTGCAATCTGCCACTCACCATCACATATCTACCCCCACTATCCGCCACTATGGTCTTTGCCTCAAACAGTACCCGTTTCCCCACTAATATAGCCGCCCCCCTGTTCTTTGCGTCTAACCCCGAATGAAACACCTGCCCCACCCATCCTTTACGTAGTCTGACCTGGTCTATCAGTTTCAAATGCGTCTCCTGCAACATAACCACATCTGCCTTTAATTTCTTTAGGTGTGCGAGTACCCGTGCCCTTTTAATCGGCCCGTTCAGCCCTCTCACATTCCACGTGATCAGCCGGGTTGGGGGACTCTTTACACCCCCCCCCCCCTTGTCGACTAGCCACCCCCTTTTTTAATCCAGCTACTCACCCGGTTCCCACGTAGCCGTATCTCCCCCCGATGGCGCCCTCCCGCCTCGACCACCCCACCCCGTACCAGCTCCCCCTTCTCCCCAGCAGCAGCAACCCAGTTAACCCCCCCCCCCCCGCTAGATCCTTTTCTAGCGTAATTGCACCCCCCATGTTGCTCCCAGAAGTCAGCAAACTCTGGCTGACCTTGGCTTCCCCCCATGACCTCGGCCCCCACTGTGCGAGGCCCCCTCCTTCCTGCTTCCCTGTTCCCGCCATGATTACCATAGCACGGGAACAAAGCCCGCGTTTCCCACTTGGCCCCACCCCTAATGGCCGGCGCCCACAATTCCTCATCCTCCCTCCCCCCTCTCCCCCACGACATGGGGAAGAGAAAAAAGTTACAGGGTCGCAAGATTAACAACTTGAGAGGTCATCCCTTCCCCCTTTTTCCCCCCCCTTCACCCCACGTAATCACCCCACCACTTTGTCCCAAACGTTCTTTTTCTGGCCCGCCTATTCCAGCTGCTCCTCCACAATAAATGTCCACGCCTCTTCTGCCGTCTCAAAGTAGTGGTGCTTCCCTTGGTGTGTGACCCACAGTCTTGCCGGTTGCAACATTCCAAATTTGACCTTCCTTTTGTGAAGCACCGCCTTGGCCCGATTAAAACTTGCCCTCCTTCTCGCCACCTCCGCACTCCAATCTTGATATACGCGGATCACCACGTTCTCCCACCGACTGTTCCGAGTTTTCTTCGCCCATCTGAGGGCCATCTCTCTGTCATTATATCGGAGAAATCTCACCACTAAGGCTCGAGGTATTTCTCCAGCCCTCGGTCTTCACGTCATAACTCGATAAGCTCCCTCCACCTCCAACGGGCCCGTCGGGGCCTCCGATCCCATTAACGAGTGAAGCATCGTGCTCACATATGCCCCGACGTCCGCCCCTTCTGAACCTTCGGGAAGACCAAGAATCCTTAAATTCTTCCTCCTCGCATTATTCTCCAGCACCTCCAGCCTTTCCACACACCTTTTGTGTTGTGCCTCGTGCATCTCTGTCTTCACCACCAGGCCCTGTATTTCGTCTTCATTTTCAGCGGCCTTTGCCTTCACGACCCGAAGCTCCTGCTCCTGGGTCTTTTGCTCCTCCTTTAGCCCTTCAATCGCCTGTAATATTGGGGCCAACAGCTCCTTCGTCATCTCCTTTTTAAGTTCTTCCACACAGCGCCGCAGGAACTCTTGTTGGTCAGGGCCCCATACTAGACGGCCACCTTCCGACGCCATCTTGCTTTGTGCTTGCCTTCCTTGCCGCTGCTCTAGAGGATCCTCCGCAGTCCGGCCACTTTCCTCTCCTTTTTCCATCCGTATCCAGGGGGGATTCCCTTCTGGTTCGCCGCACAGTGTTTTTAGCCGTTAAAATTGCCGTTGGGGCTCCTATTAAGAGCCCAAAAGTCCGTTCCACCGGGAGCTGCTGAAACGTGCGACTTAGCTGGTCATCGCCGCACCCGGAAGTCCCGATCTCGCCATTCTCAACAATGAGACAACAGAAACCTCTCGTGGCTATGGTATTTCCACCATAGTCAGTCAATCGACAGGTTGATTTCTGTATTTGTTCTGTACTGTATGCTTGTCTTAACTTCTTTTCGGTTATTAAATTAGCGTGTGCTCCTGTATCTGTCTGAAAAGGAATTTCAGATGCATTTATATCAAGCAGTACAGTTCATTCTTTCGTAATTTTTGAAAGCTGTTGTGCTGGTCTGTTGTCACAGTCCAGTGCATTAATTCTAGTAATTGCATCAACCACTCAGAATGGCCACAGCCGTTGCACAATATTTCCTGTGCCGTGAAACAGCATTAATGGGGTCGGCCACGTTTCCCGATTTTGCGCCTTTTTCGTTTGACCTGAGCTCCGCATATGCAGACGACCCTTGTTCACTGGCCTTGCACATATTAGTCGCTTCATCCAGCGGCAAAATCGGTCGTCTCAGAATTTTTTCGCACAAATGTTCGTCATTAATCCCAAATACACCTTGATCGCGAAGCATTGAATTGCAACAGGTGACAAGTTACACGACCGCGGTCGTAACTTTAGAGCAGTAATAAAAGGATGTACCGATTCCCCTTTCAGTCTGAGCCTTTTTCTGAATAGTAGTGCTGATAGGGTCTCGCGGACAGTTGTTTGGCAGTGAGCATCGAATTTCTGTTGCATTATGCTATACTTCATTTTATCCTCACCTTCAGCAAATTCAACGGAGTAATACAACTCTAATGCCTGCGTTACAGCCAAATTATGAAGATACGCTATTTTGATCTGATCAGAAGCATTTCCTGGCGCGGAGGCAGATAGGAAACTTCAAAAAGCTGCTTGAAGAATGCCCAGTGTTGACTTAGTTTACCGTTTGGACTGAAGTAGTCAGGTCTCTTCAGACTCTGCATTTTACGATTTTTCATCTGTGCAGATTTTTTGACCGGGAAATTGGCATGTTTGTTTTCTTCAATTTTCTTAAAACTAATCTGTCTGACCAAATTGCTTATTGTTTTTTTTTAAATTAAATCCTGGTACCATGTGGTTCTCACCTTAGGACGGCTGGCGTAGCATTCATAAACAACAAAAATAGCTTTTATAATCAACAAAGCTAAGTATTTTTTCCACTACTTAGTTGGATTTGGCACTTAGTCCGAGATAATAAACAATTGAAAATAAGCATACAATCTCCACCCATCTACTACTAATCTCTGCAGTTATACAACAACCAAGATGTGCTCTCCGTCACATTATCTTTTCTACAGTCCGTCTTCTCGATTTCTTTTCAACCTCTCACCCTCAAGGCTTAGCATCGATGCCCCCTATAGGTCGTCATTTAGCGCCCTCTAGTGGTTGATTTGTACATAACATTAAAATTTACTCTTCGGTACATGTGCCATAATCTCACACGTGTCAGAGGGAGGCAGGGTGAGAGATATAGAGAGTGTTACAGAGGGAGAGAGTGCGAGAGGGAGGGGGCGAGAGAGAGGGAGAGAATGTGAGAGAGGGAGAGAGTGTGACAGAGGACGTTCTGCCCAGCACCAGCTCTGTGGGTCCAATGAGCTGCTCTGTGGGTTAATTTGAATGTGGATCATGTTTGTAATGTCATCATGCTCCATAGGCTGAGCTGGAAGGTCCAGATTTATCAGTGTAACTTAGCCCGCTGCTTCCTAACACCATCTGTGTATCTCGCTCGCTTTCTGGGTGTGTGTTCCCTCACAGGAGGATTTGGAATGCGTGTTTGTGATTGTGTATCTGATATTAAATAAATGTGAACCCCAGGCACTCCCCCTGACACTGGGCAACTAGCATTTCAGATCTTACAGCGGGATTTCAATGACTGTGAACAAGGAGGCATTCAATCTGGAAGTGTCCAGCACAGTTCAACCACAGCAATGGAATTTTCACCCACAACTGTTCAAACTCAATCCACCCACACAGGGCTGTTGGATCAATACATCTGATGTGTCAGATGTCTGGATCTCTGATCACGCCTCAATATATGTAATATTTAAAGCTCCTGTTTTTAGTAGCCCATTTACTTGCTTCTGCAAATCTGAGCTGAAGTAGCAGAGACTGAGAGAATGGGAGGCATTTATTTATGTGGTGACTCAGTCCCGGTCCAGGGAGCAGATCAAGATCGCAGTGAAATATCCGGTTACATCAATTATTAAATTAATGGGTAAATCAAACTGACTGTCAGCCCCTCAGCCAATCAGGAGCTCCACCGCTGACTGACAGCCCCTCAGCCAATCAGAGGTCGCCCGTCCTACCTCGCAGCACCGTGAAGCCAAGCAGGAGCACGAACCGAGCACGCAAAGCTTGGTGAGCCAATCAGGGAACTCAGAGCACTGACTGGCAGATGAGCCAATCAGAGACTCCGCTTCCAGAATGACAGCCACGCAGCCAATCAGAGACTCCGCTTTCAGAATGACAGCTGGTGAGGCCTACGGAGGCACGACCCTGGGCTGGCTATGGAGGCGGAGCACTGGCAGGGCTGGCTGTGGGGATCACTGGCAGGGCTGTCTGGATGTGGCGGTCAATGGCACGGCTGACTGGGGGCACTGGCTGGGGGGTCACTGGCAGGACTAGCTGGTGGCGCACTGGCAAGTCTGACGGGTGGCACAGGCAGGAGTGACGGGTGGCACAGGAAGGGCTGATTGGGTGCGCACTAGCATGGCTGACTGGGGGGGGGGCACAGGCCGGGGCAGTGGCAGGATGGCACTGGTGGGGCTGACTAAGGGGAGGCCATTCGGAGGGCTGCCTGGGGGGGAGGCTCTGGCAGTGCTGGCTGAGGAGGGGGACTCTGGCAGAACTGGATGGGGGAGGGGCGGAATAGCCTGCACCTCAGTACCGCATCCTCCAACCCCACACCCCACATCCTCCACACCCAGACCCGAGTCCGGCACCCTACACCCCAGCACCACAGTATCGCACCCTCCATCCCCACAACCCAGTATCACGAAGGCTCTAGATGGCCGGTCGGCACAATATATTAACTCGAATGAGCACCGAGGCCATCTGGATGCCAGGGCAGTGGGGTTCGCTGCCATCGGCAAGATACCCTGGTCCAGGGGGTGATCGAGCCAATGCATGTCCCCCTCTGTGCACCGGCCCATGTCAGGCCGCTCTACACCAACCGGGATGGATTCCTCTCGATCAACGTTCAGCTAGTGTGTGACCATGAGATGCGCATCATGCACATCTTTAGCCTAAGTTCACGCTGTCTCCATCCTGGCACACTCGCCAATTCCTGGCCTACTTGAGACACATTCCCGGCTGCGGGCTTGGCTCCTGGGCGACAGGGGATATCCACCATGGTCGAGGTTGATGACGCCGATCCGAAGGTCACAGACCCGCTACAATGACGCACATGCAGCGACCAGGGGCGTGATCAAACAGTACTTTGGCAGCGTGAAGGTTCAAGTGTCTGAACCGCTCTGGAGGGCTCCGCCGCTATAGCACTAGAGTTTCCCACTTCATGGTGGCCTGCTGCATCCTCCACAACAATAGCTGGAGGAGGCGGATGAACGCCAAGCGGCAGAAACAGCACGGTAGCACAGTGGTTAGCTTGGTGGCTTCACAGCTCCATGGTTCCAGGTTCGATTACCCGCTGGGTCACTGTCTGTGCAGAGTCTGCACGTTCTCCCCGTGTCTGCGTGGGTTTCCTTCGGGGGCTCCGGTTTCCACCCACTAGTCCCAAAGACGTGCTGTTAGATAATTTGGACATTCTAAATCTGTGTACCCGTACAGGCGCCGGAATGTGGCGACTAGGGGATTTTCACAGTAACTTCATTGCAATGTAGCCTACTTGTGACAATAAATATTATCATTATTATTATGCCTCGTCTGATGAGGAGGATGTGGGGGAGGGCGAGGATTGCCAGGGCGTGGGTACTGGGCAGGCACAGGAGGCCGGACAACATGTGCGTCTGGGCACTCTAATCACCTCCATGTTCCCCGACTAGGGGGCCTGGGCAGTGCAACGACATCCCATCCCCCCGCCATCCCGACCGACCACTCCCACCCAGGGACACACTCCATGGCCCCGCCCCACAACCCCTTGCATGATTCCTACCTGCCTCACTACCGGGTGCGCTCCCTGGATTGGCTGCAACAGTAGGTTTGGTCCATGGGATAGAGGTTGATGACACCCCGCTCTGTGATGAGCTCGACAGCTCCACATTGTACGACAACGCCTGATCCTTCCCACGGTCACCCTGTCCACCACCCAGCTGTGTGATCCCCGCATGCGAGCTGGCCATTCTGTCACACTGTCCCACTGAATACCGCCTGGGAAGGGATGGGGGTGGGACATTGGGGCGGCGTTTGCTGGCGAACAGGGGTCCCTGGGCCAAGCCCATCTCCAATGCCCGCCCGTCCACCCGCAGCCACCCCCCCCTCACTGCCCCGCCCATCCCTCCCACCCTCTGACAGAGCACCGAGGCAGGTTGCAACTTTGTGAACTGAATTGTTTCATGTGCAACGGTGAACAATATTAACAGATTTGTGCCCTAGCCCCTAGCTCTATGCAGTGTGCTGAACCCATTCCAATCGAACTTGTGTCTCCCTTTCTGGCCTTACGGGCCCCAACGCTACGTTTAGGTGGATCTGCAGACGGTACATCAGGAGTGCAGGTGGCCTGCTCCGATTCCTGCCCTTTGGTGACCGTCTTCTGGGGCGACTGGGCCTGGATGGGCCCGGCTGCTGCTCGGGTGTCCCAGGTGGCGTGGTGCCAGCGTGTTGTGTCCACTGCCCACCAGGTGTGCCCGGGACAGGTAAGGGGAGGCGTACGAGAAGCTGTGGTGTTCAGGCGCCACCGCATCACTGTGGGCGCCACCGGCACGGACATCATCGACTCCTCTTCCCTCGAGGTCCCCGGTGGCACTCGGGCTCCTCCTTGGCACCAGGGTGCCTCTGGATCCATCCCAAAGCAGGGCCTCAATGTTCACAGCCATGGACCGAGGGAGTAGATCACCTCCCTCTGGGTGTGTGGCACCTCAGCCAGTGACTGCGCCACTTCCCTCTGCAGTAGGCTCATTGCGGCTAAGGCTTGGGCAATGCCGCTGATGCTCTCAGCCGTGACCCGCTGTGACTGGGTCGCACACTGGTGCGCCGTTGCAATGTTCACGTGACACTGATATATGGCTGCTTATATATATGAGAGGGGAGCCCTCTCATCTGCCTCGGCCCACACAATCTGCCCCACGCCCTGCAGATCAAGGCCTATGGCTGGGGACCTCTCCCCCAAAGCATCCACCACGGACACCACCCATGCAGTGTTGGCCTGGGTGGCACGTATGGTCGGTACCACCTCCTGTGCCTGCAGGTGCTTGGACTCCTCCGACTGCACCTTCAGGCACTGGGTGGTTGCTGCCACCCCCTCATGTAGTCCCTAGGTCTGGGACTGCAACTCCAATAATGCATCTCCTTTCCAGAAGCCCGACATCCACCTGGATGGAAGCTTGTCCCTGCAGTTGGGCCGCCCTCCGACCATCCGCCCCCTCGGGCTTTCCTACTTCCACCTGATGTGAGTGTCGCTGGGATGGTGGAGGGTGTTGCTGACAGCTGTGACAGGAAATCTGTGTCGTCCGCGGACATGGGCTCCAGGATGTGTTGGCAGGAGGTTTGAGGGCTCCCGTCACTACCCTGTCCTCGTCACTACTATCGGGATAGGTTGGGGTTGTGGGCGTAGTCGGGGGGCACCAGAGGGACCGGCTCATCAACAGATGATCCTGCAATACACAATACAAGACACATGATTGATCACTAGTGGAGGTGGTGGGTATGGAGGTGTAGGGCTGGAGGGTGAAGTGAGGGGTGTTTGTGAGGGCGGTGGTGTGGCGCTGGTGGTGAGGACGTATATTAATAATAAAAATCTTTATTGTCAGAAGTAGGCTTACATTAACACTGCAATGAAGTTACTGTGAAAATCCCCTCGTCGCCACATTCCGGCGCCTGTTCGGGTACACAGAGGGAGAATTCAGAATGGCCAATTCACCTCACAAGCACGTCTTTCGGGACTTGTGGGAGGAAACCGGAGCGCCCGGAGGAAACCCACGCAGACACGGGGAGAACATGCAGACTCCGCACAGACAGTGACCCAAGCCGGGAATCGAATCTGGGACCTTGCTGCTGTGTAGCAACAACGGTAACCACTATGCTGCCGTGCCAGCGGTATTCTGGGCGGGGGCGGGGGGGGGGGGGGGGTGTCACAGGTGCCATAGGGAATCACAACTCAGCGTGGTCTCACTTGGACGGCCGACCTACCACTGCGATTTTCCTCTCTCGGAGCCCACCGGCCAGGCCCAGGAACTGCTTCTCTGCCAGGAAGATGGGGTCGCACATCCGGTGGACCCCTCTGGTCCTTTACCTCTCACGGCGGTTGTTGGTCGCCTTCTTTTGGGGGACGGGAACTCAGCTCAGTGTCGCTGGACCTGGGTGCTGCTCTCGGTGCTGCCACCTTTTGGCTGGGATGAGTGTGTTGAATTTTTCAACTTGGCTGCAACTTGTCAGCCTCCTGAGTGTCAATCCCGACACCGGTGAATCCGGCCCCGTTTCTGATTGCACCGCTGCTGGCCCAATAACAGCTCCGGAATTGCTGTGGCGCCGGCGCCATTTTCACTGTCGTAGAAGTTCATCGATTCAGTCCCAGAGTCAACACTTAGTCTCAGAAACGGAGAATCCTACCCATCAATTTCAAGTTTCTGCGCCAAGTGTTGGGCAGTGAGATTAGTGGAGTACGGCCTCTGTACAGTATGACTCTGTCACTAAGACTCCTCCCCGGTGTTTGAGAAGCCGCTCCACCTGGAGAATATGATTGACATCATCCTCCTCAGCGGTTTACAGGTTTGGTTCCGCATCTTCCCACGGCTCACCTCAGCCAACTGGTCCAAATTCCTGTCCTGCGAGTAATACAAAGAACAAAGAAAATGACAGCACAGGAACAGGCCTTTCGGCCCTCACAGCCTGCGCCGAGCCAGATCCTTTATCTAAACCTGTCTTCTATTTTCCAAGGATCTACTTCCTTCTGTTCCCCGCCCGTTCATATATCTGTCTAGATGCCTCTTAAATGGTAGCCTCGGTCCTTGTGCTGAGGTTTTGCAGATGCGGGGAATGTGGATCGGGACTCGCCGCAGCAGTTTGTGCTCCATCCCAGGTAAGGGAGCACAGCAATGGCCAGAGTGACCAAACGGATCGATCATTTCACCTAAATCAAGACATCCAACAGGTTAAATAGAGAATTAATCACCCTCTGCACTGTCCCCATCAAACGCTCCCAGGGCAGTTATAGCACGACGTTAGACACAAAGTAAAGCTCCCTCTTTACTGTCCCCATCAAACACTCCCAGGACAGGTATAGCACGGGGACCGATACAGGGTAAAGCTCCCTCTACAATGTCCCCAACAAACTCTCCCAGGATAGGTACAGTACGGGTTAGATAAAGAGTAAAACTCTCTCTGCACGGCCCCATTAGACACGCCCAGGACAAATACAGCACGAGGTTAGATACAGAGTTGAGATCCTTCGACACCGTCCCCATCATCCACTTCCCCGGACAGGTACAGCACGGCGTTAGATACAGAGAAAAGCTCCCTCTGCACTATCCCCATCAAACATTCCCAGGACAGGTACAGCACGGGGTTAGATACAGAGTAAAGCTCCCTCTACACTGTCCCCATCAAACATTCCCAGGACAGGTACAGCACGGGGTTAGATACAGAGTAAAGCTCCCTCTACACTGTCCCCATCAAACACTCCCAGGACAGGTACAGCACGGGGTTAGATACAGAGTAAAGCTCCCTCTAAACTGTCCACATCAAACACTCCCAGGACAGGTACAGCACGGGGTTAGATACAGAGTAAAGCTCCTTCTACACTGTCCCCATCAAACACTCCCAGGACAGGTACAGCACGGGGTTAGATACAGAGTAAAGCTCCCTCTACACTGTCCCCATCAAACACTCCCAGGACAGGTACAGCACGGGGTTAGATACAGAGTAAATCTCCCTCTACACTGTCCCCATCAAACACTCCCAGGACAGATACAGCACGGGGGTAGATACAGAGTAAAGCTCCCTCTACACTGTCCTCATCAAACACTCCCAGGACAGGTACAGCACGGGGTTAGATACAGAGTAAAGCTCCCTCGACACTGTCCCCATCAAACACCCCCAGGACAGGTACAGCACGGGGTTAGATACAGAGTAAAGCTTCCTCGACACTGTCCCCATCAAACACTCCCAGGACAGATACAGCACGGGGTTAGATACAGAGTAAAGCTCCCTCTACACTGTCCCCATCGAACACTCCCAGGACAGGTACAGCACGGGGTTAGATACAGAGTAAAGCTCCCTCTACACTGTCCCCATCAAACACTCCCAGGACAGGTACAGCACGGGGGTAGATACAGAGTAAAGCTCCCTCTACACTGTCCCCATCGAACACTCCCAGGACAGGTACAGCACGGGGTTAGATACAGAGTAAAGCTCCCTCTACACTGTCCCCATCAAACACTCCCAGGACAGGTACAGCACGGGGTTAGGTACAGAGTAAAGCTTCCTCGACACTGTCCCCATCAAACACTCCCAGGACAGATACAGCACGGGGTTAGATACAGAATAAAGCTCCCTCTACACTGTCCCCATCAAACACTCCCAGGACAGGTACAGCACGGGGTTAGATACAGAGTAAAGCTCCCTCTACACTGTCCCCATCAAACACTCTCAGGACAGGTACAGCACGGGGTTACATACAGAGTAAAGCTCCCTCTACACTGTCCCCATCAAACACTCCCAGGACAGGTACAGCACGGGGGTAGATACAGAGTAAAGCTCCCTCTACACTGTCCCCATCAAACACTCTCAGGACAGGTACAGCACAGGGTTAGATACAGAGTAAAGCTCACGCTACACTGTCCGCATCAAACACTCCCAGGACAGGTACAGCACGGGGGTAGATACAGAGTAAAGCTCCCTCTACACTGTCCCCATCAAACACTCTCAGGACAGGTACAGCACAGTGTGATACATAGAGTAAATCAGGCGGATGTGTGTGGGGCGCAGGAAAGGTGAAGTCTTGGTTTTGGGGTGGTCTGGGGAAATCTTGCGGATTGTGAGTGTGAGGAGGGAGACTCATTGTAGATCCAAGGTTAGACCATGAGGGGGCCAAAGGGAGACAGATTTGTGGAAACAAATTGTGATGGTGAAGGGGGTGATGGCTAACAGGGATTAGACAGGAACAGGGGGTAGGTTGGAGGAAGGGGGTGAGGGCCAACAGGCCGCATACAGGAATAGTTGTGGCTGATGGGTGATGGTGAAGGGGGTGAGGGCTAACAGGCAGCACATAGGAATAGTAGTGGGGGATGGGTGAGGATGAAGAGGGTGAAGGTGAACAGGCAGCAAACCAGACGGACTACCCGGCATTGAACCAGGCACCAGAAACGACACCGGCAAACCCAGCTCTGCCGAGCCACTATTACCATTCCTGGCCATGGCCTGTATCACTGGCAGGACAGACCCGGTAGAGGTGGCGGCACAGTTGTGTACAGTCGGGAGGGAGGTGCCCTGGCAGTCGTCAACATCGACTCTGGACCCCATGAAGTCTCAAGGCTTCAGGTTAAACATGGGCAAGGAAACCTCCTGCTGATTACCACGTACCGCCCACCATCGGCTGATGGATCAGTACACCTCAATGTTGAACAGCAATTGGAGGAAGCACTGAGGGTGGCAAGGGTGCAAAATATGCTCTGGATGGGGCACTTCAATGTCCATCACCAAGAGTGGCTCGGTAGTGCCAAGCCTTGCATGTACCGCACTTTACTATTTCCTCCAAGCCAGGGGTTGGAATCTGGATAAATGAAGAGCACAGGACAGCACCAGGAGTAACATCTGGCATACCGAAATAAATAGGTGTCAACCTGGTGAAGCTACAACACAGGACTCATTATTTGTCAAACAGCATAAGCAGCAATGAGTAGACGGAGATAAGCAATTCCACAACCAACTCATCAGATCTAAGCTCTGCAATCCTGTCACATCCAGCCGTGAATGATATTGGACTATTGAACCACTCACTGGAGGAGGAGGCTACACAAATATTCCCATCTTCAATGATGGAGAAACCCAGCACATATGTGCAAAAGACAAGGCTGAGGCCTTCGCAACCATCTTCTGCCGGAATTGTCGAGTGGAAGATCCATCTCGGTCTCCTCCCGAGTTCCCCAGCATCACAGATGTAAGTTTTCAGCCAACATGATTCACTCCACGTGATATCAAGAAACGTCTGAACTCACTGTATACTGCAAAGGATATGGACCCTGACAATATCCCAGCAAAAGTATTGACGACTTGCTGTCCAGGATTTATCACATCGCTAGCCAAGCTATTCCAGTACAGCTGCAACACTGGCATCTACGTGGCAATGTGGAAAATTGACCATCTGTGACCTGTATACAAATGCAACCCATCCAATTACCGCGCTCTCAGTCTACTTCCCATCATGAGCAAAATGATGAAAGGAGTCATGAACAGTGCTACCAAGCGGCACTTATTCAGCAATAACCTGCTGCAGGACGCTCAGTTTGGGTTCCGCGTGTGTAGAGGGGGGAGGAAGGTGCCGGTTTTGATGAGAGGGGGGGGGGAAACGTCGAAGTGAAGCTGAGTTGTTCCAAAGACCCCCCCCCCCCCACCACGTCAAATTGAGTCACAAACACCCCCGATCTGTTCAAAGTGAGTCAGAAACACCCTCGCCCAGCCCCGTAAAAGTAAGTAAGAAACACAACCCGTCCCCCCAGTCAAAGTGAGTCAGAAACACCCCCACGTGTATCTCTCCACCCCCCCCCCCGTGGCAAAGCGAGTCAGAAACACCCCCACGTGCCCCCCCCCGAGTGAAAGTGAGTCAGAAACACTCCCCACCTATCAAAGCGAGTCAGAAACCCCGCAGTACCCCCCCCCCCCAGTCAAAGTGAGTCAGAAACACCCCCACGTGTATCTCTCCACCCCCCCCCCCCCCGTGGCAAAGCGAGTCAGAAACACCCCCACGTGCCCCCCCCCCCCGAGTGAAAGTGAGTCAGAAACACTCCCCACCTATCAAAGCGAGTCAGAAACCCCGCAGTACCCCCCCAGTCAAAGTGAGTCAGGAACACCCCCGCCGTCAAAGTGAGTCAGAACCACCCCTCCCACATTAAAGTGAGTCAGGAACAACCCGCACACACACCCCCCCCCCCCGCCATCAAGGTGAGTCATCCCCTCCCCTCCCCCCCCCCCCCCCCCCCCCGTGGGGGCGGGGGGGGGGGGACAGCGCTGCAGCTCCCATTGAAACTGGGATTGTTGCTCCATCTCCTCAACAATCCCAATGACCCCCAATGGGGACAATGGGCTGCAGGAGCATCGACCGTGCCTGCGCCACAACCATCTGTCCCTGCATGCCCTGCGCGGCTCGGCCGCCATCTTGTGCGTTGCCAGGAGAGACGACGTCTGTCAGTCTGTGGCCCGCGCGCTGCCGGCTGGGAGGTAAACCCTCCACGCATGGACAGCTCCACCTGAACCGCTTCTTGTATTCAGGTAATATTGTAGATTCCCAAATTTCTTTCTCTGTCAGTCTGGCCTCAATAAAAGTTGAGATGGATTCGCACGTAAAAATAAGTTATTTATTTAGCTTGCAAGCTTAATTCATCTTACAGAAACATAAGAGACATCCAGCCTCTTACACCCCAGAAAACGACTGAACAAAGAGTCAAAAGGATCTCTGCAAAATCAATTCAAATGGTATCAAGTTTCACATACTCGACGCCCATAGGTCAGCCTATGTCCCTCCTGACCTGTTTGATCTATTCTGATTGGCTCACTTCCAATCCCTTTCTCTGGCCCCTATCAATGCAGCATCACTCTCATAGACACACCTCTTCCTGCTTTTTCCATGCGGTCTCAAATCCCTTTGTCCCTAACTGCCAGAATCAAAGTGGCTTATTTCTACATTACATTAACTAGTATCTCTAAAGTAACTATTTTATATCACATTCGTCATTCCCTCCTTTTATCATTCCATAATAACCGAACTATCCAATCCATAGCTATGGTTCCTCATCTAAAAAGATCCGTCGCTGCATTTCCAATTCCTGTCTTAGCCCCCCTTCATCTGCCTCACCCTCATGGATTTTAACAGTTAAATTTTTTTTTCCGGTGATTGGGGCGGTGATCTGATCCAGTGCACCCCGCATTCTACCCATCACACATTTAAGGATGGCCAGGCCCACAAAGATGCAGCCGATAGCTACCACTAGATACATGGCCATATTTATCAACCAGTCCTTCCATCCTCCAAATCCCCAGTTACCCCAAGAGCCAGGATCCTGCATCCCGTCCAAGTGATCCCGTATGCGATCCATAAATTTAGTGATGTTAGCGGTCAAGTCCTGAACTCCCATGATACACTTGCCCTGTACTATGGCGCATACCCCACCCTCACGGGCCAGAAGATAGTCAAGAGCATACCGGTTCTGCATTGCAAACAACCGTAGCTGAGACAACTCCTTGGTTATTACCCCGAGGGCTCCCAAGGTTTCATTTCCCAAGATGGTAAGTCCGCAAATAAAATAATTCCGATCACTGACAGCCAAGGAACCCCCCACACCTCCCAGTGTCAATACGCTCAGAATGCCCCACCCGGCTGAGTGGCCCCGGTTGGGTGCAAGAACCTGAGGTTTTTTCCAGTTCTCGCAAAATTCAGCAGAGACTGCCCGGCGTGCTAACTGATTATGCAGGTTCCACGCCAAAGGGCAGGGGACTGTGGTAGGGACTAGAGTCCCTATAGCAATTCGGCGGGGAAATGGGGGTGACAAAACGTTGGTCGCTGTACCATTAAATAAAAAGTAGTATCCTTGTTCCGTGTGGAGACTAGCATCACAATCAGCATATCGGTTGCGTAAGGACCTCCCAGTAGCCCAGTTTATCCAACTTTGAAATGCCCATTCGGGCCGCACAGCAATGCGGAAAGCCCTAGTCCCAACAGTGATATGAGAGACATTCGCCCAGCCACAGAGGAGCTGGAGGCCGGCGTTCAATGGAACGCAAGTGGTGTTGTAACAAACGCATTGGCCAGACGCCTGGGTGATATGGCACCTCCTGTCCGTACAGGTGGGAAACAGACATGTTATATTTGTGTCCACCTCTACCAGCAAACAGCCGTATCCTTCACTGCTGAAGCAATTCTCGTACGACCGGGAATCCCTATTGGGAGTGAAGTGGCTAGGTATGTACGCCCTCCACCGTCGCAGCCTATCGTACTGTGAATGGGAATTATCCCGAGGAAGGGGAAGGCAAATAGCCGGTGGTGCTGAACCCGGATCGTAAGGAAGAGTGACTTGCTCGGGCAGTGGCTCGGAACGCTGACAATGAACCACCGTTTGGGGAGTGCCCCAAAGCGGTGAAACAGAAAATAACCTAGACACCGCTGCGGGGTTTGGGTAGCAGACAACCCGTCCCTGGCCATACAGACGGTGGTAAATCTGGTAGAAGAGATTCATACTACCCGGGTTTTCCTCAGTTTGGCCTTTAATTAACTTAAATGTATCTCCCGGTAACCTACGTTCTAGCTGTACTTCCCTTCTCATATGCCCCGTCCTCTCTCTAGTCCCTTTCTCTTTCTCATAGCCTCTTCCTACACTCTTCTGACAGCCTGATTTTACCTTTATTGTACCACTCTTAACACATCCAAAATCAAATTTACATGTATTCCAAAAACAAGGCAATGTCCACATAATGTTCCCTTCCCATCGCCGGGACTGGTGCAACTGCTTCATGACTCCTGCATTCTCCTTAACTTTGATGACCTTCCATGAGTCGATATCATGTCCTCGTATATAGGGGCAGCGAAGAACATCACCTTTGCATAGGTATGTATCCTTGTAGATTGGTTGGGGCTACACAGATACATAATATTCCCCTTTTCCATGTCCATCGCCAATAACACGCCAAGCGAAGTGAGGCCAAATATCAGATAGACGATGCGTAGCCACTCCATCATGCTCCACACCTGTAAAATAGCACTGGAGAAGGGAGGCAGGTTAGTATCCGACCTTTTACAGTAGTGGAGATGGACTCAATTTACAGTGATGTAGGTGGACCCAAGCACTTCGCCCCTCCACTTTAACTGCTGTGGGGATGGCAAGGAGAACTTGGAAGGGCCCGTCCCATCGCGGCTCCGACCCCTTCCTAGTCCAATTTTTGACCATGACATAACTACCGGGCTGGACTGAAAGTGAGCTAGGTACTGGGGGCAATGGCTGGTGAGCCGCGCGGACTTGGCCATGGAGTTCCTTGAGCACTTGCGTAAGGGCTAGAACATAGGTGGTCATTTCTTCAGTCATCTGATGAAACTGAACCCGTCTGGGAACCTGCAGGTTCCAAGGAGTTCTAAGAGGCCTGCCATAAAGAATCTCGGCGGGAGAGAGCCGGGCTGGTCCCGCAGGTGTAACCCGCAGCTGGAAGAGGGCAACGGGGAGCAACTTAAGCCATGTCAGTCCCGTGTCTGCTCTTAATTTAGCCAATTTAGTTTTGAGGGTCTGATTGTGTCTCTCAACCAACCCGGCCACCTGCGGTCTGTAAGCACAGTGTAACTGCTGGCGTATGCCCAACTGGGAGCAAAACTCCTTGTTAATTTGTCCAATAAAATGAGGCCCATTATCAGAACTTAACTGAGCTGGTATACCGTACCGGGGAATGATTTCCCTCATCAAGACTTTAACCACAGTAGCAGCTTTATTATCGATAGTCGGATACGCCTCGACCCATCTGCTGAACACATCCACAATGACCAAAACATATTTGTAACATTGACACCTTTCCAACTCAATGTAATCCATTTGGAGCGTCTCAAAGGGACCACTGGGCAATGGGGTTTGCCCCTTCCCACAAGGGATACCTTTTCCGGTGTTATATTGCTGACAAATCAAACACCGATTACTGATACTTTGGGCCAACCCCTGCATTTTAGGGTGCCACCAAGTGTCCAGCAACAAATCACTAGTCCCTCGAGCCCCACAATGAGTTGCAAAGTGTACACATTCAATGACCCATAAAGCCAGCACATCAGACATACAAGTCTGATGTGCAGGCGTGGTCCATAAAGAGGAAACAGAATCATATGTACAACCTAACCGTTTCCACATTTGTTTATCACTCTCAGGAGCGTCCTCCTGTAACCTTATGATGTCTTGGATGGTTGGCATTGACTTGTCAGAAGCAGACATATTTATAGTAGATCGTTTAGTCTGACTTAACATTTTAGGCACCATCACTTGCTGAATTTGTGCGGCTGTGCGCGCTGCACGATCTGCTCGTTCATTACCAACGTCAACTGGGGTTGTACCATTCGTGTGGGCAGCACATTTAATAACGGAAATCTGCGCTGGCAGAAGGAGGGCCTGCAGTAGGTCATTAACTAAACCCCGGTTGGATATTTCTGTGCCTGACGAGGTAAGGAATCCCCTATTCTTCCAGAGTTGTCCGAAGTCATGAACTACCCCGAAAGCATATCGGGAGTCAGTGTAGATATTTACCCGGCGATCTCCCCCAAAGTATACATGCACGGGTGAGGGCAAAAAGTTTGGCTTGTTGTGCTGAGTAAGGGGTCTGGAAAGCTGCCGCTTCTAGAATCAGACCATCCTGATCTATGATTGCATAACCGGACAGTCTCCGGACAGTGGGGCTTACTAATGCACTGCCATCAACATACATAATCATGTCAGGTTGTTCTAACGGAATATCACTCAGATCGTCCCTTATTGTTGTAGTTTCCTGAATCAAGGCTAAACAGTCGTGACCAGGCGCATCCTCATGGACAGGGGGACCGCTAAGAAAACAGGCTAGATTGATAGTGGTACAATATTTAAATGTCAGACGTGGATTGTTCAAAAGGTATATCTCATACCTATTCTGACGAGCTGCGGTAAGATGCTGAGTCTGCAGTTGCCCCAATAGTGCGATTACCGAGTGGGAGCTATACACCGTAATATCCTGTTGGAGAGTGATGTTGGCAGCAGCCTGCAAACTATTGTATATCGCTGCCAAGATCTGGGTGCAAACAGGGTGGCCCAACGCCACTGGGTCGAGTTTGGAAGAGTAATATGCTACGGGCCGGTGCTTGTCCCCATGTTGCTGGGTGAGTACCGCTGTTGAACATCCTTCCAGAACAGTACAGTATATCTGGAATGGTCGGTCGTATAGGGGCCTACCAAGGGCCGGTGCTTGTAGCAAGGCCTGCTTCAGGCAACGGAAGGCCTCGAGTGCCTCGGTGGTGAGAATAAAGTTTCCCTCTTTACTCGTGTAAGGCGTCAGCAGCTTTGTATAGACAGCGATGTTTGGTATCCACTGCCGACAATAATTCATCATACCCAGCCAATGACGAACCTCCTTGGCTATTGTAGGGGCGGGGAATTGGCATATTGGTTCAATCCTACTGGGTTCGAGACTTCTTTCTGTGGCTGTAAGTAAAACTCCTAAGAACTTAACTTTTCTCTGAGCCACCAAGACCTTTGCTTGTGAAACAACATAACCCAACGAGGATAGGTGGTTCAATAATTGGATCACATCATCCCTGTTTCTGGGCTCGTCAGGACTTGCCACCAATATGTCATCTACATACTGCACCAGAGTGGAACCATGCTCCAATGTCAAGGCCTGGAGTTGGGTCTGCAGACATCTGGAGAAGAGTGTCGGTGAGTTGACGAACCCCTGTGGCAGTCGGGTCCAGGTTTACTGCTGTCCATTGTAAGTGAAGGCAAACAAATATTGACTTTCAGTCGCAAGTGGGAGGGCAAAGAAGGCGTGCTGAAGGTCAATTACGGCGAAGACCCGGGCTTGAGCTGGAATTTGAGCCAGTATGTGGGCAGGGTTAGGGACGAGAGCATGTAACGGCTGTGCGATGGCATTAATTGAACGTAAATCCTGTACTAATCGGTACTGGTCTGGTTTGGCTGGTTTAGGCACAGCAAGTATTGGGGTATTGCATTCTGATTGGCAAGGGACCAAAATACCCTGTTTCAACAGTTCTTGAATTAATTTATCTATTGATGGAGCAGCTTGAGATTTCAGGGGGTATTGCCGAATGGAAGGTAGCTTTGCATGATCCTTAATCATTACCTTAATAGGTGTAACATTCGTCTTTCCCACTTGTGATGGATATTCCGCCCAGACCTGTGGATTGACATATTCCAACACATCATGTCCCCTGTGATGCTGCAGTCGAGTGTTAATCGTTTCAGGGATCTCAAAATATTTTATGGTAATGCCGTCCGGCATGACTTGAAGTGCGTAGTCTGTTGGATCTGAATGATCCACTGCCCTCCTGACCATTCGCCCCAGATCCCTGGCATGGTACTGGTCGTGGACCTGACGTGTAATATGAGGGCTTACCGAAGCTGACTGTGGCCATAAATGTGGTGATATTGTAACAAAATCGGCTGTACCTTCTTTTCCCGAGACTGTGGCTGTAACCTTGACTGGCCATTCGGTCTCAAGTAATGGCCGGTATTTGTCCTCCAACTCCCTGTTTCGTCCAGTTCTGTCATAGGCCAGGGTAACGTGATGCAGTGACTGTTCAACGTCTAACGTCCACCACTGGGGGTGATAGAAGTATAGCACTGTTGTCTCATCCTCCATGATGTAACCGTTACCCCCTCATCTCCGCATTCTAGCTGTAGCTGGAAGATATACAGTAAATCCCGGGTTTCGGCACCAAATGTAGATTCCCAAATTTCTTTCTCTGTCAGTCTGGCCTCAATAAAAGTTGAGATGGATTCGCACGTAAAAAGAAGTTATTTATTTAGCTTGCAAGCTTAATTCATCTTACAGAAATATAAGAGACATCCAGCCTCTTACACCCCAGAAAACGACTGAACAAAGAGTCAAAAGGATCTCTGCAAAATCAATTCAAATGGTATCAAGTTTCACATACTCGACGCCCATAGGTCAGCCTATGTCCCTCCTGACCTGTTTGATCTATTCTGATTGGCTCACTTCCAATCCCTTTCTCTGGCCCCTATCAATGCAGCATCACTCTCATAGACACACCTCTTCCTGCTTTTTCCATGCGGTCTCAAATCCCTTTGTCCCTAACTGCCAGAATCAAAGTGGCTTATTTCTACATTACATTAACTAGTATCTCTAAAGTAACTATTTTATATCACATTCGTCAATATGACTCACCATCTCTCCCGTCAGATTCTTGCCTCCCTCTCAATTCTGAAGCGCCTATTTTCTTATTTTTGATTCAGCGATTTATTTTTCTGTTCAATGGGCCCGCTCGGGCCTGAAGTCGCCGTATTACCGCGGCCGCCCGGCCCCGACATGTCCCCGGATGTTCCCACCAACGAGCAGTTGCGGAAGCCGCGAGCGGGCAGGATGTGACACTGAGCGGAGCAGCAGCAGTCTCTGGTGGCCGGCAGGGCGAACAGCAGTCGATGAGCTGTGAGTGTGGAATGTGGGCCTGAGTCTGTCTGTGTCTCCCCCATTGCCGATCAGCTGAGCGGCCATGGTGAGGCACTCACCCAGCTGATCGGCCATGTGGGGAGGCACACACACCCAGCTGATCGCCATGTGGGAAGACACACATGTACCCAGCTGATTGGCTATTGGTGGTTATAGGTCAATTCACCCAGTGGATGGAAGCATTCTCGTGTAAGGGCACCACAGCTAGTACCGTGGCTTTGATATTGGCTAATGAAATAATATCAACGTGGGTGTGCTCCTCCAGCTGAATTCTGACCAAGGGGCCCATTTCACGGGAAAAGCCTTGAAGGAGGCTTCTAAAAGTTTGGGAATCCAGCGCAGGTCCCATCCCATCCTCAGAGCTAGGCAATGGCAGGGTGGATTAACCAAACCTTACAAAACAGCCTAGCAAAAGCTATATTGCAGGAAAGGAATAATTGAGTACGGGCCCTGCCTGCAATAATGTTGCGACAAAGAGCCACCCCCATCCGGGGGGTGGATCTAACCCCTTTTGAGTTAATGACAGGAAGAGCAATGCGCCTCCCGAAGGAGGTGATAACCGGAGGGGCAGAATGCGCGTTGAGCAAAGGAACTGTACTCCAATGTATAAAATATCTCGTAGACCACCTGCATGTCCTTAAGGATCAGGTAATTGCACAGCAACAGCACAGAGATTGGACCAAACTGACTGGAGAGGATACCACAAAATTACCAACACCAGGGGATACTCACCACAGGCAAAAAGGGACTCGGGGGTCGATGGGAGTGACCCTATGCATGTATCATTGCTGGACAAACATGTGCCCTAAAAGATGAGTAAACCGATCCGTGGTGGCGGCACTGGACACAGTTGAAACCATACCCTCATGAGTAGTCCCATAGTCACAAGGATTGAGAGAACCCTCCGGTGGGGCAGCGAACCCCAGGAAGAGTGGGTAGACATGGCATTGCCAGCTGCTGCCCTTGTTAGAGGCATTATATGGATTTGTAGATGGGACACGGGAGTTTCTCAGGGTATGGGTCAAAGGCACGGATGGATGTATACAATGAAGCAGTGGAGATTATGCAAATGATATGAAACTAATTAAGCGCCGGACGGCATTTGTTTATACCCACAGGAGCCTAATGTTTGCACATTTTGGGTCCCCTCTTCATCTCCGGTTGCAACCATCGACATCGACCTCCTCCCCATGGATAGGGAAGGAGCCGGACATTGCTGAAACAAGAAAACAATAATCACATATGGTCTAATGTCCCGCGAGTGCGCTGGGATGCTGTGACTGTTATGAGAAGGAGTGGTATGCCGGGACCCAGGGCGTATGTACAAACGGGACTCTATCGGTTCCTGCACGGCAGCTTATACAAATTATTTGCAATTCCGAAATACCTGGAACCTACATAAGTTGGGGAATTACAGGTGATATGGAAAGCTGGGACGCTTTTCCCCCTGGCGAGAGGACGTTGTTTTTTAAAATGACCGATCAGAAAACTTTAAATGTCCGCGATGGCCCGAATCACCGATTGTGAAAATGGAGTTATAGGGGACCATCTGGAGATTCACTATATCGATCACTGCCAGGCACCTAACCGTACTGAAGATCATGAGATGATATGTGACAGATTATCAGTTGTGTATCGGGGAAGTGAGTTTAGCAGCCAGTCGGCACAGGAGCCAGAGATTCGGTTGGGGTATTGAACGAAGCAAGGACCCCCCCACCCCCAATTGATAAGGGTAGGTTCCAGGCAGAAACCGACCACAGTGAAACCGGCAAGCCCCGGCTTGCTTACAACCACAAGCTCAAGGTAGACCCCCAGGCACTAAATGATGAGCTAATCACTACACACTATGGGGCACGGGTGAGTCCTGACCCCCTTCCCCTCCCCCCCCCCCCCCCCCCCCCCCCCACCGACGAATCAGTGACAATAGTATCAGGATATGAACATGTAAAAGTTATGATTAATCTCACTAGTCTATTGCTATGGTCAGGGTTTATTTGTAACTATGGAGAGGGAGATTTTGGAAGGGACTGGATCCAAAAGACGTATGCAACAACAGAGAGACAGAGTGGAACTAGCGGTTGGAGTATATGGGGCAGGAATTTCAACTGTCAACAATTTTGACATCGCAGAAATAAGTGAAGGGATTGAGGTTATGAAAGGTCAAATGGGAGCTCCATATAAGAACGTGTACCAGGATGCTGGAACAGCTAAAGACCTCAGCCAGCGCGTCAATCAGCTTGTGTGGAAGGAACTTAAAGAGTTGCAGCCATATCAGACAATTAATGAATTAATTAGTGCTATCTCACAGTGGTTGCTCAGAGTGCAGGCATGTAATATGTATGCAACATACTTATTAGCAAGCCTCCAGGCAAATCGACTACAGCTAAATGCACATCGAGTACCTAATTGGGTGAGCAATGATCAATTGAAGGCTTGGATAAAAATGACTCACCAAGCAGCGCGGTAGCATAATGGTTAGCACAGTTGCTTTGCAGCTTTGGGGTCCCAGGTTCGATTCCCGGCTCGGGCCACTGTCTGTGCTGAGTCTGCGCGTTCTCCCCGTGACTGCGTGGGTTTCCTCCGGGTGCTCCGGTTTCTTCTCACATTCCAAAGATGGACGTGAGAAATTGCCCCTCGTGTCCAAAAAAAAGGTTGGGGTGGGGTTACTGGGTTACTGGGTGACGGGGATAGGGTGGAGGCGTGGGCTTAGGTAGGGTGCTCTTCCCAAGGACTGGTGCAGATTCGATGGACAGAATGGCCTCTTCCTGCGCTGTAAATTCTATGATTCTATGATAAGCTCCTGAACGCCGAAGGGGATTGGTGTTGGCCAGTCTCGTTTCCTTTGCGAATGATAACCATACCCTCCTAGTGGGAATGATGGTGCACATTCCCAGAGCAGGAGAGAACAGTACTCATGAATCCTCTCCGTGTGAACAATTGCGGCGCAATGGGAATGGGGCATTAATTAAACTAAAGGATGCCCCTGAAATTGCAATCCAAAAGGCAGATAGGATATACCGGGTATGCAAAGGAGGGGGAAATAATTGGTTGTACTCGGAGAAAGCCATTAGTATGGAAGATTACAGCGGGTTAACTAAATATGAGAACTGCACGTTAGCGGTCGATTAAACAACCAGACTGTGTTTAATAGTGCTCAGTGCTTAATCAATTACTACGTTCTGACCTCGCATAGTAATTATACCAAACGATACATTGTGTGTGAATTGCTTGGGCATAATGTTGTTGTCACCAATTTATGTCAGTCAATTACAATTGGCCATCATGAACTGACTCCATATAGGGATGAGTCTATCGTGGCAGCAATGACCTCGTATGAACTGACGATGACTGACAGATTCAAGGACACATCTAGAAGGGAGTTCCACGTATCTCCGGCACGTGAAGGGCCGACTGTGAATGACTTCGGAAGGAGGCGAAACAGATTGGCCTCCTCTGGAACAAGGAGTGGGAGCTCATTAAGACTCATGCCAAAAAGGTTGAAGAAGTACTTAAATCACAGAACTCTTTCTCTAGAATGTGGAATTGGAGACTGAATACCAATATCCATCCACGGATGCGCATTATATCGCACGCTGTTGTAATTCTGCAGCTGTTTATACAGCTCGTCTTTTTTGTTACACTCTGTTGCCTCAGACGACGAATTATAGAATTGCGAAAAGACAGTGTGCCCCTAGAAAAAGAGGAATTGTTACGACTCTTAACTATTGACCATTGCACACGTAGGCCTGAATTCAACAAATTCGGTACGTCTTTTTATTGGCCTATTTTTGGGCTAGCCAAGGGCCAAAGGGGGAACAGAAGGGACTGTCTAGAGATGAGACCCCTTAAAACTGAATAGTTAGGATAACCCTGGAATAGTTCGACATAAGTTAGTTTATTAAGGATCGAGACTAATCATAGAAAGTATACCTAGTAATCATTATTAATCATTAAACATGTATTTTTAGGACATATCTATTCATTATCTTGTAAGTTTCTATTAGATTTCCCCTCAACCTCCTAAACTCCAATGAATATAATCCCCGGATCCTCAGACGTTCATCGTATGTTAGGCCTACCATTCCTGGGATCATCAGTGTGAATCTCCGCTGGACCCGCTCCAGTGCCAGTATGTCCTTCCTGAGGTGTGGGGCCCAAAATTGCTCACAGTATTCTAAATGGGGCCTAACTAATGCTTTATAAAGCTTCAAAAGTACATCCCTGCTTTTATATTCCAAGCCTCTTGAGATAAATGACAACATTGCATTTGCTTTCTTAATTACGGACTCAACCTGCAAGTTTACCTTTAGAGAATCCTGGACTAGGACTCCCAAGTCCCTTTGCACTTCAGCATTATGAATTTTGTCACCGTTTAGAAAATAGTCCATGCCTCTATTCTTTTTTCCAAAGTGCAAGACCTCGCACTTGCCCACGTTGAATTTCATCAGCCATTTCTTGGACCACTCTCCTAAACTGTCTAAATCTTTCTGCAGCCTCCCCACCTCCTCCATACTACCTGCCCCTCCACCTATCTTTGTATCATCGGCAAACTTAGCCAGAATGCCCCCAGTCCCATCATCTAGATCGGTAATATATAAAGAGAACAGCTGTGGCCCCAACACTGAACCCTGCGGGACACCACTCGTCACCGGTTGCCATTCCGTAAAAGAACCTTTTATCCCAACTCTCTGCCTTCTGCCTGACAGCCAATCGTCAATCCATGTTAGTACCTTGCCTCGAATACCATGGGCCCTTATTTTACTCAGCAGTCTCCCGTGAGGCACCTAATCAAAGGCCTTTTGGAAGTCAAGATAGATAACATCCATCGGCTCTCCTTGGTCTAACCTGTTTGTTATCTCTTCAAAGAACTCTAACAGGTTTGTCAGGCACGACCTCCCCTTACTAAATCCATGCTGACTTGTCCTAATCCGACCATGCACTTCCAAGAACTTAGAAATCTCATCCTTAACAATGGATTCTAGAATCTTGCCAACAACCGAGGTTAGGCTAATTGGCCTATAATTTTCCATCTTTTTCCTTGTTCCCTTCTTGAACAGGGGGGTTACAACAGCGATTTTCCAATCCTCTGGGACTTTCCCTGACTCCAGTGACTTTTGAAAGATCATAACAACGCCTCCACTATTTCTTCAGCTATCTCCTTTAGAACTCCAGGATGTAGCCCATCTGGGCCTGGAGATTTATCAATTTTTAGACCTCTTAGTTTCTCTTGCACTTTCTCCTTTGTGATGGCTACCATATTCAACTCTGCCCCCTGACTCTCCTGAATTGTTGGGATATTACTCATGTCTTCTACTGTGAAGACTGATGCAAAGTACTTATTTAGTTCCTCAGCTATTTCCTTGTCTCCCATCACTAGATTACCAGCATCATTTTGGAGCGGCCCAATGTCTACTTTTGCCTCCCGTTTGTTTTTAATGTATTTAAATTCCTAATGTTACTGGCTAGCCTACCTTCATATTTGATCCTCTCTTTCCTTATTTCTCTCTTTGTTATCCTCTGTTTGTTTTTGTAGACTTCCCAATCTTCTGACTTCCCACTACTCTTTGCCACATTATAGGCTTTCTCTTTTGCTTTGATGCATTCCCTAACTTCCTTTGTCAGCCATGGCTGCCTACCCCCCCCCCCCCCCCCCCCCCCTCTGATAACCTTTCTTTTCTTTGGGATGAACCTCTGTACTGTGTCCTCAATTACTCCCAGAAACTCCTGCCATTGCTGTTCTACTGTCTTTCCCACTAGGCTCTGCTCCCAGTCGATTTTCGTCAGTTCCTCCCTCATGCCCCTGTAGTTACCTTTATTTAACTGTAACACCTTTACATCTGATTCTACCTTCTTTCTTTCAAATTGGAGATTGAATTCTACCATATTATGATCACTGCCTCCTAAGTGTTCCCTTACTTTAAGATCTTTGATTAATGATACCGCTGTATCGCATGTGGGAGTGATGCCGACTGTGGTTGATAAGCCAGTGGAAAATTCAACAACTGATTTGTTGAAGGATGAATATCCTGGGATTTTTCCTGATTGTGTACTAACATGATCGCAAAGACAAAGGTGAAGCCATGAGGAGAAATCAAAGTAAGATAAAATTGAAGTTCAATTATCAGAAACGATTTTTGATCAGATGGTTGGAAAACAACAAGAACAGTTGGGGGATGACGTGGATATTTTTAGTTCAGGAAAGTTGGCAGAGATACAATAGAAAGATATAGAAATAAAACGGGTGTATCAGAAAGCCTACACGGAAGAGGACTCTGAGTGCATTCCAGAACTGTATTACCTTAAAAATGATGCCTCAATGAGAAAATGGAAACCTTTACATGTGCAGACGGAGGAAAAATAGGCAGAAGTTCATCAAGTGGCATTCCAGGTAGGGTATAGAAAGGAGGTGTTGCGGGTAGCACATGAGCTACCAGCAGAAGATCATTTGCGAGTCAAGAAAACTCAAGCTAAAATACAAAAACATTTTTATTTGACTGGACTACATAAAGATGTAGTTACATTTTGTCGATCATGACACATGTCAAGAATTGGGAAACCTCAAGCAGTGATAAAACCAGTGCCCTTAATACCCATTTCAGCGTTTGAGGAACCTTTTACAATGGTCTTAATTTACTGCATAGGACCGCTTCCTAAAACGAAAAGTGGGAATCAATATCTTTTGACTATAATGGATGTGTCTACTGGGTTTCCACAGGCCACTCCATTACGAAATATTACAGCTAAAAAGATTGTGGAGGAGTTACTTAAATGTTTTACTAGATATGGACGACCCACGAAAATACAATGGGATCAATGACAAATTTTACCTCGAAGTTGTTCAAGGCCGTTTTGGATAGCTTATGAGTAAAACAAATTAAATAAACTGCGTAGCATCCCGAATCGCAGAGAGCGTTAGAACGGTGGAATCAAACGTTAAAGACAACGCTTATTGTAAAGATTAGCCAGAGGAATGGGATAAATTAATTCCATTCGGACTGTTTGCAATTCGGGATGCACCTAATGACTCAACCAAATTCAGTCCCTTTGAACTGATTTTTGTCATAAGCTATGAAGACCACTTAAATTTATTAAGGAGAAATTGGTGAGTGAGCATTCTGAAACTACATTATTGGATTATGTGTCAATTTTAGTGAACGGTTAAAATTGGCAGGTCAATTGGTTGGAAAACGTTAAAACGTTGTACAGCATGTGATGACGCAGGAAGCGGACAAGAAATCAAAAGTTCGTAGTTTTGCCAGTGAAGATAAAGTTTTAGTATTGTTACCAGTGGTAGATGAACCTTTAAAAGCAAGGTTACGTGGATCTGATCAGATTGAAAGGCAATTGAGTTAGGTGAATTATTTGGTAAGACGCCAGAGGGAAAACTCAGCGATTGTGAATACGCTTCAAAGGTATTTTGAAAGGGAAAAAGAGCAGAAGGAGGAGGTTTTCGTAATTATGACTCAAAGTGAAGAACCGAATCCAGATGACTCTGAATTTGACATTCCTCAAATTAAATTGGATAACGAGGATGTTCTTAAAAATTGGGATAATTTATTGAGTTATCTTCCAGAGGGAAAAAGAAATGACCTGAAAGAATTATTAATATCACATGGGCAAGTTTGTGGAAATAGGTTGGGGAGTACTAAAATGGTTACACATGATTAGATGTGGGAAATGATGTCCCAATTGAACAACATCCATATGGACTTAACCTTGCAAAATTGGCACAGGTTGAAAAGGAAATTGGAAGTATGCTTGAAAATGACATAATTGAAGTGGGTTGCAGCCAGTGGAGCTCATCCATAGTGATGGTACCGAAACCGGACGGTCCCCAACGATTGTGTGTGGGCTATGCAAAAGGTAATGCAGTTACAAAAACAGACTATCGGCAGCACGGTGGCGCAGTGGTTAACACTGCTGCCTCACGGCGTCGAGTTCCCAGGTTCGCTCCAGCCTCTGGGACACTGTCCGTGTGGAGTTTGTACATTCTCTCCCTGTTTGCATGGGTTTCGCCCCTAAAACCCAAAGATGTGTAGGGTAGGTGGATTGGACACGCTAAATTGCCCGTTAATTGGAAAAGATGAATTGCATATTCTAAATTTATATTAAGAAAACAGACGATCATTCAGTCCCATAGCTGGACGATCGCATTGAAACAGTGGGACAATCAGCTTTTATTTCCAAACTGGATTTACTTGAAAGTTACTGGAAGGTATCTTTATCCGAAAGGGCGAAGGAGGTTTCAGCTTTTCTGACTCCAAATGGTATATATCAATTCAGAGTTGTGCCATTTGGCATGAAAAACGTCTCAGTCAAATTTCAACGGTTAGCTAACAAAGGTATTTCAGGATTACCCAATTGTGCGGTGCACGTATTCGATCTGGAGGATTTTAGTCCGACATGGAAAGGACATTTAAAACATCTGATTGAGTTATTCGATCGACTTCAGCAGGCAAACCTAGCCAAAGGTGAGTTTGGAAAAGTCCAAGTTCAAGTCCTTGGCCATACAATTGGACATGGGCAAATGGTCCCACGGGATTTGAATGTTATTGGGGAGTTCCCAATTCCCCAGACACAAAGATTTTGTTCTTTGGATTGCAGCAGAGAGGCAGTGTTTCCCTGTTTTCATTTTAAAGTTGTTCCAGGGAACTGAAAGCACATTGGGTGTGGCAAACTGCCTTGGGAACTTTAAAGATCGAGTTGGTGTCCGGAAGGAGTTATGAATCGGCTAGTTGGAGGCTGGATCTCAGGGAAAGCACCCGTCCCATTCAAGTGAGATTACAATGTGTTGGGCCACGCCCTTTGAAAGGGACACTTTGGAGTTTTTAAGGCCTGGACCATAAAAGTTATTTCCCTGACTTTTCACCTTTTTAATAGTTAATAAACTTTATGAATTTACCATTTCAAGTGTTTCTTCCTGTCACATGGTTATGTTTCTAGACATTGGTGTGATTCGTGCGCGGGGGCATTTGCAGACAAGTGAACATTATGAATCTAAGTTCAACTAAATCAAACGACTTACCTCTCAACAATTAGTCTCCCACACAGGATGAAACATCCTCCCAGTGTGTCCTGAAGGCCACCTTGGAGAACACTTACCCGGAGATCAGAGGCTGACTGCCCTTGACTGCCGAAATGTTCCCCGACTGGAAGGGAACATTCCTGCCTGGCGATTGTCGTGCGATGTCCGTTCATCCATTGCCGCAGCATCGGCATGGTCTCGCCAATGTACCACGCTTCGGGATATCCTTTCCTGCAGCGTATGAAGTAGACAACGTTGGCGGCGTCGCACGAGTATGTATCGCATACCTGGTTGGTGGTGTTCTCACGTGTAATGGTGGTACCCATGTCGATGATCTGGCATGTCTTGCAGAGATTGCCATGCTAGGGTTGTGTGGTGTCGTGGTCGCTGTTCTGAAGGCTGGGTAGTTTGCTGCAAACAATGATTTGTTTGACGTTGCGTGGTTGTTTGAAGGCAAGTGTGGGGATGATCTTGGCATGATGTTCATATTTATCGAATGGGATATGGTGCTCGACTCATCGATCGACAGTTCCAATGCACCACAGTAAAAAACCGCACCACCCTGCTCAGAAGACAAACACGGGACACAACCGACAGAGTACCGTTCATCGTCCAGTACTTCCCTGGAGTGGCGACACCATGACATCTTCTTTTCAGCCTTTAAAACGTCATTGATTAAGATGATCATCTTGCCAAGGTCATCCCCACACCCACCAGGTACGCGGTACATACACGTGAGACACGGCAAACGTTGTCTACATTGGCGAGACCATGCAGAGGTTGCGACAATGGATGAACGGACATCGAGCGACAATCACCAGGCAGGAATGTTCCCTTCCAGTCGGGGAACACTTCAGCAGCCAAGGGCATTCAGCCTCTGATCTCCGGGTAAGCGTTCTCCAAGGCGGCCTTCAGGACGCGCGACAACGCAGAATCGCCGAGCAGAAACTTATAGCCAAGTTCTGCACACATGAGTACGGCCTCAACCGGGACCTTGGATTCATGTTGCGATACATTCATCCCTCACCATCTGGCCTGGGCTTGCGAACTCCAACTAACTGTCCTGGCTTGACACAATTCACACCTCTTGAACCTGGGGTTACCCCATCTCTGGATCTGTAAAGAGGTAATTACCTGCAACTGCTCGCATTCAAAGGATTGTCTTGCATCTTTGACTTTGTCTATATATATATGTATCTGGAACATACCTCCTCATTCACCTGAGGAAGGAGCAGTACTCCGAAAGCTAGTGTTTGAAACAAACCGGTTGGACTTTAACCTGGTGTTGTAAGACTTCTGACTGTGCTCACCCCAGTCCAACGCCGGCACCTCCACATCCTTGTTCACAATCATTGAAACCCAGCTCTAAAATCTGCAATCCTAGTTGCCCAGTGGCAGGGGGAGTGTCTGGGGGTCATATTTATTGAATTTCAGAGACACAATCACAGATATTTGTTCCAAATCCTCCTGTGAGGGAACACACATCCAGAAAGGGAGCCGGAGACACAGACAGTGCGGCGAAGGAGCGGGCTAACTTACACTGAAAAATGTGGACCTTTCAGCTCAGTCGACGCAGCACAAAGACATTGCAAACATTGATTCATGTTCACATTAACCCACAGAGCAGTTCATTGGGCCGACAGAGCTGTCACACACTCTCCCCTCACACTCTTCCTTTTTCACACTCTCGCCCTATCTCGCACTCTCTCCCTACCTTCCACTCTCGCACACTCCCACATTCTTTCCATCTCTCAGATATCCGCCCTCTCTCATACGTTTCCTGTGTCCCAAGATGACCCCCTCTCATACTCTCACACACTCCTTCCCGCTCTCGGAAACCCGTCCTCTCTCCAACTCTTCCTCTGTCACACTCTCTAGCTCTCTCACACTCTCCTTTCCTCCCACTCCCTCCCACTTTCACACTGTCGCCCTCTCTCACACTCCCACTCTCACACACTTCCGCATTACTAATACTCCCGCCCTCTGTAATACTACCACCCTTTCTCCAACTCTTCCTCCCCCAGGCACTCTCCCTCTCCCACACTTGTTCCCTTCCTCACACTCTCTGTCTCGCCCAGATACTCTCACACACACTCATCCTCTCCCTCTCTCACATTTTCTCCCTGTCTCTTTCACATTCCCTCTCTCATACATTTCCCTTTCTTACAGTCTATCCCTCTCTCACACTCTCTCTCACAGACAATCCCTCACTTTCTCTCAATCTCTCACTCACTGCCTCTCACACACTCTCTTCTCTGTCACACTCTCACTCTTTTCCTCTATCATACGCTCTCCCTCTCTCACACGCTCTCTGTCTCTCACAGGCTCTCCCTCTCCCGCACGCTCATCCTCTCTCACACTCCCTCCTTCTTTCTCTCTCTCTCTCTCCCTGTTTCACACTCCCTCCCTCTCTCACACTCTCCCTCACTCCAACTCTATCACACTCTCTCTCCCTCACCATCTCTCTCACACACTGTCCGTCCTACTCAGATACTTTCTGTCACACTCTTTCCCGCTCTCATTTTCACTCTCACTCACTCACTCTCTCATTTACTCGCTCACACTCAACTCAAGTTATGTATGAAAGAGATGACTTTTCTCTATGTTATGTTATTATTTTACACACAATTTTTCTCACACCATCTGCCTCCCTCATCCACTCGCTCGCTCTTTCTCCACTCTCCCCCCTTCCATTTCTCTCAGACAACCGACCTCCTTCTCTCGTTTTGTCCTGAATTTTTCCATCCACTTTCTCGCCCAAAGTTTTTCTCTCTAACTCTTTCTTCTATTCGAACATTTTTCAACTTAGCTCTCTCTCTCCTTTCTCGTCTCTTCCAGTCTCCCTCCCAGTTAAAGTTTGTGTATCAGGTGGAGGGCCGGTATCCGTTTCAGACGCTGTGTTGCTTTTCACATCTGAATATGTTTCACTGCTGCTCAATGAGATGATGTGTTTGTATCTGCTGCAATGTCTGAGTTTTCTGTGGTTCCAATGTATGAAAATGTTTTCTTAGTTTGAGGAGCTGCATCAAATTGAGGTTTGGAATCACTTATGTTTGACTTAAAAGCGTTCCAGATATTCGATTCATTGAAATTTCTATTTATGGTCATCCTGCACCCACTTCAATCACATAATTGAACGGTCACAGTTAAAAAGGCAGCAGCATCCCAGAGTGCAGTGGACCACCCAGAGGAACACAATGACAATTGGAACTGAATCACGGATTGGTCACAGTTAAAGGGACCGCTACACTCCGAGTGCAGTGGAACCACCCAGAGACACACACTGACATTTGGAACTGACTCACTGAATGGTCACAGTTAAAAGAACAGCTAAACCCCAGAGGGCAGTGGAACCACCCAGAAAAAAACACTGACAATTGGATTTGAATTGCTGAATGATCAGAATCGAGTGAGAAATATCTCTGAAATAATCTGAGATCCAGAGATACGACTCATGGCATTTGAAAGGGCAGCATCCTTTCTATTTTTGTCAATTAAGCAATGTTCTCAGTGTTTGTAAAGACTCACTCAAAAAAAATAGTATTTTATTTATTTGAACTCAATGGCGGAATCTGTTCGTTCATATCTTTAAAAGAAATGATAAACAATGTTGCAACCTCAATAACCCTGAGGTGATTACTCAGGGTCCAACCGAGAAGCTTTGGGAATCCATAAACTCAGAGCTGAAGACAGAGAATCTTCCAGCAGCACGAAGAACACGTCACTTCACACTGAACATTGGTATTGCTGAGAAAATATTCTCCCAATTCTTGCTATTGTTGGTGTTCCTGGTAAGTGGCTATCAATATTGAAGTTGTGTAAACCTGTGTGTGAGTGGCTGTCCGATTTTAAACTGCTTGATGCTGATCTCGTGCTCACTGTAATACTCACTGACCAACGACATAATTCACTGAAGTCAAAAGTCTTTAAACATGTCGATGGGTTGGAGCCCTTACATCAACTGACAATAAACATTTGTTTGTAACTCACGGGGTTCTTGATCAATGAAGTTATTATATTGAGGGGAATCTTGTATAATTTGATTTGATTTGACATATTATTGTCACAAGTATTAATGTACAGGGAAACGTATAGTCTCCTGCAAGCTTTACAAACAATGCATACCATACATAGGGAAGGAAGGAGAGACTGCAGAATATAATGTTACAGTCACTGTTTGGGTGTAGAGAAATGATCAACTTAATACGAGGTAGGTCCATTCAAACGTCAGATGGCGGCAGGGAAGATGCTGCTCTTGAGTCTGTTGCTACGTGACCTCAAACGTTTGTGTCATTTTCCTGAAAGAAGATAGTGGAAGAGAATATGCCCGGGGTGCGTGGGGTCCTGAATTATGCTGGCTGCCTCTGCAAGGTAGACAGAGTCAATGGATGGGAGGCTGGTTTACGTGATGAATTGAGATCCATTCGCGACGCTTTGTAGTGTCCTGTGGTCTTGGGCAGAGCAGGATCCATACCAAGTTGCGATACAACCAAAAAGAATGCTTTCCATGGTGCATATGTAAAAGTTGATAAGTTTCATAGCTGACATGCCAAATCTCCTGAGTCCTCTGAGAAAGTAGAGTCGTTGGTGGGCTTTCTTAATTATAGTGTCGTCATGGGGGCACAAGGACAGTTTGTTGAAATCTGGACACCTAAAACCTTGAAGGTTTCGAACCTTCCTACTTTGTTTCCATTGATGTAGACAGGGGCATGTTTTCCTCCACGCTTCATGAAGTCGACGACAATCTCCTTCGTTTTGTTGACATTGGGGGAGAGATTAATGTCGTAGCACGAGTCCAGCAGATTCTCTCTCTCATTGCTGTACAATGTCTCGTCATTGATTGAGATACGACCCACTACGGTGATGTCATCAGCAAATATGAAAATAGAGTTGGAGGGGAATTTAGCCCCACAGTCATCGGTGTACAAGGAGTATAGTAGCGGGCTGAGGACACAGCTTTGTGGCTCACCGGTGTTGAGGATGATCATGGATGAGTGGTTGCTCATTGCGGCCTGTGAGTTCGGACGTTCAGGATTCAGTCATAGAGGCCGAGCCGACGGTGCCCATGTGGCTCGCTTGGGACTCGAGCTTGGTCCGGCCTGTCTATTGGCATCTTCGATGGCCTACTTAGATCATATCTGGCTTTCTTGTGTAGATCAGGGACGCCTGACTTGAATGCCTCAGACCTAGACTTCAGCAAGCAGTGGATATCCCTGTGCATCCAGGGTTTCCGGTTGGGGAACACGCGGACTTGCTTCTTTGACACACAGTCTTCTACACACTCACTAATGAAGTCAGTTCCTGTAGTGGTGTAATCGTTCAGGCTGGTCGCAGAGTTTTTAAATACTGACCAGTCCACTGACTCTAGGAGATAATCCGATTCCTCAGACCAATATTGCACGACGTTCTGAGACGGATTCCACCGCTTAGGTTTTTGCTTATAAGCCGGGAACAGGAGCACAGCCTTGTGGTCAGATTTGCCGAGTGTGGGCGGGCGATAGAGCGGTAGGCATGTTTGATATTTGTGGAGCAGCGGTCCAGGATCTTTGGGCCTCTGGTGAAACAGGTGATTTCATAGATTTCATAGAATTTACAGTGCAGAAGGAGGCCATTCGGCCCAGCGAGTCTGCACCGGCTCTTGGAAAGAGCACCCTACCCAAGGTCCACACCTCCACCCTATCCCCATAACCCAGTAACCCCACCCAACACTAAGGGCAATTTTGGACACTAAGGGCAATTTATCACGGCCAATCCACCTAACCTGCACATCTTTGGACTGTGGGAGGAAACCGGAGTACCCGGAGGAAACCCGCGCACACACGGGGAGGATGTGCAGACTCCGCACAGGCGGTGACCCAAGCCGGAATCGAACCTGGGACACTGAGCTGTGAAGCAATTGTGCTACCCACAATGCTATCATAATGATGTGTTGGTGGTAAATTTGTAGTTCGCTCTTGACCTTGGCCTGATTGAAGTCCCCGGCCAGGAGATGAACAAGGCCTCAGGAAGTTGCGTTACAAGGCTATTTTTGGTGGTGTACATCTCGTCCAGCGCGATTTTCACATGGGGTGGGATGTAAACTGCTGTCAGGATAACGGAGCGGAACACCCGCGGCAGGTAGTGGGGGCGGCATTTGAACGGCAGGTATTCTAGTTCCGGGGAGCAGAAACTTGCCAGTGTTGCTACATCTATGCAGCAGCAGGTGTTGATTACGAGGCAGGCCTCTCCTAGCCTTGGCGGAGGTCGCCATGCGGTCCATTCGGAGGACAGTCCGGTGAAGTCGGAGTGAGCCAGGTTTCCATGAAAGAGAGCACACAGCAGTCCCTCAGTTCTCTTTGAAAAGTGAATCTGGCTTTAAGTTCGCCTAGCTTGTTTTCCAGAGATTGGACATTTTCAAGGAGTAAGCGTGGCAGAGGGGCTTTGGGACCGCATTGTATCACTGTCACCTGCAGCCCTGCACGTTTTCCACGCTTCCTGGAGTGACTGCTTCTTTTCGAGCCTGGGAGACGGTGAAAACATGCGTTGTTAAGGGTATAGTTGTGTCCAATGAAGTTTGTCACTCTGGTCCGTGCGTAGATGGACGACTTATTGCCTTGCTGTGGTTCGTGCGTCGGTAGATGGTCTGCACGGTCAAGAGTGCTTGGAGCCTGCAGAAGACCGCAGCTCTCCGGGTCAGAGGAGGTGGGAGCAATGGGGGAGAAGGCCCCAGCCATTGGTATCCATCTCTGGTCGTTGGAGACCAGCAGAGTGAAGGTTTCGGCGTCTGCGGTGTTTTGCAGCTCTCTGGGAGACTGCAGAGTGAAGACCCTGCCTTCTTGGGCGTTTGTCTGGTCTCTGGAAGCCGGTGAAGTGGAATCCCCAGTCCTGGGACTGCAGTTCCAGCAGCTGGTCCCAGATATCAGATCGTCAGTTTCAGGTATCTCCAGGGTACGAAGGATCGCCCAATCTGTAAGTGATTGAATTAGAACATTGTTAGAGAGTAAACGGATAAGAATGAAGTTTTGGAAGCACGGGATGGAAGTAAAAGATAGAATTAGAGGGTCACCTGGGCACAGCTTGCAAGAAGTCTCCTCGCTCCGCCGCTACCTTGGGGAAAAAATAATGTTAGATTGGATCTGAGTGAAGAAAATCTCTCTGAAGGAATGTTTAGTGGGAGTAAGAATGAAATCACACTGAATGTGGGTCACCAACATATTTAATATGGATAGAGTGGGTGAGAGGCACATAGAAATTGTGATCGTCGATGTCGCACTGACAGTTCTCAAGGAAAAGATCAAGAGCAGATAGGAGATCAGAAATGAAAAATGAAATGAAAATCGCTTATTGTCACAAGTAGACTTCAAATGAAGTTACTGTGAAAAGCCCCTAGTTGCCACATTCCGGCGCCTGTTCGGGGAGGCTGGTGCAGGAATTGAACCGTGCTGCTGGCCTGCCTTGGTCTGGATTTGAAACATAGAGTGGAATATCTGGCAGTAGTGAACAAGAATTACTGAAAGTAGCTGTCAGCGTAGAATTGTACTGCGTGTAGCTCATTAACCAGAGTGGACGATCTGACAGCAGTGAACACGTATTACTGCAAGTATGTGTCAGTGTAGAATTGTACTGAATATGGATCACTCACCATAGTGGAATATCTGATCCAATTATCTATATATTACTGAGACCATCTGTTCATTTGTAATTGTATTGTGTGGATATGGACAGAATAAATTGGTTCCATTTCGAAATAACGTATATTATTGATGAGTGGTCGCGTCCATTCTGTAGAGTTCTGTCTGTCTCTGTTCGGTTGTGTTTTAAATATGTTTCATATTTATTGTGTGAAGTGAAATGTCTCGCTGTCTCTGTTTTCTAATGAACCGCTCCAACAGAAACAGATATCACCCGCACTCTGATATTTAAAACCACCCCAACAGTGCAGGATTCTAATAGATTTTGTGATATCTTCTCATTTATATTAATGCTGAAATGAACTCGATTGTTTGTCCAATTTTTATGGGTGATATTAAACTGTGTTGCTGCTTCAAACGATTTGTGAATCTGGTCATCTGAACCCAGAAACCCCTCCAGTCCATTCAGACACTTGTTTTTCAAGGAGTGATTGGGAGACTTATTTTTCTGATCAAAATGCAGCAGCGGACACTGACCTGACAGGAAATTAATTTCCCATTGAAATACCCACTTTTCAAGTCTTTAATTGATGATGAATGTGTGCCAGCATTTAGTTATATTATTCCTCTCTATTTAACGTCACTCTCAATTTGGTTTTGTCTCTAAATTGTGTAATTATCATTCTGCTTCACGATTCCATAGTGTTGATGCAAATGGTGAAGGAGAGTGATCCCAGAACTAATCCTTGTGGAACACCACTTGCAACCTTTCCCCAATCAGACTAAATCTCTTGAACTCCTCTCTGTGTTCTGTGTGTGTCTCCAGTTTGCTGTCTATTCTGCTATTGTGTCCCCTAACTCCAGTGGCTATGTCGGATCTTGCTGAAGGCCTTTTGAAAATCAAATTGTTTAACATCTATCTTACCAATCAAATCTATCATTTCTGATCGTTATTGAAATCATTCAGTAAAATCTGTCACGAATGATGTTGACTTTGGAATATGTGCCGAATATGTATTATACTCTGTGTTACTAGATTTTATTATGTCATAATTTTAATTCAATTTTTTCCTACGTTGTGACTGGGAGATTGTATTATTTTATGTATTAAATTCAAGAATAACAGAAATTGACTGCTGCCTTTCAATTCTTTCGGAATATTCTGATGGTGATTCCTGAATATATGACAGTGTATCTGCTGTTTCTCGCTGTCTATTCTATGAATATTTCTGTTTGAAATCCATATGCCTCCAGTAATATCCCTCTACCAGGACCACAGCCTCTAGCCTCCTATCTGCTCTTGATCTTTTCATTGAGATATGCCAGGTGACATCGACCTACTCAATTTCTCTGTGCCTCTCACCCACTCTGAATTCCCTCCAATCCTCTCTGCAGTATCCAACCCTGACCTGGTCTTCTAAGCTCATCACAAGGTTGGTGTCATTGTTGCCTGGTGTACTATCATCTTCCTCACAGAAGCTGAGCGTCAACCCTCAGGAACATCCTGCTACCTCTCCGTGGACCAGGACCCCGCCACCAAACATCATGATATTGTTTCACTGACCTCACCGGCTCTGGAGATCTTCGTCCACAGAGTCGGACATCATAGTCCCGCACCCCACACATCCTGCATCAACTTCCCGCTTCTAACTCCTTCCCAAAATTCACAAAAAGAAATGTTCCGTAGATCCATTATTTGAGCCTCTTCTTGGCCCACCACGCACATTTCTTTCCGTCTTGATGGCATCCTCTCTACCCTGTTCTGTTCCTTCCCACTGAAATGCGTGGCACAGTCGCACTGTGGTTTGCTCTGCTGCCTGACAGCACCAGAGCCCCAGGTTCAATTACCGCCGTGGGTAACTGTCTCTGTGGAGTCTGCACTTTCTCCCCGTGTCTGCGTGGGTGTCTTCCGGGTGCTCTGGTTCCCTTCAACAGTCCAAACATGTGCAGGTTAGGTGGATGGTCCGGTCTAAATTGCCCCTTATTTCCTAAAATTTGTTCAAGATAGATTCAGAGGTTAATGGAATACGGTGGGGGAATGAGTTTGGGTGAGGTACTCTTTCAGAGGTTTGGTACAGACTTAATGGACCGAATGAATTCCTTCTGCATTGTAGGTATTATAATATTCCTGATACCTCTGGTACTGTATGTCATATAAACATGGTCAATTTACCTTGCCTAAACCGCCTAATATTTACCCAGGGTCTCCAATCCCCCTAAACCTCCGTTCACCAACAAGAGGGTCTGGGGGCTCACAGCTTCTTCCTTGATCGCAGGCCGGAACAATCCACGACCACCACCACCTTCCTCCGTCAATATGTCACTCAATCATCTCTCCTTTACATTGTTTAATTGCTTGCAAATAAAAGGTGTGGCCATGGGTATCCTTCTGGGCCCTCCTATGTCTGTCCATCATTTTGTGGGTTATGTGAACACTCCTTGGTCCTGTTGTACTCGGTCCCTTCCCACAACTCGATTTCTGTTATAACTGTATTGGTGACTGCATTGTTGACTGTATTGCTAACACTTCATGTTTGTGTCTGGACCTGGAAACATGAATCGACTTTGCTTCCAATGTGACCACTCTCTCACCTTTACAGAGTCCATCTCCTACACTTCCCTTTCCTTTCTTGACCAGTCTGTCTCCATTTCCAGCAATAGTCTGAAGACCAATATTCATTACAACCCATCGAATCCACAGCTACCTCGTCTACATATCCTCACACCCTGCTTCCTGTTGGAATCAATCCCATTCTCCCCGTTCCTCCACCTCCTCTGCCTCTGTTTTGATGACGCCATGTTCGAAAATAGACCTTCTGTCATGTGTGCCTTTTCCTTAACCGGGGTTGCCCGTACCACCTTCCTTTGGTGGACACGGCTCTCATTCATGTTCAATTGATTTCCCGAATCTCTGCCCTCACACATTCCCCTCCCTCCCGGAATCATGAGTCTCCCTATCCTCACTTTCCACACCACCGGCCTCCACACTCAAAGCATGATCGTTCACCATTTCTGCCAAAGCATGATGCCACCACAAAACACATCTCCATCTCTCTCCAACCACCACATTTTATGCATTTCTCAGGTACCGCTCCCTCCTTGACACCCTTGTCCACTCCTGAATCACATGAACACACACTTAGCTTCCCACGATTCCATCCCTTGCAATCATAGACGGTGCAACAACTGCCCCATTACCTCCTCCGGTCTCATAATTGTAGGCAAAACACTGTCCTTTCTGTTGAAGCAGCGTTTCACTTCTGCTTCCTTCAATTTGGCCTACTGTATTCGCTGCTTCCCATACAATCTACCCTCCATTGGGGAGACAAAACGCAGACTGGGTAACTGCTTTACGTAATACCTTAACTCAGCCCGCAAGTCCCCGGCCTTCCTGTTGCGTCTGATTTTAACTGAGCACCTTGCTCTCATGCCCACATCTCAGCACGTGGCTTGCTG
The DNA here is from genome assembly GCF_047496885.1 of Scyliorhinus torazame. NCBI lineage: Eukaryota > Metazoa > Chordata > Chondrichthyes > Carcharhiniformes > Scyliorhinidae > Scyliorhinus > Scyliorhinus torazame. The sequence goes on along the minus strand of NC_092737.1, from coordinate 24,764,626 downwards.
CAAGGATCGGGTGAACCCAATGCAAGCTGGAGGAGCAACATCTCATCTTCCAATTAGGAACGTTACAGCCCTCAGGACGTAATTTCAAGTTGAAGAATTTTAGACTGGGAGAGGGTGTCTGACCAATGAATGAACCTGGGAAAGGTGTGCCCTGGCAATGTTTTGGAGACTGGACAGGCTCTATTTGTCTCATAGTTATGAACTGGGAAGGTTCTGCGCTTGTTTTATGTTTCCATTGATCGTGAAGGGATCAATAATCCAGGAGTGGTGGGCAACTCCATCATGACTCCAGTCCAGCGAACGGTACAGTCCAGGACTCCGTCCAATAATTGGGAGTGAGGGGGAATGACAAACTCTGGTATGTTTGAATTCGGTTTGGGAAACCTGGCCGGTCTGAGGGAATCCTGTAAATCCGACTAAATGAGAGATGTGACCTCTCCCAAAGGTATTTTATTTAAGTATATATATAATTTTAGAGTATCTAAATATTTATTTTCCAATTAAGGGGCAATTTAGCGTGGCACATACACCGACTGTGCAGATATTTGGGTTGTGGGGGTGAGACCCAGGTAGACACGGAGATAATGTGCAAACAGCACACGGCAGTGAATCAGGGCTGGGGCCGGGGTCAAACCAGGGTCCTCAGTGCTGTGAAGCAGCTGTGCTAACCACTGTGCCACGGTGCAGCCCTACGTTTTTTTGAATGATGAACGTTTTTCTCCATTGCCATCAAACTGACAGGGCTGAAATTCACACTTTTCCCCATTCCCCAATTGAAAGAATTGGTTTATATTTGCTACTTCCCTCCCTGCTATGTTAATCTCTTTGGCTACTCCCCTCCCAACACAGCCACCCACTCACTGTTCATTTTCTTGATGCTGAAATCCTGTCCTGCTTCAGACACAGATAATGTGTAATCAGTAATTTCCAGGTTCTCCTCCTTTCTCTCTCTGACAGTTAATTTACTGGGAATTACGATTCTGTGTCGGGGGAAGTGTGGCCTCTCTACCTGCCCCACTCACTACCTGGTGGCCATGGCAACGGCGGATCTGCTGCTTATTATCGTTGATCCCATACTGAACAGGATCAGTAGTCATTATTTCCCCCTGAATTTCCTGTTCCTCACCCCTGTGTGTAGTGTTCACCTTGTCCTGGTGGCTGCAGCCATGGACTGTTCTGTCTCGTTCACTCTCACGTTCTCCTTTGATCGATTTGTGGCCATTCGCTGCCAGGAACTGAAAATTAAATATTGCACCGGGAAAACTGCGGCTATGGTTCTGTCAACAACCGGCCTCTTGCTCTGTGTGAAAAACATCCCCTGGTACATCACATATGAAACTGGACTGCTAACCAATAATGCTCCGGGGGGCTGTTGGACAAAGAGCAGCGTTTCGACTGACCCCCGGATGGGTGTCATTTAACTAGTTTAATAAGGTTTTAACCCCATTGATGCCATTCTTTTCAATCCTGTTGATCAACGCTCTGACAGTCAGACACATTTTTCTCACCAGTCGAGTCCGAAAGGCACTGAGGGCTCAGAGTCAGAGAGACAATCACACAGACCCAGAGATGGAGAGCAGAAGGAATTAAATGATTTTACTCTTCAGCATCTCCGGATCTTTCATTCTCCTCTGGACCGTGTCTGTTATTACATTTTTCTATTTGAATGTGAAAGGATTATATGACATCACCATTTCTCAATATAATTTACAACAAGTCGGATTAATGCTGCTGGATAGAAATTGCTGCACAAACACATTTATTTATGTGGTGACTCAGTCCCGGTTCAGAGAGCAGATCAGGATCACAGTGAAAAATCCGGTGACATATATTATTAAATTAATGAGTAAATAAAACTGACCAACAGCCCCTCAGCCAATCAGAAGCCGCAGTTGCTGACTGACAGCCCCTCAGCCAATAAGGTACTCCAACTGTGGCTGATTCGCCTTGGCTGATCATATTGATTGGTGGAACAGCCTCGAGTGGCCAAGTGGCCCACTCCTGCTCTGAATTCATATGCCTGCACTGTGAGTCAAACATTATTATTGGTAAATCTCTGGAGTCAACTACCGGTGTCACGTTGCATAATTACACTCCAGTATATTTTTTAAAATATTCATATTACCCATCATTTATTACCCATCCCTAATTGTTCTTCAACTGAGGGTCTCGCTCTGCCATTTCCGAGTGACATTTGAGAGCCAACTGCATTGCTCTGTGGGTCTGGGAGGCACATGCGTGCCAGACCGGGGTATGGACGGCGGAATTCCTTCCCTGAAGGACATTAATGAACCAAATGGGGTTTATGTTGCAACAATCGTTTGTTAGTTGAACTTTTAATCCAAGATTTTCATTGTTAATTGAGGTCAAATTTCAACGAATTCCACGGTGGGACTCGAACCCGGATCTCTAGAGCATGACTTTGATTATTAGCCCAGTGACAATAGCGTTACTATTGTCACTCACAGGGGAATAGCGCCTGTCGTTGCTGCAGTCTGCCAGAAGTGGGTGGGATTCTATCACTTACTGAAATAGGTTTAAGGAGCTTTGCACTCTTTCTTAATTCATCCAAACCAGAGACCAATGGCTCTCCCTCCACCCCCCGCCCACACACACACCTCCCCATCCCGCCCCACACACAGACGCACACACTCACACTCACACACCTCCCATAGAACATAGAACATAGAAAAATGCAGCACAGAACAGGCCCTTCGGCCCACGATTTGTGCCGAACCTTTGTTCTAGATTAATCGTAGATTATCATAGAACTTACAGTGCAGAAGGAGGCCATTCGGCCCATCGAGTCTGCACCGGCTCTTGGAAAGAGCACCCTACCCAAGGTCAACACCTCCACCCTATCCCTATAACCCAGTAACCCCACCCAACACTATGGGCAATTTCAGACACTACGGGCAATTTATCATGGCCAATCCACCTAACCTGCACATCTTTGGACTGTGGGAGGAAACCGGAGCACCCGGAGGAAACTCACGCACACACGGGGAGGATGTGCAGACACCACACAGACAGTGACCCAAGCCGGAATCGAACATGGGACCTTGGAGCTGTGAAGCAATTGTGCTATCCACAATGCTACCGTGCTGCCATTAAGAACAAAATTAATCCACACTATCCAATAGCTGCTTGAAGGTCCCTAATGTTTCCGACTCAACTACTTCCACAGGCAATGCATTCCATGCCCCCACTACTCTCTGGGTAAAGAACCTACCTCTGTCATCCACCCTATATCTTCCACCATTCAACTTAAATTTATGTCCGATTATAATGGTTTGTTCCACCCGGGGAAAAAGTCTCTGACTGTCTACTCTTTCTATTCCCCTGATCATCTTATAAACCTCTATCAAGTCGCCCCTCAGCCTTCTCCGTTCTAATGAGAAAAAGCCTAGCACCCTCAACCTTTCCTCGTAAGACCTACTCTCCATTCCAGGCAACATCCTGGTAAATCTCCTTTGCACCTTTTCCAAAGCTTCCACATCCTTCCTAAAATGAGGCGACCAGAATTGCACACAGTATTCCAAATGTGGCCTTACCAAGGTTTTGTACAGCTGCATCATCACCTCACGGCTCTTAAATTCAATCACTCTGTTAATGAACGCTAGCACACCATAGGCCTTCTTCACAGCTCTATCCACTTGAGTGGCAACTTTCAAAGATGTATGAACATAGACCCCAAGATCTCTCTGCTCCTCCACATTGCCAAGAACCCTACCGTTAACTCTGTATTCCGCATTCATATTTGTCCTTCCAAAATGGACAACTTCGCACATTTCAGGGTTAAAGTCCATCTGCCACTTCTCAGCCAAGCTCTGCATCGTATCTATGTCTCTTTGCTGCCGACAACAGCCCTCCTCACGATCCACAATTCCACCAATCTTCGTATCGTCTGCAAATTTACTCATCCACCCTTCAACTCCCTCATCTAAGTCATTAATGAAAATCACAAACAGCAGAGGACCCAGAACTGATCCCTGTGGTACGCCAGGCTGAATATTTGTCATCCACCACCACTCTCTGACTTCTGTCGGTTAGCCAGTTCGTTATCCAACTGGCCAAACTTCCCACTATCCCATGCCTCCTCACTTTCTGCATAAGCCTACCATGGGGAATCTTATCAAAATGCCTTACTAAAATCCTTGTACACTACATCCACTGCTTTACCTTCATCCACATGCTTGGTCACCTCCTCAAAAAATGTAATAAGTCTTGTAAGGCAAGACCTACCCCTCACAAATCCATGCTGACTATCCCTAATCAAGCAGTGTCTTTCCAGATGCTCAGAAATCCTCTCCCTCAGTACCCTTTCCATTACTTTGCCGACCACCGAAGTAAAACTAACTGGCCTGTAATTCCTAGGGTTATCCCTATTCCCTTTTTTGAACAGGGGCACGACATTCGCCACTCTCCAATCCCCTGGTACCACCCCCGTTGACAGCGAGGACGAAAGGATCATTGCCAACGGCTGTGCAATTTCATCTCTTGCTTCCCATAGAATCCTTGGATATATCCCGTCAGGCCCGGGGGACTTGTCTATCCTCAAGATTTTCAAAATGCCCAACACATCTTCCTTCCTAACAAGTATTTCCTCGAGCTTACCAATCTGTTTCACACTGTCCTCTCCAACAATATGGCCCCTCTCATTTGTAAATACTGAAGAAAAGTACTCGTTCAAGACCTCTCCTATCTCTTCAGAGAGAGACAGAGAGAAAAATGAAATGAAAATGAAAATCGCTTGTCACAAGTAGGCTTCAAATGAAGTTACTGTGAAAAGCCCCTAGTCGCCACATTCCGGCGCCTGTTCGGGGAGGCTGTTCCGGGAAGAGGCCTATTTCTGCTCCTATGTCTTATGGTCTTATGGAGTTATGGAATGTGGTGACATATCCAGTGATTCGAAGTTCCAGACAATGTAAATATTTTTCTTAACTTCTTAACTATTCTTAATTACAAATTCGCCGTGAAATGGACCCAATAATTCAATTCTTTCCTATTTACACCCATGTCACAAACGACCTCTACCCTGAGGAACTTCACAGTTCACTCCAAGATTCTTACTCGATGAATATTAAAGAATGCTTGAGGCAAAATGCATCCGCACACAATTCCAAATGGTGACATGTTCTGGATTATTTCCAGTTCCCTTGTTGCTGCCGCCTATGGCCTGGAAGAGTTGCAGCACACCATTGGGTAATTGCTGGTGTTGCAATAATGTTGGCAGTCAGAGTCCTAGACCATTGCTGCTTATCATTTTTAATGTTTTACAAAGGGAATTTTAATATCCGTCTTGGGAGTGATTGAGACCTTCATGACACTCCTTGAAATGGGAATTCACGCTATCTCCAAACATTGTTCTCTAAATAGTGGGTGCCGCTGAACAAGCACATTCAAAGAACCATGGTCAATGAAACCCAAATGGAGAAAGCCCAGGACTCATGTTTCACACTGTCTAGAATCTGGACGGCCATCTCGTTCGAAGATAATAAAGTTGTTGGTTAATGAAAGCAAACAAACTCTATCAACCTGGCCACATCAGACCTGGGCATTTTGTGAAAACCAACACCAGTGTCATTGATCAGACGGGCTTGCCAGCGAACATGGATCAAATTATCATTCCATAGTCATCTAAAAGTATCTGGGAGGAGGGCTATGCCATGGATTCTGACTGACCGCGCTATTGACGTATCCCTTGACATAATTTATATGGGAAAGTCTATTGACCTCTGCTTTGAACATATTCAATGACTGAGCTTCCACAGCCGTTTGGGTTGGATCATTCCAAACTGACTAACTGAAAGGAACCTAACAAAGTCACTTTTGTACGAATTCAGACCAAAAAACCCGCCGTTTCCTGGTCATACGATGGTACAATTTGCCCAATCACTTTCTAGGGCGATGTTTCAAAAATTAACTTTGACCCTACCGTGTAATCTGCGTCTGTTGTCCTGTCATAGGTAGAATATCTCTGCTGTGACACACATCCACATTATCTACTCTCTTTAAAATCTTAAACCTGATTTCAGTCCAGTGACAAAAAGGCAAATTTAATTCTTGTGATGTATAATCCTTCCCCTCCAATCCGTCAATCAGTTTGTTTGGCCCCTTCTGCACTCTTCCTGTTTCTCTATCTTGCGATCAGTGCAGTATTCTAAATGCAGGATTAGCTCACCATTTTGCACCAACTTTGAAATTTGAGAAAAACTCAATATTGTTTTGTGTTAATCATTATTGCCAATAATTGTTGCAATATATTAAATGGTTATCAGAATTGCAAGTCTATTTTGTTTCAATTTCTCCCAGTTAAAGAACCGAGTTCCCCGATGAATTACCCTGGGAATAGTTCCAGTTACTGTTCTTGCAAAACAGAGCATCATATTCGATGTGGGCATCTCTACCACTCTGTCCTATTGAATTCACCACTTATCTGCCAAACTGATGGCCTGGCAATCAGTAATGAATGTTAGCTCCTTCTTCAAATTAGCTAATGAGGGAGAACATCGCTGTTTATTTTGGCCCGCGCCACAACTTGTATTCAATAGTTGCTCATTCCACACTCTCCATTGATCACTAGCTGAAGCTCAATCAGGCTGTTCCAAAACCTTAGCACCAGTTGAACCTTGCGCTGAATTCTTACAAAGCATCTACCCCAAGACTGAGATAGTCGATTCCACCTTCTCTAGGAGCGTCGGTCTCAGCCTCTCCATCAGCCTGTCAGATGCTGAAACCCTCAGCTATGCTTTGCTAAATCGAGAAACTAATCTCATAGATCTCGGATTATAATATAAACATAGTGCCACCTTGTTGTTCCAAAAGGTTTCATCTCGTGACGTCCCATTGGCCGATCAGCATTGTGTCCACGGAGGTGCATGGTCGCCCATGGTCGACCTGCTGGGTCTGATTGCTTCCCCCATGGTCGATCAGCTGCGTCTGTGTGACTCCCCCATATACCAACATATGGGTGTGAGTGACTCCCCCATGGTCGATCAGCTGGTTCATTGTGATCCCCTCCTCCCCCACCCATGTGCAATCAGCTCGGTTTGTTGATTTCTCCCATGGTCGATCAGCTGGGGCTGAGAGATTATGCCATGGCCGATCAGCTGGGTATGACTGGCTCACCCGTGGGTGATCTGCTGGAACAATGTGACACTGCGCCCCCCAACCCCATGGCCGATCCTCTGCTTCATTGCGATTCCCCCTCACCCCCATGGCTGATCAGCTGGGCCTGGGTCATTTCGCCCATGGCCCTTCAGCCGGGACTGAGTTATTGCCCTGTGGCCGATAAGCAGGGTCTGTCTCATTGCCCATCGCCGATCAGCTGGATCAGTGTGAATCCCCCCCTGGCCAATCAGCTGGGTGTGTGTTCGTCCCCCCATGGCCAATCAGCTGGGTCTGTGCCTCACATTGCAACACAGTCTGTGCAGCAGGATGTGCACAGACAGAGACACAGATAGACTCAGCCCCACATCCCACACTCACTGCTCACAAGCGGCTGTTCCCCCTCCCTCCCTCCCGGCCGCTGCAACTCCTTGCAGTGTCACCTCCTGCCCACTTCGCGGCTCCTTGGCGGGAACATCCGGTCGCCATATTGCCGCGACGTAAAGCGCGTGGGACCAACCAAACTATTTTAAAAACCGCAAGATGAATAAAAAGAAGAACCGGCGCTTCACAGCCGAGAGGGAAGCGAGAGACTGACGGGGGGAGGAGTAATACTTTAAAACATGGAGCGGCACAGGTAGAGCTACCCGTGCGCATGTGCGGAAGCTCTGTCGCTCCCAGAGGGCAGCGCGCGGGCCACCGACTCACTGAGGTCGCTTCCCCTGGCAAAGCAAGATGGAGGACAAAGGGCGCAGGGGATGCTGGGACGGACGCGGGGAGGGGAATGGGGGGCTGTTTCTGACACACTTGGACGGGAGTGTTTCTGGCTCACTTTGCTTGGGGGAAGGTGTTTCTGACTCTCTTTGACGGGCGAGGGGGGTGTTTTGACTGACTTTGTTGATGTGCGATGATTTGTATATTGACTAGGACGTAAAGTGTTAGCAAGTTAATTATAATGTACCTTACCACTAGAGGGAACCACATATATATATCATGTGAATTTGGAATTCTGTGAGTTAAGCGTTAGGAGTTAGACATTACAATAGTGTCAGGCATGGAGGGCGGTTGCAGTTGAGAATGTCTGTGAGTTAGATATAGCATAGTTTAATATAAAATCCTTCTACTTTAGGAATGCGATCAAATCTTAGTTAGTAGTGTAATAAACTTATAGTCTTGTTTGTTATAAAGCTTTGTGTTTATTTAACACTACGTATCCCAGCCATCCGGGAAAAGTAAAATAAAGAACGCAACATGCTACCAGTAGTAGACAACTTTAAACAGTAAGTTTACAAGTGGACCAGAAGTGATCTGAGAGTAGATTAGTAAGGTTTAGAGAGAAATAAGTGATCTCCCGGCGGACTTCCACAAACGTTTGCAACCACACCTGCGGGAGATGTTCACAGACTCACTGGTTAGTGGCACACACTGCCACCTGCAGGCCTAAATCTCAGTCACAACCAAGAATGACAAAGACCCAAAGGAATGGGTGTCATACAGACCCACTACTAAACATAGACGTCAAAATACTGGCCTAAATCCTAGCCAAAAGGCTGTAGGACAGCGTCCAGAGGTGGTCGAAGAAGATCAGACAGGCTTTGTCAAAGGTATACAGCACACATCGAACATCAGGCGCCTGCTGAACGTGATATTGACCCCATCAGGGGAGAGAACACCAGAAGTGATCGTCACCCTGGACGCAGAACATGCCTCCGACAGAGTCGAGTAGCAGTACCTCATAGAGGTACTGGGGCGGTTCGGGCTCGTATCAGGTTTCAGCTCCAGGCTGAAGCTCCTGGACAACGCTCCCATGGCGAGCGAACGGACAAACAACACCAGCTCCCAGTTCTTCCTGCTGCACACTGGCACCAGGCAAGGATGCCCAATGTCCCCACTGCTGTTCGCCATGGTGATCAAGCCACTAGCGATCGGGCTAAGAACAGCAAAGAATTGGTGGGGGATGCAAAGCGGAGGCAGAGAGCACAGAGTGGTCGAAGAAGATCAGACAGGCTTTGTCAAAGGTATACAGCACACATACTGTATTGGCTTTGTCAAAGGTATACAGCACACATACTGCCGAAGATGTGAATGTTGCAGCAATTAACAAGGTGTCTCTGCCCACGACATGAAAGCAGTTCTCAGATTGCTAGGTGTCGTAAACTTCCTTGGGAAGTTTATTCAACACTTACCATCTAGAGCAACAGCTTTGAGACAGCTGATCTAGTAGAATGTTTTCTTCTCATGCGCAGAAGACCATGCAAACGAGTGGTCTGATTTGAAAACAGCAGTTACAACTGCAGCAATACTATCATCCTTTGACACATGAAGGAAGCAAAGATATCAACTGATGCAAGTAAGGATGACAAAGGAGCTGTGCTACTTCAGAAAACGTTTGATGAGCAATGGTGACCCATCGCATATGAGTCAAAGATTCAAAATGAAACTTCGACGTTATGAGTTCGAGCTTGTGTACACACGCGGTAAGGATCTCGGGGTGGCAGATGCACTGACACGTGCAACTGAAGAAGATAATGGGATGACTGACATAGTTCAGGTGGTAGAAGCTCAAGCTAATTTTCTGGAAGAGAGTCTACCTGTCTCAAATGAAAAGCTCAAGTTGATAAAAGAAGAAACTAATAAAGATGTCACATTACAAGGGCCATGTCTGAAATGAGAGATGGTTGGACGAAAGGAATCTATTATAGTCGAGGAAAATTCGAGCAGATCTAAGCATCATCAATGGATTAGAACATAGAACATAGAAAAATACAGCACAGAACAGGCCCTTCGGCCCACGATGTTGTGCCGAACCTTTGTCCTAGATTAATCATAGATTAACATTGAATTTACAGTGCAGAAGGAGGCCATTCGGCCCTTTGAGTCTGCACCGGCTCTTGGAAAGAGCACCCTACCCAAACTCAATACTTCCACCCAACACCAAGGGCAATTTGGACATTAAGGGCAATTTATCATTGGCCAATTCACCTAACCCGCACATCTTTGGACTGTGGGAGGAAACCGGAGCACCCGGAGGAAACCCACGCAGACACGGGGAGGACGTGCAGACTCCGCACAGACAGTGACCCAAGCCGGAATCGAACCTGGGACCCTGGAGCTGTGAAGCAATTGTGCTATCCACAATGCTACTGTGCTGCCCTTGAGAACAAATAAATCTACACTATCATTTTACTGTAATCCATATACCTATCCAATAGCTGCTTGAAGGTCCCTAATGTTTCCGACTCAGCTACTTCCACAGGCAGCGCATTCCATGCCCCCACTACTCTCTGGGTAAAGAACTTACCTCTAATATCTCTCCTATATCTTCCACCTTTCACCTTAAATTTATGTCCCCTTGTAATGGTTTGTTCCACCCAGGGAAAAAGTCTCTGACTGTCTATCTATTCCCCTGATCATCTTATAAACCTCTATCAAGTCGCCCCTCATCCTTCTCCGTTCTAATGAGAAAAGGCCTAGCGCCCTCAACCTTTCCTCGTAAGACCTACTCTCCATTCCAGGCAACATCCTGGTAAATCTTCTTTGCACCTTTTCCAAAGCTTCCACATCCTTCCTAAAATGAGGCGACCAGAACTGTACACAGTACTCCAAATGTGGCCTTACCAAAGTTTTGTACAGCTGCATCATCACCTCACGGCTCTTAAATTCAATCCCTCTGTTAATGAACGCGAGCACACCATAGGCCTTCTTCACAGCTCTATCCACTTGAGTGGCAACTTTCAAAGATGTATGAACATAGACCCCAAGATCTCTCTGCTCCTCCACATTGCCAAGAACTCTACCGTTAACCCTGTATTCCGCATTCATATTTTTCCTTCCAAAATGGACAACCTCACACTTTTCATGGTTAAACTCCATCTGCCACTTCTCAGCCCAGCTCTGCATCCTATCTATGTCTCTTTGCAGCCGACAACAGCCCTCCTTACTATCCACAACTCCACCAATCTCCGTATCGTCTGCAAATTTACTGACCCACCCTTCAACTCCCTCATCCAAGTCATTAATGAAAATCACAAACAGCAGAGGACCCAGAACTGATCCCTGCGGTACGCCACTGGTAACTGGGATCCAGGCTGAATATTTGCCATCCACCACCACTCTCTGACTTCTATCGGTTAGCCAGTTTGTTATCCAACTGGCCAAATTTCCCACTATCCCATGCCTCCTTACTTTCTGCATAAGCCTACCATGGGGAACTTTATCAAATGCCTTACTAAAATCCATGTACACTACATCCACTGCTTTACCTTCATCCACATGCTTGGTCACCTCCTCAAAGAATTCAATAAGATTTGTAAGGCAAGACCTACCCCTCACAAATCCGTGCTGACTATCCCTAATCAAGCAGTGTCTTTCCAGATGCTCAGAAATCCTATCCTTCAGTACCCTTTCCATTACTTTGCCTACCACTGAAGTAAGACTAACTGGCCTGTAATTCCCAGGGTTATCCCTAGTCCCTTTTTTGAACAGGGGCACGACATTCGCCACTCTCCAATCCCCTGGTACCACCCCTGTTGACAGTGAGGACGAAAAGATCATTGCCAACGGCTCTGCAATTTCATCTCTTGCTTCCCATAGAATCCTTGGATATATCCCGTCAGGCCCGGGGGACTTGTCTATCCTCAAGTTTTTCAAAATGCCCAACACATCTTCCTTCCTAACAAGTATTTCCTCGAGCTTACCAATCTGTTTCACACTGTCCTCTCCAACAATATCGCCCCTCTCATTTGTGAATACAGAAGAAAAGTACTCGTTCAAGACCTCTCCTATCTCTTCAGACTCAATACACAATCTCCCGCTACTGTCCTTGATCGGACCTACCCTCGCTCTAGTCATTCTCATATTTCTCACAAATGTGTAAAAGGCCTTGGGATTTTCCTTGATCCTACCCGCCAAAGATTGTTCATGCCCTCTCTTAGCTCTCCTAATCCCTTTCTTCAGTTCCCTCCTGGCTATCTTGTATCCCTCCAATGCCCTGTCTGAACCTTGTTTCCTCAGCCTTACATAAGTCACCTTTTTCCTCTTAACAAGACATTCAACCTCTCTTGTCAACCATGGTTCCCTCACTCGACCATCTCTTCCCTGCCTGACAGGGACATACATATCAAGGACACGTAGCACCTGTTCCTTGAACAAGTTCCACATTTCACTTGTGTCCTTCTCTGCCCGCCTATGTTCCCAACTTATGCACTTCAATTCTTGTCTGACAACATCGTATTTACCCTTCCCCCAATTGTAAACCTTGCCCTGTTGCACATACCTATCCCTCTCCATTACTAAAGTGAAAGTCACAGAATTGTGGTCACTATCTCCAAAATGCTCCCCCACTAACAAATCTATCACTTGCCCTGGCTCATTACCCAGTACTAAATCCAATATTGCCCCTCCTCTGGTCGGACAATCTACATTCTGTGTTAGAAAAGCTTCCTGTAAAAAAGCACAGAAAAGATTGCTGTTTAGGCAAGACCGGATAGTGATTCCAACTACATGAAGGCAGATGGTCCTAAGCAAGTTTTGCGAGGGACAGTTAGGGATCGAAAAGTGAAAAAGAAGAGCTCGACAGTCAGTCTACGGGCGAGGTATTAATGCACACATCACTAGCCTCGTCTTAGAATGTGGCATATGTCAACTCAGCCAATAACAGCAACAAAAAGAGAAATTGACGATGCATGATCTTGTAAAGACTCCATAGTCAACGGTTGGCATTGATCTATTCTACATACATGGTAAAGATTATTTATTAATTATCAATTACTATTCGAATTACCCAGAGGTGATAAGACTACCCAACTCTAGTTCGTCAGCAGTCATCAACGCCACAAAACAAATGGTTGCGCGGCATGGGATTCCGCTCACAGTCATGACAGGCAATGGTCCATGCTTCGAGAGCTTCGATTGGCAGGAACCTTCATAGTAATATGACTTTAAACACACAACGTCTAGCCCATTGCATCCACAATCAAATGGACAAGCGGGAAAAGGTATTCACATTGCGAAGAAACTCCTAAAGAAATCATTGCATTCAGAAATTTATCCATGTTTAGCCCAACTTAGCGACAGAGCTACACCATTAGCTATAGCATTATCTCCAGCTCAATTGCTGATGAATTGGCAGCTCCGTACAATGTTGCCATGCGTAGAACAAGCAGGTTCTGATACTGAACATGTTGCAAACAGGATGAAGAACACAAGCAAATGCAACAACAGTATCATGACAGGACGGCTAATGAGCTCGAAAAACGAGAACCAAGTGATCACATAAGAGTACAAATGCCCACTGAAGGATGGTCCTGTGTGTGTGATTCGCCAGGCAGCTCCACACTATGCCGTGATGACAACTGAAGGTTTTACTCTCAGACGAAACAGGAGGGCACTTCAGTTTTTAAAATAATTTTTGAGTACTCGATTCATTTTTCCGATTGAGGGGCAATTTAGCGTGGCCACTCCACCTACCCTGCACACCTTTGGGTTGTGGGGGGCGACACCCAAGCAAGCACAGGTAGAATGTGCAAATTCCACACGGACAGTGAGCCAGAGCCGGGATCGAACCTGGGACATCTGCGCCGTTAGGCTGCAGTGTTACCCACTGTGCCACCGTGCTGCCCTCGAAGGGCACTTCTAAAGGTGAAGGCAACTCAGCCGATCTTTCCGAATATTGAGTTTAACATAGAACTACTCAAATCTACAACTTCGACATCACAGAATCAAAGATATAGTCTCTACGAAAATGTCAGAAACAGCTGGTACTGAACAACTGAGATTGAGAAGGGCGACTCAAACCAGAAGGAAGACAGATTTACTCAATCTTTGAACTGTAAAATGCAAAACAATTGCTAACATGTAACAATATCCACTTGTATGTAGGCAGCAAACATTGCGTACCATGTAGAAATGTTTGTAATGATGAACAAACATCTTCAAAGAAAGGGGAATGTGGCAATATGTATATTCTAAAGAATACAAAGTGTTAACAATTTTATGCTAATACTTCTCACCACCAGATAGAGATAAGGAGCAGTCATATAAATATCACGTGACTTTTGGGATGCTGGGAGAAGGTATTTAGGCGGTAGATAGATTAGTTGCATAGTGTAGCGTTCTGTGGTTAGAGATATTGTGTAGTTCAATTTAATAACTTTTCCCTTGTCACTTGTTTGAATCTGGTCTATGCAGTGTAAATAATTCAGATTTGTTCAGTAACTTAGCTTGATGTCCTTTGGTCAACATTACGTTCTCAAGACATTCCGATTTACAAAACAGAGAATATCACAGTGTGGATCTTCTCAGTTGTGTTTGTTCCAATGTTGCTGTCATTATACTCGCTACTGGAACAACGTATTGCTGATGTACTGTAGGAGTTCACTTAAGTAGCTCTGTGTCTATCGTTGTATGTGGAAATGTGGGTTGAGTCATCTTCACCTTAAGAAGTGATCTGCGGTTTCTCCTTAGGATCACCTCTTCCGTTATGAAGACCTATGAATGTGGAGCTGCCTAGAGAATTACATGTCCCACGTTCGACCATCCATCCGGAAGTTGTACCTGTACAGTATCCCCTTGGTCTAGCGCTGCCAGATTCTTTGCTGTTCTGTCATATTAACATTGTTGTTCTGCTTGGTATTTTGTGTTGCATCGTTATTGTCAGGATTCCCTGCAATTCGAAACGGTAACGTGGTACGTATCTTTCTATTCATCAGCAATTGAGTTGCTGAATATCCTGTTGCAAGTGGTGTCGCTCTGTAGCTTAACAAAGTTAAATCTGGGTCGCTGATGGAATCCCATACTTTTGTAAGTAGTTTTTGGCGATATGTACACCCTTCTCAGCCTTACCATTGGATTGTGGAAGAAGTGGGCTGGCGATGACATGCTGAAAGTCGATTTCTTTGGAGAACTCCGTGCATTCGTTGCTCTGAAAACATGGTCCATTGTCACTCATTATGATGAATGGGATGCAATGCCCAACAAATGTTTTCTTCGTAGCCTTGATGACCGCCTTCAAACTTGAGTTGGGTAGCTTGATTGCCTCGCGATAGTTCAAAACGTAGTCCACGACTAACAAATATTCAGTGCCTTGGAAGAAAAATAGAACAATGCCTAATTTCGACCATATAGTCGTGACGATTTTGTGCATTGTAAGTGCCTCATTCCGTTGCCGGGACTGTTTTTACTGACATGGATCACATTGTGCAATGAGGTTGCTTATGTCATTGTTGATTCCTGGCCAATGCAGACTCAAGAGCTCTTCTTTTACATGTTTCTTTACCTAGATGGTCTTCATGTGCCTTGCTGAGGATCATGTATCTTAAAGAAGTCGGTATTACAGTACGATTTTGCCTGAACAGGAATACATTTACACTGCTTATCCCTGCTCGTATGTTTCGGTAGTTGGAACAAGTTCCTTTGGGCCAAGCATCCCGCATGTACTTCAGCACACGCTGCATTCTTTCACCTTTGGAAGTTTCTTCGTTGATGAGCTTTGACTTATCTTCAGAGACAGGTAGGTTTTCCTCGATGAGGTTTGCTTGAACCTCAATGGTCTGGACGATTCTGTCCGTTCCAGGATCTTCAGTTGCACGCGACAATGCATCAGCTGCAACTATCTCCTTTCCTGGCGTGTAGACTAGCTCAAAATCATACCTTTCAAGTTTCATAACCATTCCCTGTCGTCTCGGAGAGATGTTGTTCAAATTCTGTTGAAATAGTGGCAGGGTGTTAAACAGTATGCGGTGAATCCCCCGTGCAACTGCCCTCGCCTCTCCCCTCTCTCCCAGAACAAGGATCGTGTGCCCCTCGTTCTCACATTGCACTCCACCAGCCTCTGTATGCAAAGTATAATCCTCCACCACTTTCGCCACCTCCAAGGTGGTGTCACCACCAAACACTATTTCACTCCATCTGCCAGCATTCCGCAGAGCCCGTTCCCTCCGAGATAATCTAGTCCTCTCCTACATATTACCCAACAACTCTCCCATCACGCATGGCACCTTCCAATACAATCGCAGAAGGTGTAGCACCTGCCCTTTTTCCTCTTCCATGCTTAACATGCCAGGCCCAAAACACTCATTCAGGTTAAGCAGCATTTCACTTGCGTCTCTTACAATTTGGTCTATTGCATTCACTGCTCTCAATGTGGTCGCCTCTATGTCGGAGAGACAAAACGCAGACTGGATGATTGCTTTTCTGAGCACCTTCGGTCTGTGTGCATTCAGGACTCTGACCTTCGCGTTGATTGCCATTATAACACAAGACCCTGCTCCCAAGACCACACGTCTATCCTTCCCCTGCTGCAATGTTCCAGTGAAGCTCAACGCAAACTTAAGGAACAACATCTCATCTTCCGGTTAGGCACGCTACAGCCTTCCGGTCTCAACATCGAATTCACCAACTTCAGATGATTATCTCGACCCCACCTCAACCCCTTTGTTCTCATCCCATTTCATTTTAACTGTCTTTTATCATCTTTCTTTCTTGTCTTTCTTATGTATATTTAACACCCTATCTTATCCCCCTTTCCTTCCTTATTTTTTCTCCCCGTTGCTTCCCCTTCCCCTGTCCCCACACATCTACATCTGACACAGTTTACCCCCTGATGTTAGTTTCTCTGCTGTTTGGCCTTTCACACCTTTTGTTCTGTCTGGGGACTGCCATTAACACTCTTCCCCTTGATTTCTGTGGCTAGTAGCACGCTGTTCGCTTGGGTTCTGTGGACATAAGTCATCTTTCATTCTATTTACCCACAGTACAAATATTTCCCACTTTCTATGTCTTTGAGCTTTGACAAAGGGTCTTCTGGACTCGAACATTTAGCTCTCTTCTCTCCCAAGATGTGCTGCCAGATCTGCTGAGATTTTCCAGAATTTACTCTCTGGATATTGAAACAGTATCTGCCACAAGGTTTGTTGAACGTGCAGAGTTTCTTACTCGCCTCGTTTATCTTTAGTTGTCCAGAAAACCTGGAATGTCCAGTTTGGGAAAGTTCTTGGCGCCTGACATCTCGCTCGCTATTTCCACCCTTTTATGAATCGGGAAGTGTTACCGCTTAATATTCTGATTCAGATCCTTGGGATCAATTCAGATTCTCAGGTGCCCGCTGGCTTTCTTCACTCAAAACATAGAACTGGCCCAGTCAGTTCGTTCTTCCACTTTGGTGATTATCCCCAACTGCTGCATAGTCTCAAGTTCCACTTTTAGACGTGCCCTCAAAGGGTACCCCCAGTTCCCCCCCCCCCCCCACCCCCCCACCCCCCACCCCCCCAGGTGGATGAATTACTGGTATGGCATTCAAACTTAGCTGGATTTTATATTCAAATGGTCGTGTTCACACACCATGAAAGACGTGAGAACATTTCTGAATAATGGCGTCAATCTGGTCATTGCAAATGGATGAAATCCCTGTCCGAGCTGCAAATACGTTTCACAAGTTGCAGAATCTCACCGGCCTTAACGCCCAGTAATGAAGATCGCTTTGGCTCAACTAATTCAATTTCAATCAGAAGCTTTTTGTCTTTGACCTCGACGGTTAGGTGGCAAGTACCTATTTTGGTAATCAAATTGCCATTATAATCCAGCAGTTCACCGTCATTTTCGTTAATTACTGGTGTAGTTTTTAATTTGGCCATGTCTGCCTGATTAATCAGATTAGCTTTTGCTCCAGTATCCAATTTCATCCTGATGGTGGCACCATTGTTATTAATGGAATCGTCCAAACATCAGGATTTTGAACGATTGATATCCGTTTGAAAATGTCCGAATCGAAAGTTTCCTGTTGCGCTTTCTCTATACTTTCTGCTGATTCGACAAAGAAATAATCTTCTAAGTCGAATACATCTTCCATTGAGTCAGGTTTGATCGCTTGATTAACACGTATCTTAATGCTGACTTCTTGCACAAGTCTCCCTTGGTTCACTGTACTAAGCTTCTTAAACTGTTGCGGATTTGTTCCCGATCTGCACGGAGATGCATAGTGGTTTAATTTGTGGCACTTCACACAGGTTTTTCCAAAGGCAGGGCATTTTTCTCTTTCATGGATGTCGCCACACTGTTTACACGTCATGACGCTCGTGACGACATGTGCAAAATGGCTGCCGCCTTTTTTTAGGTGCGCCACACCTTTAATGGCATCGGCCACGTTAGTTCTCGCGCCACTTTCTCCGACCAATATTTCTGAAAACTGATTTCTGGCAAATTTGCTTGCTCGACACAAACTGACTGTGCCTTCTAAGGTTATATCAGACTGTCTCAATAGACTTCCACGCAGATTATCCATATTTGCTCCGTAGACTAATTGATCTCGCAGAAGTGAGTCCAGGAGAATCGAAAAATTATATGTCTGCGCGATAAGTCTCAGATCCATTATGAAGCAGTAAATTGTTTCACCTGCTTTTTCCACTCTTTACCTGAACACATATCGTTAAATGTTTCGATTTGTTGCAACTGGCAGTGCTTGTCGAACTTTTCAATTTCTTTACTGTACTTTTTCTTATCTGCCTCATTCTCAAATTGGAATGACATGAAAATTTCTAGGTCTTGTGAACCAGCCATTGTTTGAAACAACGCTTTTTTTCGGTGGTCGCTGGCTGCTTCTAGGTCTAGGGCAGAGATATACAATTCAAACTGCTGCTTGAAATTGCGCCAAATAACGTCCACTTTACCCGAAGTACAAAATTGTCACGGAGTCTGCAGGTCTTACATCTCGCTTCGACTGGGAAGTCCTTCAACGTCGTCGATACAGTCAGAGCCTGGTAGAATGTTTTTTTAAGTTTTGTTTCACGGAGACTTTAGCGAGCAGACCTGGTACCTTCATATTTCCACTCCTGGCACCATGTGATGTTCTTTGCTTTCTTGATGAGGATGGCTTCAAAGTGTAGTGTCTCACAAAGAACATCAAGCTATGTTTTGAATGGAGCTAATATTTTAACACTATAACTAAATAGATTCTCCTTGCTCGCTGAGACATAAATAGTACAAGTGAATAAGACTATGATTCTTTTTTTTTTTATAAATGTTTTATTGAAATTTTTTTCCCAAACAACAATTTTTCCCCTCTTACAAAGCAAACGCAACAATAACAATACAGAAATTTTAAACAATACACAAGTAACAAAACCCCTTTATCTTTGACCTAAACTAAACCCCCCCTCCCCCCCCCCCCTCCCCCTGGGTTGCTGCTGCTGGTCATCTGTCTTCCCTCTAACGTTCCCCTAGGTAGTCGAGAAATGGCTGCCACCGCCTGGTGAACCCTTGAGCCGATCCTCTCAGGGCAAACTTTATCTGCTCCAGTTTAATGAACCCCGCCATATCATTTACCCAGGCCTCCAGTCCGGGGGGTTTCGCCTCCTTCCACATGAGTAGGATCCTGCGCCGGGCTACTAGGGACGCAAAGGCCACAACGTCGGCCTCTTTCGCCTCCTGCACTCCCGGCTCTTCCGCAACTCCAAATAGAGCTAACCCCCAGCCTGGTTTGACCCGGGCCTTCACCACCCGCGAAATCACTCCCGTCACTCCCTTCCAATACCCTTCCAGTGCCGGGCATGCCCAAAACATATGTGCGTGGTTTGCCGGGCTCCCGCCACACCTCCCACATTTGTCCTCCGCTCCAAAGAACCTGCTCAATCTTGCTCCCGTTATGTGTGCTCTATGTAGCACCTTAAATTGAATCAGGCTAAGCCTGGCGCATGAGGAAGAGGAATTTACCCTGCTTAGGGCATCAGCCCACATACCCTCCTCTATCTCCTCCCCTAGTTCTTCTTCCCACTTTCCTTTTAGTTCGCCCACCGACTCCTCCCCCTCTTCCCTCATCTCTCGGTAAATCTCTGACACCTTGCCCTCTCCGACCCGCACCCCTGAAAGCACCCTGTCCTGTATCCCCTGTGTCGGGAGCAATGGAAATTCCCTCACCTGTTGTCTAGTAAATGCCCTCACCTGCATATATCTCAAGAAATTTCCCCGGGGCAACTTATACTTTTCCTCCAATGCTCCCAAGCTCGCAAAAGTCCCATCTATAAATAAATCTCCCACCCTCCTAATTCCCAACTGGAACCAGCTCTGAAATCCTCCATCCATTCTTCCTGGGGCGAACCTATGGTTGTTCCTGATTGGGGACCCCACCAGGGCTCCCCGCACCCCTCTCTGTCGCCTCCACTGTCCCCAGATATTTAATGTTGCCGCCACCACCGGGTTCGTGGTAAACTTTTTAGGTGAGATCGGTAGCGGCGCCGTCACCAGCGCCTCTAAACTCGTCCCTTTACAGGACTTTCTCTCCAGTCTTTCCCACGCCGCTCCCTCACCCTCCATCATCCATTTACGTATCATTGCCACATTGGCGGCCCAATAGTAATCGCCCAAGTTCGGTAGTGCCAATCCTCCTCTGTCCCTACTACGCTGAAGGAACCCCCTCCTTACTCTCGGAACTTTCCCTGCCCACACGAAGCTCGTGATGCTCCTGTCTATTTTATTAAAAAAGGTCTTAGTGATTAGGATAGGGAGACATTGAAATACAAATAAGAACCTCGGGAGGACCATCATCTTAATTGCTTGCACCCTGCCCGCCAGCGATAGAGGCTGCATGTCCCACCTCTTGAAGTCCTCCTCCATTTGTTCTACCAACCGTGTCAGATTAAGTCTGTGCAAGGTTCCCCAGCTCCTAGCGATCTGAATCCCCAGGTATCGGAAGTTTCTTTCCACTTTCCTTAGAGGCAAGCCTTCTATCTCTCTACTCTGGTCCCCTGGATGTATCACAAATAATTCACTCTTCCCCATGTTTAGCCTATACCCCGAGAAATCCCCGAACCCCCTCAAAATTCGCATAACCTCTATCATTCCCCCCGCTGGGTCCGACACGTATAACAATAGGTCATCCGCATATAACGAGACTCGGTGTTCTTCTCCCCCTCTAATCACCCCTCTCCATTTCCTGGAGTCTCTCAACGCCATGGCCAGAGGTTCAATTGCCAACGCGAACAACAATGGAGACAGCGGGCATCCCTGTCTTGTTCCCCTATATAGTCGGAAATACTCCGATCTATGTCGAAAGACTATGATTCTATGTACAGAACTCCTTAAAACACAGATCCTCTTTGTCCCGCCTATTCACCTACACCCAGAATCAAGGTATCACGTGATCCACGTGTATGCTCTTGATCACCATTTAGCGTTTGGAAGCATTACCATTTCATTATTAACCTTTTTTTTACCATACAATACACATATTATCATGCCACCCTCTCTCCCACTCTCCCACATTCTCTGCCTCTCGCACACTCTCAGCATTCTACACTCCCTCACTCACGCATGCTCCCACCTCTCAGACACCCTCTCTGGCCCTCTGTCCCTCTCTCACACTCTCTCCGTCTCTCACACTCCCTTCTTCTCTCACACTCCCTGCCTCTCGCATACTCCCTCCCTCTCTCACACACCCTCCATCTCTCACTCGCTCGCCCTCTCTCACCATCTCTCTCTCTCTGTCAGACACACACACTCGCCCTCCCTCTCTCACAATCCCTCTCCCTCTCTCACCCTCTCTCCCTCTCTCACACTCTCAACCTCTCTTCCTCTCTCATACTCTCTCTTTCCCTCTCCAACTCTCTCTCTCACTCTCTGTCCCACCCTGACACTCGCTCTCACACACTTTCCCTCGCTCACATTCTCTATCTCACTCTTTTTCTCTCTCATGCTTATGCTCACTCACTCGCTCTCTTATCTACTTACTCACACTCTTAATGTCCAAGACAAAGATGACTTATCTCTATATTATGTTATTGTTTTACACCCAATTATTCTCACCCCATCTGCCTCTCACATCCACTCGCCCATTCGGTCTCCTCCCTCTCCCCTTCCCTTTATCTCAGACAACCGACCTTATTCTCTCGTTTTACACTTTATTTTGCATCCTCTTTCTCTCCCACCCTTTTTGTCTCTCACTTTATCATCTATCAAAACATTTCGCAAATTATCTCTCTCTCCCTCCACATCTCATCCCGTCTCTCTCCCAGTTTACGTGTGTATCAGATGGAGGGCCGGTATCAGTTAGACTGTGTGTTACTTTTCACAGCTGAATATGTTTGAATGCTGCTCAATGAATCTATCTGTTTCTACATGCTGTAGGGACTGAGTTTGCTGAAGTTCTAATGTTTCAAAATGTTTTCTTAGTTTGAGGAGCTGCATCAGATTTAGGGTCATGGTCTCCCTGAACCCACTTAAATCAAATTATTGAATGGTCAGTAAAAGGGACAGTAACACCCCAGAGTGCCGATGGGACTACCCAGAGAAACACACTAACAATTGGGACTGAGTCACTGAATGGTCACAGTTAAAGAGGCCCCTACAACCCAGAGTGCAGTGGAACCGCCCAGAGAATCACAGTGACAAATGGAATTGAATCACTGTATAGTCATAGATAAAGGGAGAGCTACGCCCCAGAGTGCAGTGGTACCTCACAGAGAAACACACTGACAATTGGAACTGACTCACTGAATGGTCATAGTTAAAGGGACAGCTGCACTCCAGAGTGCAGTGGAAGCAGCCAGAGAAACACACTGAGAGTTGGAACTGACTCACTGAGTGGTCACAGTCGAGTGATGATGAGGAGATGCGTTGGATAGGGGTGGCATGTAAGAAGTCTTACAGCACCAGGTTAAAGTCCAACAGGTCCGTTTCGAATCACTAGCTTTCGGAGCGCAGCTCCTTCCTCAGGTAAAATCAGTCGCATGAGGGATATCACTGAGACAATCTGAGACCGAGACATGGAACTGATGGTGTTTGAGTGGACAGCCTCATTTCTGTCATTGTTAGTTGAACAATGTGATCAACACAGCCCAGAGTTTGGAAAGAGGTCACTCACTCAAGTAATAGTATATTGAACCCAATGTCGTAATCTGTTTGTTCATATCTTTTTAAAAAATAAGTCAAACGATTTTGCAACCCCAATATCCCTGAGGTGGTTCCTCAGGGACTCAATTAAAGGCTTTGGTAATATAAAACGTCAGAGTTTAAGACCGAGAGTCTGCCAGTAAAACGCTTCGCACTGAAAATGTTTCATCGAATTGCTGGGGTTGAGAAAATATTCTACCCAATCCTTTCTATCATTGGCGTTCCTGGTAAGTGACTAGCACCCATTGAAGTTGCATGAATCTGTGTGTGAGCGGGTCTCTGATTTTAAACTGTTCCTGAAAATGTTTCACGCTGATCTTGTGCGCACTGTTATTCAACCATTTGATAAACGATTTAATTCGCTTCAGTAATGTGTTTAAACATATGGAAGGTTTCATCATCTGAAAGTACGCCTCTGTTTGTAACTCACGGGATCTCTGCTCAATAGCGTTATTATATTGAGGGGAATGTTGTACAATATTACATTGGATCTCAGTGAAGGCAATCTCTCTGAATGAAGGTTTTGTGAGAGTAAGAAAGAAATAACTCTGAGTGCGGATCACTAACCAGAGTGGAATATCTGACAGCAGTGAACAAGTATTACTGGGAGTATGTGTCAGTGCAGAATTGGACTGAGTGGGGGTCACGTACCAGAGTGGAATATCTGACAGCAGGGAACAAGTATTACTGGAAGTATGTGACAGTGTAGAATTGGACTGAGTGTGGGTCACATACCAGAGTGGGGGCAGCACGGTAGCATGGTGGTTAGCACCATTGCTTCACAGCTCCAGGGTCCCAGGTTCGATTCCCGGCTTGGGTCACTGTCTGTGCGGAGTCTGCACAATCTCCCCGTGTGTGCGTGGGTTTCCTCCGGGTGCTCCGGTTTCCTCCCACAGTCCAAAGATGTGCAGGTTAGGTGGATTGGCCATACTAAATTGCCCTTAGTGTCCAAAATTGTCCTTAGTGTTGGGTGGGGTTACTGGGTTATGAGGTGTGGGCTTGGGTAGGCTGCTCTTTCAAAGAGCCGGTGCAGACTCAATGGGCCGAATGGCCTCCTTCTGCACTGTAAAGTCTATGAATAACTGACAGCAGTGAACAAGTATTACTGGGAGTATGTGTCAGTGTCGAATTGGACTGAGTGTGGGTCACGTACCAGAGTGGAATATCTGACAGCAGGGAACAAGTATTACTGGAAGTATGTGACAGTGCAGAGGTTTTTTAAAATATTTTTATTCTCCTCATTTTTCACACTTTCTCCCAAATTTACACCCAAAAATAAACAATAATCAGTAACGAATGTTATGCCAATCCCCACATCAAAGCAATGATCCCATTCTCCCACCAAAGCCCAAACATTAGCCCGCATGCTAACATAAACAAATGACATAGAACATACAGTGCAGAAGGAGGCTATTCGGCCCATCGAGTCTGCACCGACCCACTTAAGCCCCCACTTCCACCCTATCCCCATAACCCAATAACCCCTCCTAACCTTTTGGGTCACTATGGGCAATTCATCATGGCCAATCCACCTAACCTGCACGTCTTTGGACTGTGGGAGGAAACCGGAGCACCCGGAGGAAACCCACGCAGACACGGGGAGAACATGCAGACTCCTCACAGACGGTGACCCAGCGGGGAATCGAACCTGGGACCCTGGCGCTGTGAAGCCACAGTGCTATCCACTTGTGCTACCGTGCTGCCAGTGCTGGCTGACATAAAGGAATCAGGAATCACCCATAGTCACCATTAACATATACAGTCCCCTCCTCGACCCACAGAGCGCCTCCCCCTAATGTTCGATGTAATCCAATTCTCGAAAGTACAAAACGCCCATGACTTTTAGGACCACTCCATCGTTCCCCTCAGTTCATATTTGACCTTTTCAAGCGTCAAGAATTTCAGCAGGTCTTTACCCCCCCCCCCGCCCACGCCAGGGCACAGGGTGGGGATCCCACCCTAACAGGATCTGCCTCGGGCGATCAACGAGGCGAAGGCGAGAACATCTGCCTCCGCACCCGTTTCTAAACCCGGCTCGTCCGACCCCCCGAATATGGCCTCCCGAGGGCCCTGATCCAGTTTCACGTGCACCACTTTAGAGATTACCCTAATCACCTCCTTCCAGTAATCCTCCAGCTTTGGACAGGACCAAAACATATGAACGTGATTTCCACCACCCCCCCCACCCCGCAACGTTCTCAAACTTCTGCTACCTCCTCAAAGAGCCGGCTCATCATCGCCCTTGTATGCCGTGCTCTGTACGCCACCTTCAGCTGTATCAGTCCCAATCTCGCACACGAGGTGGAGGCGTTCACCCTCCAGAGCACCTCACACCTCCTCCATACACTCTCTCAACTCTTCTTCCCACTTCGTCGTTATCCCTTCCTGCGGCGCCTTCTCCTCCTCCAAAATAGCCCTGTGGACCGCCGATACTACCCACTTCTGCAGTCCCCCTGCCGGAAAAACCTGCCCCAGAAATGTGGGAGGCCGACTCTACCGGGAAGCTCTGTATCTCCTTTCTGGCAAAGTCTCAAACCTGCATGTATCTAAATATTTCCCCCTGCTCCAGCCCAGACTTCGCTCCCTGCTCCTTCAATCCTGCAAACCGACACCCAAGAAACAAATCTTTTATTGTCCAATTCCTTTCTCCTCCCAACTCCGAACATTTCCATCCCACATCCCTGGCTCAAATCTCTGGTTCCCCCGAATCGGCATTTCCCTTGAAACTGCCTCCAAATTCTCAACGAAGTTATTACTACCGGACTCCCTGGCTATCTCCCCGGGGCCGTCGGGAGCGGCGCTGTTGTTAGCGCCTTCAATCCCGTCTCCCTACACAAACTCTCCTCCATTCTGACCCATTGGAGTCAAGCCCCCCTGACCCAGCTCCGTACCTTCTCCACATTCGCAGCCCAGTAATAATACATCAGGTTCGGAAGACCCAAACCCTCTGCCTGTCTTCCTGTCTGTAGTTGCACCTTTCTAATTCTGGCCACCTTCCCTCCCCATGTGAACGAGGTCATCATCCCTTCAATCTCTCTGAAAAACGCCTTTGGCAGGAAAATCGGCAGGCATTGAAAAATAAACAGGAATCGCGGCAGCACATCCATTTTAACCGCCTGTCCCCGACCCACCAGTGACAGAGGAAGACTACCCCACCTTGCCACATCAGCTTTCTCCCTCGCCACCAAATTAGAAATGTTGTATCCCCTCAATCCCGAGCAACCTGCACCCCCAGGTATCCAAAGTGAGTCCCGACCCTACGGAATGGCAGCCCCCCCCCCCCCCCCCCCACCGCTGCCGCCACCCCTGGCCGAGACAAAATATTCACTCTTGTCTAGATTTAATTTGTACCCCGAGACAGATCAAAACACGCGACCCAGCTCCAGTATTCCCTCTATTGACACACTCGGCTCCGGCACATATAACAAGTCATCGGCATATAAGGACACCCTATGCATTATCCACCCCCACCCCCGCCCCGCTCTGTCCCTTTCCATACCCCCGAACTTCTTAACGTGATAGCCAATGGCTGAATTGCGAGTGCAAACATCTGGGGGGGGGGGACATAGAAAATCCCTGCCTCGTCCCACAGTGGAATGGAAAGTGTTCTGAGCTGATGTTATTTGTGCGGACATTGGCTCTCGGCTTCTCGCCCATCAACCCAAAGACGGGCAGGTTACGTGGATTTGCCAAATTGCCCCTTAATTCGAAAAAATGAATTGGGTACTCTAATTTTTTAAAAAAAGAAATACTCACTTTGCAAGTTTATAATTGATGGTTAATGTGTAGCTGTATTTGCTTGTATTCTGCCTCTTTATTCACTGTTACTCTAAATTTGGTTTTGTCTGTAAAATCTGTAATTATCATTCAGCTTCCGGATTCCATAATGTTGATGTAAATGGTGAAGGAGAGTGATCCCAGTGCTGATCCTTGTGGAACACCACTTCCCACCTTCCACTCAGTTTCCCCAATAGGAGGCTCTGAGGGTTCGCAGATTCTTCCTTGATTGGAGGCCGGGACAATCCTCGATCACCACCGCCTTCCTTCGCCATTCTGTCACTCAATCTTTTCTCCTTGACCTTGTCTCACTTGTTGCAAATCAAAGGTGTGGCCTCTTGGGCCCCGCTATGTCTGCCGTTTTGTGGCTTATGTTAACACTTCTTGTTCCTGTTGTACTCGGTCCCCTCCCACAACGATACATCTTTTGGTGACACTTCATGCTTCTGCCAGGACCTGGAAACGGGAATCGATTTTACAGAGTCCATCTCCGACACATCCCTCCACTTCCTTGACCTGTCTCTCTCCGTTTCCGGCAATAGATTGACCACCTGTATTCATAATAACCTACCGAAGCCACAGCTACCACGTATACAAATCCTCACGTCCTGGTTCCTGGAAGGACAGAATCCCATGCTCCCAGTTTCACCAGCGCCACCTCCTCTGTTCCGATAATGCCATGTTTGAAAGTAGCCCTTCTACAATGTCTGCCTTTTCGTCAACCGGGGTTGACAGGCCTCTTAATTATGTTAAATTCATTGCTCGGAACTCTGCCCTCACACATCTGCCTCCTCCCGGAAACATGATAGGGTCTCCCTATACTCATTTCCACAACACGGACCTCTGCACTGAAAGCATCATCCTCCAGCATTTCTGCCAACTCCAGCATGATACCACCACGAAACATATCTTCACCTCTCTCCAACCAACACCCCACATTTTCTGCATTCCTCCGGTACTGCTCGCACTTTCGCACTTGCGCACTTTTCCATTAGACACAGCACCACTTTCCCTTCCCACAGCACCTTCCCTTGCTATCACAGACTGTGCAACAGCTGCCCCTTTACCTCCTCCCGTTTCATGATTCCAGGCAGCAAACTCTCCTTTCTGGTGCAGCACCGTTTCACTTCTGCATCCTTCAATTTGGTCTACTCTATTCCCTGCTCCCGATACAGTCTCCTCTACATTGGGGGGACTAAACGCAGACTGGGCGACCGCTTTGCGGAACACCTTCACACAGCCCACAGGCATGACAATAGCCTTCCTGTTGCAGCCATTTTGACTCAGCGCCTTGCTCTCATGCCCACATGTCCGTCCTTGGCTTGTTGCAATGATCCAGTGAAGCCCAATGCAAGCTGGAGGAGTAACATCTCATCTTCCAATTAGGACGTTACAGGCGTCAGGAGTCAACTTTAAGTTCAACAATTTGAGACTGGAAACTTTCTCCTCCATCATAACGTTGTTTTTTGGAATATCCCACCTTTTTAATCGAATGCAATGGATTTGAATCTGGAGAGAGTATGTTCCGGCCAGTGAACCAGGGGAATGTCCAATGCCGGAGAGGGAATATTCCTGAGAAAAGCTTGGCAGGAATTGTTTCCAAACAGAGAGAGGATGTTTTCCTGGGCATAGCCTGACGTTGGGATGTTCGGGACATGTCAATGGACTATTCCTGGGAGAGGGTGCCTGATGAGTGACTGAACCTGGTAAAAGTGTTCCCTGGGGACGCTCTGGAGACTGGATAAACTCTATCCGCCCCATTTTTATGAACTAGGGAGGTTCTGCGTTTGATTTATTTTTCCAATGAACATGGGAGATTCCAATAATTCAGGAGTGGAGAAATTCAACTCTATCAGGAATCCAGTCCAGAGAACGGACCCATCCGGTTTGTGGTCAATCAGACTAAATGAGAAATGTAACCTCTCCCAAAGATATGAGAACTATGAACATTTGCCTACCACTGCCATCAAACCGACAGGGCTGCAGTACACACTTACCGCCCATCCCCCATCTTAAACGCTTGGGTTACATTTGTTACTTCCCACTCGGTAATTTTAATCTCTGTGCCCACTCCTCTCCCAGCAGCCCCCCCCACCTACTGCTCATATCATTGATGCTGAAATCCTCTCCTGGTTCAGACACGGAGAATGTTTAATCAGTAATTTCCCGGCTTTTCTCCCTTCTCTCTCTTACAGTTAATTTACTGGCAATTCCGATTCTGTGTCGGGGGAAGTGTGGCCTCTCTACCTGCACCACTCGCTACCTGGTGGCCATGGCAGTGGCGGATCTGCTGTTTATTATCACTAAACCAATACTGAACAGGATCAATGGTTATTATTTCCCGCGGAGTTTCCTGTCCATCACCCCTGTGTGTAGTGCTAACATTGTCCTGGTGGCTACAGCCGCGGACTGTTCTGTCTGGTTCACCCTCACTTTCTCCTTTGATCGATTTGTGGCCATTAGCTGCCAGAAACTGAAAACTAAATATTGCACCGGGAAAACTGCGGCTGTGGTTCTGTCAACAACCGGCCTCCTCTTCTGTGTAAAAAACATCCCCTGGTACTTTACATTTGGACCTAGAGAGATAATCGACAATGTCCAGTGGTTTTGTTGGACAAAGCGCAGCTTTTTCACTGATCCCGGATGGGTTTCATTTAATTGGTTTTCTCAGATATTAACACCATTGTTCCCTTTCTTCTCAATCCTGTTGATCAACGCTCTGACAGTCAGACACATTTTACTCACCAGTCGAGTCCGGAAGGCACTGAAGGCTCAGAGTCAGGGAGACAATCGCACCGACCCAGAGATGGAGAGCAGAAGGAAGTCAATGATTTTACTCTTCAGCATCTCCGGAGCTTTCATTCTACTCTGGAGCGTGGGTGTTTTTCGATTTTTCTATATTGATGTCAGACGATTAACAGACCTCAATGATACTCTAGTTAATTTACAGGCCGTCGGATTTATGTTGCTGGATTTAAATTGCTGCACAAACACTTTTATTTATGTAGTCACTCAGTCCCGGTTCAGGGAGCAGATCAAGATCGCGGTGAAATATCCGGTTACATCAATTATTAAAGTAATCAAGAAGTATAACTGACTGACAGCTCCTCAGACAACCAGGAGCTCCAGGTGCTCCAGGTGCAGCATGAATGTAGCCTCAAACAATCAGAGATCGCTCGCTATGCCCGACAACACCATGTCGCCAGTCAGGAACACGAACCTCTGACTGCCAGAACGTTGTTCCAATTCAGAGACTCCGGTTTCCGACTGACAGCCAATCAGAGACTCTGGTTTTTGACTGACAGGAGGTGGGACCTGCAGAGGCTCGACCGTGGGCTGGCTGTAGGGGGCTGGAGGTACGGCTGAAATGCGGACGGGGACACGGGCAGGGCCTGCTGGGGAGGCACTGGCAAGGTTGGGGGAGGCAGTAGAAGGGCTGGCCGGTGGAGGCACTGGCACGGGCACTGACAGGGCAGGCTGGGAGTGGGGGGACACTGTAAGGGGGACAATGGCAGGGCTGGCCGGAGGTGGGGGGGACTGGCAGGGGCCACCTGGCAGGGTTGTCTCGGGGCGGGCGATATTGGCTGGGTGGGGGCACTGTCAGGGCTGGCTGCGGGCCACTGGCAGGGGAGACCACTGGAGGGGCTGGTAGGGGCCACTGGCAGGCCAGCTCAGGGCGCACTGGCTAGGTTGGCTTGGGGCCGGTCACTGACTGGGCTGGTTGGGGTGGGCACTGGCAGGTCTGGTTGCGGGCACTGGCAGGGCGGGCTGTGGGAGTCACGGGCAGGGCTGGCTGGGGGAGGGGCCCACCTGGATGTCCGGCAGCGCGGTTCGCTGCCATTGCCAAGATGCCCCGGGTCCCGGGGATGATCGACAGGATGCACGTCCCCCAATTAGCACCGGCCCATGACTGACCGCTCTACATCATGACCAGGAGATGTGCATCATGCCCGTCTGTGCCCGGTACCCAGGCAGCGTGTACGACCCCTCCATCTTGGCACACTCGCCAATTCCCGGCCTATTCGACGGGCATTGCCGGCTGACTGGTTGGCACCTGGGTGACAGGGGCTATCCGCTGTGGTCGTGGCTGCTGACGCCTATTCGGAGTCCACAGACCGACGTGCAAAGCCACGACAATGACGCCCAGGCAGTGATCAGGTGCGTGACCAAGTGATATCTTCGGCATTGTGAAGATGCAATTCAGGTGTCTGAACCACTCTGGAGGGCTCCTCCGGTATAGCACCAGTGTTTCCCACATCATGGTGGCCTGCTGCATCCTCCACAACATTGCGCTGCAGAGGGGCCTGGAGGAAGAGGAGGAACGGCACGCCTCGTCCGATGAGGAGGATGTGGTGAAGATGAAGATGGGCAGGACACTCTAATCGCCTCCATGTTCCCCGACAAGGGGGCCTGGATAGTGGCAATGATATTCCATCCCACCACCCCGCACCCCCCCCCCCCCCCCCCCACGCACCCGGGCATAGCACTCCCACCCATGGGCACCCTCCATGCGCCCGACCAGGAACGCTTTCCGCGATTCCTGCCTGCCTCACTACCGGATGGCGTCCCTGGTTTAGCAGTAAGAGTGAGTCTGGACCATCGGATGAAGGACGCTGACACTCCGCTCTTTGATGAGCTCCACTGCTCCACATTGTACAACAACGTCTGACTCCTACACACGGTTAGACAGTCCACCATCCATCTGGGTGGTCCCTGCATTCGAGCTGCCCATTCTGTCACACTGCCCCACAGTGGGTTGGGGTGGGGCACCGGAGCGGCGATCGCTAGCGAACAGGGGTCCCTCAGCCAAGCCCATACCCAATGCCCGCCCATCCATGCACCCCCCCCCCCCTCGCCCACCCCCAGTGACCCCTCTACAGCCAGCCCGGCCGGCCCATCCCTCACACCCGCTGACAGAGCACCGAGGGTTTGGAACTTTGTGAAAAAACTGTTTAATGGGCAAAGGTGAACAATATTAACAGAATTGCACCCCAGCCCCTAATTCTATACAGCGTGCTGCACCCATTCCAATCTAACTTGTGTCTACATTTCTCCAAACACTCCCAGGACAGGCGCAGCATGGGGTTAGATACAGAATAAGGCTCCCTCTATACTGTCCCCATCAAATACTCCCAAACAGGCACAGCATGGGATTAGATACAGCACAAAGCTCCCTCTACACTGTCCCCATCAAACACTCCCAGGAAAGGTACAACACGGGGTTAATTACAGAGTAAAGCTCCCTCTGCACTGTCCCCATCAAACACTCCCAGGAAAGGTACAACACGGGGTTAGATACAGAGTAAAGCCCCCTCTACACTGTCCCCATCAAACACTCCCAGGAAAGGTAGAGCACGGGGTTAGATACAGAGTAAAGCTCCCTTTACACTGTCCCCATCAAACACCCCCAGGGCAGGTACAGCACGGCGTTAGATACAGAGTAAAGCTCCCTCTACACTGTCCCCATCAAACACTCCCAGGGCAGGTACAGCACAGGGTTAATTACAGAGTAAAGCTCCCTCTACACTGTCCCCATCAAACACTCCCAGGACAGGTACAGCACGGGGTTAGATACAGAGTAAAGCTCACTCTACACTGTCCACATAGAACACCCCCAGGACAGTGGGCAGCACGGTATAATAGTGGTTAGCACAGTTGCTTCACAGCTCCAGGCTCCCAGGTTCAATTCCCACTTGGGTCACTGTCTGTGCGGACTCTGCACGTTCTCCCCGTGTCTGCGTGGGTTTCCTCCGGGTGCTCCGGTTTCCTCCCACAGTCCAAAGATGTACAGGTTAGGTGGATTGGCCATTCTAAATTGCCATTAGTTTCTAAAAAGTTTAGGTGGGGTTACGATGATAAAGGGAATGGGGTGGAGGCGTGGGGCCAAGTAGGGTGCTCTTTCCACGGGTGCGGTTCAGACTTGATGGACTGAATGGCCTCCTTCTGCACTGTAAATTCTATAGTTCTGTGACAGGAACAGCATGGGGTTAGATTCCGAGACCAGCTCCCGCTATACTGTCCCTGTCAAACACTCCCAGGATAGATACTGGACGGGCTTAGCTAAAGTGTAAAGCTCCCTGTGCACTGTCCCCATCAACACTCCCAGGAAAGGGACAGCACGGGGTTAGATACAGAGTAAAGTTCCCTCTACACCGACCTCATCAACCACACCCAGGACAGGTACAGCACGGGGTTAGATACAGAGTAAAGCTCCCTCTACACTGTCCCCATCAAACACTCCCAGGACAGGTACAGCACGGGGTTAGATACAGAGTAAAGTTCCCTCTACACCGACCTCATCAACCACACCCGGGACAGGTACTGGCTGGGTTTAGATATGGAGTAAAGTTTGCTCTACACTGTGCCAATCAAACACTTCAGGCAGGTACAGCACGGGGTTAGATACAGAGTAAAGCTCCCTCTACAATGTCCACATCAAACACTCCCAGGACAGGTACAGCACAGGGTTAGATACAGAGTAAAGCTCTCTCTACACTGTCCCCATCAAACACTCCCAGGACAGATACAGCACGGGGTTAGATACAGAGTAAAGCTCCCTCTACAATGTCCACATCAAACACTCCCAGGACAGGTACAGCACGGGGTTAGATACAGAGTAAAGCTCTCTCTACACTGTCCCCATCAAACACTCCCAGGACAGATACAGCACGGGGTTAGATACAGAGTAAAGCTCCCTCTACACTGTCCTCATCAAACACTCCCAGGCCAGGTACAGCATGGGGTTAGATACAGACTAAAGCTCCCTCTACACTGTGCCAATCAAACACTCCCAGGACAGGTACAGCACGGGGTTAGATACAGAGTAAAGCTCCCTCTACAATGTCCACATCAAACACTCCCAGGACAGGTACAGCACGGGGTTAGATACAGAGTAAAGCTCCCTCTACACTGTCCTCATCAAACACTCCCAGGCCAGGTACAGCATGGGGTTAGATACAGACTAAAGCTCCCTCTACACTGTGCCAATCAAACACTCCCAGGACAGGTACAGCACGGGGTTAGATACAGAGTAAAGCTCCCTCTACAATGTCCACATCAAACACTCCCAGGACAGGTACAGCATGTGGTTCGATACAGAGTAAAACAGGCGGATGGGGGTGGGACTCAGGAATGCAGAAGGAACGGGTCGGGGGCCTGGGGGAATTTGTGGATTGTGGTTGTGATGAGGGAGACTCAGTGTAGATCCTCGGATAGGCCGAGAAGAGGTTTAAAGGCAGACAGGTTATTGGAAACAGATAAGGTGAGAGTGACGGGCGTGAGGGCTATCAGGCAGAAAACAGGAATAGTGACTGGGTGAGGGTGAACGGTGTGAGGGTTAACGGACAGCACACACCAATACGGGGTCGGGTGGAGAAAGGGGCTGAGGGCTAACAGACAGCATACAGGAAACGAATTGGTTGAGGGTGAAGGTGAACGGGTGAGGGTCACAGACAACATATCGGAATAGGGGGTGGATGAGGGTGAAGGGGGTGAGAGCTAACTGGCAGCACACAGGAATAGGGGGAGGCGTGGGTTTGGGTGAAAGGGGTAATGGCCAACAGACGGCAAACTGGACGGTCTACCCGACATCGGACCAGACACTGAAAGTGACAGGGCCAATCGCAACCCTGCCGAACCTGCACCCTCACCCCTACTAACATCTTGGGGCTTGTGTCAATATTGGGAGAGCCGTCTCACAGACTAGTTAAACAACAGCCTGACATAGTCAAAGTCACAGAACCATACCTTACAGACAATGTCCCAGTCACCACTATCACCATTCCTGGGCATGTCCTGAGGGAGGGAGGGAGTTGCCCTGGCAGTCCTCAACATCGACTGTGGACCCCGTGACATCTCACGGATTTAGATTAAACGCGGGCAAGGAAAGTCTTGCTGATCACCACGTACCGGTCCACATCAGCTGATGAATCAATACGCCTCCATGTTGAACACCACTTCGAGGAAGCACTGAGGATGGCAGGGATGCAGAATATGCTCTGGGTGGGGACGTCAATGTCCATCGCCAAAGGTGGCTCTGTAGTACCATCACAGACCGAGCTGGCAATGTCTTAAGGGGCATAGCTGCTAGCGTGGGGCCGCAGCAGGATGTGAGTGAATCAACAAGAGGGAAAGACATACTTGACCTCATCATCACAAACCTGCCAGCTGCAGAGATATCTGTCAATGACAGTATCGATAGAAGCGACGAGCGCACTCACCTTGTGGAGGCAAAGTCCCGTGTTCACATTGAGGATACCCTCCATTGTGTTCGGTGGCACTCCCAAAATGCAAACTGGGATAAACTTCATGCAGATCGAGCAACTCATGACAGGGCATCCCTGAGGCACTGTGGACCATCAGCAGCAGAATTGTATTCAACCACGATCTGCAACTTCATGGCTCGTCATATCCCCCACTCTACCTGGTCCAATGAATAGTGCAGGGGAGCACGCCAGGAGCAACATCAGACATAGCGAAAAAATCAGTTGTCAACCTGGTGAAGCTACAACACTGGATTATTCGTGTGCCAAAGAGTATATGCAGAAAGTAATAGACAGAAATAAGCGATTCGACAACCAACGCATCACATGTAAGTTCTGCCACAACCAGCCGTGAATTGTCGTGGACAGTTAACCAACTTACTGAATGTGGAGGCTCCACAAATATCCCCATCCTCAAGGATGGAGCAGCCACCACAAACGTGCAGAAGGCCAGGCTGAGGCATTCGGAACAATCTTCTGCAAGAAGAGCGGAGTGGATTATCAATCTCGATTTCCTCCAGAGGTCCACAGCATCACAGATGTCAGTCTTCAACCAAAATGATTCACTCCACATGATATCAAGAAAAGGTTGAAGACACAACAAATTTCAGCCGTGGTTCAAACATGTACAAAAGAGCTGAATGCCAGAGGTGAGGTGAGAGTCACTGTCACTGACATCAAAGGCGGCATTTAACGGAGTATGGTATCAAGCAGCCCTAGCTAAACTGGAGTCAATGGGAATCAGGTGTGTGTGTGTGTGGGGGGGGGGGGGGGGGGGGGTACTCTCTGCTTGTTGGAGTAATACCTCACAAAAAGCAAGATGGGCGTGGTGGTTGCATGGCAATCATCTGAGCTCCAGGACATTAATGCTGGAGTTCCTCAGCGAGGTGTCCTCGGTCCAATCATCTTCAGCTGCCTCATCAATGAACTCCCTTCCATCATAAAGTCAGAATTGGGGATGTTTACAGATGACTGCACAATGTTCAGCATCATGTGTGACTCATCAGATTGAAGTAGTCCAGGTCCAAATGCAGCAAGACCTGGACAATATCGAGGTTTGGGTTGACATGTTGCAAGGTGCATTTGCGTGCCACAAAATGTCAGGCAACGACCATATCCTACAAGAGGGGATCTAACCACCGCCCCTTGTCATTCAATGGCATTGCCATCGCTGAATCTCCCGACATCCACACCCAGGGGGTAACTATTGATCAGAAACTGCCCTGCACTAGCCACATTAATACTGTGGCTATCAGGGCAGGTCAAAGGCTCGGAATCCTACTGCGTGTAACTCACCTCCTAACCCCCCCCCCCCCACTCCCCCCCCCCCCCCCCCCGCCCCGCCCCCTGCTCCCAAAGCATGTCCACCATCTACAAGGCACAAGTCAGGAGTGTGATGGAATACTCTCCACTTGCCTGGATGAGCGCAGCTCCAACAACACTCAAGAAGCTCAACACCATCCAGGACAAAGCAGCCCCGCTTGATTGCTCTCCCCCTTCCACAAACATTCAAACCCTCCACCACCGACGAACAGCGGCAGTGATGTGTACCATCTACAAGAGGCCCTGCAGTAACTCACCAAGGTTCCTCCATTAGCACCTTCCAAACCCACGACCATTACCATCTGGAATGACAAGAGCAGCAGATACCTGTGAACCCCAGCACCTGGAGGTTCCCCTCCAAGTCACTCACCACCCTGATTTGGGAATATATCGCCGTTCCTTCACAGTCACTGGGGAAACATCCTGGAACACCCTCCGTAACAGCACAGTGGGGGTACCTACACCTCAAGGACTGCAACGGTTCAAGAAGACATCTCACTACCACCTTCTGAAGGACAACTAGAGATGGGCAATACATGCTGATCTAACCAGCGAAGCCCACATCCCATAAATGAATGACTCGGGCTGAGTCTCTCTGTGCCTCTGTCTGGGGCACATTCTGTACACAGACTGTGTTTCAGTGTGAGTCACACACCCAACTGCTCGGCCTTGAGGGCAGGCACAAACTCAGCTGTTCGACCATGGGGGGAGGCACACATACCCAGCTGATCTGCCATGGGGGCGGGGGGTACACACACAGCTGATCAGCCATGGGGGGGGAGGCACACACGCCCAGCTGATCGGCCATGGGCGAGTCCCAACACCCAGCTGATCGGTCATGGGGGAATCACTCACAACCCAGCTGATGGGCCACAGGGAAGGCACAAATACCAAGCTGATTGGCCATGAAGGAGTCACGCACACACCGAGCAGATCGGCCATGTGGGGACGCACAAACACCCAGTTGATCAGCCATGGACGGAGTCACACACACTCAGCTGATCGGTCATTGAAGTGTCCCACAAATATAGCTGTTCGGCCCTGGGAGAGTCACTCACACCCAGCTTATCGCCCATGGGGTGAGGCACACATCCAGCTGATCGGCCATGGCGAAATCACAATCAACAACTGGGCGGCCATGGGGTAATTACTCAGACCCAGTTGATCGGCTTGGGGGGAGTCACTCAGATACAGTTGATCGACCATGGGGGATTCGTACATATATAGCTGGTCGGCCATGGTGGAGTCACCCACTCCCAACTGATCGTCAATGGTGGAATCACGGAAATCCAGCTGTTAGGCCGTGGGTGAATCACACAGACCTAGCTGATCGACCATGAGAGGAATCACACCGGCCCAGCTGATCGGCCACTGGGGGAATCACAATGAACCAGCTGATTGGCCATTGGGGAATCACTCAGACCCATCTGAAAGGCGATGGGGGCGTCACACAGATTCACCTGTTAGGCCATGGCGGAAGCACTGAGACCCAGCTGATCGAGCATGGGTGGCCATGCCACTTAGTGTATGAGATCGGCGAACGGGACCCCATGAGAACAAATCGATTGGTGCAAACAAGGATTCATTATGCTTAGCTTAACATCCGAGATTAGTCTCTAGATTTAACAGAGCGCAGATGAGGGTTTATGTATCCAACAGGCAGACGGAGAGGCTGAGACCGACGCTCCTCGAGATGGTGGGGTCAAAAGAACAAAGAACAAAGAAATGTACAGCACAGGAACAGGCCCTTCGGCCCTCCAAGCCCGTGCCGACCATACTGCCCAACTAAACTACAATCTTCTACACTTCCTGGGTCCGCATCCTTCTATTCCCATCCTATTCATGTATTTGTCAAGATGCCACTTAAATGTCCCTATCGTCCCTGCTTCCACTACCTCCTCCGGTAGTGAGTTCCAGGCACCCACTACCCTCTGCGTAAAAAACTTGCCTCGTACATCTACTCTAAACCTTGCCCCCCTCACCTTAAACCTATGCCCCCTAGTAATTGACCCCTCTACCCTGGGGAAAAGCCTCTGACTATCCACTCTGTCTATGCCCCTCATAATTTTGTATACCTCTATCAGGTCGCCCCTCAACCTCCTTCGTTCCAGTGAGAACAAACCGAGTTTATTCAACCGCTCCTCATAGCTTATGCCCTCCATACCAGGCAACATTCTGGTAAATCTCTTCTGCACCCTCTCTAAAGCCTCCACATCCTTCTGGTAGTGTGGCGACCAGAATTGAACACTATACTCCAAGTGTGGCCTAACTAAGGTTCTATACAGCTGCAACATGACTTGCCAATTCTTATACTCAATGCCCCGGCCAATGAAGGCAAGCATGCCGTATGCCTTCTTGACTACCTTCTCCACCTGTGTTGCCCCTTTCAATGACCTGTGGACCTGTACTCCTAGATCTCTTTGACTTTCAATACTCTTGAGGGTTCTACCATTCACTGTATATTCCCTACCTGCATTAGCCCTTCCAAAATGCATTACCTCACATTTGTCCAGATTAAACTCCATCTGCCATCTCTCCGCCCAAGTCTCCAGACAATCTAAATCCTGCTGTATCCTCAGACAGTCCTCATCGCTATCCGCAATTCCACCAACCTTTGTGTCGTCTGCAAACTTACTAATCAGACCAGTTACATTTTCCTCCAAATCATTTATATATACTACAAAGAGCAAAGGTCCCAGCACTGATCCCTGTGGAACACCACTGGTCACAGCCCTCCAATTAGAAAAGCATCCCTCCATTGCTATCCTCTGCCTTCTATGGCCTAGCCAGTTCTGTATCCACCTTGCCAGTTCACCCCTGATCCCGTGTGACTTTACCTTTTGTACAAGTCTACCATGAGGGACCTTGTCAAAGGCCTTGCTGAAGTCCATATAGACAACATCTACTGCCCTACCTGCATCAATCATCTTAGTGACCTCCTCGAAAAACTCTATCAAGTTAGTGAGACACGACCTCCCCTTCACAAAACCGTGCTGCCTCTCACTAATACGTCCATTTGCTTCCAAATGGGAGTAGATCCTGTCTCGAAGAATTCTCTCCAGTAATTTCCCTACCACTGAAGTAAGGCTCACCGGCCTGTAGTTCCCGGGATTATCCTTGCTACCCTTCTTAAACAGAGGAAAAACATTGGCTATTCTCCAGTCCTCCGGGACATCCCCTGAAGACAGTGAGGATCCAAAGATTTCTGTCAAGGCCTCAGCAATTTCCTCTCCAGCCTCCTTCAGTATTCTGGGGTAGATCCCATCAGGCCCTGGGGACTTATCTACCTTAATATTTTTCAAGACACCCAACACCTCGTCTTTTTGGATCACAATGTGACCCAGGCTATCTACACCCCCTTCTCCAGACTCAACATCTACCAATTCCTTCTCTTTGGTGAATACTGATGCAAAGTATTCATTTAGTACCTCGCCCATTTCCTCTGGCTCCACACATAGATTCCCTTGCCTATCCTTCAGTGGGCCAACCCTTTCCCTGGCTACCCTCTTGCTTTTTATGTACGTGTAAAAAGCCTTGGGATTTTCCTTAACCCTATTTGCCAATGACTTTTCATGATTCCTTCTAGCCCTCCTGACTCCTTGCTTAAGTTCCTTCCTACTTTCCTTATATGCCACACAGACATTGTCTGTTCCCAGCCTTTTAGCCCTGACAAATGCCTCCTTTTTCTTTTTGACGAGGCCTACAATATCACTCGTCATCCAAGGTTCCCGAAAATTGCCGTATTTATCTTTCTTCCTCACAGGAACATGCCTGTCCTGTATTCCTTTCAACTGACACTTGAAAGCCTCCCACATGTCAGATGTTGATTTGCCCTCAAACATCCGCCCCCAATCTATGTTCTTCAGTTCCCGCCTAATATTGTTATAATTAGCCTTCCCCCAATTTAGCACATTCATCCTCGGACCACTCTTATCCTTGTCCACCAGTACTTTAAAACTTACTGAATTGTGGTCACTGTTACCGAAATGCTCCCCTACTGAAACATCTACCACCTGGCCGGGCTCATTCCCCAATACCAGGTCCAGTACCGCCCCTTCCCTAGTTGGACTGTTTACATATTGTTTTAAGAAGCCTTCCTGGATGCTCCTTACAAACTCCGCCCCGTCTAAGCCCCTGGCACTAAGTAAGTCCCAGTCAATATTGGGGAAGTTAAAGTCTCCCATCACCACAACCCTGTTGTTTTTACTCTTTTCCAAAATCTGTCTACCTATCTGCTCCTCTATCTCCCGCTGGCTGTTGGGAGGCCTGTAGTATACCCCCAACATTGTGACTGCACCCTTCTTATTCCTGATCTCTACCCATATAGCCTCACTGCCCTCTGAGGTGTCCTCTCGCAGTATAGCTGTGATATTCTCCCGAACAAGTAGCGCAACTCCGCCTCCCCTTTTACATCCCCCTCTATCCCTCCTGAAACATCTAAATCCTGGAACGTTTAGCTGCCAATCCTGCCCTTCCCTCAACCAGGTCTCTGTAATGGCAACAACATCATAGTTCCAAGTAGTAATCCAAGCTCTAAGTTCATCTGCCTTACCCGTAATGCTCCTTGCATTAAAACATATGCACTTCAGGCCACCAGACCCGCTGTGTTCAGCAACTTCTCCCCGTCTGCTCTGCCTCAGAGCCACACTGTCCCTATTCCCTAGTTCTCCCTCAATGCTCTCACCTTCTGACCTATTGCTCCCGTGCCCACCCCCCTGCCATACTAGTTTAAACCCTCCCGTGTGACACTAGCAAACCTCGCGGCCAGGATATTTATGCCTCTCCGGTTTAGATGCAACCCGTCCATCTTATACAGGTCACACCTGCCCCGGAAGAGCTCCCAGTGGTCCAGATAACGGAAACCCTCCCTCCTACACCAGCTGTTTAGCCACGTGTTTGTCTGCTCTATCTTCCTATTTCTAGCCTCACTGGCACGTGGCACAGGGAGTAATCCCGAGATTACAACCCTTGAGGTCCTGTCTTTTAACTTTCTGCCTAGCTCCCTGAACTCCTGCTGCAGGACCTCATGCCCCTTCCTGCCTATGTCGTTAGTACCAATATGTACAACGACCTCTGCCTGTTTGCCCTCCCCCTTCAGGATTCCCTCTACCCGTTCGGAGACATCCTGGACCCTGGCACCAGGGAGGCAACATACCATCCTGGAGTCTCTTTCACGTCCACAGAAGCGCCTATCTGTGCCCCTGACTATAGAGTCCCCTATTATTATTACTCTACTGCGTTTTGACACTCCCTTCTGAACATCAGAG
This sequence comes from Scyliorhinus torazame, assembly GCF_047496885.1. Classification (NCBI taxonomy): domain Eukaryota; kingdom Metazoa; phylum Chordata; class Chondrichthyes; order Carcharhiniformes; family Scyliorhinidae; genus Scyliorhinus; species Scyliorhinus torazame. The sequence continues at coordinate 24,723,009 of NC_092737.1, read as the reverse complement.
CCAGCCGTGGTGCCACTGCTCTGGCTGCTGCTGTTTTCCCCTGATAGGCTATCCCCCCCGACAGTATCTAAAGGGGTATATCTGTTCGAGAGGGGGACAACCACAGGGGATTCTTGCACTGACTGCCTGCCCTTTCTGGTGGTCACCCATTTCTCTGCCTGCACCTTGGGTGTGACCACATTTACATAACTGCGATCTATGACGCTTTCCGCCACCTGCATGCTCCTAAGTGCATCCAATTGCTGCTCCAACTGAACCATGCGGTCTGTGAGGAGCTGCAGTTGGGTGCACTTTCTGCAGATGAAGCCATCCGGGATGCTGGAAGCCTCCCGGACCTGCCACATCTCACAGTCAGAGCACAGCACCCCTCTAACTGACATTGCGTCAATTAATTAAAATTTGTCTTTTTTTTTTTAATACTTTTTTTTAAATTGCAAAGTTACTGTCAACTATCTGTTTCCTAGCACTAGATTTCTAATAGAAATGCGATAGCTAACTATAATACTCTCCGATCTCTGGCTTAGATATCCTCTAAATTATAATTAAGTTATTATGTTTAATTAGTTCCCAAATACTCAAATTTTTTAAAAATTTAGGTTAGAATCCCAACCAGCCACTCTGGCCACAGCTTTTCTGTGATGTCACTTCAGTTTCCCCCAACACACACAATTTGAAAAAAGGTATAAAAGTAAAAATCACTTTTGCCTTCTTGCCTTCTGAGTGTCTGAGATGTTCTCAGGTTCTCTCGCTGACAGAGACTGCTCCTCCACCTCCGATCCTTGACCTGCACAATGCTAATAATATAATAATATAATATGACACTTACCTCACACCAATGGGTCTTAGTATTAGGTTAGAGGAGGAGGGCGGGTGGGAGACACTACACGTGTAGTGTCTAGGGTTTCCTCTCCACCAGAATTTATTGGTTGGGGTGGGGGGGGGGGGGGACTTGCCAGAGGTCGAACTTCCGGTTCCCGCCTCATATAAAACAAATAAAACAGAAAAGAAGAACAGACACGGGACCAGGCAAGGCTTTTTAAATACACTACTCACCTCCCAGAAGGCCCCTGCGCACCGCTGCCGCCGAAATCCAAAGGTCGACTCTATCAGTCTTGTGCTAGATGCATTGTAAGAATTCAGCGCAATGTTCACCTGGTGTTAAGGTTGTGCACAGTCTGACTGAGCCTCAGCTAGTGACCAATGGCGAGTGTCGAATTAGCGACTATTGAATACAAGTTGTGGCGGGACCAAAATAAACAGCGATGTTCTTCCTCAATAGCTAATCTGAAGAAAGAGCTGATCATTCATTGTTGATTGCCAGGCCATCGGTTTGGCAGATTAGTGGGTAATTCAATAGGATAGAGGGGTAGAGAAATCCCACATCGAATATGATGCTCTGCGTTTGCAAGGTCAGAAACAGGAACTATTCAGGGTGATTCATTGCGTATTTCGGTTCTTTAAGTGGGAGAAATTGTAAACAAAGTAGACTTGCAATTCTGATAACCATTTAATATATTGCAACAATTCTTGACAATAATGATTAACACAAAACAATATTGAGTTATTCTCAAATATAAATATTGATGCAAAATGTTGAGCTAATCCTGCATTTAGAATAGTGCACTGGTCACTCCCGCACACGAAAAATATGGAGGTACAGCAAGTGTTCAGAAGGGGCCAAACAAACTGACGGATTGGAGGGGAAGGCTTACAAGTAATTACATTTGTCTTGTTGTCACTGGACATGGAGCTGGATTGAAATCATGTTTAGGATTTTAAAGAGAGTAGATAATGTGGATGTGTGTCGTTGCAGAGATATTCGACCTGTGGCAGGACAGCACAAGCAGATGACACGGTAAGTTCAGAATTAATTATGGAAACAGCGCCCCAGGGGACGATTGGACAAGCTGTCAGGAAACGGTGGGGTTTTGTGGTCGTAATTCATTCAAATGTGACTTTGTTAGGTTTCTTTCAGTAATTCAATCCTTGGAATGATCTTACCCAAAGGGCTGTGGATTCTCAGTCAGTGAGTATTTTCAAAGCAGAGGTCAATAGATTTTCCCACATCAATTAAATCAAGGGATACATCAATAGCGCGATCAGTCGTGACCCATGTCCTTGCTGAATGGTGGAGTAAGCTCAAAGGGCTGAATGGTCTATCACTGTTCCAGATACTTTATTAGATGTCAATGTAATGGTAATGTGATCCATGTTAGCTGGTAAGATCCGCAACCCCGTCTGATCTCTGAGACTGGTCCTCTTTTTCACCAAATCTCATGTAGACAGATTGAAAAAGTTTGTTGTTCTAATTAACCAACAAGGTCAGCAGCAACAAGGGAACGGCGAAATTACCCTGAACATGTTACCATTTCGAATTGTGTGCGGATTCATTTTGCCTCAATCATTCTTTAATACTCAGTGAGTAAGAATATTGCAGCTAATGATGACGCTCCTCAGGGCAGAGACCGTTTTGACAGAGGTGTAAATATGAAAGAATGGAATTATGGGGTCCATTTCATGGCAAATTCGTTATTTTTTAATAATAATAATATCGACATTGTCACAAGTAGTCTTACATTAACACTGCAATAAAGTTACCATGTAAAGCCCCTTATCGCCACATTCCAGGGTCTGTTCGGGTACACTGAGGGAAAATCATAATTCAATTCCGAATTTACTTTGGGTTCCTCCATAAATTTCTGGGTTACTGCAGGAGCTTAGGTGCTGAGGCATAAATCCGCTTTCCGCCAGAATAAAATCGGATGCGTTAATGGTTGGAACCTGAGAAATCACAAAGATTTGCAATTCTTATACAGAGAAATGTTAACAGAAATAAGAACCAGAACAGGACGAGACTGTCTGAAATACAGAAGAGTAAAACGATAGATCTTATCTGGGTCTCCATCTCTGGGTCTGTCTGATTCACAATGTTGCTGCGGACCTGGAGTCTTCGCCGGGTTCTAATGGCATTTAAAATGTGTTTCATTGTCAGAACGCTGAACAGTAAAATCGGAATGAATGGGAGACATGGTGTTGATGATGTGCGGTGAATCTAGTGAAATGCGGCGCATGTAGGTGAGAAATAAACAATTGACTTGATTCTGAAGAATCACGCGAAGATTATGACCAAAGACAAAATACAAGAATGCATTCTTGATGCAATTCACTCCACAAACTGCTCCTATCACAACAGCTGCCGTTTTCTAGGTACAATATTCAGTTCTTAGCTTGTGGCAACCAATGGCTACAGAGCGGTCAAAGGTGAACACAACAGTTACCCCGACAGAACAGTCTCTAATACCATAACTTGACACGATACTGAAACTACACACCGGGGTGATGAACAGGAAACTGGACGGAAAAGTCATTTCAAATATACGGTTCAATATTACCGCCTGGATAATGAGCAAGAGAGCGGTCACCACCATGGACACAAGATAGTGAGTGATACATTTGGAGAGAATACATCTTCCCCGGTACAGGATCACTATCGCTGCCAAATTACCTGTGAGAGAGAACGACACAAACAGTGTGTGAAGTAGAGAAAGAGTTCGAACAGCAACATCAGTGCCTCAACACTCAACAAAATCTTTCGTTTGTCAGAATTCTGTGTCGACTTTACAGTTCGGCACTTGATCCTGATAGAAAACCCTTTCTCTTAATCTTTGAATACCCGCCTCATTGTTTCAGATACGCACCCCCCTGAAAATAGGACAGAGCAAATAAATAAGAATGAAAGAACATGTAACGGGAATTACTGAATCAAGTTGGGAATCTTAAATTGTCGTGAAAGATGATAGTTTTGAATAATAAGTAAATCGTTCATAAAAACAATGAACATTATGTACCAGCAAAATCGCCGAGCAGAAACATATAGCCAAGTTCCGCACACATGAGTGCGGCCTCAACCGGGACCTGGGATTCATATAGCATTACATTCATCCCCCACCATCTGGCCTGCGTAATCCCACCAACTGTCCTGGCTTGATACAATTCACACCTCTTTAACCTGGGGTTACCCCATCTCTGGATCTGTAAAGTTTTAATCACCTGCTAATGCTCGCATTCCAAGCATTGTCTGGCATTTTTGAATCTGTCTATATATGTGTTTCTGGAACAGACCTCTTCATTCACCTGAGGAAGGAGCAGCGCTCGGAAAGCTAGTGACATCGAAACAAACCTGTTGGACTTTAACCTGGTGTTGTAAGACTTTGTACTGTGCTCACCCCAGTCCAACGCCGGCATCTCCACATCATAGCAAAATTAATGACATTACAGCAGAGAGTTTCATAGATTCATAGAATCTATCTATCTATCTATCTAGAGTTAAGGTGAAAATTTTAAAACATCAGATGCTAAAACATCAGGTACCAATCATATCCAAATATGCCATACTGGGGATCAAATCACACTTATCCAATAAATGAATCTCGATTTTTAAAGTTCTTTAATCGGTCCTGAGAATCCCATACCAGGACTTCATTTGTTGTCAACTCATAATTAACTTTGAACCAAGTGGCTTGAATTTTTATGAATTACAAAATGGCTCCATTGCGACCACCAGGGGAACTACCTTTTCAGTCCTAGATTATTAATTGAATTTGAATTCCACCAGCTGCCACGATGGTATTTGAGCGCTTACCCCTATTGGACTTATATGGGTCTCTGGATTACTAATCGAGTGACATTACCCCCGATGCCACCAGCACCCCCCCCCCCCCCACCCCCCCCCCCCCACCCCACGCATACCCTGGATAGTCAGCAGTGTAAACCAGAAGTTAGACTTGGCGGCAGCCATGCGGCCATATTCAAGATGGGGAAAAGATTAAATATAAATGGAGTCCAGGGTACTGCCAGCTACAGAGACCAGGACGAATGGTTCTCATCATCTGTGCGTGCAGGTCCATGGTTCCCAAAAAATGGCAAAATAGGTGGCATGGTGATTAAGGAGGCATGTGGCATACTTGCATTCATCAGCCGAGGCATTGAGTGCAATAGTTGGGAAATCAGGTTGCAGCTACATAAAACCTCGGTTAGGTCGCATTTGGAGTCTTACGTGCATTTCAGGTCACCGCGTTATCAGAAGGACGTGGAAACTTTGGAGAGAGTGAAGAGAAGGTTCACGAGGATGCAGTCTGGTCTCGACGGTGGTGGCGATGAGGAGATGTTGAATAAACTAGGATTGTATTCACTGGAAAGACGGAGGCTGATGGGAGATGTGATAGAGGTCTACAAAATTATGTGAATCTTAGACAGGTTGGACAGTCAGAGGCTTTTTCCAAGGGTGGAAGTGTCAATGACAAGGGGGCACAGGTTCAAGGTGAGAGGGGGAAAGTTTAAGGGACATCTGCGGGGTACGTTTCTCACACAGAGAGTGGTGGATGCCTGGAACGCGCTGCCAGAGGATGTGGTGTAAGCAGGCACATTAGCAAAATTTAAGTGGCATCTGGATGGATATATGAATAGAGAGAAAATAGAGGGATACCAACCGTGTAAGGGCAGAAGGATTTTTTTTTAGTCAGGGCATCATGGTCGGCACAGGCTTGGAAGGCAGAAGGACCAGGCGTGTTCCCGTGTTGTACGTTTCTTTGTTCGTTCTTTCTCCCAGTGGAATAATCAGCACCAACTTATGTGACATCATTCTGCATTACATCATTCTGCATTACATCATTCTGCATTACATCATTCTGCATTACATCATTCTGCATTACATCATTCTGCATTAATAGCGTAGAATCTGGGACTAGTGGGATATACTTTTCACGACAATGACGGTTTTTTTGGTCCTTTTATGGGATGAAGTCCTTGCTGGCAAGGGCAGCGTTTGATGTTCATACCTATCCCCAATTTCCCTTGAACTGAGTGACTTGCTCCGCCATTTCAGAGGACAGGAAAGACTGAACAACATTGTGGTGTGTCTGGAGGCGCATGTAGGCCAGAGCAGGTGAGGATGGCAGATTTCCTTCCTTGAAGGACAGGAGTGAACCTGTTTTTTTTTTAACAACAATCAACGACTGCTTCAAAGCACCATTGCTGACCGTTTTATTAATTGAGATTAGGCCCCATCAGCTACTGAGGTGGGTTTTGAACCTGTGCCCAACAGCTTTGCTCGATGGATTACTGGTATCAGCCACATTACTCCAAATCTACCTTGTCAACAACTGCTCCAATTACTCATTCAACTGGAGGCTCTGGTGTATCACTGAGGGAACTCAACCTTTTGTTGAAGGCCCTGACATGAAATGAATAAGTTTAGTCCAGTGGCCTAATTATAACTTTAGAACCGATCTCTCCACAACCCTAATGTGCAGCAAACAGCAAAACAGGTCGCATTGATATCCCACAGTAACGTCACAATAGCAGTGATAAAATGTGCTGTGATATAACAAGGCTCTACACCCCCCCACTGAAACAGCATTGTCACAGAACAGCTCACTGTGCAGAGTTTTAACAGCACTGTATAATCATTCACTCACATTCATAGAATCATAGAATGCAGTGGAGATGTAGGCCATTCGTCCCATCCAGTCTGCACCCTCGCGAGAACAAATTCCCTGTCCTATCCCCATAACTGCACCTAATCTTTGGACAGTAACAGGCAATTTAGCATGGCCAATCCACCTAACCTGCACATCTTTGTCCTGTGGGAGGAAAGCGGAGTCCCCGGAGGAAACACACTCAAAGATTTTACTAATTCCTTCAACAGTATCACAACAGTGAAGATGGAGATCGCTCGGCCGATCAAGTCTGCACCGACCTTTCGCAAGAGAACTCGACCTAGGCCCACTCACCCAGCTACCCCGCCCTATCCCCGTAACCTTACTTGCACATTCCTGGACACTAAGTGGCAATTTAGCATGACCACTCCACCTAACCTGCACATCTTTGGACCGTGGAAGGAAACCAGAGAACCCGGAGGAAACCCACGCAGACACAGGGAGAATGTGCAAACTCCACACAGATAAGGCCAGAATCATCAGCCCAGGTCCCGAGCACTGTGCCGCAGTAGTGCTAACGTTTGTGCCGCCGTGCCACCTCCTTCTTGTACTCTTACATCCACCTTCCCATTTGCTGAACTGCTCAGTATCAAAGGACAAAGAACAAGAAAATTACATCACAGGAACAGGCCCTTCGGCCCTCCCAGCCTGCGCCGATCCAGATCCTTTATCTAAACCTGTCGCCTATTTTCCAAGGATCTACTTCCCTCTGTTCCCCGCCCGTTCATATATCTGTCGAGATGCATCTTAAATGATGCTATCGTGCCCGCCTCTACCACCTCCGCTGGCAAAGCATTCCAGGCACCCACCACCCTCTGCGTAAAAAACTTTCCACGCACATCTCCTTAAACTTTCCCCCTCTCACCTTGAACTCGTGACCCCTTTGTAACTGACACCCCCACTCTTGGAAAAAGCTTGTTGTTTTCCACCCTGTCCATACCTCTCATAATTTTGTAGACCTCAATCAGGTCCCCCCTCAACCTCCGTCTTTCCAACGAAAACAATCCTAATCTACTCAACCTTTCTTCATAGCTAGCACCCTCCATACCAGGCAACATCCTGGTGAACCTCCTCTGCACCCTCTCTAAAGCATCCACATCCTTCTGGTAATGTGGCGACCAGAACTGCACGCAGTATTCCAAATGTGGCCCAACCAAAATCCTATACAACTGTAACATGACCTGCCGACTCTTATACTCAATACCCCGCCCGATGAAGGCAAGCATGCTGTATGCCTTCTTGACACTCTAGCGACCTGCATTGCCACCTTCAGGGTACAATGGACCTGAACAACCAGATCTCTCTGTACATCAATTTTCCCCAGGACTCTTCCATTGACCGTAGAGTCCGCTCTTGAATTAGATCTTCCAAAATGCATCACCTCGCATTTGCCTGGATTGAACTCCATCTGCCATTTCTCTGCCCAACTCTCCAATCTATCTATATTTTCCTGTATTCTCTGACAGTCCTCCTCGCTATCTGCAACTCCAGCAATCTTAGCATCATCTGCAAACTTGCTAATCAGACCACCTAAATCTTCGTCCAGATCATTTATGTATATCACAAACAACAGTGGTCCGAGCACGGATCCCTGTGGAACACCACGAGTCACCTTTCTCCATTTTGAGACAGTCCCTTCCAACACTACTCCCCGTCTCCTGTTGCCCAGTCAGTTCTTTATCCATCTAGCTGGTACACCCTGAACCCTATACGACTTCACTTTTTCCATCAACCTGCCATGGGAAACTTTATCAAACGCCTGACTGAAGTCCATGTATATGACATCTACAGCCCTTCCCTCATCAATTAACTTTGTCACTTCCTCAGAAAATTCTATTAGGTTTGTAAGACATGACCTTCCCTGCACAAAACCTTCAGTTCGAAACAAACCTCCCAATTGCCACTAATTCACGATGTCACACTACAAAACACAACTCGCATACAGTTCGGTCAGAAAATCTGTGTATCAGCAATTTCAGGAATCACACACAAATGCTCGGCGTGAAAGGAATATGCAAAAGTTGCTTAAACGCAAGAATATTCTGCAACAAAGCATACCTTTGCAGCTGAGGAAGCACTGTTGGATTTGGTCCAGCATTCGGGAAGAATGTAGATTCAAAAGAAAACATCTGCAATGCGCCCTGATGTCATGCACAACGGGGTCCAGTAATTGGGTGCCAATTTGGAAAAGACTGAGTTTGAGATTGGCATTGAGACGGTGAATTAACTAATGATGAGTGAGGCACAATGACTGGCTTTCAGGTGCATTCACGTCCAAGCCAGAATTTCCCAAGAACTGGGAGAACAAGGATTTCACTCCCACAGATCTCACCGATCTCACCCAAAAATAAAACCCGATCTTTGTGCAATCAGATAATCGAATACTTCCAGCAACGTGATGTGGGAAGCTGCCCAGGAACCTGGACGAACATGGAATGTTCACCTGGAATTTGCTCCATTGTGTTTTAAAGAGCTACTTTTGCAAACTTGACACAAATTACTTTGATACAAATTACTTTTCGCCAAGCATTTCGGTAACAGTGACCACAATTCAGTATGTTTTAAAGCACTGGTGGACAAGGATAAGAGTGGTCCGAGGATGAATGTGCTAAATTGGGGCAAGGCTAATTATAACAATATTAGGCGGGAACTGAAGAACATAGATTGGGGGCGGATGTTTGAGGGCAAATCAACATCTGACATGTGGGAGGCTTTCAAGTGGCAGTTGAAAGGAATACAGGACCGGCATGTTCCTGTGAGGAAGAAAGATAAATACGGCAATTTTCGGGAACCTTGGATGACGAGTGATATTGTAGGCCTCGTCAAAAAGAAAAAGGAGGCATTTGTCAGGGCTAAAAGGCTGGGAACAGACAAAGCCTGCGTGGAATATAAGGAAAGTAGGAAGGAACTTAAGCAAGGACTCAGGAGGGCTAGAAGGGGTCACGAAAAGTCATTGGCAAACAGGGTTAAGGAAAATCCCAAGGCTTTTTACACGTACATAAAAAGCAAGAGGGTAGCCAGAGAAAGGGTTGGCCCACTGAAGGATAGGCAAGGGAATCTATGTGTGGAGCCAGAGGAAATGGGCGAGGTACTAAATGAATACTGTGCATCAGTATTCACCAAAGAGAAGGAATTGGTAGATGTTGAGTCTGGAGAAGGGGTTGTAGATAGCCTGGGTCACATTGTGATCCAAAAAGACGAGGTGTTGGGTGTCTTAAAAAATATTAAGGTAGATAAGTCCCCAGGGCCTGATGGGATCTACCCCAGAATACTGAAGGAGGCTGGAGAGGAAATTGCTGAGGCCTTGACAGAAATCTTTGGATCCTCGCTGTCTTCAGGGGATGTCCCGGAGGACTGGAGAATAGCCAATGTTGTTCCTCTGTTTAAGAAGGGTAGCAAGGATAATCCCGGTAACTACAGGCCGGTGAGCCTTACTTCAGTGGTAGGGAAATTACTGGAGAGAATTCTTCGAGACAGGATCTACTCCCATTTGGGAGCAAATGGACGTATTAGTGAGAGGCAGCACGGTTTTGTGAAGGGGAGGTCGTGTCTCACTAACTTGATAGAGTTTTTCGAGGAGGTCACTAAGATGATTGATGAAGGTAGGGCAGTAGATGTTGTCTATATGGACTTCAGTAAGGCCTTTGACAAGGTCCCTCATGGTAGACTAGTACAAAAGGTGAAGTCACACGGGATCAGGGGTGAGCTGGCAAGGTGGATACAGAACTGGCTAGGCCATAGAAGGCAGAGAGTAGCAATGGAGGGATGCTTTTCTAATTGGAGGGCTGTGACCAGTGGTGTTCCACAGGGATCAGTGCTGGGACCTTTGCTCTTTGTAGTATATATAAATGGTTTGGAGGAAAATGTAACTGGTCTGATTAGTAAGTTTGCAGACGACACAAAGGTTGGTGGAATTGCGGATAGCGATGAGGACTGTCGGAGGATACAGCAGGATTTAGATTGTCTGGAGACTTGGGCGGAGAGATGGCAGATGGAGTTTAATCCGGACAAATGTGAGATAATGCATTTTGGAAGGTCTAATGCAGGTAGGGAATATACAGTGAATGGTAGAACCCTCAAGAGTATTGAAAGTCAAAGAGATCTCGGAGTACAGGTCCACAGGTCATTGAAAGGGGCAACACAGGTGGAGAAGGTAGTCAAGAAGGCATACGGCATGCTTGCCTTCATTGGCCGGGGCATTGAGTATAAGAATTGGCAAGTCATGTTGCAGCTGTATAGAACCTTAGTTAGGCCACACTTGGAGTATAGTGTTCAATTCTGGTCGCCACACTACCAGAAGGATGTGGAGGCTTTAGAGAGGGTGCAGAAGAGATTTACCAGAATGTTGCCTGGTATGGAGGGCATTAGCTATGAGGAGCGATTGAATAAACTTGGTTTGTTCTCACTGGAACGAAGGAGGTTGAGGGGAGACCTGATAGAGGTATATAAAATTATGAGGGGCATAGACAGAGTGGATAGTCAGAGGCTTTTCCCCAGGGTAGAGGGGTCAATTACTAGGGGGCATAGTTTTAAGGTGAGAGGGGCAAGGTTTAGAGTAGATGTACGAGGCAAGTTTTTTACGCAGAGGGTAGTGGGTGCCTGGAACTCGCTACCGGAGGAGGTAGTGGAAGCAGGGACGATAGGGACATTTAAGGGGCATCTTGACAAATACATGAATAGGATGGGAATAGAAGGATACGGACCCAGGAAGTGTAGAAGATTGTAGTTTAGTCGGGCAGCATGGTCGGCACGGGCTTGGAGGGCCGAAGGGCCTGTTCCTGTGCTGTACATTTCTTTGTTCTTTGTTCTTTGAACTCTTGCCTCTCGACTTAGAGCTTAGGCTGCTCGCTGGGAGATCCTGGAAATGTGCAGAGACGGCACGAGAGGGATGTTGATATCAGAAGGCATGATATAATACGTCTTAACTAATATTTTAATAAAACCAAATTACTGTGGATGGTGGAATCTGAAACCAAAAAGAAAATGCTGGAAAATCTCAGCAGGTCTGGCAGCATCTGTAGGAAGAGAAAAGAGCTAACGTTTCGAGTCCAGGTGATCCTTTGTTAAAGCAGCTTTGGCAAAGGGTCCTCTGAACTCAAAACATGGAACATCGAACATAGAACAGTACAGCACAGTATAGGTTTTTCGGCCCACGATGTTGTGCCGACCATTTATCCTAATGGACCTACACTACACTCCTGCAATTTACTGCTGTCCATGTGCCTGTCCAAGAGTCGTTTAAATGTCTCGAATGACTCTGACTCCACCACCTCCGCTGGCAGTGCATTCCACACACCCACCACTCTGCGTGTAAAGAAACTACCTCTGACATCTCCCCTATACCTTCCTCCAATCACCTTAAAATTATATCCCCTCGTGACAGCCATTTCCGCCCTGGGGAAAAGTCTCTGGCTATCCACTCTATCCATGCCTCTCATCACCTTGTACACCTCTATCAAGTCACCTCTCTTCCTTCTTCGCTCCAGTGAGAAAAGCCCGAGCCCCCTCAACCATTATTCATAAGACATGCCCTCCAGTCCAGGCAGCATCCTAAAAAATCTCTTCTGCACCCTCTCCAAAGCTTTCACATTCTTCATATAATGAGGCGACCAGAACTGGACACAGTATTCCAAGTGTGAGCTCACCAGGGTTTTATAAAGCTGCAGTAAAACCTCGCTGTTCTTAAACCCTATCGCCATGTCAATAAAAGCCAGTACAGGGCAGCACGGTGGCGCAGTGGTTAGCACTGCTGCCGCACGGCGCCGAGGTCCCAGGTTCAATCCCGGCTCTGGGTCACTGTTCGTGTGGAGTTTGCACATTCTCCCCGTGTTTGCGTGGGTTTCGTCCCCACAACCCAAAAATGTGCAGGTTAGGTGGATTGGCCACTCTAAAATTGCTACTTAATTGGAAAAAATTAATTGGGTACTCTAAATTTATAAATAAATAAATAAAAGCCAACGCACCATACGCCTTCTTAACAACCCTATCAAACTGGGTGGCAACGTTGAGGGATCTATGTACGTGGACCCCAAAATCACTCTGTTCCTCCACACTTCCAAGAATCCTGCCTTTAACCCTGTATTCAGCATTTAAATTCGACCTTCCAAAATTAATCACTTCAAACTTATCTAGGTTGAACTCCATCTGCCACTTCTCAGCCCAGCTCTGCATCCTGTCAATGTCCTGTTGTAACCTGCAACAGCCCTCGACACTATCTACAACTCCACCAACATACGTGTCATCGGCAAACTTACTAATCTACCCTCCTAGTTCCTCATCCAAGTCATTTATGAAAACCACAAAGGGCAGAGGACCCAGAACAGATCCCTGTGGGACACCACTCGTTACCGACCTCCAGGCGGAATACTTTCCATCCACTACCACACGCTGTCTTCATTCGGCCAGACAACCAGATTTCCCGTTATCCAATGTCCCCTAACTTTCTGAACGAGCCTACCATTGGGAACCTTATCAAATGCTTTACTGAAATCGATATACACCACATCCACTTCCCGACCTTCATCAATGTGTCTCGTCACTTCCTCAAATAATTCAATGAGGCTTGTGAGGCATGACCTGCCCCTCACAAAGCCATGCTGGTTACCTTTAATCAAACCATGTTTTTCCAAATAATCATAAACGCTAACTCTCAGAATCCTTTCCAATATTTTGCTCACCACAGACGTAAGACTGACTGGTCTGTAATTCCCAGGGATTTCCCTATTCCCATGCTTGAACAGCGGAGCAACATTCGCCTTCCTCCAATCAACCGGTACAACTCCTGTGGAGAATGAGGACGCAAAGATCATCGCCAACGGCACAGCAATCTCCTCCCTCGTTTCCCTTAGCAACTTTGGCTACATCCTGTCTGGCCCAGGGGACCTATCTATCCTGATGCTTTTCAAAATTCCCAGCACATCCTCCTTCTTAATATCAACCTGTTCGAGACTGTTAACCTGGTTCACGCTGTTCTCATGAGCAACAAGGTCCCTCCCTCGAGTGAATACTAAAGTAAAATATTAATTTAGGGCCTCCCCGATCTCCTCAGACTCTAGGCATAAGTTCCCTCCACTATCCCTGATCGGCCCTACTCTCACTCTGACCATCCTCTTATTTCACACATAAGTGTAGAACGCCTTGGGGTTTCCCCTAATCCTACCAGCCAGGGCTTTTTCATGCCCCCTTCTAGCTCCCAAAGTCCATTTTGTGAGTTCCTGCCTGGCTACCTTCTAACCCTCTAGAGCCAGGTCAGATCCTTTCTTCCGTAAACTTAGGTCAACTTCCTTCTTCCTCTTGCTCCACTTTGCTTGTCATCCAAGGCTCCTTCCCCTTACCATTCCTTCCTCGTCTCAGTGGGACAACACTATCCAGCACTCGCAGCAAGTGCTCCTTAAGCAACCCCCACATTACTGTTGTGCATTTCCCCAAGAACAACTGTTCCCAATTTATGCTCCTCAGCCCCTGTCTAATAGCAGCATAATTTCCGCTCCGCCAATTATATACCTTCCCATACTGTCTGTTCCTATCCAAGTGGTTGTGGTCACTGTCACCGAAATGCTCTCCCACCGAGACATCTGACACCTGGCCTCGTTCGTTGTCAAGCACCAAATCCAACATGTCCTCCCCCCTAGTCGGCCTATCTACATATTGAATCCTACCTGACAACATCTGCTCCATCCAAACCATTTGCAGTAAGGAGGTTCCAGTCAATATTAGGGAAGTTGACATCACCCATGACAACAACTCTGTTACTTCTGCATCTTTCCAAGATCTGCCGCCCAATCTGTTCCTCCATCTTTGCTATTGGGATGGCTACAGAAAACTCCCAATAAAGTGACTGCTCCATTGTTGTTTCTGACCATCACCCATACTGACTCAGTGACAAACCCTCCTCGACTACCTCCTTTTCGGGAGTTGTAATGCACTCCCTAATTAACAGTGCCACTCCCGCTCCTCTATTACCTCCCTCCCTATTCTTCTTAAAAGATCTAAAGCCCGGAACATCTAACTACCATTTCTGCCCCTGTGAAATCCATGTCTCCGTAATGGTCACAACATCGTAGTTCCAAGAGCTGATCCATGCTCTAAGTTCATCTCCCTTATTCCTGACACTCCTTCCATTGAAACAGACGCACTTTAACCCATTCCACTGAGTGCAACTTTGCCCTCTCAACTGTCTATCATAGGACATAGAACATAGAACAGTACAGCACAGAACAGGCCTTTGGCACTCGATGTTGTGCCGAGCATTGTCCGAAACCAAGATCAAGCTATCCCACTCCCTGTCGTTCTGGTGTGTTCCATGTGCCTATCCAATAATCGCTTGAAAGTTCCGAAAGTGTCCGACTCCACTATCACAGCAGGCAGTCCATTCCACACCCTAACCACTCTCTGAGTAAAGAACCTACCTCGGACATCCCTCCTATATCTCCCACCCTGAATCTTATAGTTATGCCCCCTTGTAACAGCTACTTCCACCCGAAGAAATAGTCTCTGAACGTCCACTCTATCTATCCCCCTCATTATCTTATAAACCTTAATAAGTCGCCTCCGCTGCAGAGAGAAAAGCCGTAGCTCATAGAATCATAGAAGTTTACAGCATGGAAACAGGCCCTTCGGCCCAACCAGTCCATGCCGCCCAGTTTTTACCATTAAGCTAGTCCCAGTTGCCCGCACTTGGCCCATAACCCTCTATACCCATCTTACCCATGTAACTATCTAAATGCTTTTTAAAAGACACAATTGTACCCGCCTCTACTACTACCTCTGGCAGCCCATTCCAGACACACACTACCCTCTGAGTGAAGAAATTGCCCCTCTGGGCCCTTCTGAATCTCTCCCCTCTCACCTTAAACCTATGCCCTCTAGTTTTAGACTCCCCTACCTTTGGGAAAAGATGTTGACTATCTACCTTATCTATGCCCCTCATTATTTTATAGACCTCTATAAGATCACCCCTAAGCCTCCTACGCTCCAGGGAAAAAAGTCCCAGTCTATCCAGCCTCTCCTTATAACTCAAACCATCAAGTCCCGGCAACATCCTAGTAAATCTTTTCTGCACTCTTTCTAGTTTAATAATATCCTTCCTATAATAGGGTGACCAGAACTGCACACAGTATTCCAAGTGTGGCCGTACCAATGTCTTGTACAACTTCAACAAGACGTCCCAACTCCTGTATTCAATGTTCTGACCAATGAAACCAAGCATGCCGAATGCCTTCTTCACCACCCTGTCCACCTGCGACTCCACCTTCAAGGAGCTATGAACCTGTACTCCTAGATCTCTTTGTTCTATAACTCTCCCCAACGCCATACCATTAACTGAGTAGGTCCTGGCCTGATTCGATCTGCCAAAATGCATCACCTCACATTTATCTAAATTAAACTCCATCTGCCATTCGTCGGCCCACTGGCCTAATTGATCAAGATCCCGTTGCAATCCTAGATAACCTTCTTCACTATCCACTGTGCCACCAATCTTGGTGTCATCTGCAAACTTACTAACCATGCCTCCTAAATTCTCATCCAAATCATTAATATAAATCACAAATAACAGTGGACCCAGCACCGATCCCTGAGGCACACCACTGGTCACAGGCCTCCAGTTTGAAAAACAACCCTCTACAACCACCCTCTGTCTTCTGTCGTCCAGCCAATTTTGAATCCAATTGGCAACCTCACCCTGGATCCCGTGAGCTTTAACCTTCTGCAACAACCTACCATGCGGTACCTTGTCAAAGGCTTTGCTAAAGTCCATGTAGACAACGTCTACTGCACTGCCCTCATCTACCTTCTTGGTCACCCCCTCAAAAAACTCTACCAAATTTGTGAGACATGATTTTCCACGCACAAAGCCATGCTGACTGTCCCGAATCAGTCCTTGCCTCTCTAAATGCCTGTAGATCCTGTCTCTCAGAATACCTTCTAGCAACTTACCTACTACAGACGTTAGGCTCACCAGTCTGTAGTTCCCAGGCTTTTCCCTGCTGCCCTTCTTAAACAAGGGCACAACATTCGCCACTCTCCAATCTTCAGGCACCTCACCTGTGGCTGCCGATGATTCAAATATCTCTGTTAGGGGACCCGCAATTTCCTCCCTAGCCTCCCACAACATCCTGGGATACATTTCATCAGGTCCCGGGGATTTATCTACCTTGATGCGCTTTAAGACTTCCAGCACCTCCTCCTCTGTAATATGCACACTTCTCAAAACATCACTATTTATTTCCCTTAGTTTCCTAACATCCATGCCTTTCTCCACCGTGAATACCGATGAGAAATATTCATTCAGGATCTCACCCAACTCTTGTGGCTCTGCACATAGCTCCCTCAACCTTTCCTCATAAGACCTATCCTGCAAACCAGGCAGCATCCTGGTAAATCTCCTTTGCACCCTTTCCAATACTTCCACACCCTTCCTATAATGAGGTAACCAGAACTGCACACAATACTCCAAATGTGGTCTCACCAGGGTCATGTATAGTTGCAGCATAACCCCGCGGCTCTTAAACTCAAGCCCCCTGTTAATAAACGCTAACACACTATAAGCCTTCTTCACGGCTCTATCCACTTGAGTGGCAACCTTCAGAGATCTGTGGACATGAACCCCAAGATCTCTCTGTTCCTCCACATTCCTCAGAACCCTGCCCTTGACCCTGTAATCCGCATTCAAATTTTTTCTACCAAAATGAATCACCTCGCACTTATCAGTGTTAAACTCCATCTGCCATTTTGCGGCCCAGCTCTGCATCCTATCAATTGCAGCCTACAACAGCCCTCCACCTCATCCACTACTCCACCAATCTTGGTGTCATCAGTAAATTTACTGACCCACCCTTCAGCCCCCTCCTCCAAGTCAATGATAAAAATCACAGATAGCAGAGGACCCAGCACTGATCCCTGTGGTACACCGCTGGTAACTGGGCTCCAGTCTGAGAATTTTCCACCCACCACCACCCTCTGTCTTCTATGTGACAGCCAGTTACTTATCCAATTGACCAAATTTCCCTCGATCCCACACCTCCTTACTTTCTTCATAATCCGACCATGGGGAACCTTGTCAAACGCCTTACTAAAATCCATGTCTCCGACATCAACTGCTCTACCTTCATCTACACACTTAGTTACCTCCTCAAAGAAATCAATCAAATTTGTGAGGCAAGACCTACCCTTCACGAATCCGTGTTGACTATCCCGGATTAAGCTGCATCTTTCCAAATGGTCATAAATCCTATCCTTCAGGGCATTTTCCATTATCTTCCCGACCACCGAAGTAAGACTAAGTGGCCTATAATTACCAGGACCATTCCTATTCCCTTTCTTGAACAGAGGAACAACATTCGCCACTCTCCAGTCCTCTGGCACTATCCCCGTGGAAAGCGAGGACCCAAAGATCCACGCCAAAGGCTCTGCAATCTCATCTCTTGCCTCCCAAAGAATGCTTGGGTATATCCCATCTGGCACAGGGGACTTGTCGACCCTCAAGTTTTTCAAAATTGCTATCCTCCCTCACAGACTCGGTGCATACTATTTATGCCTGTTCAACAGCTACCCTATCCTCTGATCCATAGATCTGGTTTCCATCCCCCTGCCAAACTAGTTAGCACCCTGCCGTAGAGCTATAGCAAACCTCCCACCCAGAGTATTGGTGCCCCTCCAGTTTAGGTGCAATCCGTCCTTCATGTACAGGTCCCGCCTGCCCCAGAAGGTATCCCAATGATCCACATATCTTAAGCCTTCCTTCCTGCACCAGCCCTGTAGCCACGTGTTCAGCTCCACTTGCTGTCTGTTCCTCACTTCACTTGCACGTGGCACCAGTAGCTATCCTGATTGCTACTCTGCTTGTCCTGCTCTTTAGCTTCCAACCTAACTCCTTAAAATCACTTTTAAGATCCTCATCGTTTTTCTTAGCTATGTCGTTGGTATCTATGTGCACCACGTCAACTGCATGTTCCCCCTCCCCCTTAAGAATCCTGTAGACTCGGTCCGAGACATATCCCTGACCTTGGCACCCGGGAAGCAACATACCTTCCGGGAGTCTTGTTCGCGAGCAAAGAATCTCCTATTCGTTCCCCTAACCATTGAGCCTCCGATCACTGTTGCTTTCAAAATCTCCCCCTTCCTTTCTGAGCCACAGAGCCAGGCTCAGTACCAGTGACCTGGCCGTGAGGACCTTCCCTCGGTAGATCATCCCCCACAACAGCACCTGAAACGTTAGACTTGTTTTGAAGTGAAACGGCCACGGAGGATCCTTGCACTCTCTGCCCGTTCCTTTTCCTTCCCCTGACTGTAACCCAGCTACTCTTCTCCTGCACCCTGGGTGTGGCTACCTCCCTGTAACTCCTCTCTATCACCCCGTCTGCCTCCTGGGTGATCCGAAGTTCATCCAGCTCCAGCTCCAGGTCCCTAACGCGGTCTCTGAGGAGCAGGAGTTGTGTGCTCTTCCCGCAGGTGTAGTGTCATGTGAGAGTGCCTTTAAGAAATGGATGTTTAAGCAGCGTACCTTTAATAAATGCAGTGATATCAGAGTGTGGGTGGAGCTGGGCTTTAGCTCAGCCATTTTGAAGTTTTTAGTTTCAGTTTTGGGAGAGAGCAGCTAAAAGGTGCTTGGCTGGTTTGCTGTGGGATGCTTGAAAGGAAAAAGCCAGTTTGAAGAGAAAGCTGGGAGTGTCTGTGTGTTTTGCAAAGAGCTGCAGGAAAAAAGCACAGAGCTGGTTATGCAAATCCAAAGACTACAAATATATTGAATGTCATCTCGTCTGTTGTTAAAGGTGAAGTCTTTTGGATGTTTAAAGGAACACTTTGAGGGATCATTTAGTGTTGTATTAGTTTCGGGGTTATCATTGAAGTAAGGGGTGTTAAGTGATCCAATGTTTATTTAAAAGGTTAAGTTGAGTTCATGGAATAAACATTGTTTTGTGTTAAAAACCACGTGTCCATAATTGTAATACGACACCTGGGGAACAAGCCGTGTGCATCAAAAGCAACAATTCAGTAAAGGCGGCGGGGGGGGGGGGGGGGGGGGGGCGCGCGGAGGGGGGTGGGTTGGTTGAACTCCATGATACATTTTGGGGTTTTGAAAACGCCTCTCCCATAACGGTAGTCAGTGGGGGCACCAGTGGTGTCCCTCACCACACACATCCTACAGGAGGAGCATGCAGCTGCCCTTGCTTCCATCCCCTCTGATCTGAATTCCCAAAGAGATTTAGAAGGGAAAAAGTGATTAAACACCCGTTAGGCCCTTAAAAAAATATATATATCTATATATATACAAATCCATTGAAGGGAGAGATTGGTTGAACTCCATGACACATTTTGGGGTTCTGAAAAAGCCTCGCCCAGAACAATTGGGGGTTCGAGGGGGATAAAAGTCTATCTATTGGATTGGCTTTTGTGAACTTAAAGACAGTGAAGGATTGTTGCTTTTCCGGTGTGGTATTTTAGTTTAAGTGGGGAGAGTGTTGTGAACACTGGCTCTTTCGGAGGCTCAGAGGTTTTTGGGGGTGGACACAGTAACACGGACAGAGACTAAAAACAGACTGTTAGGTTTGGCAAAAGCATTGCAGTTAACACTGCCTAGCAAAATACAAAAATATGAGGTACTTAATGCGGTATCTGCGCATTTAAATTTGCCTGTGATACATTCTGACTCATTAGATATGACAAAGATCCAGTTGCAGATTAAGCAATTTGAACATGAAAAAGAATTAAAGCAACTTGAACATGAAAAAGAATTAAATCGGCTTGAATATGCAATGAAAGAAAAAGAAAGAGATAGAGATAGAGAGGAAAAAGAAAAGGAGAGAGAAGAAAGAAGCAAAGAAAGAGATAGAGAGGAAAGGGAAAAAGACAGAGAGTTTGAACTTTGGAAAATGGCTCTGAAACATGAAAATCAGTTGAAATTGGTAGACGCAAAGGGATACGTACAGTTGGAGGACGTGGATGAGGATAGCGACGCTGCGGTCGTTCCCCTGAGGAACAAGTATACCACTTTGGATACTTGTGGGGGGGGGGGGGACTTACCAGGGGTAAGCCATGGGGTACGGGCCTCTGGCACGGAGTCTGTCCCTGTTGCTCAGAAGGGAAGGGGGGAGAGGAGCAGAGCATTAGTAATTGGGGACTCTATAGTCAGGGGCACAGATAGGAGATTTTGTGGGAGCGAGAGAGACTCACGTTTGGTATGTTGCCTCCCAGGTGCAAGGGTACGTGATGTCTCGGATCGTGTTTTCCGGATCCTTAAGGGAGAGGGGGAGCAGCCCCAAGTCGTGGTCCACATTGGCACTAACGACATAGGTAGGAAAGGGGACAAGGATGTCAGGCAGGCTTTCAGGGAGCTAGGATGGAAGCTCAGAACGAGAACAAACAGAGTTGTTATGTCTGGGTTGTTGCCCGTGCCACGTGATAATGAGATGAGGAATAGGGAGAGAGAGCAATTAAACACGTGGCTACAGGGATGGTGCAGGCGGGAGGGATTCAGATTTCTGGATAACAGGGGCTCTTTCTGGGGAAGGTGGGACCTCTACAGACAGGATGGTCTACATCTGAACCTGAGGGGCACAAATATCCTGGGGGGGAGGGAGATTTGTTAGTGCTCTTTGGGGGGGGGGGGTTAAACTAATACAGCAGGGGCATGGGAACCTGGATTGTAGTTTTAGAATGATTGAGAGTATAGAGGTCAGGAGCACAGAATTGACTTCGCAGGTGGGGGTCAGTGTTCAGGTAGGTGGTTTGAAGTGTGTCTACTTCAATGCCAGGAGTATACGAAATGAGGTAGGGGAACTTGCAGCATGGGTTGGTACCTGGGACTTCGATGTTGTGGCCATTTCGGAGACATGGATAGAGCAGGGACAGGAATGGATGTTGCAGGTTCCGGGGTTTAGGTGTTTTAGTAAGCTCAGAGAAGGAGGCAAAAGAGGGGGAGGTGTGGCGCTGCTAGTCAAGAGCAGTATTACGGTGGCGGAGAGGATGCTACCGAGAAGGCTACAAAAACAAACAGAGGATAACAAAGAGAGAAATAAGGAAAGAGAGGATCAAATATGAAGGTAGGCTAGCCAGTAACATTAGGAATGATAGTAAAAGTTTATTTAAATACATTAAAAACAAACGGGTGGCAAAAGTTGACATTGGGCCGCTCCAAAATGACGCTGGTAATCTACTGATGGGAGACAAGGAAATAGCTGAGGAACTAAATAAGTACTTTGCGTCAGTCTCCACAGTAGAAGACTGGGACAGGAATGGATGTTGCAGGTTCCGGGGTTTAGGTGTTTTAGTAAGCTCAAAGAAGGAGGCAAAAGAGGGGGAGGTGTGGCGCTGCTAGTCAAGAGCAGTATTACGGTGGTGGAGAGGATGCTAGATGGGGACTCATCTTCCGAGGTAGTATGGGCTGAGGTTAGAAACATGAAAGGAGAGGTCACCCTGTTGGGAGTCTTCTATAGGCCTCCAAATAGTTCTAGGGATGTAGAGGAAAGGATGGCGAGGATGATCCTGGATAAGAGCGAAAGTAACAGGGTAGTTATTATGGGAGACTTTAACTTTCCAAATATTGACTGGAAAAGATATAGTTCGAGTACATTAGATGGGTCGTTTTTTGTACAGTGTGTGCGGGAGGGTTTGCTGACACAATATGTTGACAGGCCAACAAGAGGCGAGGCCACGTTGGATTTGGTTTTGGGTAGTGAACCAGGCCAGGTGTTGGATTTGGAGGTAGGAGAGCACTTTGGGGACAGTGACCACAATTCGGTGACGTTTACGTTAGTGATGGAAAGGGATAAGTATACACCGCAGGGCAAGAGTTATAGCTGGGGGAAGGGCAATTATGATGCCATTAGACGTGACTTGGGGGGATAGGTTGGAGAAGTAGGCTGCAAGTGTTGGGCACACTGGATAAGTGGAGCTTGTTCAAGGATCAGCTACTGCGAGTTCTTGATAAGTATGTACCGGTCAGGCAGGGAGGAAGGCGTAGAGCGAGGGAACCATGGTTTACCAAATAAGTGGAATCTCTTGTTAAGAGGAAGAAGGAGGCCTATGTGAAGATGAGGTGTGAAGTTTCAATTGGGGCGATGGATAGTTACAAGGTAGCGAGGAAGGATCTAAAGAGAGAGCTAAGACGAGGAAGGAGGGGACATGAGAAGTATTTGGCAGGTAGGATCAAGGAAAACCCAAAAGCTTTCTATAGGTATGTCAGGAATAAGCAAATGACTAGGGTAAGAGTAGGACCAGTCAAGGACAGGGATGGGAAGTTGTGTGTGGAGACTGAAGAGATAGGCGAGATACTAAATGAATATTTTTCGTCAGTATTCACTCAGGATAAAGATAATGTTGTGGAGGAGAATGCTGAGACCCAGGCTATTAGAATAGATGGCATTGAGGTACGTAGGGAAGAGGTGTTGGCAATTCTGGACAGGCTGAAAATAGATAAGTCCCCAGGGCCTGATGGGATTTATCCTAGGATTCTCTGGGAGGCCAGGGAAGAGATTGCTGGACCTTTGGCTTTGATTTTTATGTCATGATTGGCTACAGGAATAGTGCCAGAGGACTGGAGGATAGCAAATGTGGTCCCTTTGTTCAAAAAGGGGAGCAGAGACAACCCCGGCAACTATAGACCGGTGAGCCTCACGTCTGTAGTGGGTAAAGTCTTGGAGGGGATTATAAGAGACAAGATTTATAATCATCTAGATAGGAATAATATGATCAGGGATAGTCAGCATGGCTTTGTGAAGGGTAGGTCATGCCTCACAAACCTTATCGAGTTCTTTGAGAAGGTGACTGAACAGGTAGACGAGGGTAGAGCAGTTGATGTGGTGTATATGGATTTCAGTAAAGCGTTTGATAAGGTTCCCCACGGTAGGCTATTGCAGAAAATACGGAGGCTGGGGATTGAGGGTGATTTAGAGATGTGGATCAGAAATTGGCTAGCTGAAAGAAGACAGAGGGTGGTGGTTGATGGGAAATGTTCAGAATTGAGTTCAGTTACAAGTGGCGTACCACAAGGATCTGTTCTGGGGCCGTTGCTGTTTGTCATTTTTATCAAGGACCTAGAGGAGGGCGCAGAAGGGTGGGTGAGTAAATTTGCAGACGATACTAAAGTCGGTGGTGTTGTCGACAGTGCGGAAGGATGTTGCAGGTTACAGAGGGACATAGATAAGCTGCAGAGCTGGGCTGAGAGGTGGCAAATGGAGTTTAATGTAGAGAAGTGTGACGTGATTCACTTTGGAAGGAATAACAGGAATGCGGAATATTTGGCTAATGATAAAGTTCTTGGAAGTGTGGATGAGCAGAGGGATCTAGGTGTCCATGTACATAGATCCCTGAAAGTTGCCACCCAGGTTGATAGGGTTGTGAAGAAGGCCTATGGAGTGTTGGCCTTTATTGGTAGAGGGATTGAGTTCCGGAGTCAGGAGGTCATGTTGCAGCTGTACAAAACTCTGGTACGGCCGCATTTGGAGTATTATGTACAGTTCTGGTCACCGCATTATAGGAAGGACATGGAGGCTTTGGAGCGGGTGCAGAGGAGATTTGCCAGGATGTTGCCTGGTATGGAGGGAAAATCTTATGAGGAAAGGCTGATGGACTTGAGGTTGTTTTTGTTGGAGAGGAGAAGGTTAAGAGGAGACTTAATAGAGGCATACAAAATGATCAGGGGGTTAGATAGGGTGGACAGTGAGAGCCTTCTCCCGCGGATGGAAATGGCTGGCACGAGGGGACATAGCTTTAAACTGAGGGGTTATAGATATAGGACAGAGATCAGAGGTAGGTTCTTTACGCAAAGAGTGGTGAGGCCATGGAATGCCCTACCTGCAACAGTAGTGAACTCGCCAACATTGAGGGCATTTAAAAGTTTATTGGATAAGCATATGGATGATAATGGCATAGTGTAGGTTAGATGGCTTTTGTTTTGGTGCAACATCGTGGGTCGAAGGGCCTGTACTGTGCTGTATCGTTCTATGTTCTATGTTGTAACCCAGTATCACACCCTCCACACCCACGCCCCAGTATCACCCCCTCCATCCTCACACACCAGTATCACATCATCCACCCCCACACCCCAGTGTCACACCCTCCACCCCCACACCACAGTATCGTACCCTCCACCCTCAAACCCCAGTGTCACATCCTCCACCCTCAAACCCCAGTGTCACATCCTCCAACCACACTCGCCAGTGTCACACCCTCCACCCCGACAGCCCAGTGCCACACTCCCAACCACACTCCAGTGTCACACCCTCCACCCCCACAGCCCAGTGCCACACTCCCAACCACACCCCAGTGCCACACCCTCCACCCCCAAGCACAGTATCACACCCTCCACCCCCACAGCCCAGTGCCACACTCCCAACCACACCCCAGTGTCACACCCTCCACCCCCACACCCCAGTGCGACACTCCCAACCACACCCCAGTGTCACACCCTCCACCCCCAAGCACAGTATCACACCCTCCAACCCCACACCCCAGTATCACACCCTCCATTCCCACACCCCAGTATCACACCCTACATCCCCAAACCCCAGCATAACCCCTTCCATCCTCACCCCCAATACCACACCCTCCAACCTCACACCCCAGAATCACACCCTCCACCTCCATAGCCCAGTGCCACACACCCAACAACACCCCTCTATCACCCCCTCCACCCTCACACACCAGGATCACACCATCCACCCCCACACCCCAGTGTCACATCCTCCACCTCCAAAATCCAGTTCACATTCCCCACCACGACACCCCAGTATCACATCCTTCAACCCCACTCCCCAGTGTCACATCCTCCACCCCACACCGCAGGATCACACCCTCCACCCCAACAACCCAGTGTCACACCCTCCAACCCCACACCCCAGTGTCACACCCTGCACCCCCACACCCCAGAATCATACCCTCCAACTACACTCCCAAGTGTCACATCCTCCATCCCACACCCCAGTATCACACCCTCCACCCACACACCCCAGAATCACACCCTCCACACCCACACTCAGTATCACACTCCCAACAACACCCCTCTATCACACCCTCCATTCCCACACCCCAGTATCACATCCTACAGCCCAACAACCAGGGTCACCATCTCCAACAACATTCCAGTGTCACATACTCCACCCCCACACCCCAGTATCACCCCCTCCATCCCCATACACCAGTATCACACCATCCACCCCCACACCCCAGTATCACCCCCTCCATCCCCATACACCAGTATCACACCATCCACCCCCACACCCCAATGTCGCATCCTCCACCCCCACAATCCAGTTCACATCCTCCACACCCACACCTCAGTATCACACCCTTCACCCCCACACCTCAGTATCACACCCTCCACCCTCACAGCACAGTGCCACACTCCCAACCACGCCCCTGTGTCACACCCTCCAACCACACTCCCCAGTGTCACACCCTGCACCCCCACGCCCCAGAATCAATCCCTCCAACCCCACTACCCAGTGTCACATCCTCCATCCCACACCCCAGTATCACACCCTCCACCCCCACGCCACAGAATCAATCCCTCCATCCCACACCCCAGTATCACACCCTCCACCCCCACACCCCAGAATCAATCCCTCCATCCCACACCCCAGTATCACACCCTCCACCCCCACACCCCAGAATCACACCCTCCACACACACACTCAGTATCACACCCTGCACACCCCAGTATCACACTCCCAACCCATCTCAGCATCACACCCTCCACCCCCACAGCACAGTGCCACACTCCCAACAACACCCAGTATCACACCCTACACCCCCACAACCAGGGTCACTCCCTCCAACAACATTCCAGTATCACATACTCCACCCCCACACCCCAGTATCACCCCTCCATCCCCATACACCAGTATCACACCATCCACCCCCACACCCCAGTGTCACCCTCTCCATCCCCATACACCAGTATCACATACTCTACCCCACACCACAGTATCGCACCCTCCAACCCCACACCCCAGTGACACACCCTCCAACAACACCCCAGTATCACACCCACCACTCCCACACCACAGTATCACACACTTCAACCCCACTCCCCAGTGTCACATCCTCCACCCCACGCCGCAGTATCACACCCTCCACCCCCACACCCCAGTGACACACCCTCCAACAACACCCCAGTATCACACCCACCACTCCCACACCACAGTATCACACACTTCAACCCCACTCCCCAGTGTCACATCCTCCACCCCACGCCGCAGTATCACACCATCCACCCCCACACCCCAGTATCACCCCCTCCACCCCCACACCCCAGTGTCACATCCTCCACCCCCACACCCCAGTGTCACACACTCCACCCCCACGTCCCAGGATCACACCCTCCATCCCCACAGCACAGTACCACACACCCAACAACACCCCTCTATCACACCCTCCATTCCCATATTCCAGTATCACATCCTACACCCCAACAACCAGGGTCACCATCTCCAACAACATTCCAGGATCACATCCTCCAACCCAACACCCCAATATCACACCATCCACCCCCACACCCCAGTATCACACCCTTCAACCCCACTCCCCAGTGTCACATCCTCCACCCCACACCGCAGTATCACACCCTTCAACCCCACACCGCAGTATCACACCCTCCAACCCCACACCCCAGTGTCACATACTCTACCCCACACCACAGTATCACACCTTCCAACCCCACACCGCAGTATCACACCCTCCAACCCCACACCCCAGTGTCACATCCTCTACCCCACACCACAGTATCGCACCCTCCAACCCCACACCGCAGTATCACACCCTCCAACCCCACACCGCAGTATCGCACCCTCCAACCCCACACCGCAGTATCACACCCTCCACCCCCACACCCCAGTGTCACATCCTCTACCCCACACCACAGTATCACACCCTCCAACCCCACAGCCCAGTGACACACCCTCCAACAACACCCCAGTATCACACCCACCACTCCCACACCACAGTATCACACCCTCCACCCCCACTCCCCTGTGTCACATCCTCCACCCCACGCCGCAGTATCACACCCTCCAACCCCACACCCCAGTGACACACCCTCCAACAACACCCCTGTATCACACCCACCACTCCCACACCCTAGTGACACACCCTCCAACAACACCCCAGTATCACACCCACCACTCCCACACCACAGTATCACACACTTCAACCCCACTCCCCAGTGTCACATCCTCCACCCCACGCCGCAGTATCACACCCTCCACCCCCACACCCCAGTATCACACCCTTCAACCCCACTCCCCAGTGTCACATACTCTACCCCACACCACAGTATCGCACCCTCCAACCCCACACCGCAGTATCACACCCTCCACCCCCACACCCCAGTGTCACATCCTCTACCCCACACCACAGTATCACACCCTCCAACCCCACAGCCCAGTGACACACCCTCCAACAACACCCCAGTATCACACCCACCACTCCCACACCACAATATCACACCCTCCACCCCCACTCCCCTGTGTCACATCCTCCACCCCACGCCGCAGTATCACACCCTCCAACCCCACACCCCAGTGACACACCCTCCAACAACACCCCTGTATCACACCCACCACTCCCACACCCTAGTGACACACCCTCCAACAACACCCCAGTATCACACCCACCACTCCCACACCACAGTATCACACACTTCATCCCCACTCCCCAGTGTCACATCCTCCACCCCACGCCGCAGTATCACACCCTCCAACCCCACACCCCAGTGACACACCCTCCAACAACACCCCAGTATCACACCCACCACTCCCACACCCTCCAACAACACCCCAGTATCACACCCACCACTCCCACGCCACAGTATCACACACTTCAACCCCACTCCCCAGTGTCACATCCTCCACCCCACGCCGCAGTATCACACACTTCAACCCCACTCCCCAGTGTCACATCCTCCAACAACACCCCTGTATCACACCCTCCACCCCAACAATTCAGTGTCACACCCTCCAACACCACTCCCCAGTGTCACATGCTAAACCCCTCACCATAGTATCAGACCCCACCCCCACCCCCACACCCCAGAGTCACATCCCCCAACAACACCCCAGTTTAACACTCCCAAAAGCACCCCAGTATCACACCCTCTACGCCGACACCCCAGGGTCACACTCTCCATCGCAACAACCCAGTATCAGATCATCCACCCCGACAACCCAGTATTACACCCTCCAACCCCTACCCCACTTTTACACACCCTCCAACCCCAGTGTTACACCCTCCACCCTCACACCCCAGTATCACACCCTCCAATCCCACACCCGTGTCCCATCCTCCACCCCACACCCCAGTATCACACCTTCCACCCCCACACCCCAGTATGACACCCGCCACCCTGACACCCCAGTTTCACATCCTCCACTCCCACACCCCAGTGTGACACCATCCAACCACACCTCAGCATAACATACCTAACCCCAATGTCACTTCTCCCACCCCGACACTCCCATGTAACACCCTCCAAGCACACTCCAGTATCACACCCTCCACCCCCACAAACCAGTATTACACCCACCACCCCCAACCCCAGTATCACGCCCTACACGCCCACACATTAGTAACACACCTTTCACCCTCACACCCCAGTATCACACCATACAGCCCCACACCCTAGTATCACACCGCCCAACCCCACAGCTCAATGTCACACCCCCTACCACACACCAGTATCACACCCTCTATCCCGACACACCAGGGTCACACTCTCCATCGCAACATCCCAGTATCACATCCTCCAACCCAACAACGCAGTATTACACCCTCGACCCCCCACCCCACTTTTACACACCCTCCAACCCCACTCCCCAGTGTCACATCCTCCACCCCACACCCAGGTATCACACCCTCCATCCCCACACACCAGTGTCACATCCACCACCCCCACACCCCAGTATCACACCCTCTACCCCCACACCCCAGTGTCACATCCTCCAACCCAACAACCAGTGTCACTCCCTCCAACAACATCCCAGTATCACACCCTCCACCACCACACTCCAGTGTCACCCCCTCCACCCTCACACCACAGTATCACATCATCCACCCCCACACCCCAATATCACACCCTCCACCCCCACACCCCAGTGTCATATCCTCTACCCCCACACCCCAGTCTCACACCCTCCATCCACACCCCAGTGTCACACACCTAACCCCAACACCCCAGTGTCACATCCTCCACCCGCACACAACCTTGTCACACACCAGGACTACACCCTCCACCCCCCCCCCACCCCCCCCCCAGTATCACACCCTCTACCCCCACACACCAGTATCAACCCCTTTAATCCCGCACTCCCGTATCGCACGCACCACCTCCTCAGCCCACCCATTCTTGTGGAGGTGGAAGGTGAAATACCGGGGTGTGGGGGTGGAGGGTGCCTTCCTGGTGTGGGGAGGTTGAGGGTGTGGTTGGAGGGTGTGACACAGGGTTGTGAGGGTGGAGGATGTGACACTTGGGTGTGGGGGTTGAATGTGTGATTAAGGGGTGTGGGGGTGGAGGGTGTGATACCCAGTTACCTTCTTGCCAACCTTCCCCGTGCATCTTGTAGCCACCCGCATTGGGGCAGCGCACGACTCACCCAAGAGTAATTGCCACAGTGGCCCCTACAGGAGTGTGCTGGACAGGGGATCGGAATGCCACGCCGGCATGGGTTGTGCCAGCCAACAGTGCCTCTGCCAGCAAGGATTGGCCAGGGCCAGTGGCCCCCATGGTTACCGGTCAAAGGCAGGGCCAAGGGTGCGGAGGGCAGGGCGCCGGTGGAATGACCGGCGACGTTGGGATGGGGTTTGTGGGGGGGGGGGAGTATTCCGGGCCGCAGCTGCAGTGCAGGCCGGGGCCACCGGGGGTGGAACTGGTTGTGCAGGGTGTACGCAACATGTTAACATGTCTGCCTTTCTCCACCGGCAGACAATGGACTTGGGTACCCAAGCTGGCATGGTGGGCTTCATCCTGGTCGTCGCCGCCCGGGGGCAGTCACTGAGGCTGTGCCAGCTGGAGCTGCTCGAGATGGGTAATGCAGAACAGGAGCCAGCCGGGGAGGATGCAGAGCCGGCAGCCGAAGAGGCCAAGGAGGAGGTGGGAAGGAGGCACCGCATCAGGCTTCACGTGTACTGGCTCGGCCTGTAATTCGTGGAGCCGCCGGGCTGGGAATGCCATTGAAGACTCTGGCTGAGCAGGGGGACAGTGCGGCATATCTCCCAGATGATCGCGTACTTGGTACCGGGTGGAGAGTATGGGAGAGGACACCTGTTTCCAGTGGCCATGAAGGTGACGGTCACCCTGAACTTTTACACCGCGGGGTCCTTCCAGGCGTGGGGTGGGGACTTGAAGAGATCTCACAGGCCTTGGTGCACAGGTACATCTATGTCTCTTCACGGAGGCTCTAGATGACTTGTCAGCACAGTATATCAACTCGAATGAACGCCAAGCCCATCAGGATGCCAATGCAGCGGGGTTCGTTGCCATCACCAAGATGCCCCACGTCCAGGGGGTGATCGAGGAAATGCATGTCCCCCTACGAGCACCGGCCCATGTCAGGCCGCTCTACACCAGCTGGAAGGGATTCCTCTCGATGAACGTGCAGCTGGTGTGTGACCATGAGATGTGCACCATGCACTTCTGTGCCCGGTGCCCAGGCAGCGTTCACGGTGCCTCCATCTTGGCACACTCGCCAATTCCTGGCCTATTTGAGACACATTCCCAGAAGAGAGCTTGGCTGTTGGGCAACAGGGGATACCCACCGTGGTAGAGGCTGGTGACACCTATCCGAAGGCCACCGACCGACGCGGAGACCCGCGTCAATGACGCCCGTGGAGCGACCAGGGGTGTGGTCGAGCGGTGCTGTGGCATCGTGACGATGCGGTTCAGGTGCCTGAACCACTCTGGAGGATCCTCCAGTATAGCACTAGAGTTTCCCACTTCAAGGTGGCCTGCTGCACCCTCCACAACATGGCGCATCAGGGGAGGGCTGGAGGAGGAGGAGGAGGAATGCCACGCCCGGTATGAAGAGGAGGATGTGGTGGAGGGCGAGGATGGGCAGGGCATGGCTTCGAAGCAGACACAGGAGGCCAGACAACATGTGCGTCTGGGCCGGTTGACACGGAACGCTCTAATCGCCTCCGTGTTCCTCGACTAGGGGGCGTGGGCAATGCCAGGTCATCCCATCCCACACCGACCTCCGCCCCAATACCCCCAGGCCGAACACCCCCACCAATGGCCCCTGTCCCACAACCGCTTCCATGAATCCTACCTGCCTCACTACCGGGTTTGGCAGTAACAGTGGGTCTGGTCCTCGGGACGGTGGATGCTGACAACCCGCTCTGTGATGAACTCTACTGCTCCACATTCAATAGCAACATCTGACTCCTGCCCACGGTTATACCATCCACCATCCACCTTGGTCATCCCAGCATGCGAGCTGGCCATTCTATCACACTGTCCCATTGAACACTGTCTGCGTGCTGATGGGGGTGGGGAACGGGGCGGCGATCGCTGGCGAACAGGGGTCCCTGAGCCAAGCCCATCCCCAATACCCACTCATCCCCGCGCGCCTCCAGCCCCAGTGACCCCTCTGCAGCCAGCCCAGCCCGACTCATCCCTCCTACCCTCTGACAGAGCGAGGCAGGGTGGAACTTATTGAACAAAACTTTTTAATGTGCAAAGTTGAACAATATTAACGGATTTGTGCCCTAGCCCCTAACTCTATACAGTGTGCTGCACCCATTCCAATCTAACTTGTGTCTATCTTTCTGGCTTTACGGACCCAAACGCTACATCTAGGTGGATCTCCAGATGGTACATCAGGAGTGGCGGTGGCCTGCGATGATTCCTGCTCTTTGGAGGCCGTCTTCTGGGGCGACTAGGCCTGGATCGGCCCGGCTGCTGTTCGGGCGTACTAGGTGGCATGGCCTGTTGTGCCAATGCCCACCAGATGTGCCCAGGACAGGGGAGGAGGGAGTCCGGAGACGCTGTGGTATTCCGGCACCACCACATCACTGCAAGTGCCACCGGCATGGACACCATTGCCTCCTCCTCCCTCGGGGTCCCCGATGGCCACCGGCTTACTCCGGCTGTGTCCGGAGCCATCCCTAACCAGGGCCTCAATGTTTGCAGCCATTGAGCGAGGGTGTAGATCACCTCCCTCTGTGCATGTGCCACCTCAGCCAGTGACTGCGCCACCTCCCTCGGTAACAGGCTCATTGTGGCTAAGGCCTGGGAAATGCTGCCGATGCTCTCAACCATGACCCGCTGTGACTGGGTCATACTCCGGTGCGCCGTTGCAATGTCCAGGTGGCTCTGGTACATTGCTGCCTGCGAAAGGATAGCCCTGTCATCTGCTCGGCCCACGCAGTCTGCCCCAGGCCATGCACATCAAGGCCGATTGCCGATACCTTTTCCCCCAAAGACTCCACCACGGACGCTACCCATGCGCTGTTGGCCTATGTGGCATGCATGGTCGGCATCACCTCCTGTGCCTGCAGGTGGCTGGACTCCTCTGACTGTCCGTTCAGGCGCTGGGTGGTTGCTGCCACCCCCTGATGCAGCCCTTGGCTCTGGGACTGCGTGTCCAACATTGATGGGACCGCCCTTTCCAGACTCCCGACACAAGTATGGATGGCAGCTCGTCCCTGCATTTGGCCCGCCCTCCGACCCTCCGCCCCCTCGGGCGTTCCTCCCTCCAACTGATGTACCGCTGTATGTGTGTGCAGTGCACCAAATATGCCCGAGGAGCCTCTTTACTATGGTGCCCAACCGAGGTGAGTGTCTCTGGGATAGTGGAGCGTGTTGGAGACAGCTGTGACGGGAAATCTGTGTTGTCACCGTACATGGGCTCCAGGGTGTCTTGGCAGGCAGTGCGAGGGCTCCCGGCACTGTTCCTGTCCTTGTCACTACTATCGGAATAGGTTGGGGTTGGAGGGCAGCTTTGTACTAAGGGGAACAGCTTCTCCCTTCCGCCCTGTCCATGCCCCTCAATCTGCTATGCGTCAATGGGGTCCCCGCTCAGTGTTCTCTTCTCCAAAGAAAAGAACCGGAGCTTATCCAGCCTCTCTTCATAGCTCAGATGATCCACCCCAGGCAACATCCCAGTGAATCTCTTCTGCTCCCCCTCCAGTGCAATCACATTCCTCCGATAGTGCCGTGACCACAACTGAACGGCGGACTCCAGCTGTGGCCTCAACTGAGTCCTGTACAGCTTCCAACATAACCTCCCTGCTCTTAATATCTGATAAAACACAAGTGTCCGGTTTGCCTTCTTAACTATCCAATTCACCTGTCCCGCCATCTCTACAAGGATCTGTGGACAGGTATCCCCAAGATCCCTGTGTTCTTCTGCGATTCCGAGTCTCCGGTCATTCATTGAGTACCCCCATGTCGTGTTACTCCTTCCAATGTGCATCACGTCACATTTTCCAGGGTTCAATCCCATCTGCCACTCATCTGCCCGTTTGACCATCCCGTCTATATTTTCCTCTACCCTCGGACATCTTCGTCATTGTCGACCACCCGGCAATTCGTATCACCCCAACCCCCACAGTTTCTCCTTTATCTTTTATATAATCACCAACAATAAGGGATCCAGCACTGCTCCCTGTGGTACTGGGCACTGGCCTCCAGTCACACAAACAACCTTGTCCCACCACCCTCTCTACCACTGAGACCGTTTTACATCCAAGTTGCCATTTATCCCCGTTATAAGTCACCCATGCGATACCTTGCCAAAGACTTTGCTGAAATCCATATAATGTACATCAACTGCACCACCCTCATCTAGTCACCTCCTCAAAAAATGCAGTCGGTGGGGGGGGGGGGGCGATTTAAACATTGAAACCTGTAGCAGGAGGCCATTCGGCCCTTCGAACCTGCTCTGCCGTTCATTATCATGGCTCAGTAACAGCTCAGTAACCTGTTCGCGTCTGCGCCCCCCCCCCCCCCCCTGCCTTATCCCCCGTCCCTATCCTTTTATCCCCCCCCCCCTTCCCCCAGAGCTGTATCTCGTTCTTTAAAACAAGTCAACATTGGCCAACAGCATTATCCAGGGTGGATCTTTAGAAACACAAAATGTGGGCAGACAGACAGAGAGAGGGAGACAGAGAGAGAGAGAGAGAGAGAGAAACAAAATCCAGTCAGCACCTTAATAAACTCCATTCCAAATGCTTCCAGAACATTGCACTGAATCCCTCAATTCATCGCAGTGTGGGGGAAACTGGCAGCAGCAATATCCAGGAATAAAACTTCACCTTAAACAACTTTCAATTCAGCTCCCTCTCCCACCAGATTCACAGGTGGATGCTGGATTTAAAAAACAGCGTGTGGTTTATTTGGCAAAATCTTGTTGGCTCGACTCTGAACAGCAAGACCCCAAGGCACTGTTTCCAAACTCTGTCCTCTTCTCTCTGTCTCCATTTACCAGTCTCTCGCTCCTTATCCTCTCTCTCCTCCTTTCCCTTTCTCTCTCTCCGCCTTTCCCATGCACTCCCTCCTCGTTTTCCAGTCCCTAACTCTCTCTCTCTCTCCTTTCCCATTCTCCCTCCCCTCTCTAATTCTCTCTCTGCCTCTCCCTCCCCTTTCCCATTTATCTCTCTCCCCTGTCCCATTCTATCTATCTCCTCCTTACCCATTCTCTCTCTCCCGTCATTCTCATTTCTCTCTCTCTCCCTTTCCCATTTCTCTCTCTCTGATAACTCACAGTCAAAGGAGAAAGATAAGAGGGAGAAGACACGGAAATGCTCGATAAAATGAATTCAAGTGGCTGCTGCACTTTGGGCAAATGCAAAAATGTTCCTGAGGCGTCCTCCGATTGCTCCTTGATTTGAGGCCTAGACAGAGAGGCTGCATTAAACATCAGGGGTCAAAGAACTTGCCCCATCCCCTGAACTCCCCAGTTACCCACCTCCCCTGAACTCCCCAGTCAAACAGAACAATGCTCTCCATCCAAAACTCCGCCCCACCCACAACTCCTCATCCTGACACACAGACAGGGCGGGGACGGGGCCAGGGGGGAATAGGCTCCACACACCCTCCCACACCCCACTTTTTCCAAATCCTGCCACACCCACCACCCTGCCTGAAAAAATAAACACCACTCTGGCATCGATAAATAGGCCGTTACCCAGGTCCCAGGCCAGGTGTTCCGCAGCAACTCCCTCCCTCCCGAACCCTCTCTCTTTCTCCTACACCCTGCGTCCACAGGTTCTCCTGTGGCCATATCCCTCACGGGGTTGATTTGTGGGATCCTGCTGTGCATTGCAATATTTAAACATGAACATATCGACTTTCGGAATGTTTCCGAGGACCTCGAAATGAATTTCTAACTGTGAGCTCTGTAACGGATTGTTCATGAACCCAGAATATCTCCTGTGCCGAAGTATTGATGATGGGGAGGGGGTGCTTGTGTGAGTGTGTGGGGTGGGGGGGGAGGTTCATTCAGCCCACCGAGTTCTCCAAAGTCTCCAAGCTTTCCCCCACTGCCCATACTCCACTGTCAGTTTTAAGCAGGGGTCTTCACTTCATTTCATTTCTCCCCATCTTTCTCGCTGAGTAAGGGAAATGTGTGAAGAGAGAGAGAAAGGGGAGAGTGAGGGAGGGATGTGGCCACAGGAGAACAGCCCAGATCCTGTGTCTCTCTTAACAATCGCCCTACAAACCCCCCCCCCCCCCACCCCCCAACGCACACACATCCCCCCACCCTCCACCACACTCCAAATTCAAATAACGACAAATCGCATAGCTGTTTCATTGGAAGAGGAACTTTAGAGAGGAATAGTTGGAGAGAGAGAGAGGCTTGGGGCGGTGTGGTGGGGATGGAAGTGACATGGACATTCTCCCATACTCCCTCAGATCTGTCTCTCTTTCTCCCTCAGGGTTTCATTCCCTGCGGAGATATTTTCAAATGGACTGTCTCAGGATTGTAGTTTGTGTAAAATCGCACTTTCTAAAAGAAAGTATAACTGGGCCGTGACTGCACACAGCAGAGCCCCACCCCCAGACCCTGTGCCGGATCACCCCTTCATCCCACCCCACCCCACATCTATTCTGTTTCTCCATCTCTCCCCCTGTTTCCCCTGACCACCCCTGTTCTTTCTCTCGCCCTCTCTTTTTCACTATATTTCTCTACCTCAACCCTCTCTCTGTCTGTCTCTCTGTCTCCCAGTCCCTCATATCTCGACAAATCACACTGGGGTTTCCATTTGCATTTATTACAAGATGAAATATAGAAAGAACCAGCTGGAAAGGGAGAGTTAGAAAGCTGGAGTGTCAGAGGCATGGACATTTAACTAACCCCCTCAGAAATCCTTCCAATCCCCACACACCCCCTGTCTGAAACACAAACACCACTCTGGGATCGAGAACAAACCTTTACCCAGGCTGCGGCCTATGCATTTCAGACTCCCTCCCGAGTGCTCCACGCTCAGTCAGCCAGCGTTGTTTATTTAATTGGATGGTTACCAGTTGCAGCTCAGGAAAGGCCGCATGTCATTGATGCACATCAGAATCCCACTCTGGGTGTGACACGAAGGTGGAGGGGGCGATGACATATTCCTTTCCTTACCCGCTACAATCCTCCCTCCATCCTCCCATTTCCCACCCTCAAACCACCACCCACCCCTGAATGTCATAGGTATTCCGAGTCTGGAGACGGATCCACTCGATCCCTGGAAAGAGCTAAACTCCCCTCTTTAAACCGAGAAACCAGCTGCCCGGCGAGGTCCTTTGGAGACTTGTTAAACCTGCCATCCCTCCCAGCATTTCCTCCCTCCCGGCATTGATTGCTAATTCTTCCCAAATCAGGGAACCCCAGAAGGGTGTGATTTAGGATCTCGACCTCCCTCCACCCCGCCCCATCCCCCTGAGCTTGGGTGCTGGGCACAAACTCCACACTGGCGACCCCCCCCCAGATCCTGTGTCCTTATCTACTCATTCCCCCCACCCACCCCCCACCCCTCGGTCCACCCACGAATCTCCATCTCTCTTTTGCCGTCTATGCTTGTTTCCTTCACCTCCCCTTCTCTCTCTCTTCCTCCATTTCTGTTATTCGTGGAGAAAGCTGGGGAAAGAGAGAGACTGAGAATTTTACAAGCAGAAACTCAGTAAAAAGTCGATTCAAACAGTCCCCTGGGTTTTCACAAGGAACCGTGACATTAATTA
Source organism: Scyliorhinus torazame (assembly GCF_047496885.1). NCBI lineage: Eukaryota > Metazoa > Chordata > Chondrichthyes > Carcharhiniformes > Scyliorhinidae > Scyliorhinus > Scyliorhinus torazame. The sequence goes on along the minus strand of NC_092737.1, from coordinate 24,685,359 downwards.
CAGTAAAACACAGGCACTATGCGATTGGCAAATTGTCTAAATTAATTAAATGAAAGTCCCTCTTCAAAACTGACAATGGGACGGGGGGGGGGGGGGGAGTGGGGGAAAGCTCGAAGTCTTTAGAGAAATCAGGGAGCTGAATTAACGCCCCCCATCCCCACCCCCGCGCACACACATACACTCCTCCCCTTCACCACTTGGTCTTCAGCACGCACAGGAGATATTCTGGGATTATAAACAGTCCTTTACACAGCCTCGCGTTTACAAATTCATTTCCACACCTGGGGAAGATTATGGAAGTCGATACGTTCATGTTTAAATGTTGCAGTGCACAGCAAAATCCCACATGGCCACAGGAGAACATCCGAGATCCTGTGTCTCTCTTAACAACCTCCCCCCTCCCACCCCCCTACCCCATACACACACATATCCCCCTGCCAGGCTCTCAATGCAAATAACAAGTCACATTGGTGTTTTTCTCATTTTATTTCAGAGGAATCAGAGAGAGAAATAGTGGGAGAGAGGGATGAAAGGTGTGCGTATGAGAAATAGAATGCGGAAGAAATCTAGCGAGAGTGAGCGAAAGAGGTGTCCAACTGGGAAGGAGCTGTTTATTGCCTCAGGAGACATTTTCATACCGACTCTCTCAGAATTGGAGTTTCTGTGAAATTGCACTTTGTAAAAAAGATGTAACTGGGCAGCGACTGCACACTAGACCCCCACCCCCCAGACGCCTTTTGACCCCCTCGCCTCACGCCACGTCTATTCTGCTTGGCTATCTCTCCCCCTGCTTCCCCTCTCCCTCTCTTTCTCTCTCCCTTTAAATATCTCTCTCCCTCCACCCCCTCTCTTGGTCTGTCTCTCTCCCCTGTATACAGATTTAGAAACTTTTGATTCAAAAATTCAACAGTTTGTTACTGACTATGAAACATTTCTGTGGTCACTGTTGCAATTGCAGTTTGTTGCATGCACAGCAAGCCCCCAGGAGGCTCTCTCTGTCCCTGTTTTCTTCATTCGCCCTCTTTTCCGACAGCTCTCCCTATTTCTTCTCATAACAGCCCAGTAAGAGGCCAGCACTCTCACCCTCCCAGTTACACAATCTCTCAGCAACATCCAAACACGAAAATATTACAGTTCTCAACCAGATTGAGAGGAGATCCCTTCCCTTGTGTTTGTCTCTGTCTCTCTATCCCTACCTGATTCACATCTCTATACCCCTCCCTCCATCACTCATGTTCTCTTTGCCCTTCAGATATTAAAATTAAACTTTGATCGGGGTAATAACCACACACCATGTGCCCTGGGTGAAGTCACTTTCCAGCTGCTGCCTGCTGTCACCCTCCTCCCATCCCCCCTACCCACAACCTGCCCCTGACACTCTCTCCCCCGCCCCTCCCCACCAACCTGAACAGCATCTGTATTCCGAGTCTGGAGACACATCCCCTCTGTTTCCATGAAGAGTTAAATTCCCCTCTTTACACTGGCAAACCAGCGGTCCATTCCTATCGGAGACGTTTTGCAATCGCCCACGCAGCTGTTATTTCTATTCCCAAATATGGAATCCCACAGGGTGTGACAGAGCCCCCCCCCCCCCTACACACACACGCACACACACACACAACCCATCTGTGAGACTGGGAGCTGGGCACTGGATCCACAATGGAGACTCTCAAATGCTGCGTGTCTACCCTCCCCCCGCCCCCTCTTTATCCATCCCACTTAGCCCCACTTCTATTGTGCTGTCTATTTGTGTTTCCCTCGCTCCCCACTCCCTCATCTCTCTCTGTCTCTCTCTCTTCACCTATTTCTTTGATTCAGGGAGAAAGATGGGGAAACGGACTGGGGCTGAGAATTTGACAAGTAGAAACTTAGTCAACGTCAATTCAAATCTTGGAAAGGGTTATAAGAGATAGGCTGTATAATCATCTGGAAAGGAATAATTTGATTAGACATAGTCAACACGGTTTCGTGAAGGGTAGGTCATGCCTCACAAACCTTATTGAGTTCTTTGAGAAGGTGACCAAACAGGTGGATGAGGGTGTATATGGATTTGATATGCAGTTGATGTGTATATGGATTTCAGTAAAGCATTTGATAAGGTTCCCCACCGTAGGCTACTTCAGAAAATACGGAGGCTTGGGATTCAGGGTGATTTAGCAGTTTGGATCAGAAATTGGCTAGCTGGAAGAAGACAAAGGGTGGTGGTTGATGGGAAGTGTTCAGACTGGAGTCCAGTTACCAGTGGTGTACCACAAGGATCTGTTTTGGGGCCACTGCTGTTTGTCATTTTTATAAATGACCTGGAGGAGGGCGTAGAAGGATGGGTGAGTAAATTTGCAGATGACACTAAAGTCGGTGGAGTTGTGGACAGTGCGGAAGGATGTTACAAGTTACAGAGGGGCATAGATAAGCTGCAGCGCTGGGCTGAGAGGTGGCAAATGGAGTTTAATGCAGAAAAGTGTGAGGTGATTCATTTTGGAAGGAATAACAGGAAGACAGAGTACTGGGCTAATGGTAAGATTCTTGGCAGTGTGGCTGAGCAGAGAGATCTCAGTGTCCATGTACATAGATCCCTGAATGTTGCCACTCAGGTTGAGAAGGTTGTTAAGAAGGCGTACGGTGTGTTAGCTTTTATTGGTAGAGGGATTGAGTCTCGGAGCCATGAGGTCATGTTGCAGCTGTACAAATCTCTGGTGCGCCGCATTTGGAGTATTGCGTGCAATTCTGGTCACCGCATTATAGGAAGGATGTGGAAGCATTGGAAAGGGTGCAGAGGAGATTTACCAGTATGTTGCCTGGTATGGAGGGAAGATCTTATGAGGAAAGGCTGAGGGACTTGAGGCTGTTCTCGTTAGAGAGAAGAAGGTTAAGAAGTGACTTATTTGAGGCATACAAGATGATCAGAGGATTGGATAGGGTGGACAGTGAGAGCCTTTTTCCTCGGCTGGTGATGTCTAGCATGAGGGGACATAGCTTTAAATTGAGGGGAGATAGATATAAGACAGATGTCAGAGGTAGGTTCTTTACTCAGAGAGTAATAAGGGTGTGGAATGTCCTGCCTGCAACAGTAGTGGACTCGCCAACACTAAGGGCATTCAAATGGTCATTGGATAGACATATGGACGATAAGGGAATAGTGTAGATGGGCTTTAGAGTGGTTTCACAGGTCGGCGCAACATCGAGGGCCGAAGGGCCTGTACTGCGCTGTAATGTTCTATGTTCTATGTAACGGGCGTGGATCAGATTATGAGAGACCTGGATACAATGGGAGGAACAGAGGAGGCTGAAGGGAGATGTAATGGGTGTGTATCAGATTATGAGAGACCTGGATAAAATGGAAGGAAGGAATTATTTCAGTTTGCAGATACACCAACAACCAGGAGTAACAGGTTGAAATAATTTGTGGGAGTCGTTGGAATGGAAAAAAACTGGGAAAACTGTTATATTGATTGGGAAGGTGATTGGGAGCCAGTGGATTATAAGGAGTATAAAGAGCGATAGGAACAGGGCTCCAATCAGGCTGCTGCTCAATTAAATAAGAGCCTTTCTGACATTCTGCTGAAATCCATTTATCCGCCTGCTCATCAGATTCCTGAAAGGTTTTTGCCTGAAGAATGGGGGAGGCAGAAAGGGCCAACGCATTTTGAACAAGTCTTGGAGATGTCTATGAGATGGTGTAAATTGCAGGGGGATGGGGCTGAGAGCTGAATTTAGGCCGTATAACGTGTCCACTGCAGACAGAGCAGTGATGGTCAGAATGGACCAACTTGAGAGCTGGAAAATGAAGCATGTTTTTGATCTTTCTAATGGTCACCACCAGCAACCAATGAGAAGAATGCCCCTGAGTGCCCCAAAATGTCGGAGACTCACCTGGTCAGCGGGACCGCAGCAAATGAAATGGGCACCCGGGACTAAACCAACAAACAGAGAAAGACTCAGCAATAAACTGAACACCGAAAACAGAAATCAGACCAGAAACCGCCAGAGAGAAGGTCGGTCATGCGGTCCATCGAGACTCATCCACGGCCATTCAATGACATACTGAGTGGCCTGAAATAACCGTAAATTCCACTTTCCTGCCTGTTCTTCCATAATCTTTGATTTCCTCACTGATTAAATATCTTTCTCACTCAGCCATTAACAAACTGAACCATCCAGCTTCTCTGGCCCTCTGTGGTAAAGAATGCCATAGATTCACTACCCTGTGAGAGAAGAAATTCCTCCTCATCTCTGTCTTGAAAGGGCGACCCCTGACTCGAAGATTCTGCCCACTGGTCTAGACTCTCCCACAAGAGGAAACATCCTCTCAGCATCCACCCTGTCAAACCCCCTGAGATTCCTGTATGTCTCCATAATGTCTCCTCTCATTCATCAAAACTCCAATGACTACAGGCCCAACCTACTCAACCTTTCCTCATAAGAAGATGCCTCCATCCATTGGGATTAACCTAGTGAACCTCCTCTGGACTCCCTCCAATGCCAGTCTCTCTTTATTCAAATACGAACCATTTAAATGCTGAGAACATACATTTCGGTCGTGCACTGGAATAAACACAGAAGCTGAAAGTGATGCAACAGAAACTTGAGGAGCTGCTGAAACAGAAGGAATGAAGCTATGTCAGTCTGTCCTATGGTGAACTCACTGATCCCTCGCAGTGTTGGAGGGCGAAACAATCAGAACTGAATGGACCTTGGCTTATTTCTCAATCTGAGGGGTGTCAGCTCAACTTCCTTTATGTAAGAGATAAATCCCAGGCTCCACCCCTGTGATGAGCTGACCTTGCTGGCACTGAGATCAAGGCACCGAGTTGGACGGGTCGAGGCCCCATGTATCAGCGATAGTGTGTTTCTTGTTTCCATTTCGTAACACAGTGAGTCCCATAGAAAGCAGCAGAGGCCTGTGCTCAGTTAGCGAGTCTCACCACAAATGGTGACACAGTTCAACCAGAAATAGAGACAGTTAGAAGCAGGGGTAGGGCATCCCGAAATTCAACTGTATGCACTCGTCTTCGCCGGGCTTCTCTATGTAGAGAGCCCTCGCTCACAGCGGGCACATCCCTCGATCGGTTTAGAGGAGAGTGAATGTTAATTCGAGATAGCACGAGGTTAGATCATAGTGTTGTTCGTGACTAGATAGAATATTGAATAGTGTAAGACAGATTAAATATCATTGATAATCATCTTTCAATAAATTGCTTGTGTGGATAAAGTTTAATGTGTACCGGGAGAGTAGGTAAAACAGTCAGAATTTTAAGAGGTACGGGAGCTAATCCATCTTTGATGGTAAGAGATGAGGAGTTGTGTAGTTTTGGTGGAATATTGCCAAAAAAGGTGATAGGTGATAATATGTGGAATTCAGGTTGAGAAGAGTAGTGTTCCGATATATAAGGTGAGGTAGGAGAGTCCAGTGAAAGAGTGGTGAAGTGATAGTAGGAGTAATAGAGAAACTATCTTGCCCAGGAATACAGTTTATCTTGGGAAACGATATGGCTGGATCGCAGGTGGGAGTGATGCATACTGTGGTTGATAAACCAGTGGAAAATCAGAGAACTGAATTTGAGAAGGGTGAATATCCTGGGACTTTTCCTAATTGTATAGTAAGGAGGTCGCAAAGTCACGGGTTAAGACATGAGGAGGAATGAAGATAAAGTTAACGTTCAATTATCGGAAACGATTTTTGATGAGATGGTTGGAAAATAACAAAAAGAGGTGGAGAATGAGGTGGATATTTTCAGTTCAGGAAAATTGGCGGATGTATCAGAAGGCATACACCAAAGAGGAATCTGAGTGTATACCAGAATGTTATTACCTTAAAAATGATGTCTTAAGGAGACAATGGAGACCTTCACATGTGCAGGCGAATGAAAACTGGGAAGAAGTTCATCAAGGGCAGCACAGTAGCATAGTGATTAGCACAATTGCTTCACAGCTCCAGGGTCCCAGGTTCTATTCCCGGCTTGGGTCACTGTCTGTGCAGAGTCTGCACGTTCTCCCCGTGTCTGCGTGGGTTTTCTCAGGATCCTCCGGTTTCCTCTCACAGTCCAAAGATGTGCAGATTAGGTGGATTAGGTAAATTGCCCTTAGTGTCCAAAATTGCCCTTAGTGTTGGGTGGGGTTACTAGGTTATGGGGATAGGGTGGGGGCGGGGGCTAGGGTAGAGTGCTCTTTCCAAGAGCCGGGGCGGACTCTATGGGCCGAATGGCCTCCTTCTGCACTGCAAAATCTATGATTACAGAACCAATAAAAATAACAATAAAGTGACATTGCCGGAAGGGTATAGAAAGGGTATATGTGCGAGTCACACATGATGTATCAGTTGGAGGCATTTTAGGAGTAAGGAAAACTCAAGCTAAAATACAAAAACATTTTTATTGGCCCGGACTACATAAAGATGTAGTTAAATTTTGTCGATCATGACACATGTCTAGTGATAGGGAAACGTCAAACGGTGATAAACCGTAACAGCCTCCCCGAACAGGCGCCGGAATGTGGCGACTAGGGGCTTTTCACAGTAACTTCATTGAAGCCTACTTGTGACAATAAGCGATTTTCATTTCATTTCATTTTCAATTCCAGCGCCCTTAATACCCAGTCCAGCATTTGAGGAACATTTTACAAGGGTCTTAATTGATTGCGTAGGGCTGCATCCTAAAACAAAAAGTAGGAATCAATATGTTTTGACAATAATTAATGTGTGTACTAGGTTTCAGGAGGCCATTCCTGGACGCAATATTACAGCTCAAAATATTGTTGAGAAGATACTTTTTTTTTTAACGCGCACTCTTTCCCTTTCTCAAAGACTTTTCCCCTATTACACTCCCTTTGTCTCTCACTCTTTCTCCCTCTCTCATATTACCTCCCTTTCTCACTCTCTCACACTATCTCCATCGATGACACTCTCTCCTCCTCTCACAACCCCTCCCTCTGACACACTCTCTCACACTTCCTCCCTCTCTCACCCTCTTTCCCTGTCACACTCGCTCTGACACACTCTGTACCTCTCTGGCACTCCTTCCCTCTCTCACACTCCCTCCCTCTCTCACATTTTCTCCCACTCTTACACTACCACCCTCTATCACATTCCCTCTCTCTTTCACACTCCTTACCTCTCTCACGCTTTCTCCCACTCTCACATTCTCTCCCTCTCTCACATTCCCGCCCGATATCACACTCCCTCCCGCTCTCACATTCTCACACACACACACACTCTCTATCTCGCTCTCTCTCTCTCTATCTCATACTCACACTCTCTAACCTCCTCACATTCTCACACACCCTCCCTCGTTCATGCTCCCTCCCTCTTTCACACTCCTTACCTCTCTCACTTTCTCCCTCTCTCACATTCTCACCCACTTTTACATTCCGGCCCTCTATCACACTGCCCCCTCTCTCACACAATCTCTCACACACTCTCTCCCTCTCTCACACTCCCTCCTTTTCTCCGTCTCTCCCTCTCTCATACTCCCTCCCTCTCTCACACACTCTCCGTCTTTCACACTCTCGCCTCTCTCACACTTGCTCCTCACACCCACATCCTTTCTCTCACTCTCTTCCTCATTCACACTCACTCACATTATTCACCCTCTTTGACACTCTCTCCCTCTCTTATACTATCTCCCTCCCCTGTCCTTCTCTTGCACGCTACCTCCCTCCTTCACACTTTTTCTCACAACCTGTCTTTATCTCCCACTCTCTGTCACACTATTTCCCTCTCTCACGTACACCCTGTCTCTCATTTACTCACTTACACTCGAGATATTTATGACAGACGTGACTTATCTCTATATTATGTTAGTATTTACACACCGTCCTTCTCACCCCACCTGCCTTCCACATACATTCGCCCCCTCCATCTCCTCTCTCTTCCCTTCCCATTCTTTCAACCAATCTTTATCTCGTATTTTACTCTTTATTTCACTCACCCTCTATCTCTCCCATCCTCTCTGTCTCTCCCCCATTTTCTTACTGACCCTCAGTTTCCCTCAGCCTTTTTCTCACTCTCACCCCCTTTCCCTGTCACCCTCTGATCCTATCACCCTCTTTCCCTCTCACCATTTTCTCTCTCACTCTTCCTCTCGCAGCACATCATAGAACAGCTCCCTCATTCTCCACATCTCAACCCGTCTCTCTCCCAGTCTAAGTGTGTGTATCAGATGGAGAGCCGGTATTAGTTAGGTTACTTTTCACCACTGAATATGGGTTAATGCTGCTCAATAAGATGGTGTGCTTCTTTCTGCTGCAGGATCCGAATTTGCGGAGGTTCCAATGCTTCAAAATGTTTTCTTAGTTTGAGGTGATGCAGCAGATTGAGGGTTTGAGGGACACAGTTGTGCAGTGGTTCGCACTGCATCCTGACGGCGTGAGGACCCGAGTTTGATCGCTGCCCCGGGTGACTACCTGTGTGCAGTTTGCACATCCTCCCCGTGACATACATTCGGTAGAGTTCTTGGCATTGTGGAGGAGCAGAGAGACCTTGGGGTCTACGTTCATACATCTTTGAAAGTTGCCACTCAAGTGGATAGAGCTGTGAAGAAGGCCTATGGTGTGCTCGCGTTCATTAACAGAGGGATTGAATTTAAGAGCCGTGAGGTGATGATGCAGCTGTACAAAACTTTGGTAAGGCCACATTTGGAGTACTGTGTACAGTTCTGGTCGCCTCATTTTAGGAAGGATGTGGAAGCCCTGGAAAAGGTGCAAAGAAGATTTACCAGGATGTTGCCTGGAATGGAGAGTAGGTCTTACGAGGAAAGGTTGAGGGTGCTAGGCCTTTTTTCATTAGAGCGGAGAAGGATGAGGGGCGACTTGATAGAGGTTTACAAGATGATCAGGGGAATAGATAGAGTAGACAGTCAGAGACTTTTTCCCCAGGTGGAACACACCATTACAAGGGGACATAAATTTAAGGTGAAAGGTGGAAGATATAGGACGGATATCAGAGGTAGGTTCTTTACCTAGAGAGTAGTGGGGGCATGGAATGCACTGCCTGTGGAAGTAGTTGAGTCGGAAACATTAGGGACCTTCAAGCAGCTATTGGATAGGTACATGGATTACGGTAAAATGATATAGTGTAGATTTATTTGTTCTTAAGGGCAGCACGGTAGCATTGTGGATAGCACAATTGCTTCACAGATCCATGGTCCCAGGTTCGATTCCGGCTTGGGTCATTGTCTGTGCGGAGTCTGCACGTCCTCCCCGTGTCTGCGTGGGTTTCCTCCGGATGCTCCGGTTTCCTCCCACAGTCCAAAGATGTGCGGGTTAGGTGAATTGGCCAATGATAAATTGCCCTTAATGTCCAAATTGCCCTTGGTGTTGGGTGGAGGTGTTGAGTTTGGGTAGGGTGCTCTTTCCAAGAGCTGGTGCGGACTCAAGGGGCCGAATGGCCTCCTTCTGCACTGTAAATTCAATGATAATCTATGATTAATCTAGGACAAAGGTTCGGCACAACATTGTGGGCCGAAGGGCCTGTTCTGTGCTGTATTTTCTATGTTCTATGTTCTATGTGACTGCGTTGGTGTCAGCCCCACAACCAAAAGGTGTGCATGGCAGGTGGATTGGCCATGTTAATTTGCCTCTCCATTAAAAAAAACAAGATTTAGGGTTTTAATCATTTAATTGGATCTTTGAATAGTTACAGATACTTGATTCGTTGAAATTTTCTATTTATGGTCAACCGGATCCCGGTTAAATCAAATCACTGAACGGTCACAGTTAAAGAGGCAGCTACAACCCAGAGTTCAATGGAACCACCCAGAGAAACACACTGACAATTGGAACTGAATCACTGAAGGGTCACATTTAAAGAGGCAGGGACACCCTGGTGTGCAGTGGAACGAGTGCCATGGGAGTGCATCTTTAAGAAATGGGTGTTTATCAAATAGCTGCAGTGATGACATTGTGTGGGTAGAGCTGGATTAGGTCTCTGGCTGTTACTTTCGTATTGAGCTGGAAGCTGTTTTGTGGGCTTTGGGGTTTACTTTCGATTTAGGCAGTTGGGAGCTGCATTCAGGAAAAGCAGGTGTATGTTGGTCTCTCTCTCTCTGTATGTTAAAAAGTTGTCCAGATCACTGTATAACTTAAAAGTAATACCTGTTGACTAAGGAATTCAAACCTACTCTTTTGCAGGAAAAGTGTGTTTGGGCGGATGTTATCAGGAAAGTTATTAGAGTACCTTCAGAGTATTATGAATTTGGGGGGTTATCTGTGTTGGTAGTGGATAAGATATTTACTGTGTGTTTATAAAATGTTAACTGGATTCATAGAATAAACATTGTTTATGTTTAAAAATACCTTGGTGTTCTCTAAACACTAGCCCATAATAAATTCGGGGCTCGTGGAATAAAAGTCTATATTTCGTGATTGGTTTGGCTTAGTGAACTTAAAGACAGTGAGGGGTGAGCATATATGTTTTTGCTTTTCAGGTATGGTATTCCAGTTGAAGTAGGGAGTGTGTTGTGGACAATGGCTCTTTCAGAGGCTCGGACGTTTTGGGGTGGAGAAGGTCACACGCAGTACCTTACGAATAGAGACTAAAAAAAGGCTGTTAGATTTGGCAAAAACATTGCCGTTAACGTTACATGACAGCATACAAAAAAAACAGGTACTTGCGGCGGTAGCTGAGCATTTAAAATTGCCTGAGATACAGTCCAACTCATTAGAAATGACAAAAATTCAGTTACAGCCAAGCAACTTGAACATGAAAGAGAATTAACGCAGCTTGAATGCGAAATCAGGGAAAAAGAAAGAGAAAAGTTAAGAAACGAAAGATGAAAAGAAAGAAGAGCCTGAGCAGAACAAAAATAAAAAGAGAGAGAAAGAGATAGAGAGGAAAAAGAAAAAGAGAGAGAAAGAAATAGAGAGGAAAAAGAAAAAGATACAGAGGAAAAAGATAAGGAGAGAGGGGAAAGGGAAAGAGAGAGTTTGAACTTCAGAAAATGGCCATGAAACATGACAGTCAGTTAAAATTGGCGGATGGAAAGAAAAACGTAAAGTCTGAGGAGAGTGATGGGGATAATGAGCCTGAGCATCATAGTCGAAGGCTTGGTGGGAAACTATTTAAATATGTCCAAGCATTGCCAAGGTTTGATGAGAAGCAGGTAGAAGCCTTTTTCATTTCATTTGAGAAGCTACTAAACAAATGAAATGGCCACAGGACATGTGGGTATTACTGATTCAAACAAAGTCAGTACGGAGAGCTAGTAAAGTGTTTGCTTCACTATCAGAGGCGGTATCTGGGACTTATGAAGATGTGTAAAAATCCATCTTAGGTGCCTATGAACGAGCGCCTAAAGCCAACAGACAAAAATTTAGAAATTTAAGAAAAGAACCTGGTCAAACATAGATGGAGTTTGAAAGGCTCAAACAGAGTAATTTTGAGAGCTGGAAAACGGCTTTGAAAATAGACCAAACGTATGAAGCTCTCAGAGAAATTATACATTTGGAGGAGTTTAAAAATTCACTCCTGATGTAGTGAGAACCCACGTGGAAGAGCAGAGGTTTAAAACTCCGAGGTTAGCAGCAGACATTGCAGATTATTATGAATGAGTTTGTGAATCAAAGCTTGGTTTCCGACTTCAGTTTCAGGCTGTGCGGGATAGAAACTGAGGAAAGGAGAAATACTCAAGTGGTAGAGGCCAAGGAGATCTGATGGGAGATAATAAGGAGAGTGTACCACAGATCAAAAAAGAAATCCAGGAGGGTGGAAGAGAAATGAAAAGTTTCAAACGTATTCAGTGTAATTAACTAGGCCATGTAAAGTCACAGTGTTGGTGGTTGAAGAAATGCACTGGGATGGCTGATATGGTAAAACAGGACAAGACAGTGGGGTTTGTTAACGTGGTAAATGAAAGCCCAAGTGAAAGAAGGTGGTGTAAAAGATTGTACAGCCCGATCACGAGGTGATTGATAAGAAGGTGCCAGGTGTCTTTAAAGAATTTACTTTTGTGGGTAAAGTTTACTCATGTGTACCAGGAGGAGTAGGTAAAGAAGTCGCAATTTTAAGAGAGACGGGAGCTACTCAATCTATGATGGTAAGAGATGATGAGTTATGCACTTTGGGAGGAACATTGCCAGAAAAGGTGGTAATATGTGGAAATCAGGGTGAGAAGAGTAGTGTTCCATTACATAAGGTAAGGATGGAAGTCCAGTGAAGAGTGCTGAATTGGTAGTAGGAGTAATAGAGAAACTATCTTGTCCAGGAATACAGTTTATCTTGGGTAATGATATAGCTGGATCGCAGGTGGGAGTGATGCCTACTGTGGTTGATAAGCCAGTGGAAAATCAGAGAACTGAAGAGTTGAAGGACAAATATCCTGGGATTGTTCCGAATTGTGTAGCAACAAGGTCGCAAAGTGACAGGAGAAATCAAAGAGTGAAGATAAAATTGAAGTTCAATTATTAGAAAGGATTTTTGATGAGATGGTTGGAAAAGAATAAAAACAGGTGGAGGATGAGGCGGATATTTTTAGTTCAGAAAAACTGGCAGAGTTGCAACATAGAGATATAGAAATAAAACGGATGTATCAGAAAGCATACTCGGAAGAGGCATCTGTGTGTATACCGGAGTGTTAGTATCGTAAATGTGATGGCTTGATGAGAAACTGGAGACCTCTACAGGCGGATGAAAAGTGGGCAGAAGTTCATCAAGTGGTATTGCCGGTAGGGGATAGAAAGGAAGTGTTGCGGGTAGCACATGAGGTACCACTGGGAGATCATTTGGGAGTGAGGAAAACTCAAGCTAAAATCCAAAAACATTTTTATTGGCCTGGATCTACATAAAGATGCAGTTAAATTTTGTCGATCATATCACACATGTCAAGTGGTAGGGAAAGCTCAAGCAGTGATAAAACCAGCACCCTTAATACCCATTCCAGCATTTGAGGAACCTTTTACAAGGGTCCTAATTGATTGCGTAGGACCGCTTCCTAAAATGAAAAGTGGGAATCAATATCGATTGACTATAATAGATGTCTCTACTGGGTTTCCAAAGGACATTCCAGTACTCAAAATTACAGCTAAAACGTTTGTGGAGGAGTTTCTTAAATTCTTTACGAGATATGGACTACCCACAGAAATACAATCGGATCAAGGATCAAATTTCACCTCAAGGTAATTCAAAGAGGTTAAGCATAGAACATAGAACATAGAACGATACAGCGCAGTACAGGCCCTTCGGCCCACGATGTTGCACCAAAACAAAAGCCATCTAATCTACACTATGCCATTATCATCCATATGTTTATCCAATAAACTCTTAAATGCCCTCAATGTTGGCGAGTTCACTACTGATAGCTCAGGAATAAAACAATTTAAAACAACTGCATACCATCCAGAATCGCAGGGAGCGTTAGGTAGGTGGCATCAGGCATTAAAGACAATGTTAAGGGCTTATTGTAAAGATTGTCCAGAGGATTGGGATCAAGGTATTGCATTCGTACTGTTTGCAATTAGGGATGCACCTAATGAGACAATTATATTAAGTCCTTTTGAACTAACTTTTGGTCATGAGGTAAGAGTCAAGAGGTAACCACTTAAATTGATTGAAAATTTGGTGACTGAGCAGTCGGAACTTACATTATTGGATTACGTGTGAAATTTTAGGGAACAATTAAATATGGCAGGTGAACTGGCTGGACAACACTTAAAGGTTGCACAAGATGTGATGAAACGGGTGGCGCACAAGAAAGCAAAAGTTTGGACTTCCGGGTGCGGCGATGACCAGCTGAGTCACACGTTTCGGCAGCTCCCGGTGGAACGGACTTTTGGGCTCTTAATAAGAGCCCCAACGGCAATTTTAACGGCTAAAAGTACTGTACGGTGAACCAGAAGGGAATCCCCCCTGGATACGGATGAAAAAAGGAGAGGAAGGTGGCCGGATTGCGGTGGATCCTTTAGAGCAGCGGCAAGGAAGGCAAGCAAAAACCAAGATGGCGTCGGAAGGTGGCAGTTTAATATGGGGCCCTGAACAACACGAGTTTTTGAAACGCTGCGTGGAAGAACTCAAAAAGGAAATGAAGAAGGAGCTGTTGGCCCCGATATTACAGGCGATCGAAGGGCTAAAGGAGGAGCAAAAGACCCAGGAGCGGGAGCTTCGGGTCGTGAAGGCAAAGGCTGCCGAGAATGAGGACGACATACAGGGCCTGGTGGTGAAGACGGAGATGCACGAGGCACACCATAAACGATGTGTGGAAAGGCTGGAGGCGCTGGAGAACAACGTGAGGAGGAACAACCTAAGGATCCTTGGTCTTCCTGAAGGTGCGGAGGGAGCGGACGTCGGGGCATATGTGAGCACGATGCTGCACTCGTTAATGGGAGCGGAGGCCCCGGCAGGTCCGCTGGAGGTGGAGGGAGCATACCGAGTGATGGCGCGAGGACCGAGAGCAGGAGAAATTCCCAGAGCCATAGTGGTGAGATTCCTCCGTTTTAAGGACAGAGAGATGGTCCTTAGATGGGCAAAGAAAACTCGGAGTAGTAAGTGGGAGAACGCGGTGATCCGCGTATACCAAGACTGGAGTGCGGAGGTGGCGAGAAGGAGGGCGAGCTTTAATCGGGCCAAGGTGGTGCTTCACAAAAAGAAGATAAAATTCGGAATGCTGCAACCGGCAAGACTGTGGGTCACATATCAAGGGAGGCACCACTACTTTGAGACGGCGGATGAGGCGTGGACATTTATCGTGGAAGAAAAATTGGAATGAGCGGGTTATTAAAAAAAGAAAGTTTGAAACAAAGTGGTGGGGCGAGTATGGGGGGCGAAGAGGGGGTAAAAAGGGGGGAAAGAGGAGTTTTATGTTGTTAATCCTGCGATGTGGTAACTTTTCTCTCTTCCACAGGAGGTGGTGGGGGGAGGAAAGGAGGTGGAAGAGATGGGGCGTTGGCCATTGGGGGCGGGGCCAAGGGGGAAGCGTGGGCTCGGTTCCCGCGCTATGATAATCATGGCGGGAATAGGGAAGCAGGAAGGAGGGGGCGTCGCACGGTGCGAGCCGAGGTCACGGGGGGAAGCCGAGGTCGGCCAGAGTTTGCTGACTTCTGGGAGCAACATGGGGGTTGTAACTACGCTAGTGGGGGATCTAGCGCGGGGGGGGGGGAATTATTGGGCTGCTGCTGCTGGGGAGAGGGGGGAGCTGGTATGGGGCGGGATGGGCGGGGGGGGCACCGCCTGGGGGGGACACAGCTGCGTGGGAACCGGGTGAAGAGCTGGAAAAAGGGGATGGCTAATCGACAAGGGGGGGTGGGTAAAAAGCCCCCCAACCCGGCTGATCACATGGAACGTGAGAGGGCTGAACGGGCCGATAAAGAGGGCACGGGTACTCGCACACCTTAAGAAACTTAAGGCAGACGTGGTTATGTTACAGGAAACGCACTTGAAACTGATAGACCAGGTGAGACTACGCAAAGGTTGGGTGGGGCAGGTGTTCCATTCGGGGCTAGATGCGAAAAATAGGGGGGTGGCTATATTAGTGGGGAAGCGGGTAATGTTTGAGGCAAAGACTATAGTGGCGGATAGCGGGGGCAGATACGTGATGGTGAGTGGCAAACTACAGGGGGAGACGGTGGTTTTGGTAAACGTGTATGCCCGAACTGGGATGATGCCAATTTTATGAGGCATATGCTAGGACGCATCCTGGACCTAGAGGTGGGAAAGTTGGTAATGGGGGGAGATTTCAATACGGTGTTGGAACCAGGGCTGGACAGGTCGAGGTCCAGGACTGGAAGGAGGCTGGCAGCAGCCAAGGTGCTTAAAGATTTTATGGAGCAGATGGGAGGAGTAGACCCGTGGAGATTTAGCAGACCTAGGAGTAAGGAGTTTTCATTTTTCTCCTATGTCCACAAAGTCTATTCGCGAATAGACTTTTTTGTTTTGGGAAGGGCGTTGATCCCGAAGGTGAGGGGAACGGAGTATACGGCTATAGCCATTTCGGATCACGCTCTACATTGGGTGGACTTGGAGATAGGGGAGGAAACAGAAGGGCGCCCACCCTGGAGAATGGACATGGGACTAATGGCAGATGAGGGTGTGTGTCTAAGGGTGAGGGGGTGCATTGAAAAGGACTTGGAACTCAATGATAATGGGGAGGTCCAGGTGGGAGTGGTCTGGGAGGTGCTGAAGGCAGTGGTTAGAGGGGAGCTGATATCAATAAGGGCACATAAAGGAAAGCAGGAGAGTAGGGAACGGGAGCGGTTGCTGCAAGAACTTCTGAGGGTGGACAGGCAATATGCGGAGGCACCGGAGGAGGGACTGTACAGGGAAAGGCAAAGGCTACACGTAGAATTTGACTTGCTGACAACGGGTACTGCAGAGGCACAGTGGAGGAAGGCACAGGGTGTACAGTACGAATATGGGGAGAAGGCGAGCAGGTTGCTGGCCCACCAATTGAGGAAAAGGGGAGCAGCGAGGGAAATAGGGGGAGTGAGGGATGAGGAAGGAGAGATGGAGCGGGGAGCGAAGAGAGTGAATGGAGTGTTCAAGGCATTTTATAAAAAATTATACGAAGCTCAACCCCCGGATGGGAGCGAGAGAATGATGGGCTTTATGGACCGGCTGGAATTTCCCAAGGTGGAGGAGCAGGAAAGGGTGGGACTGGGAGCACAGATTGAAATAGAGGAAGTAGTGAAAAGAATTAGGAGCATGCAGGCGGGGAAGGCCCCGGGACCAGATGGATTCCCAGTTGAATTTTACAGGAAATATGTGGACTTGCTCGCCCCGCTACTGATGAGGACCTTTAATGAGGCAAAGGAAAGGGGACAGCTGCCCCCGACTATGTCTGAGGCAACGATATCGCTTCTCCTAAAGAAGGAAAAGGACCCGCTGCAATGCGGGTCCTATAGACCTATTTCCCTCCTAAATGTAGACGCTAAGATTCTGGCCAAGGTAATGGCAACGAGGATAGAGGATTGTGTCCCGAGGGTGGTCCATGAGGACCAAACTGGGTTTGTGAAGGGGAGACAGCTGAATACGAATATACGGAGGCTGCTAGGGGTAATGATGATGCCCCCACCAGAGGGGGAAGCGGAGATAGTGGTGGCGATGGATGCCGAGAAAGCATTTGATAGAGTGGAGTGGGATTATTTGTGGGAGGTGCTGAGGAGATTTGGTTTTGGAGATGAGTATGTTGGATGGGTGCAGCTGTTGTATAGGGCCCCAGTGGCGAGTGTGGTCACGAATGGACGGGGATCTGCATACTTTCGGCTCCATAGAGGGACAAGGCAGGGATGCCCTCTGGCCCCATTACTGTTTGCACTGGCGATTGAGCCCCTGGCAATAGCATTGAGGGGTTCCAAGAAGTGGAGGGGAGTACTTAGAGGAGGAGAAGAACACCGGGTATCTCTGTATGCGGATGATTTGTTGCTATATGTAGCGGACCCGGCGGAGGGGATGCCAGAGATAATGCAGACACTTCGGGAGTTTGGAGAATTCTCAGGATATAAACTGAACATGGGGAAAAGTGAGTTGTTTGTGGTGCATCCAGGGGAGCAGAGCAGAGAAATAGAGGACTTTCCGCTGAGGAAGGTAACAAGGGACTTTCGTTACTTGGGGATCCAGATAGCCAAGAATTGGGGTACATTGCATAGGTTAAATTTAACGCGATTGGTGGAACAAATGGAGGAGGACTTCAAGAGATGGGACATGGTATCCCTGTCACTGGCAGGGAGGGTGCAGGCGGTTAAAATGGTAGTCCTCCCGAGATTCCTCTTTGTGTTTCAGTGCCTCCCGGTGGTGATCACGAAGGCTTTTTTCAAAAGGATCGAAAAGAGTATCATGAGTTTTGTGTGGGCCGGGAAGACCCCGAGAGTGAGGAAGGGATTCTTACAGCGTAGTAGGGATAGGGGGGGGCTGGCACTACCGAGCCTAAGTGAGTACTACTGGGCCGCCAATATCTCAATGGTGAGTAAGTGGATGGGAGAAGAGGAGGGAGCGGCGTGGAAGAGATTGGAGAGGGCGTCCTGTAGGGGGACTAGCCTACAAGCTATGGTGACGGCCCCATTGCCGTTCTCACCGAAGAAATACACCACAAGCCCGGTGGTGGTGGCGACTTTGAAAATTTGGGGACAGTGGAGACGGCATAGGGGAAAGACGGGAGCCTTGGTGGGGTCCCCGATAAGAAATACCCATAGGTTTGCCCCGGGGAGAATGGATGGGGGATTTGGAATATGGCAAAGAGCAGGAGTAACGCAACTGAAAGATCTGTTTGTGGATGGGAAGTTCGCAAGTCTGGGAGCGCTGACCAAGAAATATGGGTTGCCCCAAGGGAATGCATTCCAGTATATGCAACTGAGGGCTTTTGCGAGGCAGCAGGTGAGGGAATTCCCGCAGCTCCCGGCGCATGAGGTGCAGGACAGAGTAATTTCAAAGACATGGGTGGGGGACGGTAAGGTGTCAGATATATATAGGGAAATGAGGGACGAGGGGGAGATTATGGTAGATGAGCTGAAAGGGAAATGGGAAGAAGAGCTGGGGGAGGAGATTGAGGAGGGGCTGTGGGCGGATGCCCTAAGTAGGGTAAACTCATCGTCCTCGTGTGCCAGGCTAAGCCTGATTCAATTTAAGGTGTTACACAGGGCGCATATGACTGGAGCACGGCTCAGTAAATTTTTTGGGGTCGAGGATAGGTGTGCGAGATGCTCGAGAAGCCCAGCGAATCACACCCACATGTTCTAGTCATGTCCAGCACTACAGGGGTTCTGGGTGGGGGTGACAAAGGTGCTTTCGAAAGTAGTGGGGGTCCAGGTCGAACCAAGCTGGGGGTTGGCTATATTTGGGGTTGCACAAGAGCCGGGAGTGCAGGAGGCGAGAGAGGCCGATGTTTTGGCCTTTGCGTCCCTAGTAGCCCGCCGCAGGATACTGTTGATGTGGAAGGAAGCCAAGCCCTCGGGGGTGGAGACCTGGATAAATGACATGGCAGGGTTTATAAAGCTGGAACGGATTAAGTTCGTCCTAAGGGGGTCGGCTCAAGGGTTCACCAGGCGGTGGCAACCGTTCGTCGAATACCTCGCAGAAAGATAGAGGGAATGGAAAAGAAGAAGGCAGCAGCAGCAGCCGGGGGGGGGGGGGGGGGGGAGGGGGGGGGAGGAACCAGAAGGAGTCTCAGGGTTATTAATATATATGTATAATATGTATAGGTCGTTGCTATAAATAATTGTATATTGGACTGTTAAATCATATTATTGGAGCGTGTTTATCTGAGACAAGGCAGTTGCCATTTAGTTTTAGTTTTTGTTATATATTATTTATTCTTTGTTTATAAAACAGGCCATTGTTATTTATACTGTTATATTATTGTGTAAAGGATACACAATGTACTGTGATGGTTGACCAAAAATTTTCAATAAAATATTTTTTTTAAAAAGAAAACAAAAGTTCATAGTTTTGCCAGTGGAGATAAAGTTTCAGTTTTGTTACCAGTGGGAGGTGACCCTTTAAAAGCAAGGTTTGTGAACCTTATCAGATTGAAAGGAAATTAAGTGAGGTCAATTATGTGGTAAGAATGCCGATGAATGGAAAACTGACCGAGTGTGTCAGGGGAATATGCTGAAAAGGTACTTTGAAAGGGAAGGGGAGCAAAAGGAGAAGGTTTTAATGATTCTAACTGAAAGTGAAGAACCGAATCCAGATGCCTTTGAATTTGACACACCTCAAATTAAATTAGAAAACGAGGATGTTCTTAAAAATTGGGATAAATCGTTGAGTTACCTTCCAGAGGAAAAAATCAACTGACCTGAAAGAGTATGAAAATGAAATGAAAATGAAAATCGCTTATTGTCACAAGTCGGCTTCAAATGAAGTTACTGTGAAAAGCCCCTAGTCGCCACATTCCGGCGCCTGTTCCGGGATCCTGGTACGGGGAGGCTGTTCCGGCGCCTGTTCGGTGAGGCTATCACATGGGCAAGTTTGTGGAGATACGTTGGGAAGTGCTAAAATGGCTATACGTGATGTAGATGTGGTAAATGCTGTTTCAATTAAACAGCATCCATATAGTCTTAACCCTTCAAAATTGGCACAGGTTAACAAAGAAATTGAAAGTAGGCTTAAAAATAGCGCAATTGAAGTGGGTTGCAGCCAATAGTGCTGACCCATAGTGATGGTACCGAAACCGGACGGCATCCAACGGTTGTGTGTGGACGATAGAGAGGTTAATGCAGTTGTAAGAACGGACTCTTATACTATCCCACGCTTGGAGGATTTCATTGAGAAGATAGGACAAGCAGCTCTTATTTGCAAACTGGATTTACTTAAAGGTTACTGGCATGTACCTTTATCCGAAAGGGTGAAGGAGATTCCAGCTTTTGTGACTCCAGATGGTATATACCAATTCAAAGTTATGCCATTTGGCATGAAAACCACCCCAGCCACATTTCAACAGTAAACTAACAAAGTCATTTCAGGATTACACAATTGTGCGGTGTCCATCGACGATCTGGTGATTTGGGGTCACACGTGGAAAGGACATTTGAAGCACCTGATGGAGTTAT
Organism: Scyliorhinus torazame; assembly: GCF_047496885.1. Classification (NCBI taxonomy): domain Eukaryota; kingdom Metazoa; phylum Chordata; class Chondrichthyes; order Carcharhiniformes; family Scyliorhinidae; genus Scyliorhinus; species Scyliorhinus torazame. The sequence goes on along the minus strand of NC_092737.1, from coordinate 24,664,896 downwards.
TCGATCGACTTCAGGAGGCGGGTTTGGTGGTGAACCTAGCTAAAATAATGCGATTTCTTGGCATGAATGGATTCAACAGGAAATGTGTGCCACATTTTAACAGCGTGTTGCTCCACTGACGGACTTGCTGAAGAAAAGTCGCAAATTTCTGTGCATGGCGGAATGTCAACAGGCATTTGAAAGCCTAAAGGCTGTTATCACCAATGCTCATGTGATGGAGAAATACAAGAGACTCTGCGATCGGATTGAACTAAAGTATCTGACCTTAAAAAGAAACATGCCAGGGGCAGAGAAATGGATGGATCGCGCAGAGACCTTAATGTCCATAGAGATTGTCAATCAGGACGGATTCCAGTTGCAAGAAAAATAAGTAATATGTATTATGTTATTATAAATGTTTGCGTGCTTTGTTTTGTTAAAAAAAAAAGTATATTTACTGCCAATATCTCTTAAAGGAAAGTGAAAAGGTGAAAAATGAAACCATGTTGAAGTTGCAGGTTTAATTTTTTTTCTTGGGGGGAGCTGTCATGAGAGTCTAACTTTCAGAAGTGGATGTTTATCAAATGGCTTCAGTGATGTCATTGTGTGGGTGGAGCTGTGTTTGGACATTGGCTTTTACATTAGTTTGGACCTGGAATCTGTTTTGTGGCTTTGTGTTTTACTTTCGTTTTAGGCAGTTGTGAGCTGCATTTTGGCAAAGCAGGTGTATGTTGGTCTCGCTCTCTCTCAGTATGTTATAGAGGTGTCGAGGCCACTGTACAACTGCAAAGTAATACCTATTAACTGTAAGGAATTCAAACCAACTCTTTTGTTGGAAAAGGATGTTTGTGCTAATGGATGTTGTTAGAAAAGTTATTAAGAGTTACCTGTAGAGTCATGTATCGTTGGGGGGTTATCTGTGATGGTAGTTGATAAGATGTTTACTGTGTGTTCATAAAACGTTAACTGGATTCAGAGAATAAGCATCGTTTTTGTTTAAAAATACTTAGGATCTCTGCTGTATAACACGTGGAAAGTGGGCCCGTGTGCTCCTCATAACCAAAAACGATTAAAAGTTGTCGGTCAGGTGAACTCCATGATATATTTTGGGGTTCTCTAAGCCCTGACCCATAATGCCACCCAGAGAAATACACTAACAATTGGAACTGAATCCTGAATGGTCACAGTTAAAGGGACAACTGAACCCCAGAGTGAAGTGGAACCGCCCAGAGAAACACACTGGCAATTGGAACTGAATCATTGAATGGTTATTGTTAGTTGAACAATGTGATCAACCGAGTCCAGTGTTTGGAAAGTGGTTACTGACTGAAAAACCTTACTTTATTTTTTTGAACTCAATGTCGTAATCTGTTTGTTCATATCTTTCCAAAAAAAAAGTTAAACGATGTTGCAATCTCAATGTCCCTGAGGCGATTCCTCAGGGACTTAATTAACGGCTTTGGGAATATATAACCTCAGGGTTTAAGACACAGAGACTACCAGCAGCACGAAGGACACATCACTTTACACTGAAAATGCATTTTCCAATCGAAAATGTTGAGAAAATATTCTACCCAATCCTTGCTATTGTTGGCGTCCCTGGTAAGGAACTATCACCATTGAAGTTGTGTAAATCTCTGTGTGAGCGGCTCTCTGATTTTAAACTGTTACTGAAAATGTTTAGTGCTGATCTCGTGCTCACTGATATACAGATCAATGATATAATTCACTTCAGTCAAATGTTAAAAATGTCGATGGTTTGAATCACTTTCATCAACTGACAGTAAACATCTGTTTGTAACTCACGGGATGTCTGATGATTAAAGTTATTACATTGAGTGGAATCTTGTATAGCGTTAGATTGGATCTCAGTGACGTCAATCTCTCTGAAGTAAGGTTTAGTGGGAGTAAGAATGAAATCACACTGAGTGTGGATCACTAACCAGAGTGGAATATCTGACAGCAGTGAACAGGAATCGCTGGAAATATCTGTCAGTGTAGAACTGTACTGAGTGTAGATCACTAACCAGAGTGGAATATCTGACAGCAGTGAACATGTATTACTGCAAGTATGTGTCAGTGTAGAATTATACTGAGTGTGGGTCTCTCACCAGAGTGGAATATCTGATCCAATTATTTATCTATTACTGGGACAATCTGTCCGTGTGGAATTGTATTCTGTGTGGGTCAGGGACTGGACTGAAATATGTTGGATCTATTTTGAAATAATCTGCTTTCTTGGTGAGTGGGCGCTCCATTCTAGGGAGCTGTCCCTGTGAGTTTACGTTTAGAAGAGGTTGAAAACAGGAAGAGTTTAGAGGTGTTTTGATGATGTTTTATATTTATTGTGTGAAGTGAAATGTCTCGATATCTCTGCTTTCTACTGAACTGCTCCAACAGAAACAGATATCACCCACACTCTGATAATTAATAAAACCCACAACGGTGCAATATTCTAATAGGTTTTGTGATCTTTTTTTAATTTCTATTAATCCTGAAATGAACTCCACTGTTTGTTGAATTTTTATGGGTGTTTTTAAACTGTTTCTGCTTCAAACGATTTGTGAATCTGTTCACCTGAACCCAGAAACCCCTCCAGTCCATTCAGACACTTGCTTTCCACGGGGTGATTGGGAGACTTATTCTTCTGATCAAAATGCAGCAGTGGACACAGTTCTCGCGACATTAATTTCCCCTTGAAATACCCACTTTGCAAGTTCATAATTGATGATCAAAGTGTGGCTGTATTTAGTTGTATTCTTCCTCTGCATTCACTGTCTCTCAATTTGGCTTTGTAAACTCTGTAAATATCATTCTGCTTCCCAATTCAATAGTGTTGATGTAAATGGTGAAGGGGAGTGATCCCAGTGCTGATCCTTGTCGAACACCACTTTCCACCTTCCACCAATCAGACTGAATCCCTTTAACTCCTCTCCCTGTTTTCTGTGTGTGTCTCCAGCTTGCTGTCCATTCTGCTGCTGTGTCCCCTAACTCCACTGGTTCTGACATGACTCATGAGTCTGTTATGTCGGATTTTACAGAAGGCCTTGAGAAAATCAAATTGTTTAATATCTATCATCCTAATCAAATCTATCATTTCTGGTAGTTATTGAAATAATTGATCAAATGTGTCAGGAAATATGTTAACTTTGGAATATGTGCCGACTATTTATTATATTCTATATTATTAGATTATTTACCTCGTAATTTTAATTCCATTGTTCCGACTATTGACGCTGTGAGTGGGAGATTTTCTCCTGTAATTGTTTTATTTTCTGTTTTCATTTCAAGAATAACAGAAACCGACTGCTCCCTTTCAATTCTTTGGTGATATTCTGATGATGATTACTGAATATATAATAGTGTCTCTGCTGTTTCTCACTGTTAATTTTATTAATATTTGTTGTTGAAATCCATCCGCCTCCAGTAATCTCCCTCTACGTAGACCCCACCCTCTGGGCTCCTATCTGCTCTTGATCTTTTAGTTGAGATCTGTCAGTGCAACATTGACCATGTCAATTTCTCTGCCCCTCTCACCAACTCGATCCTGTCTCCCTCTGAACTTGCTCCAAATCTCTCTCGTTTCCTACCACAGTCCAAAGATGTATCGGCTAGGTGGATTGCTCCTTATTGTCCAAAATGATGTGTAGGTTAAATTAAGGGGCTAATGGGATACGGTGGGGGAGTGAGCTTGGGTGTGGTATTCTTTCAGACGTTCGGTGCAGACTTAATGGGCCGAACAACCTCCTTCTGCACTGTAGGGTTTCGATGACTCTTGATTTCTCTGGTGCGGTATGTCACATCTACAAGGCCTATTTCCCAGGCCCTACCCGCCTAATCTTTAGTATTGGTGTCGAATTGCTCTACACGTCCGTTCCCCACCAGGAGGGTCTGAGGGCTCTCAGCTTCTTCCTTGAACAGAGGCCGGGACAATCCGCGATCACCACCTTCCTCCGCCATTCTGTCACTCGATCATTTCTCCTTGAACTTGTCTCACGGGCGGCACAGTGGTGCAGTGTTTAGCATTGCTGCGGACGGTGCTGAGGTCCCGGGTTCACACATCCTGCATCAACCTCCCGCTTCTACCTCCTTCCCAAAATCCACAAACAGCAAGTCCCAGTAGAGCCATTATTCACCCTGTTCCAGCACCCAAAACCCATTTCTTCCTATCTTGATGCCATCCTCCCTCCCCTCTTCTGTCCCTTCCCACAGACATTGATAGAAAAGTGACACAGTGGTTAGCACTGCTGTCTCATAGCACCATGGACCCCGGTTCAATTTCCACCTTGGGTGACTGTGTGGAGGCTGCACTTTCTCCCCGTGTGTGCGTGGGTTTCCTCCGGGTGCTGCGGTTTCCTCCCACAGTCCAAAGATGTGGGAGGATTGGCCATACAAAATTGCGTCTTAGTGTCCCAGAAAATGTGTAGGTTAGATGAAGGGGTTAAAGGGATAGGGCGGGGGAGTGAGGTATTCTTTCAGAGGTTCGGTACATACTTTTTAAAAAAAATGCGTGTACCCAATTCATTTTTTATCCTATTAAGGGGTAATTTAGCGTGTTCAATCCACCTACCCTGCACATCTTTGGGTTGTGGGGGCGAAACCCACGCAAACACGGGGAGAATGTGCAAATTCCACACGGACAGTGTCCCAGAGCCGGGATCGAACCTGGGACCTCAGCGCCGTGAGGTAACAGGGCTAACCCACTGCGCCACCGTGCTGCCCTGAGGTTCGGTACATACTTAATGAGCCGAATGACCTCCTTCTGCACTGTAAGGATTCTATGAGAACTGATTCCTCTGGTGCCGTATGTCATATAAACAAGGTCAATTTCCCTAGCCCTACCCGCCTAATCTTTAGCATGGACGTCCAATCCCTCTGCACCTCCATTCTCCAACAGAAGGGTTGTGTACAGAACCTCAAATCCTGCTTCCTGTAAGGACTGAATCCCATTCTCCCATCGCCTCTGTTCTGATGATGCCGTGTTTGAAAATAGCCCTTCTGGCATGCCTGCCTTTTCCTTAATCTGGGTTGCCCCCCATCACCTCCCTTTGGTTGACAGGGCTCTCAATCATGATCAATTCATTTCTCGCACCTCTACCCTCACATATCCCCATCCCTCCCGGAAACATGATAGGATCTCCCTAGCCCCACTCTCGACCCCACCGGCCTCTGCATTAAAAGGATCATTCTTCACCATTTCTGCCAACTCCGGCATGATGCCACCATGAAACACAACCTCACCTCTCTCCGACCAACCTCCACACTTTCTGCGTTCGTCAGGTACCGCTCCCTCCTTGCCATCTTGTCCATTTTTTCATTAGGCCCAACACCCCTTTCCCTTCCCACAGCACCTTCCCTTGCAACCACAGACGATGCAGCAACTGCCCCTTTACCTCCTCCCGTCTCATGATTCCAGGCACCAAACTCTCCTTTCTGGTGAAGCACCGTTTCACTTCTGCTTCCTTCAATTTGGTCTACTGTATTCGCTGCTCCCAATACCGTCTCCTCTGTGTTTGGGAGACTAAACGCAGACTGGGTGACCACTTTGGGGAACACCTTCACACAACCCGCAAGCATGAAATGAAAAATGAATGAAAATCGCTTACTGTCACAAGTAGGCTTCAATGAAGTTACTGTGAAAAGCCCCTAGTCGCCACATTCCAATAGCCTTCCTGTTGCGGCCGTTTGGACTCAGCAACTTGCTCTCATGACCACATGTCTGTCCTTGGCCTGCTGCAAGGATCCAGGGAAGCCAAATGCAAGCTGGAGGAGCAACATCTCATCTTCCAATTACGATGTTACAGCCCTTAGGACCTAACTTTAAGTTCAACAACTTTAGACTGGGAACTTTCTCCTCCATCTTAACGCCCTCATTTTGGAATTTCCCACCTTTTAGTCGAGCGCAATGGGTCTGAATCTGGATAGAGTCTATTCAGGCCAAGTGAACCCTGGGGAATGGCCAATGCCGGACCGGGGATATTCCTGAGAAAAACTTGGCAGGGGTTGTTTCCAAACAAGGAGAGGATGGATTCCTGGGAATAGTGTGATGTTGGCGTGTTCAAGACATGACAATGGAGTCTTCCTGGGAGAGAGTGCCTTATGAATCACTAAACCTGGGCAGGTTGTGCCCTAGGAATGTTCTGGCGACTGAACAGGCTCTATTCTGGACAGGCTGGGCAGCATGGTGGCACAGTGGGTAGCACTGTTGTTTTACAGCTCCAAGATCCCATGTTCGATTCCCGACTTGGGTCACCGTCTGTGCGGATTCTACACATTCTCCCCGTGTCTGCGTGGGTTTCCTCCGGGTACTCCGGTTTCATCCCACAGTACAAAGACGTGCAGGTTAGGTGGATTGGCCATGATAGCTTGTCCTTACTGTCCAAAACATTTTGGTGGGTTTACTGGGTTGTGGGGATGAGGTGGGCTTAAGTTGGTTGCTCTTTCCAAGTGCCGGTGCAGACTCGATGGGCCGAATGGCCTCCTTCAGCACTGTATATGTTATTGTTGTATGATTGTATCCGTCGCATGATTATGAAGTGGGAAGGTCCTGCGTTTGTTTTATTTTTTCCATTGATCGTGGAGGATTCAAATAAACTAGGAGTGGTGTCCAGCTCCATCATAAATCCAGCCCAGGGAACGGTCCAATCCGAGATGTGGTCCAATAATTGTGCAGGGATGACAATCTCTGGTGTAGATCATAGAATTTACAGTGCAGAAGGAAGCCATTCAGCCCATCGAGTCTGCACCGGCTCTTGGAAAGAGCACCCTACCCAAGGTCCACACCTCCACCCTATCCCCATAACCCAGTAACCCCACCAACACTAAGGGCAATTTTGGACATTAAGGGCAATTTACCATGGCCAATCCACCTAGCTTGCACATCTTTGGACTGTGGGAGGAAACCGGAGCACCCGGAGGAAACCCAAGCACACACGGGGAGGATGTGCAGACTCCGCACAGACAGTGACCCAAGCCGGAATCGAACCCGGGACCGTGGAGCTGTGAAACAATTGTGCTATCCACAATGCTACCGTGCTGCCCACTTGGTTGTATCCGGTGTGGGCAACCTGGCAGATCTGAGTTAATCCTGTAAATCAGACTAAATGAGAAATGTAATTACTCCCAAAGGTATCTGAATTCTGAACATTTTCCTACCACTGCCATCAAACTGACAGGGCTGCAATTCACATTATCCCACCCCATTCCCCATCTTCAACACTCGGTTACATTTACTAATTCTCTCTCTGCTATGTTCAACTCTGTGCCCACACATCTCCCAACACACTCTCCCACCCACTGTCCATTATATTGATGCTTAAATCGTGTTGTGGTTCAGAAAGGGAGATTCTTCATCCAGTAATTTCCCGCGTTTCTCGCTTCTCTCTCTGACAGTGAATTTACTGGGAATTGCGATTCTGTGTCGGGGGAAGTGTGGCCTCTCTACCTGCACCACTCGCTACCTGGTGGCCATGGCAACGGCGGATCTGCTGTTCATTACCATTATGCCCATACTGAACAAGATCAATGGTTATTATTTCCCCCGGAATTTCTTGTCCATCACCCCTGTGTGCCGTGTTAGCGGTATCCTCATGGCTGCAGCCATGGACTGTTCTGTCTGGTTCACCCTCACTTTCTCCTTTGATCGATTTGTGGCCATTCGCTGCCAGAAACTGAAAACTAAATATTGCACCGGGAAAACTGCGGCTGTGGTTCTGTCAACAACCGGCCTCCTGCTCTGTGTGAAAAACATCCCCTGGTACTTCACATATGACCCTGGAGAGATAATCGACAATGTCCAGTGGGGCTGTGGCGCAAAGAGCAGCTTTTGGACTGACCCCGGATGGGCTTTCTATAACTGGTTTAATCAGGTTTTAACCCCATTGATCCCATTCTTCTCAATCCTGTTGATCAACGCTCTGACAGTCAGACACATTTTACTCACCAGTCGAGTCCGGAAGGCACTGAGGGCTCAGAGTCAGGGAGACAATCGCACCGACCCAGAGATGGAGAGCAGAAGGAAGTCAATGATTTTACTCTTCAGTATTTCCGGAACTTTCATCCTCCTCTGGACCGTGTCTGTGATTAAATTTTTCTATACTGAAGTGAGGGGTTTGTATTACATCACCCTTCCTCAATATAATTTACAACAAGTCGGATTTATGCTGCGGGATTTAAATTGCTGCACAAACACATTTATTTATGTGGTGACTCAGTCCCGGTTCAGGGAGCAGATCAAGATCGCGGCGAAATATCCGGTTACATCAATTATTAAATTAATGATTAAATCTAACTGACTGACATTCCTCAGCCCCTCAGCCAATCAGGAGCTCCAGCCGCTGACTGACAGCCCCTCAGCCAATCAGACGTCGCCCGTACTATCTGACAGCACCAATAAGCCAATTAGGAGCACGAACTGCGCCCTCACAGCTTGCTGAGCCAATCAGGGAACTCGGAACACTGACTGGCAGAACGGTCAGCCAATCGGAGACTGCGCTTTCAGAATGACAGATGGGGGGGGGGACCTGCAGAGGCACGAACATCGGCTGGGTGTGGGGGGAGGGGGGTGGAGCACTGGCAGGACTGGCTGTGGGGGGAGGGGGAGCAATGGCAGGGCTGGTTGTGGGGAGGGTGGAGCACTGGCAAGGCTGGCTGTGGATGTGTAGGGGGTGTGCACTTGCAGGGCGGGCTGTGGTGGGGTGGAGGGGAGCATTGGCACGGCTCGCTGGGGGTGCACTAGAAGTGCTGTCTGGGGCGAACACTGGCAGGGCTGGGTGTGGCGAGGGGGTGGAACACTGGCAGGGCTGGCTGTGGGAGCACTGACAGCGCTGTCTGGGGGGGGTCACTGGAACGGCTGGCTGGGGGGCACTGGCTGGGGGGTCACTGTCAGGGCTGACTAGGGGCGCACTAGCAAGGCTGACCGGGACGCCCTGGCAGGAAGCACTGACAGAGCTAGCAGGACAGCAGTGGTGGGGCTGACTGGGGGGAGGGCATTGGGAGGGCTGCCTGGGGGGGAGTGGCACTGGCAGTGCTGGCTAGGGAGGGGGCCTCTGGCAGAGCTGGCTGGGCGGGGGAATAACCTGCACCCCAGCACCACAACCTCCAACCCCACTGCATAACCACTTCCTTACCTTGCAGGTCAGCTGTTCGGGAGAGAGAGGGAGCCAGGACCTTGGAAACAGCGCGGGAGTTTCAAAAAGCGCGGGAGCTGCGAGGCAGAGGGGACAGTTTAAAAGGGCGCGCTGTGGGTGAGGTAAGTACTGCATAACCACTTCCTTACCTTGCAGGTCAGCTGTTCGGGAGAGAGAGGGAGCCAGGACCTTGGAAACAGCGCGGGAGTTTCAAAAAGCGCGGGAGCTGCGAGGCAGAGGGGACAGTTTAAAAGGGCGCGCTGTGGGTGAGGTAAGTACTGCATAACCACTTCCTTACCTTGCAGGTCAGCTGTTCGGGAGAGAGATCAGTTCTGGGAGCAGGCCTATTGGCTGACTGTAAATCAGGAAGGATACAAAGGGTGTGGCTGAAGTGCCTTTAGAAACAGAGTGCTGAAGGCAAACAGAGTGTATCTGAGTTTGGGTAAGGCTGAGTTCGGGTAAGAGGGGAGTGACCAAAAAAAAAAAAAAAAAAAAAATCAAGTTAATTAAGTAAAGTAATTAACTAGTTAAGGGAATTTGGTGCTCACCTGAAGGAGGTGCAGAGAAGCAGACCTGTGAGGGAGTCTCTGGAGCAACTACATCACAGCCAGCAGGTAAGTGTTTGGCTTGTAACTGGTAAGTGATTTCTCTCTCTTTGACTTTCTCCTAGCTGTGTAGTGTAGTTCAAATTTAACTTCAGGTTTAAGTCATGGCAGGAGAGCTCAGACCCGTGTCATGCTCCTCTTGTGAGATGTGGCAAGTCAGGGACCCTTCTGGTGTCCCTGACTCCTTCATCTGCAAGAAGTGTGTCCAACTGCAGCTCCTGTTAGACCGCTCGACGGCTCTGGAGCTGCGGATGGACTCACTTTGGAGCATCCGCGATGCTGAGGAAGTTGTGGAAAGCACATTCAGTGAGTTGGTCACACCGCAGATTAAAATTACTGAGGCAGATAGGGAAAGGGTGACCAACAGACAGAGGAAGAGTAGGAAGGCAGTGCAGGGATCCCCTGCGGTCATCTCCCTCCAAAACAGATTTACCGTTTTGGAAACTGTTGGGGGAGATGGCTCACCAGGGGAAGGTGGCAGCAGCCAGGTTCATGGCACCGTGGCTGGCTCTGCTGCACAGAAGGGCGGGAAAAAGAGTGGCAGAGCTATAGTGATAGGGGATTCAATCGTAAGGGGAATAGACAGGCGTTTCTGCGGACGCAAACGAGAATCCAGGTTGGTATGTTGCCTCCCTGGTGCAAGGGTCAAGGATGTCTCGGAGCGGCTGCAGGGCATTCTGGAGGGGGAGGGTGAACAGCCAGCTGTCGTGGTGCATATAGGCACCAACGATATAGGTAAAAAACGGGATGAGGTCCTACAAGCTGAATTTAGGGAGTTAGGAGTTAAACTAAAAAGTAGGACCTCAAAGGTAGTAATCTCAGGATTGCTACCAGTGCCACGTGATAGTCAGAGTAGGAATGACAGGATAGCTAGGATGAATACGTGGCTTGAGAGATGGTGCAAGAGGGAGGGTTTCAAATTCCTGGGACATTGGGACCGATTCTGGGGGAGGTGGGACCTGTACAAATCGGACGGTCTGCATCTGGGTGGGACCGGAACCAATGTTCTCGGGGGGGTGTTTGCTAGTGCAGTTGGGGAGGGTTTAAACTAATGTGCCAGGGGGATGGGAACCGATGTAGGAAGTCAGTGGGGACAGAAACAAAAGGCAGGAAGGGAGAGTGTGTAAAGCATGACCAGAGAAAGCAGGGCAGAGAGCAAGGAAGGTCTACATTAAACTGCATTTATTTCAATGCAAGGGGCCTGACGGGCAAAGCGGATGAACTCAGGGCATGGACGGGCACATGGGACTGGGATATTATAGCTATGACTGAAACATGGCTAAGGGAGGGGCAGGACTGGCAGCTCAATGTTCCGGGCTACAGATGCTATAGAAAGGATAGAACAGGAGGTAAGAGAGGAGGGGGAGTGGCGTTTTTGATTAGGGAGAACATCACGGCAGTACTTAGAGGGGATATATCCGAGGGTTCGCCCACTGAGTCTATATGGGTGGAACTGAAAAATAAGAAGGGAGAGATCACCTTGGTAGGACTGTACTACAGGCCCCCAAATAGTCAGCGGGAAATTGAGGAGCAAATATGTAAGGAGATTACAGATAGCTGCAAGAATAATAGGGTGGTAGTAGTAGGGGACTTTAACTTTCCCAACATTGACTGGGACAGTCATAGCATTAGGGGCTTGGATGGAGGGAAATTTGTTGAGTGTATTCAGGAGGAATTTCTCATTCAGTATGTGGATGGACCGACTAGAGAGGGGGCAAAACTTGACCTCGTCTTGGGAAATAAGGAAGGGCAAGTGATAGAAGTGCTAGTGAGGGATCACTTTGGGACAAGTGACCATAATTCCATTAGTTTTAAGATAGCTATGGAGAATGATAGGTCTGGCCCAAGAGTTAAAATTCTTAATTGGGGCAAGGCCAATTTTGATGGTATCAGACAGGAACTTGCAGAGGTAGATTGGGGGAGACTATTGGCAGACAAAGGGACGGCTGGTAAATGGGAGGCTTTTAAAAATGTGTTAACCAGGGTGCAGGGTAAGCACATTCCCTTTAGAGTGAAGGGCAAGGCTGGTAGAAGTAGGGAACCCTGGATGACTCGAGATATTGAGACTCTGGTCAAAAAGAAGAAGGAGGCATATGACGTACATAAGCAACTGGGATCAAGTAGATCCCTTGAAGAGTATAGAGATTGTCGAAATAGAGTTAAGAGGGAAATCAGGAGAGCAAAAAGGGGACATGAAATTGCTTTGGCAAATAATGCAAGGGAGAATCCAAAGAGATTCTACAGATACATAAAGGGGAAAAGAGTAACTAGGGACAGAGTAGGGCCTCTTAAGGATCAACAAGGGCATTTATGTGCAGAGCCACAAGAGTTGGGTGAGATCCTGAATGAATATTTCTCATCGGTATTCACGGTGGAGAAAGGCATGGATGTTAGGAAACTAAGGGAAATAAATAGTGATGTCTTGAGAAGTGTGCATATTACAGAGGAGGAGGTGCTGGAAGTCTTAAAGCGCATCAAGGTAGATAAATCCCCGGGACCTGATGAAATGTATCCCAGGATGTTGTGGGAGGCTAGGGAGGAAATTGCGGGTCCCCTAACCGAGATATTTGAATCATCGGCAGCCACAGGTGAGGTGCCTGAAGATTGGAGAGTGGCGAATGTTGTGCCCTTGTTTAAGAAGGGCAGCAGGGAAAAGCCTGGGAACTACAGACCGGTGAGCCTAACGTCTGTAGTAGGTAAGTTGCTAGAAGGTATTCTGAGAGACAGGATCTACAAGCATTTAGAGAGGCAAGGACTGATTCGGGGCAGTCAGCATGGCTTTGTGCGTGGAAAATCATGTCTCACAAATTTGATTGAGTTTTTTGAGGGGGTGACCAAGAAGGTAGATGAGGGTAGTGCAGTAGATGTTGTCTACATGGACTTTAGCAAAGCCTTTGACAAGGTACCGCATGGTAGGTTGTTGCAGAAGGTTAAAGCTCACGGGATCCAGGGTGAGGTTGCCAATTGGATTCAAAATTGGCTGGACGACAGAAGACAGAGGGTGGTTGTAGAGGGTTGTTTTTCAAACTGGAGGCCTGTGACCAGTGGTGTGCCTCAGGGATCGGTGCTGGGTCCACTGTTATTTGTGATTTATATTAATGATTTGGATGAGAATTTAGGAGGCATGGTTAGTAAGTTTGCAGATGACACCAAGATTGGTGGCATAGTGGATAGTGAAGAAGGTTATCTAGGATTGCAACGGGATCTTGATCAATTAGGCCAGTGGGCCGACGAATGGCAGATGGAGTTTAATTTAGATAAATGTGAGGTGATGCATTTTGGCAGATCGAATCAGGCCAGGACCTACTCAGTTAATGGTATGGCGTTGGGGAGAGTTATAGAACAAAGAGATCTAGGAGTACAGGTTCATAGCTCCTTGAAGGTGGAGTCGCAGGTGGACAGGGTGGTGAAGAAGGCATTCGGCATGCTTGGTTTCATTGGTCAGAACATTGAATATAGGAGTTGGGACGTCTTGTTGAAGTTGTACAAGACATTGGTACGGCCACACTTGGAATACTGTGTGCAGTTCTGGTCACCCTATTATAGAAAGGATATTATTAAACTAGAAAGAGTGCAGAAAAGATTTACTAGGATGTTGCCGGGACTTGATGGTTTGAGTTATAAGGAGAGGCTGGATAGACTGGGACTTTTTTCCCTGGAGCGTAGGAGGCTTAGGGGTGATCTTATAGAGGTCTATAAAATAATGAGGGGCATAGATAAGGTAGATAGTCAACATCTTTTCCCAAAGGTAGGGGAGTCTAAAACTAGAGGGCATAGGTTTAAGGTGAGAGGGGAGAGATTCAGAAGGGCCCAGAGGGGCAATTTCTTCACTCAGAGGGTAGTGAGTGTCTGGAATGGGCTGCCAGAGGTAGTAGTAGAAGCGGGTACAATTGTGTCTTTCAAAAAGCATTTAGATGGTTACATGGGTAAGATGGGTATAGAGGGTTATGGGCCAAGTGCGGGCAACTGGGACTAGCTTAATGGTAAAAAACTGGGCGGCATGGACTGGTTGGGCCGAAGGGCCTGTTTCCATGCTGTAAACTTCTATGATTCTATGATTCTATGACTCCCCACACCAACACTCTCCACCGCCACACCCCAGTGTCACACGCTCCACCCCCACACCCCAGTACGGCACCCTCCACCCCAGTGTCACACCCTCCACTCCCACAGCCCATTATCACACCCTCCACCCCCACACCTCAGTATCACTCCCTACACCCAAACACCCCAGTAACACACCCTCCACCCCCACACCACAGTATCACACCCTCCGCCCACACAACCCAGTATCACGGAGGCTCTTGATGACCTGTCGGCACAATATATCAACTCGAGTGAGCACCGAGCCCATCAGGATGCCAGGGCAGCAGGGTTCGCTGCCATCGCCAATATGCCCAAGGCCCAGGTGGTGATCGAGGCAATGCATGCACTGCTACGCACACCAGCCCATGTCAGGCCGCTCTACACCAACTGGAAGGGATTCATATCGATGAACGAGCAGCTGGTGTGTGACCAAGAGATGCGCATCATGCACTTCTGTGCCCGGTACCCAGGCAGCCTTCACGATGCCTCCATCCTGGCTCACTCGGGAATTACAGGCCAGTTAGTCTTACTTCGGTGGTAGGCAAAGTCATGGAAAGGGTACTGAAGGATAGGATTTCTGAGCATCTGGAAAGACACTGCTTGATTCGGGATAGTCAGCACGGATTTGTGAGGGGTAGGTCTTGCCTTACAAGTCTTATTGAATTCTTTGAGGAGGTGACCAAGCATGTGGATGAAGGTAAAGCAGTGGATGTAGCCTACATGGATTTTAGTAAGGCATTTGATAAGGTTCCCCATGGTAGGCTTCTGCAGAAAGTAAGGAGGCATGGGGTAGTGGGAAATTTGGCCAGTTGGATAACGAACTGGCTAACCGATAGAAGTCAGAGAGTAGTGGTGGATGGCAAATATTCAGCCTGGATCCCAGTTACCAGTGGCGTACCGCAGGGATCAGTTCTGGGTCCTCTGCTGTTTGTGATTTTCATTAATGACTTGGATGAGGGAGTTGAAGGGTGGGTCAGCAAATTTGCAGACGATACGAAGATTGGTGGAGTTGTGGATAGTGAGGAGGGCTGTTGTCGGCTGCAAAGAGACATAGATAGGATGCAGAGCTGGGCTGAGAAGTGGCAGATGGAGTTTAACCCTGCAAAGTGTGAGGTGGTCCATTTTGGAAGGACAAATATGAATGCGGAATACAGGGTTAACGGTAGAGTTCTTGGCAATGTGGAGGAGCAAAGAGATCTTGGGGTCTATCTTCATACATCTTTGAAAGTTGCCACTCAAGTGGATCGAGCTGTGAAGAAGGCCTATGGTGCGCTAGCGTTCATTAACAGAGGGATTGAATTTAAGAGCCGTGGGGTGATGATGCAGCTGTACAAAACCTTTGGTAAGGCCACAATTGGAGTACTGTGTACAGTTCTGGTCACCTCATTTTAGGAAGGATGTGGAAGCTTTGGAAAAGGTGCAAAGGAGATTTACCAGGATGTTGCCTGGAATGGAGAGTAGGTCTTACGAGGAAAGGTTGAGGGTGCTCGGCCTTTTCTCATTAGAACGGAGAAGGATGAGGGGCGACTTGATAGAGGTTTATAAGATGATCAGGGGAATAGATAGAGTAGACAGTCAGATACTTTTTCCCCGGGTGGAACAAACCATTACAAGGGGACATAAATTTAAGGTGAATGGTGGAAGATATACGGTGGGATGTCAGAGGTAGGTTCTTTACCCAGAAAGTAGTGGGGGCATGGAATGCACTGCTTGTGGAATTAGTTGAGTCGGAAACATTAGGGACCTTCAAGCAGCTATTGGATAGGTACATGGATTACAGTAAAATGATATAGTGTAGATTAATTTGTTCTCAAGGGCAGCACGGTAGCATTGTAGATAGCACAATTGCTTCACAGCTCCAGGGTCCCAGGTTCGATTCCAGCTTGGGTCACTGTCTGTGCGGAGTCTGCACGTCCTCCCCGTGTCTGCATGGGTTTCCTCCGGGTGCTCCGGTTTCCTCCCACAGTCCAAAGATGTGCAGGTTGGGTGGATTGGCCGTGATAAATTGCCCTTAGTGTCCAAAATTGCCCTTGGTGTTGGGTGGAGCTGTTGAGTTTGGGTAGGGTGCTCTTTCCAAGAGCCGGTGCAGACTCAAAGGGCCGAATGGCCTCCTTCTGCACTGTAAATTCAATAATAATCTCTGATTAATCTAGGACAAAGGTTCGGCACAACATCGTGGGCCGAAGGGCCTGTTCTGTGCTGTATTTTTCTATGTTCTAACCCATTGGACTCCCATCCATGGTCACGCCCAGCAATCTCTTCCATGATTCCTACATACCTCACTATCAGGTGCCGTCCGTGGATTGGTTGTAACGGTGGGTCTGATCCATGGGGTGGAGGATGATGACACCCCGCTCTGTGATGTGCTCGACTGCTCCATATTGTACAACAACGTCTGACTCCTGCCCACGGTTACACTGTCCACCATCGACCTGGGTGATCCCTGCATGCGAGGTAGCCATCCTATCACACTCTCCCACTGAACACCGGTTGGGGAGGGGTGGAGGTGGGACACGGGGGCGGCGATCCCTGGCGAACAGGGGTCCCTGGGCCAATCCCACCCCCAATGCCCGCCAATCCCTCCACACCCCCCACCCCCAGTGACCACTCTGTAGCCAGCCCAGCCCCGCCCATCCCTCACACCCTCTGACAGAGCACCGAGGCAGGTTGGAACTTTGTGAACTAAACTGTTTAATGGGCAAATGTGAACAATATTGCGCCCATGCTCCTAATTCTAGAAAGTGTGCTGCACCCTTGCCAATCTAACTTATGTCTGCCTTTCTGGTCTTACGGACCCTAACGCTACATCTCGGTGGATCTCCAGATGGTACATCAGGAGTGCAGATAGCTGCTATGATTCCAGCTGTTTGGCGGCTGTCTTCTGGGGTGACTGGATGAGCCCGGCTGCTGCTCGGGTGGCCAAGGGGGCGTGGTTCCAGCCTGTTGTGTCCACTGCCCACCAGATGTGCCCGAGACAGGATGGGGAGTCGGCGGCGCTGTGGTTTTCCGGCACCACCGCATGACTGCGGGTATCACCGGCACGGGACACCATCGCCTCCTCCTCCGTCAGGGTCCCCGATGGCTCCCGGGCTACTCCTTGGCACCGGGGTGCGTCCGGATCCACACTCTGCTGCGCCGTTGCAATGTCCAGGTGGCTCTGGTACATGGCTGCCTGCAAGAATGCAGCCCTGTCATCTGCCTCGTCCCACACAGTCTGCCCCAGGCGCTGCACATCAAGACCTTAGGCCGATATATTCTCCCCCAAGTCCTCAACCATGGATGCCACCCATGCGGTGTTGGGCCGGGTGGCACGGATGGTCGGCACCGCCTCCTGTGCCTGCAGGTGGTTGGGCTCCTCCGACTGCACCTTCAGGCACTGGCTGGTTGCTGCCACCCCCTCACGTAGTCCCTGGCTCTGGGACCGCGTCTCCAACATTGATGCCCTTGCCAGACGCCCGACACCCGTCTGGACGGGAGTGAGTCCCTGTGGTCACTAGGGTGCCACTCTGTCTGGCGGGGAGCAGTGCTGAAAGGCGTTCGCCAGAGGTTACTGAGGCGACGGGGAAGAATCCCAAAGCCTCAGCTACCTAGGGAATCTGCACATTAGAACTAGATTTGCACATCTGCACTGATGTGCAGATTTGCTAAAAAGTGATTCGGCGGCAATGGTCTGAGTTTACAGTCAGCCATTCAGTAGTTCACGTCTACACTAGTTTAGGAAATTAATACTAGCCTGACCCCGCCCCCCCCAACCTAATCCTACCCCCCCCCCCCCCACCCCAGCCATCCAGTCCGGAACCCCCCCTCCCTCTCGCTCTCTCTGCCGGTTCACAGCACCTCAGCTGCTGATCCGGGTCCCAGTGTCTGAGCCCAGGGGGTTCCTGCCTCAACCACCAGTTTCGGCAGCGAATTCCAGACACCGCTCACACCCTCTGAGCGAAAAACCTCATCCTAATGTTCCCTCTAATCCTTCCACCAATGGTCTTTCATACCCCGTTCACCCCCTCGCTCACCCCGCAGTCACTGACCTCTCTTTGCTCTCTACCCTATCTTGGGCCCCTCGGAATTTTGGCCACCTCACTTCGGTCAGCCCTCAACCTCCTCCGCACTCAGGGAAACAACCTGAGCCGATCTAATCTTTCCTCTTAGGATCATAGAATCCCGCCAGTGCAGAAGGTCTCCATTCGGCCCATCAAGCCGGCACTGGCACTTCGAATGAGCGCTTTACTCATATTCCCTCCCCCGTCCACCCCACCCTATCCCCGTGACCCCATAACCCAACCTGCACACCCCCGGACACTAAGTGGCCAATCCACCGAACTGACACAGGTTTGGACTGTGGGAGGAAACCGGAGTACCTGGAGGAAATCCCACCCAGACACGTGGAGAACATACCAACTCCACAGACAGTCAGCCATGGCTGGAATTGAATGCGTGTTCCTGGCGCTGTAAGAACAGCAACAAAGAAATGTACAGCACAGGAACAGGCCCTTCGGCCCTCCAAGCCCGTGCCGACCATGCTGCCCGACTAAACTACAATCTTCTACACTTCCTGGGCACATATACCTCTATTCCCATCCTATTCATGTATCTGTCAAGATGCCCCTTAAATGTCACTATCGTCCCTGCTTCCACCACCTCCTCCGGCAGCGTGTTCCAGGCACCCACTACCCTCTGCGTAAAAAACTTGCCTCGTACATCTACTCTAAACCTTGCCCCTCTCACCTTAAACCTATGCCTCCTAGTAATTTACCCCTCTACCCCGGGGAAAAGCCTCTGACTATCCACTCTGTCTATGCCCCTCATAATTTTGTAGACCTCTATCATGTCGCCCCTCAACCTCCTTCGTTCCAGTGAGAACAAACCGAGTTTATTCAACCGCTCCTCATAGCTAATGCCCTCCATACCAGGCAACATTCTGGTAAATCTCTTCTGCACCCTCTCTAAAGCCTTTACATCCTTCTGGTAGTGTGGCGACCAGAATTGAACACTATACGCCAAGTGTGGCCTAACTAAGGTTCTATACAGCTGCAACATGACTTGCCAATTCTTATACTCAATGCCCCAGCCAATGAAGGCAAGCATGCCGTATGCCTTCTTGACTACCTTCTCCACCTGTGTTGCCCCTTTCAGTGACCTGTGGACCTGTACTCCTAGATCTCTTTGACTTTCAATACTCTTGAGGGTTCTACCATTCACTGTATATTCCCGACCTGCATTAGACCTTCCAAAATGCATTACCTCACATTTGTCCGGATTAAACTCCATCTGCCATCTCTCCGCCCAAGTCTCCAATCTAAATCCTGCTGTATCCTCTGACAGTCCTCATCGCTATCCGCAATTCCACCAACCTTTGTGTCGTCTGCAAACTTACTAATCAGTGAGGCAGCAGTGCACCCGGGCTGGTTCTATTCCCAGCCCTGTCAATCCAAATGATTATTTAATCCAATTAAACTGTCCATTCACGTACCAGCCTCCCCGAACAGCCGCCGGAATGTGGCGACTAGGGGCTTTTCACAATAACTTCATTTGAAGCGTGCTTGTGACAATAAGCGATTTTCATTTTCAGTTCATTTAATATTGCTCCATTATCAACTGTGAGGAACCACAAATACACAAATGGTGAGGCAGAGACTGTGGAAATGTCAGCATCTTTATTCCAAGGCTTATTGCCCCACCCCCACCCGGTTTATTGCCCCCTCCCTGTTTATTGACCCCCCACCCGGTTTATTGCCCCCTCCCTGTTTATTGCCCCCCCCAACCCGGTTTATTGCCCCCTCCCGGTTTATTGCCCCCCACCCGGTTTATTGCCCCCCACCCGGTTTGTTGCCCCCTCCCTGTTTGTTGCCCCCCTCCCTGTTTAATGCCACCCACCCGGTTTTTTGCCCACCCACTCGGGTTAATGCCCCGCTCCCTGTGTATAGCCCCCACCCGGTTTATTGTCCCCCTCCCTGTTTATTGCCCCCATCCGGTTTTTTGCCCCCATCCGGTTTTTTTCCCCCTCCCTGTTTATTGCCCCCCTCCCTGTTTATTGCCCCCTCCCTGTTTATTGCCCCCCTCCCCATTTATTGACCCCTCCCGGATTATTGCCCCCTCCCTGTTTATTGCCCCCTCCCTGTTTATTGCCCCCTCCCTGATTATCGCCCCCCCACCCGGTTTATTGACCCCCTCCCGGATTATTGCCCCCCACCCGGTTTATTGACCCCCTCCAGGATTATTGCCCCACACCCGGTTTATTGCCCCCCCTCCCGGTTTATTGCCCCCTCCCGGTTTATTGCCCCCTCCCTGTTTATTGCCCCCTCCCTGTTTATTGCCCCCCTCCCGGTTTATTGCCCCCTCCCTGTTTATTGCCCCCTCCCTGTTTATTGCCCCCTCCCTGTTTATTGTCCCCCTCCCGGTTTATTGCCCCCTCCCCGTTTATTGCCCCCTCCCTGTTTATTGCCCCCCTCCCCGTTTATTGCCCCCTCCCTGTTTATTGTCCCCCTCCCGGTTTATTGCCCCCTCCCTGTTTATTGCCCCCTCCCTGTTTATTGTCCCCCTCCCGGTTTATTGCCCCCTCCCCGTTTATTGCCCCCTCCCTGTTTATTGCCCCCCTCCCCGTTTATTGCCCCCTCCCTGTTTATTGCCCGCTCCCCATTTATTGCCCCCTCCCTGTTTATTGCCCCCCTCCCGGTTTATTGCCCCCTCCCGGTTTATTGCCCCCTCCCGGTTTATTGCCCCCTCCCTGTTTATTGCCCCCTTCCCTGTTTATTGCCCCCTCCCTGTTTATTGCCCCCCTCCCGGTTTATTGTCCCCCTCCCGGTTTATTGTCCCCCTACCTGTTTATTGCCCCCTCCCGGTTTATTGCCCCCTCCCTGTTTATTGCCCCCTCCCTGTTTATTGCCCCCCTCCCTGTTTATTGCCCCCCTCCCTGTTTATTGCCCCCCTCCCTGTTTATTGCCCCCTCCCTGTTTATTGTCCCCCTCCCTGTTTATTGCCCCCTCCCGGTTTATTGCCCCCTCCCGGTTTATTGCCCCCTCCCTGTTTATTGCCCCCCTCCCTGTTTATTGCCCCCTCCCGGTTTATTGCCCCCTCCCTGTTTATTGCCCCCCTCCCTGTTTATTGCCCCCCTCCCTGTTTATTGCCCCCCTCCCTGTTTATTGCCCCCCTCCCTGTTTATTGCCCCCCTCCCTGTTTATTGCCCCCTCCCTGTTTATTGTCCCCCTCCCTGTTTATTGCCCCCTCCCGGTTTATTGCCCCCTCCCTGTTTATTGCCCCCCTCCCTGTTTATTGTCCCCCTCCCTGTTTATTGCCCCCTCCCAGTTTATTGCCCCCTCCCGCTTTATTGCTCCCTCCCCGTTTATTGCCCCCTCCCCTGTTTATTGCCCCCTCCCTGTTTATTGCCCCCTCCCCGTTTATTGCCCCCTCCCGCTTTATTGCTCCCTCCCCGTTTATTGCCCCCTCCCTGTTTATTGCCCCCTCCCTGTTTATTGCCCCCCTCCCTGTTTATTGCCCCCCTCCCTGTTTATTGCCCCCCTCCCTGTTTATTGCCCCCCTCCCTGTTTATTGCCCCCCTCCCTGTTTATTGCCCCCCTCCCTGTTTATTGCCCCCCTCCCTGTTTATTGCCCCCCTCCCTGTTTATTGCCCGCTCCCCGTTTATTGCCCCACACCCGGTTTATTGCCCCCTCCCTGTTTATTGCCCCACACCCGGTTTATTGCCCCCCTCCCTGTTTATTGCCCCCCCTCCCGGTATTTTGCCCTCCATCTGGTTTATAGCCCCCACGGGTTTATTGCCCCCTCACGGTTCACTGCCCCCCTCCCGGTTTACTGTCCCTCCCCGGTTTACTGCCCCCCTCCGGGTTTACTGCCCCCCCTCCGGGTTTACTGCCCCCCTCCGGGTTTATTGCCCCCCCCCCCCTCCCGGTTTATTGCCCCCCTCCCGGTTTATTGCCCCCCTCCTGGTTTATTGCCCCCCTCCTGGTTTATTGCCCCCCTCCCGGTTTAATGCCCCCCTCCCGGTTTATTGCCCCCCTCCCGGTTTATTGCCCCCCTCCCGGTTTATTGCCCCCATCCCGGTTTATTGCCTGGCGCTCTCTCTTTCTCTCTCTCTTTCTCCATCTGTTTCTCTCTGGTTTTCTCTCCCTCTTTCTCCGTTTGTGTGTTTCTCTCTCTCTTTTTCTGTCTGTGTCTCTCTCTCTCTTTGTCTGTCTGTCTCTCTCTCTGTCTTTCGCTCTCTGTCTGTTTCTCCCCCATTTCCCCTCCCCCAGTTAGTCTGGGTCTGTGATTGCCGTGTGTTTGACTCTGGTGGCGCACACACCCCGACCCAGTGTGGAATAATTCTGGTGTGAAAATGCCGGTGTTGGACTGGGGTGAGCACAGTAAGAATTCTCACACCACCAGGTTAAACTCCAATCGGTGTGTCTCGAATCACTAGCTTCCTCAGGTGAATCCGAAAGCTAGTGATTCGAAACACACCTGTTAGACTTCAACCTGGTGTCGTAAGAATTCTTACTGGAATAATTCTGAGGCAGAGAGACATCAGGTTAAGATCACACAACTGACTTGGTCTTTCAATCTCACCAGACAAACTCCCTCCCTCTGACATTCCCCAACACGTACAGCAGGGGCATTAGACGGTCATTCAGGTTAGGTGGATAGGCTATGCTAAATGACCCCTCAGTGTCCAGGGAGGTGCAGGTTAGGTTACGGTGTTATGGGAATAGGGGAGGATGGGCAGGGGAGTGGGCCGGGGTACAGTGCTCTTTCGGTGGGTTGATGCAGATTTGATGCGGCAAATGGTTCCCTTCTGTACTCAGAGAATCATGCAGCACAGAAAAGGCCCTTCGGCCCATTGCGTCCGTGCTGGTCAAAATCATTTTTAAAATGCTTTACGGGATGTGGGTGGCCCTGGTTAGACCAGCATTTATTGCCCATCCCTAGTTGCCCTCAGAAGGTGATGCTGAGTTGGTTTCCTGAACCGCTGCAGTCCTTGACATGTAGGTACTCCCACTGTGCTATTAGGGAGGGAGTAACATGATGTTGCCCCAGTGACAGTGAAGGAACGGCGATATATTTCCAAATCAGCATGCTGAGTGACTTGGAGGAGAACCTCGAGGTGGTGGGGTTCCCAGATATCTTCTACTCTTGTTCTTCCAGATAGCGGTCGTGGGTTTGGAAGGTTCTGCCTGACGAATCTTGGTGGGTTACTGCAGTGCATCCTGTAGATGGTACACACGGCTGCCACGGTTCGTCGGTGGTGGAGGGCTTGAATGTTTGTGGAAGGGGGGAGCAATCAAGCGAGCTGCTTTGTCCAGGGTGGTGTGAAGATTCTTGAGTGCTGTTGGAGCTATTCTAATCCAGACAATTGGAGAGTATTCCATCACACTCCTGACTTGTGCCTTGAAGATGGTGGACAGGCTTTTGACGGGGTGCCAGTTGGTGAGTTACCGAATTACCCGCCGTAATATTCCTAGCCTTTCACCTGCCTGGTAGCCACAGTATTAATGCGGCTAGTCCAGTTCAGTTTCTGATCAATGGCAACCACCAGCATGTTGATTGTGGGGAGTTTCAGCGATGTTAATGTAATTGAAAGTCGAGAGACGATGGTTAGATCTTCTCTTGTAGGAGATGATCATTGCCTGGCGAATGTAACTTGCCACTAAAGGGGCCTGTGTTGTGGTGGGGAGAGATGATTTCACACTCATGGGGGGTTCCGGGGTACTGTAAATTTTCCGCTAAGTAGGTGTGGGTCTTTGTCCGTTTGACTGTGATGTCCCATCCTTGCAAGAGAAGGGTCCACCCAGCTGCGTGTATTTGGCTGACGGTACCGTCCTTAAATCGTCCGTCCAGTAAAAGTTGGGTGGGGGTGTGCTCGGTCAAAATGGTGATGGGGTTCAGTCCGGTAATGTATGAAAAGTACTGGACTGCCCAGAAAACTGCGAGCAGGTGCCTCTCACAGGCTGAAAATCTCTGCTCCACAGCATCTAAAATTCGGGAGGCATAAGCCACGGGTCTTATCTGGTCGTGCCGTTCCTGCAGGAGCACGGCTGAAAGGGTGCGGTCTGTGGTCGCTACCTCTATGGCGAAAGGGGAAAGCGGGTCGGGAACTGGTAGTGTGGGGGCGGCTATGAGCGCCTGTTTTAATGATTCCACAGCATCCGTATGCTGCGGAAGCCATTCCCAGGAGGCTCCTTTCTTTAGGAGGTATGAGAGGGGCGCTGTCTTGCTGGCGAAACCGTCAATGTGGTTTCGGCAGTAGCCAACCAGTCCTAAAAACGATCGGAGGGCTGAAACGTTCTGGGGAAGGGGCAATTTAGCGATCGAGTCAATTCTTTTGTGCTCGATCTCGCGTTTGCCGTGTGTCATAATGGTACCCACATATACCACTTTTTCTTCCAATATCTGGGCCTTTTTGGGGTTTACTTTACATCCAATTGACTGTAACAATTCCAGGAGTTCGGACAGAAGCTCAATGTGCTCTTCCTTTGTGTCTGTCTGCAGTTGTAGATCATCTACATACTGTACCAGACATTCGGGGCGAGAAAATTTTTCTAGTCCATTTGCCAGCTGTCGGTGGAAAATGGAGGGGGAGTTGTGGGAGCCTTGTGGCAGGCATGTCCACGTGTACTGCTGCGCTCTGAAAGTGAAGGCAAATTTGTACAGGCACGCCTTTGCCAATGGAATGGACAAGAATCCATTACTGACGTCCAAAACTGTGAAATATCGGGAATTGAGTCCCTGTTTGAGCATGGTCT
Source organism: Scyliorhinus torazame (assembly GCF_047496885.1). NCBI lineage: Eukaryota > Metazoa > Chordata > Chondrichthyes > Carcharhiniformes > Scyliorhinidae > Scyliorhinus > Scyliorhinus torazame. The sequence continues at coordinate 24,640,364 of NC_092737.1, read as the reverse complement.
CGGGACCTGTTGCTACGGTGGGTGCTGCTGCGGGGGTGACTTTATTGAGTTCCCGATAATCGATGGTTAGTCGCCATAATCCGTGGGGCTTTCTCACTGGCCAAATCGGGGCATTATTCGTTGAGTCTACCGATCTTAGTACGCCCTGCTCTAATAAGCTCTCTATAACCTTTAGGATTTGTCCCTCTTCTTCTAGGGGGAATCCGTACTGCTTTTGGGGTCTAGGGTCCGGTCCTGTTATTTGTACGGAGCCAGTCATCCGTCCACAGTCGTGTTTGTGGGTTGCGAATGCTGCCCTGTTCTTTTGCAGGACTGCCCTAACCTGTCGGTCCGTGCTGAGTGTGGTGGGGTTGAACCAAAACTCGCCTCCTGCGCTAATTTTGTTCATGTAGCCCCCTATGTTGAGAGTTGCGGGGGCTCTAGCGGATTTTGCCATCTTCCAGACACACTGGTTGACTGGATCGAAAGATAGGTGGTGTGAATTCATAAAGTCGATTCCCAGAATGTGTTCTGCTGTGTGGGGCAGGTCGACTAAAACTACGGGATTTTTTGTGGTAATGTTTCCTATTTGAATGGGTACAGGGGCTGTGATGTGTCCCTGCTGTGAGTGGCCTGTAAAGCCGCTGAGGGTGATAGTGGCTGTAGTGGGCCACGTGTCCTGACAAAGGGTGGAGGAATTTAAGGTGGTGCGGGACCCTCCTGTGTCCCAAAGAAACTCGATAGGCTGTCCCCTAATTTTCGGTGCAACTACGGGTCGTCCTGACCTATCCCAAAGTGTGTCGCAGACGCAACTGGGGGAGCCCGTACACCGTCAGTCCGTTCCGGTCAGGTCCGTCTGATCCGAACGGGCGCTAACGCTATGCCTTTTTCTTACGGAGAGTGCCTGTTTGCTGGGATCTCGGTGGTTTTTTAGGGGCATTGCATTCTTTGGCAAAATGTTCCAACTGTCCGCAATTGTAGCATTCTTGCGGTTTTGTTGGGGGGCTGTTCTTTCCCTCATTTACCCAGGCGGGGTTGTGAGGTGTGGCTTTTACTGCCTGCATGTCTGCGGCGGCTTGCTTTTCCTCGGTGGTTTTAGCGGCGGGTCTATTGTGAACAGACTGCTCCCAAACGCGGGACAATCTTTTAACCACCCACTTCTCGTTATGAGCCTCCTCCGAGGGATCATAACTATTGCAGGCATTCTGTCCTGCCTCTGTGGCATGGGAGATAAGGGTGCGGGTCCATTTGGCCATGTTGTCTGGGGACAAATGGGCAGGGTCTACGTTTCCGAAAACGGCTTCAAAGTGAATCCACAGGCGTCCAGCGAACGCTGTGGGGTGCTCAGATTTCTTCTGCCTACATTTATTGAGGCCATCTACGGGGTCACCCCGGTTATACCCGATCGCATCCAGAATCGCGGTATGCATTTCTGCAAGGGTGCCTCCTCCTACATTCTGTGGGTCGGGAAGGGCTGCTGCTACCGATTGGTCTAGACTTAGAACCATGAGCTTTACATGCTCTCTCTCATCCAAGCCGTACATATTCGCCTGATGTCTAACTGTGACAAAGAAATGGTGGGGGTCTGAGGCGGGGAGGAACGGTGTGATTTTCTCGCACGCGTCCCGTAATTGGGTCACTGTGAGGGGGTGGAATATAGATATTCCGCATCGTCCGATGTGGCTGTGCGGTGGGTTGTTACAGGGTTCATTGGAGCCTGAACTACCTGCTGTGTGTGGGGGGGGGGGGGGGGGGGTGCTTTTCTCCTTTGGGGCTTTCCCTGCGCACATGCTCCCTGAACATATCTCTGCACTGTTTCCTGTAATTCTTCCCAATCAGGGCCGTCTTCCTGTTCTAAACTTTCCCCAAAGGTTTCTTGAAATCCCTTTTGGACAGAAAGCAGTGATTGCAGGTCTGCAATTTGCTTCCGGCACTTCGCATGGTCTATGGTGCTCTGTCTTTGTTCTGTGGTTGCAGCGTGGAGCGCTCTCAAGGCTGCCTTGAGATCACTACACTGTTTCTGTAGCGTCTCTACCTGTTTCTCTGTCTCTTTCTTTACCAGGACTGCACGTTGTGTGTCCTGATAAGCCTTCTCGTACTGGGATTGGAAACTCCTTGAATGCGCCAGACAAGACTGGTGACCCCGTTTGGCGTCAGCCACCTCTTCATCCTTTGCTGCAAATTTCCTCCTTAACTCTCAATTCTCTTTCTCAACCTCGCATACACGAATTTACTCATGCGATGTATGCCCTCTACTTCTTTCCGGAGCGTCCTGACGACCTCCTCTGTGCCTCGCAATTGTGCCAGACAGGACATGATTGCCATCAGCTTGCGAGCATTTGTTAAATTCTTTTTGTGGATTTCACTCATGTTCTCCCACCAAGTATGCCCTATACTTCCGGGACCTGAGTCATCATTATTACAGAAATCATTCCACATGGGCCATCCTTTGCCCTTGAGGTATTTCCCAATTTCCTCTTCCCAAGTGGGGCACTGTCCCACTCTACCGCTGCTGGTCGCTGCGACCGCAAATTCCTCGGGGTTCATGAGGCGTTGCATTGCCTGCATGGTCATCTCTCCGATTTGCTTGCTTCGGTTAAATTTCGAACAGGGGGCTAAGGTGGTGTTGTAGATGCGGGTACGGCTTGCGCTAATTTCCGAAAATACAGACTTCCCTCATAAAATTTACAGTGCAGAAGGAGGCCATTCAGCCAATCGAGTCTGCACCGGCTCTTGGAAAGAGCACCCTACCCAAGGTCAACACCTCCACCCTATCCCCATAACCCAGTAACCCCACCCAACACTAAGGGCAATGTTGGACACTAAGGGCAATTTATCATGGCCAATCCACCTAACCTGCACATCTTTGGACTGTGGGAGGAAACCGGAGCACCCGGAGGAAACCCACGCCCACACGGGGAGGATGTGCAGACTCCGCACAGACAGTGACCCAAGCCTGAATCAAACCTGGGACCCTGGAGCTGTGAAGCAATTGTGCTACTTCCGACAGTTTTGACGCAACAAAAATCTATCAGTTTTACCTTATAGCCTTGTTAGTTATGCATGCATACACACACTTCCGAATTGTGAATTATTAATCAGAACTGCTTGAACACTTGTGGTTTTATTGTTTCCAATTGGATTTCTAAATCAAATTTCTTGGGTTCTCCCGGAGTGGTTTTCCACTTCTAGATCGGGTCCCGTCAGGATGTCGCCAAAATGTTGCTCTTATTAGCATTACTTTTATTAGCTCTAATTCTGTCACCTTTGCTCACGAGTCGCCAGGTATCTTTCTGATACCACCACGTGGTTCAAGCTCAAGTACTGATTAATAATACAGCACACCGCTTAGTAAATGTTAAATCAACGATCATTTATTATATACAGCCACCGAGTCTCGTTATATGCGGATGACCTATTGTTATACGTGTCGGACCCAGCGGGGGGAATGATAGAGGTTATGCGAATTTTGAGGGGGTTCGGGGATTTCTCGGGGTATAGGCTAAACATGGGGAAGAGTGAATTATTTGTGATACATCCAGGGGACCAGAGTAGAGAGATAGAAGGCTTGCCTCTAAGGAAAGTGGAAAGAAACTTCCGATACCTGGGGATTCAGATCGCTAGGAGCTGGGGAACCTTGCACAGACTTAATCTGACACGGTTGGTAGAACAAATGGAGGAGGACTTCAAGAGGTGGGACATGCAGCCTCTATCGCTGGCGGGCAGGGTGCAAGCAATTAAGATGATGGTCCTCCCGAGGTTCTTATTTGTATTTCAATGTCTCCCTATACTAATCACTAAGACCTTTTTTAATAAAATAGACAGGAGCATCACGAGCTTCGTGTGGGCAGGGAAAGTTCCGAGAGTAAGGAGGGGGTTCCTTCAGCGTAGTAGGGACAGAGGAGGATTGGCACTACCGAACTTGGGCGATTACTATTGGGCCGCCAATGTGGCAATGATACGTAAATGGATGATGGAGGGTGAGGGAGCGGCGTGGGAAAGACTGGAGAGAAAGTCCTGTAAAGGGACGAGTTTAGAGGCGCTGGTGACGGCGCCGCTACCGATCTCACCTAAAAAGTTTACCACGAACCCGGTGGTGGCGGCAACATTGAATATCTGGGGACAGTGGAGGCGACAGAGAGGGGTGCGGGGAGCCCTGGTGGGGTCCCCAATCAGGAACAACCATAGGTTCGCCCCAGGAAGAATGGATGGAGGATTTCAGAGCTGGTTCCAGTTGGGAATTAGGAGGGTGGGAGATTTATTTATAGATGGGACTTTTGCGAGCTTGGGAGCATTGGAGGAAAAGTATAAGTTGCCCCGGGGAAATTTCTTGAGATATATGCAGGTGAGGGCATTTACTAGACAACAGGTGAGGGAATTTCCATTGCTCCCGACACAGGGGATACAGGACAGGGTGCTTTCAGGGGTGTGGGTCGGAGAGGGCAAGGTGTCAGAGATTTACCGAGAGATGAGGGAAGAGGGGGAGGAGTCGGTGGGCGAACTAAAAGGAAAGTGGGAAGAAGAACTAGGGGAGGAGATAGAGGAGGGTATGTGGGCTGATGCCCTAAGCAGGGTAAATTCCTCTTCCTCATGCGCCAGGCTTAGCCTGATTCAATTTAAGGTGCTACATAGAGCACACATAACGGGAGCAAGATTGAGCAGGTTCTTTGGAGTGGAGGACAAATGTGGGAGGTGTGGCGGGAGCCCGGCAAACCACGCACATATGTTTTGGGCATGCCCGGCACTGGAAGGGTATTGGAAGGGAGTGACGGGAGTGATTTCGCGGGTGGTGAAGGCCCGGGTCAAACCAGGCTGGGGGTTAGCTCTATTTGGAGTTGCGGAAGAGTCGGGAGTGCAGGAGGCGAAAGAGGCCGACGTTGTGGCCTTTGCGTCCCTAGTAGCCCGGCGCAGGATCCTACTCATGTGGAAGGAGGCGAAACCCCCCGGACTGGAGGCCTGGGTAAATGATATGGCGGGGTTCATTAAACTGGAGCAGATAAAGTTTGCCCTGAGAGGATCGGCTCAAGGGTTCACCAGGCGGTGGCAGCCATTTCTCGACTACCTAGGGGAACGTTAGAGGGAAGACAGATGACCAGCAGCAGCAACCCAGGGGGGAGGGGGGGGGGGGAGGGGGGGTTTAGTTTAGGTCAAAGATAAAGGGGTTTTGTTACTTGTGTATTGTTTAAAATTTCTGTATTGTTATTGTTGCGTTTGCTTTGTAAGAGGGGAAAAATTGTTGTTTGGGAAAAAAATTTCAATAAAACATTTATAAAAAAAAAAAAAAAAAAAAAAAAAAAAAAATTTATTATATACAGCAATAAATACTTATACAATAATCCTACTTTCTAGACTACTACCTACCACTACAGGCCAATACTTAACTTTGGCAATGGCCCACCAGGTCAGGGAAATGAATGGCTTATCGAATTGGGTCTGGCCTGTGGGATTCAAAGGCTGATACAGGTCGATGGCTAGGAGTCTCTATCGGGTAGCGATCGCTGAACTCAAACTTACGGTTTCTTGTCGATGGTTCTTGTGAAGGTTGCGAGCAGGAGAGAAGGGTCGATCGGAACTTGGCCCCTATCTTTATAGTCCCCAGGGGCTTCCTGCCTCTCGGGGCGGACCTTGTCCCTGGTCCCAAGTGATTGGACTTGGTCCCAATCACTGGGTTCGATATGCTCCAATACTGGAGCGATTCCTTGATCGGGGGGTGGTCGCTCACCTGTCTTTGTCTCGGACAGTGCTGGCGCCGAGAGGTCTGGATCAGCTTTCAATTGCTAATTTGTTGCAATTGTTCCCGGGGATAGCCGATTAAACTGCAGATGGCTGGGTTGATGTGCTGCTAATGGTCGCAGGTATCGATCTGGGCCGACTTCCCCAGAGCCGAATACACTGTTCTGTCTGCAGCTCTCCGTTTGTGCCCTGTTAGCTGATTTTCCCATCAGCCTTTTCGGTTAGCCATTTTACATCGGGTTTTGGCCAAATTAATCGGGAATCAGCCATTTTAGGTGGCTACAGCGGTAAAATTATCAAACATTCCTACGATCCAGCAGCTTCTTCTTGAGGAGTTTGCACCCGAGTGTCCAGTGAGGATCGGCCTGGGTCTGGCCATGATGGCCCTGTGGGGGAATTGCTGGACACTCACCAAGTCTCACTCAATGACCCTTCTCATCAGCTACCCTCCCTCCCTCTGTGAGAGGTTCAAAGGGCAGTGCACAAGGAAATCACATGATCACACGGTGGGCAACTTACCAACAGAGGTGGGCATCTCACCCCATTGCAACACCACATCCTTGGTGATCCGACCGTAGGTGTTCACATAAACTCCCTCATCTTCGTAGCACAGAAGCATTTCCATTCCGGCAGTGTTGGGTAAAATTACAATGGCATGAGGCACTACATGGGTCTGAATCTAGATAGAGGAAGCACAGGTGTCAGAGGCGGAGCACATGGGAACATGAAGAGGCCTCAAGCCCCTTGCACCACTTGACAACAGCTGGTTTCTACCTCAACTCCGTTTTGCCCAGCTTGGATCCATGTCCCTCAAGGCCCATTCCCAATAAAAATCTATCCATCTAAGTTTGGAAAACTCCAGCAGTCGCCCAGCCTTTCAAGGAGCCATTCCCAAATTTCCGTACCCGCCGTGTGAAATATTGCTTCAGAATTTCAATTGCTACAGAACCTGTCTCGAATCTGTAACATGTGTCGTCCGATTCTGGATCCTCCATTCGTGGTTTCTCCCGTTCTCTCATTAATATGTTTCTAGTCTACTTCAATCCAAACACCCGGACATGTTGGATTTCTACCCTGGCTAGATCACTGCTCAACCCTCTGGAGTCCAGGAGGCGCAAGGTTAATCTCTGCAATCTATCCTCATACATTCACCGCCGGAATCCTGGCCAATAGTCACCCCGCAACAAACATCAAGGCTGATTATCTGCTCATGTCGCTGCTTGCGGGACTGTGAAATTGGCCAAGTGCAGGCAATGACTCACATCGCCTTTGCCTGCTCCGACCTGGGCACATCCCCGCAAAGGTGACGGGCCCCCTGAGAGCCGGCACTGCGCCCACGCCAGGAGGCTCGCAGACAGCGACGATGGCCGAGTGCATGTTCCAAACTGCTGCCAACCAACAGCGGGGGATTCCACGAGGCCGGTGCCGAAAAACGATCACCGCCACTTTTAGCAAGCCCCTGTGTCTGGGCTGCGCGTTGCAAATGGAGAATTAAATACAGACTCCTCAATAACTCACGTGCACTGGGATGTAGATATCATGGGGGGAGCAGAAAGAGGAGTCCAAATGATCCCACAGCACTATTACAGAGCTCTTCATGACAAACATTTGACACCACAAACAGATCATCTGGTCATTTTGTTGTTATTGGGACTTTGCACACTTGCTTCGCAGCAAGAGTGACGAGACTTTGCCAGTCTTTCTTAGCTGTACAACATTGGGACCGTGCTCGATTAATGAAAGCTTCCCTTCTTTCTTCACTGACCCCCTCGCCCATTCAACTGGTCCGGGTGTCACATGATTGACGCTTCCTCAGGTTCCGAATCGGGTTAATTCTTTCACCAGCGTCCGATTATTCAAGTGGAATTCTAGAACAGTTGGCCGCCATTCGGCCCATCGAGTCAGCACTGCCTCTTCTGAGGAGTGACCCAGTTAGTCACACACCCATGCTCTTCACTCGCAGCCCTGCGATTGACTTTCTCTTCAATATCCTCTTCAAAGACTTCACATACTTCCTGAAGTCTGGGGTCCACTGGGCACGATTGTCCCGGTGGGACCAAACGACGTTCCAAAGAATAAAGAAAAACAACACAGAAACAGGCCCTTCGGCCCTCCAAGTCTGCACCAGCCATGAATCCGCCCTTGGATAAAACCCTCAGCACTTCCTTTTGCCGTATCCCTCTACAACCCGTCCTATCCATGTGTTTGTCAAGCTGCCTTTTGAACACCATTAATGAATCTGCTTCCACAACCTCCCCTGGCCACGCGTTCCAGACACTCACCAGCCTCTGCGTAAGAAACCTGCCTCGCGCATCTCCTCTAAACTTTGCCCCACGGACCTTAACCTATGCCCCCTGGTGACTGTCACCTCCGCCCTAGGAAAGAGTGCCTGCCCCATCCATTCTATCCATGCCTCTCATAACCTTGTCGACCTCTATCGGGCCGCCCTGAACCTCCGTCGTTCTAATGAAAACAGTTTCATGAAGGTTTAGCATAACGTCCTGGCATTTCCACTCTCGGCCTCAATTGAAAACGGACAGGGACCCACACTGGCCATTTCCTAACTGAGACAGAGTGTCTTTCACACATCCCCCTTGCACTCTGGCCGAGCTACACTGGCTCCCCATTAAACAGTGCCTGCACATTCTAATTCTGGTACTCCTTTACAAATACTTCCACCGCCTCACCCCTACATATCGGCCTTTCTCCCTTTTTGAACACATTGAGTCGCATTTGAGTCACATTGGCAGTTTTCCAATCTTCCGGTAACCTTCCGGAATTTAGCCAGTTACGAAACATTTCAACCAATGGGGACACTATCTCTGCAGCAACTTCCACTGAACCCAAGCGTGCAGTTCATCGGGTCCTGGCGACTTGCCCGCCTTTAGCCCCTCGAGTTTCTCGAACAGTCTATCTCTTGTGATTGGCATGTTTTGTAAGTTCTTTTGTATAGTGTAGATTTATTTGTTCTTAAGGGCAGCACGGTAGCATTGTGGATAGCACAATTGCTTCACAGCTCCATGGTCCCAGGTTCGATTCCGGCTTGGGTCATTGTCTGTGCGGAGTCTGCATGTCCTCCCCATGTCTGCGTGGGTTTCCTCCGGGTGCTCCGGTTTCCTCCCACAGTCCAAAGATGTGCGGGTTAGGTGAATTGGCCAATGATAAATTGCCCTTAATGTCCAAATTGCCCTTGGTGTTGGGTGGAGTTGTTGAGTTTGGGTGTGGTGCTCTTTCCAAGAGCTGGTGCAGACTCGGGGGGCCGAATGGCCTCCTTCTGCACTGTGAATTCAATGATAATCTATGATTAATCTAGGACAAAGGTTCGGCACAACATCATGGGCTGAAGGGCCTGTTCTGTGCTGTATTTTCTATGTTCTATGCTTTCTATGTACTACCATGTTATTTGAAGTCGGCCCATCTAACATCTTAGGGAAGGTCGTTATGGGCCACTCGGCACTCCAGGTTGTCCCAACAATCAAATAGGCGGCATTCAGCCTGCCGATGAAGCTACTGATTGGCTGAGGTGACGTCAGACAGCTGTTGGGGCTCCTGATTGGCTGAGGGGCTGTCAGTCAGTTCTATTTCGTCATTAATTTTAAAATTGAAATAACCGGGTATTTCGCCGCGATCTTGATCTGCTCCCTGAACCGGGACTGAGTTATCACGTAAATAAATGTGTTTGTGCTGAAATTTAAATCCACCAGCATAAATCCTACATCATCTAAATTATATTGAGGAAAAGTGATATAATATAGTCCTTTCCCATCCAAATAGAAAAATGTAATAACCTCCACATCTCTAGAGGAGAAGTTCCAGAGATGCTGAAGAATTAAATCATTGACTTTGTCCTCCTCGCTATCTCTGGGTCTGTACGATTGTCTCCCTGACTCTGAGCTCTCAGTGCCTTCCGGACTCGACTGATGATCAAAATGTGTCTGACTGTCAGAGAGTTGATCATCAGGATTGAGTAGAATGGGATAAATGGAGTTAACACCTCATTCAACCAGTTATAGAAAACCAATCCGGAGTCAGTCAAAAACCTCCTCCTTGTGTCACACCCCCACTGGACATAGTCAATTATCTCTCCAGGTTCATATCCAAAGTACCGTGTGATGTTTTTCACACCGTGCAGGAGGCCGGTTGTTGACAGATCCACTGCCGCAGTTTTCCCGGTGCAATATTTGGTTTTCAGTTACTGACAGCGAATGGCCGCAAATCAATCAAAGGAGAAAATGAGGGTGAACCAGACAGAACAGTCCATGGCTGCAGAAATCAGGGAAAGGTTAACACTACACACAGAGGTCCAGGAAATTCTGGGGGAAATAATAACGATTGAGCCTGTTCACTATGGGTTTCATGATAATAAACAACAGATCCAACGTTCCCATGGCCACCAGGTAGCGAGTGATGCAGGTGGAGAGGCCACACTTTCCCCTGCACAGAATCGCAATTCCCAATAAATTAACTGTCAGAGAGAGAAGGGAGAAGAAGCTGTAAGTTACTTATTAAATATTTTCTCTGTGTGAAACATGACAGAATTTCAGGATCAATAAAATGGAAAGTGGATGGGTGGCAGTAATGATAGAGGTTTGGGCACAGAGGTTAACATTGCAGAAAGGAAATGAGCAAATGTAACCCAACTGTTTACGTCGTGGGAAGGGGAAAAGTGTGAATTACAGTCCTGTCATTTTGATGGCAGTGGTGGGACAATGTTCATAACTAAAATACTGTTGGGGTGGCACAATGGAGAGAACAGCTGCTTCACAGCGCGGAGGATTTGATCCCGAGCCCAGCCCTGGGTCACTGCCCGTGTGCAGTTTACACATTGTCACCGTCTGTGCGAGGGTCTCACCCCGACAACCCAAATATATGCAGAGTCGGAGTATTGGCCACGTGAAATTGTCCCTTAATTTGAAAAAATATTGGGTACTCTAAATTTATATTTAAAACAGTATCAAAACCCTTTGGGAGAGGTTACATATCTCATTCAGTTTTATTTACAAGGTTATCTCAGACCCGACAGGTTTCCCAAAACGGATACAAACATACCAGAGATTGTCATCCCTCCTCACTCCCAATTAATGGATCACACCCCGGATTTGACCGTTCCCTGGTCTGGAGTTCTGATGGAGTTGAACACCACTCCTTGATTATTGATTCCTCCACGATCAATGGAAAAATAAAAAGAGCGCAGGATCTTCCCACTCCATAATTATGAGGCCAATGGAGCCTGTCCAGTCTCCACAGCATTCCCAGGGCACACTTTTCCCAGGTTTAATTGTTCGTCAGACACCCTCTCCTCGTCTAAAGTTGTTGAATTTCAAGTTCCGTTCTGAGGGCTGTAACCTGTCTAATTGGAAAATGATTTGTTGCTCCTCCAGCTTGCATTGGGCTTCCCTGAATCATCGCAGCAGGCCAAAGACAGACATGTGGGCAAGACAGCAAGATGCTGAGTAAAAATGGCCGCATCAGGAAGGCTGGGGTCATGCTTGGGGACTGAGTGAAAGTGTTCTGCAAAGGGGTCTCCCAGTTTGCGTTTAATCTCCCCCAATGTGGAGCAGACGGTACCGGGAGCAGCGAATACAGTAGGCCAAATTAGAGGAAGCAGAAGTGAAACGTTGCTTCACGAGAAAGGAGAGTTTGCTGCCTCGAATAATTAGACAGGAGGAGATAAAGGGGCAATTCATGCACCGTCTGTGATTGCAAGGGAAGGTACCGTGGGAAGGGAAAGGGGTGTTGGGTCAAATGGAGAAGGGGACAAGGGTGTGAATGAGGGAGCAGTATCAGAGGAATGCAGAAAACGTGGGGGGTGGTTGGAGAGAGGTGAAGATTTCTTTCGTGGTGGTATCATACTGTAGTTGGCACAACTGTGGAGGATGATGCTTTCAATGCAGAGGCCGATGGTGTCGAAAGTGAGGATAGGGAGGCCCTAACATGTTTCTGTGAGGGAGGCGATTGTGTGAGGACAGAGGTGCGAGAAATGAATTGAACACGATGGAGAGCCCTGTCAACGAAAGGAAGGCGGCGCGGACAACCCCGGTTAAGGGAAAGGCAGGCACGCAAGAAGGGCTATTTTCAAACACGGCATCATCAGACAGAGGCGATGGAGGTGGAGAAACTGGGAGAATGGGATTCTTTCCAACAGGAAACAGGGTATGATGATCTGTACACGAGGTAGCTGTGGATTCGATGGGTTATTCTGAATATAGGTGGTCAGTCTATCGCTGGAAATGGAGACAGACAGATCAGGAAAGGGAAGTATCGGAGATAGACTCTGTAAAGGTGAAAGAGGGGAGGAAATTGGATGCAAAATCGATTCATGTTTCCAGGTCCAGGGAGAAACATGAAGTGTCACCAATAGAGTCATCATTGTAACAGAAATTGAGTTGTGAGAGGGAACCGAGTAGAACCGGAACAAGGACTCCTCACATAGCCCAAAAATGACAGAAAGAGCGGAGCCCAGGAGGGGACCCATGGCCACACCATTTGTTTGCAAGAAGGGAGACCAGTTGTTTTTTAAATACTTTTAAATTACCTCATTATTTTTTTCCAATGAATGGGCAATTTAGCGAGGCCAATCCACCAAACCTACATATCTTTGGATTGTGGCGGTGAGGCCAACGCAGACACGGGGGTGGGGGGGGGGGGGGGCTGGAATGTGCGAACTCCCCACAGACGGTGACGTGGGGCCAGGATCGAATCCGGGTCCTCAGACCCGGAGGCAGCAGTGCTAACCAATGTGCCACCCGGCCGCAGGTGAGAGAAGTTAAAGGAGAAATGATTGAGTGGCAGAATGAGGGAGGAAAGTGGCGGTGGTCGCGGATGGTCCGGCCTCCGGTCAAGGAAGAAGCTGAAAGTCTTCAGACCCTCCTGTTGGAGAAGGGCGATGTAGAGGGCTTTGACATCCAAAGTAAAGATTGTGCCGTTAGGGCCATGGAAATGGGCCTTTTTTATATCACATACGGCAGCAGAGGAATCAGGAATCATAGAAGCCCAACCGTGCAGAAGGCGGTCATTCAGCCCATTAAGTCTGTACCAAAACTCTGAAAGAGAACCTCACCCAAACTCACTCCCCCATCCTATCCCATTAACTCCTTAATCTAACTGACACATCTTTTTGGACAATAAGGAGCCATTTCGAATGGCCAAGCCAACTATCGGCACATCTTTGGACTGTGGGAGGAAATCAAGGCACCCGGGGGAAACCCACGCACACACCGGGACAAAGCGCAGTCACCAAGGCGGGAATTGAACCCGGGTCCATGGTGGTGTGAGGCAGCAGTGCTAACCACCGTGCCACCAATACCGGTAGGAAGGGAGAACAGGGGGGAGAGGATGGCATTCAGATCGGAAGAAATGGGGTTATTGGGGCTGGAAGAGGCTGATCTAATGGGTCTACTGGGACAGTCCTGTTTGTGGATTTGATGCAGGTTGTGTGTGGGGTTGGGGGACTATGATGCCCGAGACTGTGGACGGAAGATCTCCAGAGTCGATGAGGTCAGCGAAAGTCCTGGAAACAATATCATGATGTTTGGTGGTGGGGTAGAGTGGGTGAGAGGGACAGAGAAATTGAGGCCGTCAGTGTCATACTGACAGACCTCAAGGAAAAGATCAAGAGCAGATAGGAGGCCAGAGGGTGGGGTCCAGGTAGAGGGAGATTACTGGAGTCGGATGGATTTCAAACACAAATACTCATAAAATAGCAGTGACAAACAGCAGAGACGCTATTATCTATTCAGTAATCAACATCAGAATATTACCAAAGTATTGAAAAGCAGCAGTCGATACCTGTTATTATTGAATTTAAAACAATTCTCGAAAACAATCCCCCAGTTTGAACAGAGAGCCGCTCACACACAGTATTACACAACTTAAATGGTGATCTTCACTTTCGCAGGAACACCGACAATAGCAACGATTGGGTAGAATATTTTCACAGCAATATCATTTGGAAGATGCATTTTCAGTGCAAAGTGACGAGTCCTTCGTGCTGCTGGCAGTCGCTGTGTCTTAAACTCTGCGGTTATATATTCCCAAAGTCTTTAATTTAGACAGCTCTCCAGCTCGGTGGGCCTGGGTTTCGTTCAGAGCAGCAAAACATTCGAACACACCAGCTTTAGCCCATGTTGGTTAACCGTACACGCCTTCCCCTCACCCCCCTTGCCAATCCGACTTTGAAACCCAGCAGCAATGATAGGAAAAAGCCAAGATTTCTCTCCCAGCTTGCAGTTTGTTAGTTCATCTCAATTCTGGCGAAGAATTCAGAACAAGATAAGGCAGCGATGATATCCTCTTCCTGGGCTCTGTTCGTAGATCTCGCTCGGCGTTCTTTCCAGCAACAAGGGGCCATGTTCGCACAATCTCTCCGGTATGGTGTTGAATCCCAGCCATTGTGGTACACAGAGGGGCGGGGGTAGGGCCTGAGGGGGGGGAGGGGACAGCTTGGGGGACAAAACTTCCAAAGCGATCTGTGAGAAATTAATTTATATCACCCCAGGGCCAACAAAAATCCAGTAAGGATCGGATACAATCTCTGGCCTCTCTCAGTCATCTCATCTCAGCCGATTGGGAATAGGACCTGACAAAGAACAGAATGGGCCTGGTACTATTTCCTGCCTGTTTCTGAGTTTACTAATCTCACCAATGTGGCAAACAGCTACTTGCAGTTTTGCCGAGCACAGGTTCATCTTAGTTTAATTCTCTGAATCACAAGTAACAGGATGATGGATGTTTTTGCTTTCAACCCCTCGCTTAACTGTCCTCTCTCACCCTGTGAGCGACCGAGCTCCCCCAAATACACAACACGCACGCTCCATTTTTGCCCTGTTCTCAATTTTTTGCTCTCATACAGTCCTCGCCCACCACTCGTCTGTGCCGTCAACGTTTGTCCAGATCTAAGTGGTTCTAAGACACACAATCATTCCCATTCTAAGATCTGTTCGAGGGGTCTCCCTCGGTGTGGTACAAACCCATCATAGAGTCGGAGAGACATCGTTTGCCGATCCGGCTGGTGTTCAGTGTATGTGTTATTCGGTCTGATGCTGAGCTCCTCACAGATCACAGGCGTGACCCCCCCCCCCCCCCTCCCCCTAAGCCTTTGGTCATTTAAAGATCTGATCAGTGTCTGTTCGCTCCCCACAGAATGCAACATGTGTCTGACAGCGACAGCGAGTCACGGCGAATGTGAAAAGCCATCCAGCTATTAGAGAAAGCAAGACAGGGAGACTAAAGGACAGATAAGATATAATCTCGGATGTATTTTACTGTGGTGATTATTTAAGTACTTTAGCAATGAATGCCACTGGACTTTTCACTCCATTCATTCATTTGTCTCTGAATTTACTCTGGTTCCCTGCATAAATAAAAGGGTTAATGAGGCGCTCAGGAGCTGATGCATAAATCTGCTTTCAGCCAGAATAAAATTAGATTCACTGTAATTGGAGCCAGAGAAATAACTAACGTTCGCAATTCGGGCAGAGAGGAAAGTTATTTAAAAATAAAACAGAAACCACAGCAGGATTAGGCTGCCCGAGATACAGGAGATGGATTTTCTCTGGCTCTCCATCTCGGGGTCACTCTGATTCACAATGTTGCTGCTGGACCTGGCGTTTTCTCCGGGTCCTGACCGCATTGAAAATGTCTCTGACTGTCAGAACATTGAACAGTAAAACGAGAACGAATGAGAGCAAGGGGGTGATATGCGGTTAATCCAGTCAAACGTGACCCATGTAGGTGGGGTATTAAATATTAATTTTATTTGCAAAACCAGGATATGTTATTAATTATGTACATAGGTTCATAGATCAAATGCCAGAATGTGATATTGAAACAGGTCACTCCAGAGACTGTCCCTATCACCACAGCTGCTGTTTTCTTGGTGCAATATTTTGTTTCCAGTTTCTGGCAACAAATAGTTACAAAGCGGTCAATGATGAACACAACAGTTACCCAGATAGAACAGTCGCTGATCCCACAAATTAAGACAAGTCTGAAACTGCAGCCCGGGGTGATGCAGAGGAAACTAAATGGTAAATAGATGCCAACAAGTCCGTTCAATATCACAGCCGTGAAAATGACCTGGAGATCCGTCACTGCCAGGGATACGATACAGTAAGTGATACATCTGGAGAGACCACATTCTCCACAAGGCATGATCCCGATCACTACTCAGTTAGCTGTAATGCAGAAAGAGAAAAACAAATGAGTACGACAATAAAGAAAGACAGAAATGGTAAAAGACGGTTAAAATGAAATGGGATGAAAACAAAGGGGTCGAGGTAGGGTAGAGCTAATCATCTGAAGTTGTTGCATTCGATGTTGAGACCGGAAGGCTGTAGCGTGCCTAACCAGAAGATACGATGTAGTTCCTCCAGTTTGCGTTGAGATTCACTGGAATATTGCAGCAGGCCAAGAGCAGACAAATTTGGCCAGTTGGATAACAAACTGGCTAACCGATAGAAGTCAGAGAGTGGTGGTGGATGGCAAATATTCAGCCTGGATCCCAGTTACCAGTGGTGTACCGCAGGGATCAGTTCTGGGTCCTCTGCTGTTTGTGATTTTCATTAATGACTTGGATGAGGGAGTTGAAGGGTGGGTCAGTAAATTTGCAGATGATACGAAGATTGGTGGAGTTGTGGATAGTAATGAGGGCTGTTGTCGGCTGCAAAGAGACATAGATAGGATGCAGAGCTGGGCTGAGAAGTGGCAGATGGAGTTTAACCCTGAAAAGTGTGAGGTTGTCCATTTTGGAAGGACAAATATGAATGCGGAATACAGGGTTAACGGTAGAGTTCTTGGCAATGTGGAGGAGCAGAGAGATCTTGGGGTCTATGTTCATACATCTTTGAAAGTTGCCACTCAAGTGGATAGAGCTGTGAAGAAGGCCTATGGTGTGCTCGCGTTCATTAACAGAGGGATTGAATTTAAGAGCCGTGAGGTGATGATGCAGCTGTACAAAACTTTGGTAAGGCCACATTTGGAGTACTGTGTACAGTTCTGGTCGCCTCATTTTAGGAAGGATGTGGAAGCTTTGGAAAAGGTGCAAAGAAGATTTACCAGGATGTTGCCTGGAATGGAGAGTAGGTCTTACGAGGAAAGGTTGAGGGTGCTAGGCCTTTTCTCATTAGAACGGAGAAGGATGAGGGGCGACTTGATAGAGGTTTATAAGATGATCAGGGGAATAGATAGAGTAGACAGTCAGAGACTTTTTCCCCGGGTGGAACAAACCATTACAAGGGGACATAAATTTAAGGTGAAAGGTGGAAGATATAGGAGGGATATCAGAGGTAGGTTCTTTACCCAGAGAGTAGTGGGGGCATGGAATGCACTGCCTGTGGAAGTAGTTGAGTCGGAAACATTAGGGACCTTCAAGCAGCTATTGGATAGGTACATGGATTACGGTTAAATGATATAGTGTAGATTTATTTGTTCTCAAGGGCAGCACGGTAGCATTGTGGATAGCACAATTGCTTCACAGCTCCAGGGTCCCAGGTTCGATTCCGGCTTGGGTCACTGACTGTGCGGAGTCTGCACGTCCTCCCCGTGTCTGCGTGGGTTTCCTCCGGGTGCTCCGGTTTCCTCCCACAATCCAAAGATGTGCAGGTTAGGTGAATTGGCCAATGATAAATTGCCCTTAATGTCCAAATTGCCCTTGGTGTTGGGTGAAGGTGTTGAGTTTGGGTAGGGTGCTCTTTCCAAGAGCCGGTGCAGACTCAAAGGGCCGAATGGCCTCCTTCTGCACTGTAAATTCAATGATAATCTATGATTAATCTAGGACAAAGGTTCGGCACAACATCGTGGGCCGAAGGGCCTGTTCTGTGCTGTATTTTCTATGAGACATGTGGGCATGTTGGCCTTGTGTTAAAATGGTAAGCAACGGGAAGGTCAGGGTCCTGAATGCACAGAGACCGACAGTGCTCAGCAAAGCGATCACCCAGTCGGCGTTTGCTTTCTCCAATGCAGGGGAGAACACTTTGGGAGCAGCTAAGGCAATAGACCAAATTGAAAGAGGTGCAAGGGAAACACTGATTAGCCTGGAATTTGTGTTTTGGGCCTGGGATGTTGAGCATGGAAGAGGTAAAGAGGCAGGTGTTACACCTTCTGCGATTGCATGGGAGGGTGCCATGGGTGATGGGAGAACTGTTGGGTATAGTGGAAGAGTGGACTAGATTATCTTGGAGGGAACGCTCCCTGGGGAACGCTGACCGATGTAGTGAAGGGAAAATGTGTTTGGTTGTGGCTTCACGCTGGAGTGGCGAAAATAGCGTAGGATTATGCTTTGACACACGGAGGCTGGTGGGGTGAAATGTGAAAACGAGGGGGACTCTATCCTTGATCAGGGACAGAGTGGAGGGGTCGACGGTAGTCCTGCCAGAGATGGACCGCACACTGTTGACAGCGCCCTGATTCATTGTATTACAGAGGAAATGTTTTTTTATTCTTCCCAGGCAGATCGGTCCCTCGGGAAAAGGCCGCCAGGTATTGTCCATCCCTAATGGCTCTTTACCTGAGGAGCTTGACTCTGCAGTCACCCTGCAGTCCCATGGAAACAGAACTCTCCAGGCAATGAATCACTCCATTTATTGAAATAAATAAAAAGAAAGCTACTGGAATAATTTTAAATCACTCATTGTTTCCAAATTAACCAGCTCAGAATGATATGTTCAGTGGAATAAATACAAGATGCTGAATTCGTCATCAGCAAACATCAGAACCAAATTTCCCATCTAACATCTGGTCTCCGTACTTAAAGCAAAATGGAAAAACTTACTGAACACACAGTGATTGTTTGACAGAACTTTGAAATGTAATTTCTGGTGGAAATCAAGGAGTATTAACCATTGTGTCTATATTAATCATTGGGGCCTCACACCCATGGAACACAGGCGATTGCCAAATGCACACTTTTAAAAAGAATGAAGAAAACATCATAGAATTTACAGTGCAGAAGGAGTCCACTCGGCCCATCGAGTCTGCACTGGCTCTTGGAAAGAGCACCCTACCCAAGGTCAACACCTCTACCCTATCCCCATTACCCAGCAATCCCACCCAACACTATGGGCAATTTTGGACACTAAGGGCAATTTATCATGGCTAATCCACCTAACCTGCACATCTTTGGACTGTGGGAGGAAACCAGAGCACCCGGAGGAAACCCACGCACACACGGGGAGGATGTGCGGACTCCGCACAGACAGTGACCCAAGCCAGAATCGAACCTGGGACCCTGGAGCTGTGAAGCAATTGTGCAACATGGCAGAAGAAAACGGAAGGAAGGAAGAATGGAAGGAAGTAAGGAAGTCAGGACGAACCAATCAGCCGGTTCATTGTGATTCCCCCCCCCCCCCATGGCCGACCAGCTGGGTGTGTATGACTCCCCCATGGCCAATCAGCTTGGTGACGGCGACTTCCCCATGGCCAATCAGCTCGGTGGTTTTGACTTCCCCAATGGCCGATGTCATGGAAGAGTTCCTTTAAGGAAGCTACTTGCATTCTCACAGGGTTTCAGTGATGTCATTTTTTGGGTGGGGTTCAGCTGTGGCTGTGAGGTTTGTATTAGATTCATTTTCAGTTTGACTAGGACTCAGCGGGACAAATACGTGTTTTTTCCTGTCTTTCTGTGGTTTCTATGTTTTCATTTTAAAGAGTTGTTCCAGTAAAACATTGATTATAGCTACCTCCTTTGGTAACGTAAAAGTATAGTTTGATTTCTGGAATGAGTTTAAAGCTAGTGGTGAGACGGGAACAGAATCGCAGGGAAAGCCCGTTTCATTCAAGTGGGAATGCAGAGTGCTGGGCCACATCCTTGAAAATGGGTTTGGGGGTATTGGGTTTTTGTTTTAGAATTGGAACAGTTAAGGGGAATTCATTAAGTGTTATACATAGATTACTATAGCTGTGTGGCATATTTATGTTTGTAAGTGATGAAATTCTTGCTCTGTGTTTCTATATCATATATATGTTAGCTTAGTTCTTAGGATAAAGTATGTTTCATTAGAGTATCTGGGGAGACTGGTGAATCACACCTGAAGGGAAGGCGCTTGTGCTCGTCCTACCCAAATTCAACATAAAGGCTGTTGGTCAGATAGGCTTCAAAAAATTGTTTGGAGTTTCTAGACTCTGGCACATAACAAAATTGGGGGCTCGTCCGGGATATGATTCTATCTTCCGTGATTGAGGTTGTCTTCGTCAACTTAAGGACAGGGAATGTGAGCAAATTTGTATTTGCTGTTCAGGCGTTGTATTCAAGCTTAAGTAGGGAGTGTGTTGTGGACAATGGCTCTTTCAGAGGCTCAGAAGTTTTTTGGGGTGGTGAATGCCACGCACCTTTAAACCAGAAACAAAAAAGGCTTTAGATTTGGCAAAAACATTAGAGTTAACATTGCCTGACAAGCTACGCAAATAAGGGTTAATTGCTGCGGTAGCTGAGCATTCAAAATTGCCTGAGACAGTCAGAATCACTGGAAATGGCAAAACTTAAATTATAGATAAAGCAGTTTCAGCGTGAAAAAAAATTTAAGCAGCTTGAATTCGAAATGAGGGAAAAAGAAAAAATAGCTCCAGCAGAATAAAAAGAAAAGGAGAGAGAAGAAATGGGAAAAGAACGAATGGAGGTACAGGTAAGGGAAAAAGAAAAAGAGAGAGGGGGAAAAGAAAAAGTGAGATACTTTGAACTTCAGACACTGGCCATGAAATGTGAACGGCAGTTAAAATTGGCGGAGGTAAAGAGAAGGGTACACTCTGAGGATAATGATGACGATAGTGAGAAAGAGCAACAGCGTCATAGTCGAAGGATTGGTGGGGATTTATTTATATACTGCAAAGTATTGCCAAAGTTTGATGAGAAGGATGTCGAAGCCTTTTTCATTTCATTTGAGATGGCAGCAAAACAAAGAAAATGGCCACAGGACATGTGGGTTTTACTGATTCAAACAATGTTGGGATGTAGAGCTGGTGAAGTGTTTGCATCACTATCAGAGGATATAGCGGGGCCGTATAAGGGGGTGACAACATCCATCTTAGGTACATATGAACTAGTGCCTGAAGCCTGCAAACAAAATTTAGAAATTTAAGGAAAGGACCTGGACAGACATACATAGAGTTTGAAAGGTTCAAACAGAGTGATTTTGATAGGTGGATATGAAGCTCTGAGAGAAATGATAATTCAGGAGGCGTTGAAAAATTGAATTCCTGATGTAGTAAGAACTCACATGGAAGGGCAGAGGGTGAAAACTGCGATATTAGCAGCAGAAATTGAAGATGATTATGAATAAGTTCATGAATCAAAGTTTGGTTTCCGACATCAATTCCAGCCTGTGAGGGATAGAAACTGGGGTCATGAGAAATAATCAAGTGTTAAAGGTAAAGGGGATCTAATGGGTGAAAATAAGGAGAGTGTACCTCAGATTAAAAAAGAAACCCAGGAGGGTGGAAAAGAAATGAAAAGTTTTAGCTGTTTTTACTGTAATAAACTAGGCCATGTAAAGTCACAGTGTTGGGCGTTGAAGAAAAACATTGGGAAGGTTGATTTGCTAAAAAGCATAAACCAGTTGGGTTTATTCAAGTGGGAAAGGGAAAACCAATTGAAGCGAAGGATGTGCAAAAGAATGTACGGGCTGATAAAGACGCAGTTGGTAAGAAGATGCCATATCTCTTTAAATAATTTACTTGTGTGGGTAAAGTTTACCCATGTGTACCACGAGGAGCAGGTAAATAAGTCAGAATTTTAAGACATACGGGAGCTACTCAACCTTTGATGGTAAGAGATGAGGAATTCTGCAGTTTTGGTGGAATATTGCCAGAAAATATGGTAATATGTGGAATTCAGGGTGAGAAGAGTAGTGTTCCGTTATATAAGGTGAGGTTGGAGAGTCCAGTGAAGAGTGGTGAAGTGGTAGTAGGAGTAATAGAGAAATTATCTTGTCCAGGAATACCGTTCATCTTGGGGAATGTTATAGCTGGATCGCAGGTGGGAGTGGTGCATACTGTGTTTGATAAGCCAGTGGAAAATCAATCAACCGAACTTGTGAAGGCTGAATATCCTGGCATTTATCCTAATTGTGTAACAAGGCCACAAACTCACGGGTTAAGACAGGATGAGGTGTGAAGGTAAAGTTGATGTTCAGTTATCAGGAACGATTTTTGATCAGATGGTTGGAAAATAACAAAAACAGGATGAGGCGGATATTTTAATTTCAGGAAAATGGGCGGAGTGACAACGAAACGAATGTATCAGAAAGCATACACGGAAGAGGAATCTGAGTGTGTACCAGAACGTTATTACCTTAAAAATGACGTCTTTATGAGACAATGGAAACCTTTACATGTGCAGGTGAATGAAAAGTGGGAAGAAGTTCATCAAGTGATATTGCCGGTCGTGCATAGAAAGAAGGTGTTGCGAGTCCATAAGACCATAAGACATAGGAGCGGAAGTAAGGCCATTCAGCCCATCGAGTTCACTCCACCATTCAATCATGGCTGATTTCAATTCTATTTACCCGCTCTCTCTCCATAGCCCTTCATTCCTCGAGAAATCAAGAATTTATAAACTTCTGTCTTAAAGACACTCAACGTCCCGGCCTCCACCGCCCTCTGTGGCAATGAATTCCACAGACCCATCACTCTCTGGCTGAAGAAATTTCTCCTCATCTCTGTTCTAAAGTGACTCCCTTTTATTCTAAGGCTGTGCCCCCGGGTCCTAGTCTCCCCTGCTAATGGAAACAACTTCTCTACATCCACCCTATCTAAGCCATTCATTGTCTTGTAAGTTTCTATTAGATCTCCCCTCAACCTCCTAAACTCCAATGAATATAATCCCAGGATCCTCAGACGTTCATCGTATGTTAGGCCTACCATTCCTGGGATCATCCGTGTGAATCTCCGCTGGACCCGCTCCAGTGCCAGTATGTACTTCCTGAGGTGTAGGGCCCAAAATTGCTCACAGTATTCTAAATGGGGCCTAACTAATGCTTTATAAAGCTTCAGAAGTACATCCCTGCTTTTATATTCCAAGCCTCTTGAGATGAATGACAACATTGCATTTGCTTTCTTAATTACGGATTCAACCTGCAAGTTTACCTTTAGAGAATCCTGGACTAGGACTCCCAAGTCCCTTTGCACTTCAGCATTATGAATTTTGTCACCGTTTAGAAAATAGTCCATGCCTCTATTCTTTTTTCCAAAGTGCAAGACCTCGCACTTGCCCACATTGAATTTCATCAGCCATTTCTTGGACCACTCTCCTAAACTGTCTAAATCTTTTTGCAGCCTCCCCACCTCCTCCATACTACCTGCCCCTCCACCTATCTTTGTATCATCGGCAAACTTAGCCAGAATGCCCCCAGTCCCGTCATCTAGATCGTTAATATATAAAGACAACAGCTGTGGCCCCAACACTGAACCCTGCGGGACACCACTCGTCACCGGTTGCCATTCCGAAAAAGAACCTTTTATCCCAACTCCCTGCCTTCTGCCTGACAGCCAATCGTCAATCCATGTTAGTACCGTGCCTCGAATACCATGGGCCCTTATTTTACTCAGCAGTCTATCGTGAGGCACCTTATCAAAGGCCTTTTGGAAGTCAAGATAGATAACTTCCATTGGCTCTCCTTGGTCTAACCTATTTGTTATCTCTTCAAAGAACTCTAACAGGTTTGTCAGTCACGACCTCCCCTTACTAAATCCATGCTGACTTGTCCTAATCCGACCCTGCACTTCCAAGAATTTAGAAATCTCATCCTTAACAATGGATTCTAGAATCTTGCCAACAACCGAGGTTAGGCTAATTGGCCTATAATTTTCCATCTTTTTCCTTGTTTCCCTTCTTGAACAGGGGGGTTACAACAGCGATTTTCCAATCCTCCGGGACTTTCCCTGACTCCAGTGACCTTTGAAAGATCATAACTAACGCCTCCACTATTTCTTCAGCTAGCTCCTTTAGAACTCTAGGATGTAGTCCATCTGGGCCCGGAAATTTATCAATTTTTAGACCTCTTAGTTTCTCGAGCACTTTCTCCTTTGTGTTGGCTACCATATTCAACTCTGTCCCCTGACTCTCCGGAATTGGTGGGATATTACTCATGTATTCTACTGTGAAGACTGACGCAAAGTACTTATTTAGTTCCTCAGCTATTTCCTTGCCTCCCATCACAAAATTACCAGCGTCATTTTGGAGCGGCCCAATGTCAACTTTTGCCGCCCGTTTGTTTTTAATGTATTTAAAGAAACTTTTACTATCATTCCTAATGTTACTGGCTAGCCTACCTTCATATTTGATCCTCTCTTTCCTTATTTCTCTCTTTGTTATCCTCTGTTTGTTTTTGTAGCCTTCCCAATCTTCTGACTTCCCACTACTCTTTGCCACATTATAGGCTTTCTCTTTTACTTTGATGCATTCCCTAACTTCCTTTGTCAGCCATGGCTGCCTAATCCCCCCTCTGATAACCTTTCTTTTCTTTGGGATGAACCTCTGTACTGTGCCCTCAATTACTCCCAGAAACTCCTGCCATTGCTGTTCTACTGTCTTTCCCACTAGGCTCTGCTCCCAGTCGATTTTCGTCAGTTCCTCCCTCATGCCCCTGTAGTTACCTTTATTTAACTGCAACACCTTTACATCTGATTCTACCTTCTTTCTTTCAAATTGGAGATTGAATTCTACCATATTATGATCACTGCCTCCTAAGTGTTCCCTTACTTTAAGATCTTTAATCAAGTCTGGCTCATTACATAACACTAAGTCCAGAATGGCCTGTTCCCTCGTGGGCTCCATCACAAGCTGTTCCAAAAAGCCTTCCTGTAAACATTCAATGAATTCCCTTTCCTTGGGCCCACTGGCAGCATTATTTACCCAGACCTAGTATAAGTTTGTGTATCAGATGGAGAGCCGGTATTAGTTTGTTACGGTGTGTTACTTTTCACAGCTGATACTGCTCAATGAGATGATGTGTTTGTACCTGCTGCAGGATCCGAGTTTTCTGAGGTTCCAATGTTTCAAAATGTTTCCTTAGTTTGAGGCGATGCATCAGATTTAGGGTTGGTGTTGACACAGTTGTGCAGTGGTTCGCACTGCTTCCTGACGGTGGACATGAAGTGCCAATAGGAGGCCTTTTGGGAGAAAGGAAAACTCAAGCTAAACTACAAACACATTTTTATTGGCCTGGACGCCATAAAGATGTAGTTAAATTTTGTAGATCGTGACACATGTCAAGTGATAGGGAAACGTCAAACGGTGATAAAACCAGCGCCCTTAATACCCAGTCCAGCATTTGAGGAACATTTTACAAGTGTCTTATTTGATTGCGTTGGACTGCATCCTAAAACAAAAAGTGGGAATCAATATGTTTTGACTATAGTTGATGTGTCTACGAGGTTTCCAGAGGCCATTCCAGTGCGTAATATTACAGCTAAAAAGATAGTGGAGGAGTTACTTAATTTTTTTACTCACACTCTCTCCTTTCTCAAACACTTTGAGTATCACACTCCCTTCCTTTCTCACTCTCTCTCAGACTCTCCATCTCTCGCACTATCACAGCCCCTCCGTCTGACACTCTCTCTCACACTCCCTCACTCTTTCACCCTCTTTCTCTGTCACACTCCCTCTGACACCTCTGTACCGCTCTCACATTGCTTCCCTCTCTCTCACTCCCTCCCTCTCTCACATTTTCTCCCACTCTCACACTCCCGCCCTCTGTTACCCTCCCGCCCACTCGCACACTCTCTCTCACACTCTCTCCCTCTCTCACACTGCCTCATTTTCTCGCTCCCTCCCTCTCTCAGACTCCCTCCCTCTCTCACACTCTCTCCGTCTCTCACACGCTCGACCTCTCTCACACTCTCGACCACTCTCACAACCCCTTCTTCTGACACAGTCGCTCCCACTCCCTCCCTCTCTCACCCTCTTTCTCTGTCAATCTCCCTCCGACACACTCTGTACCTCGCTCACATTATTTACTTCTCTCACACTCCCTGCCTGTCTCACATTTTCTCCGACTCTTACACTCCCGCCCTCTCTCTCACTCTCTCTCACACTCCCTCGTTTTCTCGCTCCCTCCCTCTCTCACACTCCCTCCCTCTCTCATATTCTCTCCGTCTCTCACACTCTTGCCCTCTCTCACACTCCCTCACTCGCTCACACTCCCATGCTTTCTCACACTCTCTCTCTCATTCACACTCACTCACATTATTCCCCCTCTTTGACACTCTTTCTCCCTCTCTTATTCTATCTCCTCCCTCTTTCTCTATTATGTTAGTATTTACACCTCGTCCTTCTCACCCCATCTGCCACCCACATACATTCACCCCCTCCATCTCCACTCTCTTCCCTTCCCATTTTATCAATCAAACTTCATCTCGTGGTTTACACTTTATTTCTCTTCACCCTCCTTCTCTCCCATACTCTCTGCCTCTCACTCTCTTTCTCACTCACCCTCAGTTTCCCTCTCCTCTTCCTCACACTCACCCCCTTTCCCTCTCACCCTCTGACCCTATCACCCTCTTTCTATCGCACCCATTTGCTCGCTCACTCTTTCTCTCTCAGCACATCGTAGAAGAGCTCGCTCATCCTCCACATCTCAACCCGTCTCTCCCCTAGTATAAGTGTGTGTATCAGATGGAGAGCCGGTATTAGTTTGTTACGGTGTGTTACTTTTCACAGCTGATACTGCTCAATGAGATGATGTGTTTGTACCTGCTGCAGGATCCGAGTTTTCTGAGGTTCCAATGTTTCAAAATGTTTTCTTAGTTTGAGGAGATGCATCAGATTTAGGGTTGGTGTTGACACTGTGGTTCGCACTGCTTCCTGACAGCGCTGAGGACCCGGGTTTGATCGCTGCCCCGGGTCACTGTCTTTGTGCAGTTTGCACATCCTCCACGTGACTGCGTTGGTGTCACACCCACAACCCAAAGATGTGCATGGTAGGATTGGCCAAGCCAAATTGCCCCTTCATTAAAGAAAGGTGATTTGGGGTTTTCATCATTTAATTGGCACTTTGAATAGTTTCAGATATTTGATTCATTGAAATGTTCTATTTATGATCAACTGGATCCCAGTTAAATCAAATCACTGAATGGTCCCAGTTAAAGAGGCAGCTACAACCCAGAGTCCAATGGAACCACTGTTATGGGCCAGGGTGTAGCGAATCCCAAAGTGTATGATGGAGTTCATCTGACCCACGACTTTTAATAGAATATGGTATGGGAAGCACACGGCCCACTCTACAGGTGTGGTAGAGCAAAAAATGGACCACTGTTTTTTTTAAAACAAAACAATGTTTATTCTATGAACTCAAGTTAACCTTTTTAAGACAAACAGTGAATATCTTAGCAACCAGTAAATCAAATACGCCCCCGCAAATAATACAATACTAACTAACCTGTATGCTGTCCTTTTACACCAACATACTTAACAAACCTTCAAACAGGAGCACATTAGGTTTACATTTAATACTGAGACCGTTTTAGTATTCTGAGTTCACCAAAAGATCCATTGATAGTCTTTGTATGGCAGAGATCATCATTACAGCTCTTTGTTTAAACTTCAGGTGCAGCTCACTGAAAAACACAAACACACCCAAGCTTTTTCTCAAACTGAAACTAAAAAAACAGAAATAGAGCTCAGCTCCACCCGCACTCTGAAATCACTCCAGTAACATGAGCAGCTCCATTTCTTAAAGGTACATTTCTTAAACACCCATTTCTTAAAGGGTACTCTCACATGACACCATCAAGAGAAACACACTGACAATTGGAAGTGAATCACTGAACGGTCACAGTTGAAGAGGCAGCTACACCCAGAGTGCAGTGGAACCACTGTCATGGGAGTGCATCGTTAAGAAATGGGTGTTTATCAAATAGCAGCAATGACGTCATTGTGTTGGTGGTGCTGGGTCGGTCTTTGGCTTTTACTTTCGTTTTGAGCTAGAAGCTGTTTTGTGGCTTTGGGTTTTATTTTCGTTTTAGGTCATTGGGAGCTGCATTCAGGTAAAACAGGTGTATGTTGGTCTCTCTCTCTCTGCATGTTAGAAAGGTGTCCAGACCACTGTATAACTTCAAAGTAATACCTGTTGACTGTAAGGAATTCAAACCTACTATCTTGTAGGAAAAGGGTGTTTGTGGTTATGCGTGATGTTAGGAAAGTTATTAAGGGTTACCTAGAGAGTATTATAAATTTGGGGAGTTATCTCTGTTGGTATTGGATAATATATTTACTGTGTGTTTATAAAATGTGAACTGGATTCATTGAATAAACATTGGTTTTGTTTAAAAATTCTTAAGATCTCTTTTGCACAACACCGGGAAAGTGGTCCCTTGTGATCCTCACAACTAAAACCTGTTAAACGTTGTAGGTTGGATGAACTTAGGATACATTGGATGGAGAAGAAAACTGCAGGAGAGGGGCACAATGGAAATGTGGCGCTTGTTCAAGGAACAGCTACTGCGTGTCCTTGATAAGTATGTACCTGCCAGGCAGGGAGGAAGTGGTCGAGTGAGGGAACCGTGGTTTCCTAAAGCAGTCGAAACACTTGTCAAGAGGAAGAAGGAGGCTTATGTAAAGATGAGACATGAAGGTTCAGTCAGGGTGCTCGAGAGTTACAAGTTAGCGAGGAAGGACCTAAAGAGAGAGCTAAGAAGAGCCAGGAGGGGACATGAGAAGTCTTTGGCAGGTATGATTAAGGATAACCCCAAAGCTTTCTATAGATATGTCAGGAATAAAAGAATGACTAACGTAAGAGTATGGCCAGTCAAGGACAGTAGTGGGAAGTTGTGCTTGGAGTCCGAGGAGATAGGAGAGGTGCTACATAAATATTTTTCGTCAGTATTCACACAGGAAAAAGACAATGTTGTTGAGGAGAATACTGAGATTCAGGCTACTGGACTAGAAGGGCTTGAGGTTCATAAGGAGGAGGTGTTAACAATTCTGGAAAGTGTGAAAATAGATAAGTCAACTGGGCCGGATGGGATTTATCCTAGGATTCTCTGGGAAGCTAGGAAGGAGATTGCTGAGCCTTTGGCCTTGATCTTTGCCTGATCCTTACCTGAGGAAGGAGCAGCGCTCCGAAAGCTAGTGACATCGAAACAAACCTGTTGGACTTTAACCTGGTGTTGTAAGACTTCGTACTTGATCTTTATGTCATCTTCGACTACAGGACTACAGGAATAGTGCGAGAAGACTGGAGGATAGCAAATGTTGTCCCCTTGTTCAAGAAGGGGAATAGAGATAACCCCGGTAACTATAGACCAGTTAGCCTTACTTCTGTTGTGGGAAAAATCTTGGAAAGGTTTATAAGAGATATGATGTATAATCATCTGGAAAAGGAATAATTTGATTAGAGATAGTCAACACGGTTTTGTGAAGGGTAGGTCGTGCCTCACAAATCTTATTGACGTTCTTTGAGAAGGTTACCAAACAAGTGGATGAGGGCACAGCAGTTGATGTGGTGTATATGGATTTCAGTAAAGCGTTTGATAAGGTTCCCCACAGTAGGCTACTGCAGAAAATACAGAGGCATGGGATTCAGGGTGATTTAGCAGTTTGGATCAGAAATTGGCTAGCTGGGAGAAGACAAAGGGTGGTGGTTGACGGGAAATGTTCAGGCTGGAGTCCAGTTATTAGTGGTGTACCACAAGGATCTGTTTTGGGGCCACTGCTGTTTGTCATTTTTATAAATGACCTGGAGGAGGGCATAGAAGGATGGGTGAGTAAATTTGCAGATGACACTAAAGTCGGTGGAGTTGTGGACAGTGCGGACGGATGTTACAAGTTACAGAGGGACATAGAATAGCTGCAGCACTGGGCTGAGAGGTGGCAAATGGAGTTTAATGCAGAAAAGTGTGAGGTGATTCATTTTGGAAGGAATAACAGGAAGACCGAGTACTGGGCTAATGGTAAGATTCTTGGCAGTGTGGATGGGCAGAGAGATTTCGGTGTCCATGTACATAGATCCCTGAAGGTTGCCACCCAGGTTGAGAGAGTTGTTAAGAAGGCATACGGTGTGTTAGCGTTTATTGGTAGAGGGATTGCATTTAGGAGCCATGAGGTCATGTTGCAGCTATACAAAACTCTGGTGCGGCCGCATTTGAAGTATTGCGTGCAATTCTGGTCGCCGCATTATAGGAAGGATGTGGAAGCATTGGAAAGGGTGCAGAGGAGATTTCCCAGAACGTTGCCTGGTATGGAGGGAAGATCTTATGAGGAAAGGCTGAGGGACTTGAGGCTGTTTTCGTTAGAGAGAAGAAGGTTAAGAGGTGACTTAATTGAGGCATACAAGATGATCAGAGGATTGGATAGGGTGGACAGTGAGAGCCTTTTTCCTCGGATGGTGATGTCTCGCACGAGGGGACATAGCTTTAAATTGAGGGGAGATAGATATAAGACAGATGTCAGAGGTAGGTTCTTTACTCAGAGAGTAGTAAGGGCGTGGAATGCCCCGCCTGCAACAGTAGTGGACTCACCAACACTAAGGACATTCAAATGGTCATTGGATAAACATATGGACAATAAGGGAATAGTGTAGATGGGCTTTAGAGTGGTTTCACAGGACGGTGCAACATCGAGGGCCGAAGGGCCTGTACTGCGCTGTAATGTTCTATGTAACTCCATGATAAAATTTGGTGTTCTCTAACCCCAGGCCCATAATAAATTGGGGGCGCATTGGATAGAATTCTGTATTTCGTGATTGGGTTGGCTTAGTGAACTTAAAGACAGTGAGGGGTGAGCATATTTGTGTTTTTGCTTTTCAGGTGTGGTATTGCAGTTTAAGTAGGGAGTGTGTTGTGGACAATGGCTCTTTCAGAGGCTCGGGCGTTTCTGGGGGTGGAGAAGGTCACACGCAGTACCTTACGAACAGAGACTAAAAAACGGCTGTTGGATTTGGCAAAAAACATTGCCGTTAACGTTACATGACAGCATACGAAAAGAACAGGTACTTACGACGGTTGCTGAGCATTTAAAATTGCCTGAGATACAGTCCACCTCGTGGGAAAAGACAAAAATTCAGTTACAGCTCAAGCAACCTCAACATGAAAGAGACTTAAAGCAGCTCGAATGCGAAATCAGGGAAAAGGAAAGAGAAAAGGAGATTGAAGAAAGAAAAAAAGGAAAGAATAGCCTTCGCAAAACAAAAATAAAAATAGAGAGAAAGAGACAGAGAGGAAAGGGGAAAAGAGTGAGAATGAGATAGAGAAGGAAAAGAAAGAAATACAGAAGAAAAAGAGAGAGAAAGAGATAGAGAGGAAAGAGAAAAAGATAGAGAAAGAGATAGAGAGGAAAAAGAAAGAGATACAGAGGAAAAAGAAAAAGAGAGAGGGGAAAGGGAAAAATAGAGAGAGTTTGAACTTCAGAAAATGGCCATGAAACATGACAGTCAGTTAAATTGGAGGATGGAAAGAAAAAAGTAGGGTCTGAGGAGAGAAGAGTTTAATGAGCCTGAGCGTCATAGTCGAAGGCTTGGTGGGGAACTATTTAAATATGTCCACGCATTGCCAAGGTTTGATGAGAAGCAGGTAGAAGCCTTTTTCATTTCATTTGAGAAGGTGGCTAAACAAATGAAATGGCCACAGGACATGTGAGTAATACTGATTCAAACAAAGTCAGTATGTAGAGCTATTGAAGTGTTTGCATCACTACCGGAGGACATATCTGGGACGTATGAGGACGTGAAAAAATCCATCTTAGGTGCTTATGAACTAGTGCCTGAAGCCAACAGACAAAGGTTTAGAAATTTAAGAAATGAACCTGGTCAAACATACATGGAGTTTGAAAGGATCAAACAGAGTAATTTTGATAAATGGATAAGGGCTTTGAAAATAGACCAAACGTATGAAGCTCTCAGAGAAATTATACATTTGGAGGACTTTAAAAATTCACTCCTGATGTATTGAGAACTCATGTGGAAGAGCAGAGGGTTAAAACTCCGAGGTTAGCAGCAGATATTGCAGTGATTATGAATTAGTTTATAAATCAAAGTTTGGTTTCCCACTTCAGTTCCATACTGTGAGGGATAGAAACTAGGGAAAGGAGAAATACTCATGTGGCAGAGTTAAAGGAGATCTGATGGGAGATAATAAGGAGAGTGTACCACAGGTCACAAAAAAACATCCAGGAGGGTGGAAGAGAAATGAAAAGTTTCTAATGTTTTCACTGTAATAAAATGTGCTACGTAAAGTCACAGTATTGGTGGTCGAAGAAAAGCACCGGGAGGGCTGATGTGGTAAAACAGGATTAGACAGTGGGGTTTGTTAAAGCGGTAAAGGAAAGCCCTAGTAAAGCGAAGGAGGTGCAAAAGATTGTACAGCCCGATCAAGAGGTGATTGTTAAGAAGGTGCCAGATCTCATTGAAGAATTTACTTATGTGGGTAAAGTTTACTCATGTGTAGCAGGAGCAGCAGGTAAAGAAGTCGCAATTTTAAGAGATACAGGTGCTGCTGAAACTTTGATAGTAAGTAATGAGGAGTTATGTAGTTTGGGAGCAATATTGCCAGAAAAGGTGGTAATATGTGGCATTCGGGGTGAGAAGAATAGTGTTCCATTATATAAAGAAAGGATGGAAGTCCAGTGAAGAGTGGTGAATGGTACTCGGAGTAATAGAGAAACTATCTTCTCCAGGTATACAGTTTATCTTGGGCAATGATATAGCTGGATCGCAGGTGGGAGCGATACCTACTGTGGTTGTTAAGCCAGTGAAAAATCAGTCAACTGAAGTGTTGAAGGACGAATATCCAGGGATTTTTCCGGATTGTGCAGTAACAAGGTCGAAAAGTCACAGGAGAAATCAAAGAGTGAAGATAAAATTGAAGTTCAATTATCACACACGCTTTTTGATCAGATGGTTGGAAAAGAACAAAGACAGGTGAAGGAAAAGGCGGATATTTTGAGTTCAGGAGAATTGGCGGAATTACAACATGGAGATATAGAAATAAAACACATGTAGCAGAAAGCATACACGGAAGAGGAATCTGAGTGTATACCGGAGTGTTATTACAGTAAATGCGATGGCTTGGTGAGAAAATGGAGACCTTTACATATGCAGCCGGATGAAAAGTGGGCAGAAGTTCATCAAGTGGTATGTCCGGTAGCGTTTAGAAAGGAGGTGTTGCGAGTAGCACATGAGGTACCAGTGGGATGTCAATTTGGGAGTAAGGAAAACTCAAGCTAAAATACAAAATATTTTTATCGGCCTGGACTACATAAAGATGCAGTTAAATTTTGTCGATCATGTCGCACATGTCAAGTGATAGGGAAACCGCTAGCAGTGATAAAACCAGCGCCCTTAATACCCATTCCAACATTTGAGGAACATTTTACAAGGGTCTTAATTGATTCCGTAGGACCGCTTCCTAAAACGAAAAGTGCGAATCAATATCTTTGCACTATAATGGATGTGTCTGCTAGGTTTCCAGAGACCATTCCAGTACGCAGAATTGCAACTAAGAAGATTGTCGAGCAGTTACTTCAATTCTTTACTAGATATGGACTACCCACAGAAATGCAGTCGGAACATACATTATTGGATCACGTGTCAAATTTGAGGGAACGATTAAATAGATCAGGTGAATTGGCTGAGCAACACTTAAAAGTTGCACAAGATGTGATGAAACGGATAGCGGACAAGAAAGCAAAAGTTCGTAGCTTTGCCAGTTGGAGATAAATTTTTAACATTGTTACCAGTGGCGAATATTTAAAAACAAGGTTTTTGTGGACCTTATGAGCTGGCAAGGAAATTAAGTGAGGTGAATTATGAGGTAATAACGACGATAGATGGAAAACTGACCGAGCGTGTCATGTGAATATGCTTAAAATGTACTTTGAAAGGGAAGGAGAGCAAAAGGAGGAGGTTTTAATGTTTCTAACTCAAAGTGAAGAAGCGAATCCAGAGGACTTTGAATTTGACGTCCCTCAAATTAAATCAGAAAACGAGGATGTTCTTATTCATTGGGATAAATTGCTGAGTTACCGTCCAGACGCAAAACGAACTGACCTGAATGAGTTATTGATATCACATGGGCAAGTTTGTGGAGATACGATGAGAAGTAATAAAATGGCTATACATGATGTAGATGTGGGAAATGCTGTTCCAATTAAACAACATACATACAGACTTAACCCTTTAAAATTGGCGCAGGTTAACAAAGAATTTGAAAGCATGCTTCTCAATGGCATAATTGAAGTGGGTTGCAGCCAATGGTGCTGACCCATTGTGATGGTACCAAAACCGGACGGCATCCAACGGTTGTGTGTGGACGATAGAAAGGTTAATGCACCGGCACTGGAGGGGTTCTGGAGAGGAGTGGCAGGAGCAATATCTCAGGTGGTGAAAGTCCGGGTCAAGCCAAGCTGGGGGCTAGCAATATTTGGAGTAGTGGACGAACCGGGAGTGCAGGACGCGAAAGAGGCCGGCATTCTGGCCTTTGCGTCCCTCGTAGCCCGGCGAAGGATCTTGCTAATGTGGATGGTGGCGAAGCCCTCCAGCCTGAAGGCCTGGATAAATGATATGGCTGGGTTCATAAAGTTGGAGAGGATTAAGTTTGCCTTGAGAGGGTCTGCGCAGGGGTTCTACAGGCGGTGGCAACCGTTCCTAGACTATCTCGCGGAGCGTTAGAGGAAGGTCGGTCAGCAGCAGCAACCTTGGGGGGGCTGGGGGGGTGGAGGGGACGTCCTGGGAGGGGGGGAGGGGGGGGGAAGGGGGGACTGCCTGGGAGGGTGGATGAGCAAGAGCTAACATGAAGGGTTGGGGAAACTGGCACGTACGGGTTCAAAGCTGTGTAAATATATCATTTTGCCATGTATATATCTTGCTCTGCACGATTTCTCGTTTTTTTTTGTTACGAGGGGGGGAGGGGGGGTTATTGTTTGTAAGGGAGAAAAATTGTGTTAAAAAGCTTTAATAAATTTTTATTTTTTTTTAAAAGAAAGGTTAATGCAGTTGCAAGAAGGGACTCATACTATCCCACGCTTGGAGGATTTCATTGAGAAGGTGGGATAAGCAGCTTTTCTTTCCAACAGTGGCAATTGGAACTGAATCATTGAATTGTCATAGTCGAGTGAGGGATATAACTGAAACAATCTGAGATCTAGGGATGGGACTAACGGTGTTTGAGTGGACAGCAACCTTTCTATTATTGTCAGTTGAACACTGTGAACAACAGAGTCCAGTGTTTGGAAAGTGGCCACTGAGTTAAAAAAAAGTACTTTATTTTTTTTGAACTCAATGTCGTAATCTGTTTGTTCATATCTTTCCAAAAAAATAAGTTCAACGATGTTGTAACCTCAATATCCCTGAGGTGATTCCTCAGGGTCTAAATTAAAGGCTTTGGGAATATATAACCTCAGAGTTTAAGACACAGAGACTACCAGCAGCTCGAAGGACACATCACTTTACTCTGAAAATGCATCTTCCAATTCAAAATGTTGAGAAAATATTCTACCCAATCCTTGCTGTTGTTGGTGTTCCTGGTAAGGAACTATCACCATTGAAGTTGGCTAAATCTCTGTGTGAGCGGCTCTCTGATTTTAAACTGTTACTGAAAATGTTTCATGCTGATCTCGTGATCACTGATATACAGATATCTGATCAACGATATAATTCACTTCAGTTAAATGTCTTTAAAAATGTCGATAGTTTGAATCTCTTTCATCAACCGACAGTAAACATCTGTTTGTAACTCACGGGATGTCTGATGAATAAAGTTATTACATTGAGTGGAATCTTGTATAGCGTTAGATTGGATCTCAGTGAAGACAATCTCTCTGAAGTAAGGTTTAGTGGGAGTAAGAATGAAATCACACTGAGTGTGGATCACTAACCAGAGTGGAATATCTGACAGCAGTGAACAGGAATCGCTGGAAATATCTGTCAGTGTAGAACTGTACTGAGTGTAGATCACTAACCAGAGTGGAATATCTGACAGCAGTGAACATGTATTACTGTAAGTATGTGTCAGTGTAGAATTATACTGAGTGTGGGTCTCTCACCAGAGTGGAATATCTGATGCAATAATTTATCTATTACTGGGACAATCTGTCCGTGTCGAATTGCATTCTGTGTGGGTCAGGGACTGGACTGAAATATGTTGGATCTATCTTGAAATAATCTGTTATATTGGTGAGTGGGCGCTCCATTCTAGGGAGCTGTCTCTTTGAGTTTACGTTTGGAAGAGGTTGCAAACAGGAAGAGTTTAGTTCTATTTTGATGATGTTTTATATTTATTGTGTGAAGTGCAATGTCTTGATATCTCTGCTTTCTACTGAACTGCTCCAACAGAAACAGATATCACCCACACTCTGATAATTAATAAAACCCACAACGGTGCAATATTCCAAAAGGTTTTGTGATCTTTTCCTCAAGTCTATTAGTCCTGAAAGGAACTCCAATATTTGTTGAATTTGTACAAGTATTTTAAACTGTGTTTCTGCTTCAACTGATTTGTGAATCTGTTCACCTTTACCCAGAAACCCCTCCAGTCCATTCAGACACTTGCTTTCCAGGGAGTGATTGGGAGACTTATTCTTCCGATCAAAATGCAGCAGTGGACACTGAGTTCTCGCGACATTAATTTCCCCTTGAAATACCCACTTTGCAAGTTTATAATTGATGATCAAAGTGTGGCTGTATTTAATTGTATTCTTCCTCTGCATTCACTGTCTCTCAATTTTGTTTTGTCTGTAAACTCTGTAAATATCATTCTGTTCCAGATTCCATAGTGTTGATGTAAATGGTGAAGGAGAGTGATCCCAGTGCTGATCCTTGTCGAACACCACTTTCCACCTTCCACCAATCAGACTGAATCCCTTTAACTCCTCTCCCTGTTTTCTGTGTGTGTCTCCAGCTTGCTATCCATTCTGCTGCTGTGTCCCCTAACTCCACTGGCTCTGACATGACTCATGAGTCTGTTATGTCGGATTTTAATGAAGGCCTTTAGAATATCAAATTGTTTAACATCTATCATACTAATCAAATCTATCATTTCTTATAGTTATTGAAATAATTGAATGAAATGTGTCAGAATGATGTTAACTTTGGAATATATGCAGACTATTTATTATATCCTATGTCATTAGATTGTTTACGTCATAATTTTAATTCTATTGTTGCGACCATTGACGCTGTGACTGGGAGATTATTTTCTGGAATTGTTTTATTTTCTGTTTTAAATTCAAGAATAACAGACATTCACTGCTGCCTTTCAATTCTTTGGTAATGTTCTGATGATGATTAATGAATAGATAATAGTGTTTCTGCTGTTTGTCACTGTCTGTTTTATGATATTTGTGGTTGAAATCCATCCGCCTCCAGGAATCTCCCTCTACCTGGACCCCACCCTCTGGCCTCCTATCTGCTCTCGATCTTTTCATTGAGATCTGTCAGTGCGACACCCACCGTCTCAATTTCTCTGCCCCTCAAACCCAGTCTATTCTGTCTCCCTCCGAACTTGCTCCAATCCTCTCTCGAATATCCAACCCTGATCACATGATATAAGCTCTTCACAAGGGTGGTGCCATTATAGTCTGGTGTACTGACCTCTTTCTCACAGAGGCTCAGCACCAACACGGAGGCCCATCCTACTACCTCCCCCTGGGCCAGGACACCACCACAAACACCATGATATTGTTTCCAGGACTTTCACTGACCTCATCGAGTCTGGAGATCTTCCATTCACAGCCTCGCACATCATAGTCCCGCAATTTCTCACAACCTGCATCAACCTCCCGCTTCTACCTCCTTCCCAAACTCCACAACAGGAAAGTCCCAATAGATCCATTATTTCAGCCTGTTCCAACCACGCAAAACTCATTTATTCCTATATGGATGCCATCCTCGCACCCCAGTCCTGTCCCTTCCCACGGACATGGGTGGCACTGTGACGCAGTGGTTAGCACTGCTGCGGATTGCGCTAGGGGCCCGGATTCAAACCCGCCTTGGGTGGCTGTCTGTGTGGAGTTTGCACGTTCTCCCCGTGTCTTCGTGGGATTCCTCCGGGTGCTCTGGTTTCCTACCACCTTCCAAAGATGTGCCGGTTAGGTGGATTGGCTGTGCTAAATTGCTCCTTACTGTCCACAAAGATGTGTAGGTTAATTGGGGTTAATGAGATATGGTGGGGGACTGAGCTTGGGTGAGGTATTCTTTCACACGTTCGGTGCAGACTTAATGGGCCGAATAACCTCCTTCTGCACTGTAGGGTTTCTATGACTCCTGATTCCTCTGGTGCGGTATGTCACATCAACAAGGCCCATTTCCCAGGCCCTACCCGCCTAATCTTTAGTATTGGTGTCGAATTGCTCTACACGTCCGTTCCCCAACAGGAGGGTCTGAGGGCTCTCAGCTTCTTCCTTGATCAGAGGCCGGGACAATCCGTGACCACCACCGCCTTCCTCCGCCATTCTGTCACTCGATCATTTCTCCTTTCCCTTGTCTCACGGGCGGCACAGTGGTTAGCATTGCTGCGGACGGTGCTAAGGTCCCGGGTTCACACATCCTGCATCAAGCCCCCGCTTCTACCTCCTTCCCAAAATCCACAAACAGAAAAGTCCCAGTAGAGCCATTATTCACCCTGTTCCAGCACCCAAAACCCATTTCTTCCTATCTTGATGCCATCCTCCCTCCCCTCTTCTGTACCTTCCCACAGACATTGGTGGAAAAGTGACACAGTGGTCAGCACTGCTGTCTCACAGCACCATGGACCCCGGTTCAATTTCCACCTTGGGTGACTGGCTGTGTGGAGGCTGCACTTTCTCCCCGTGTCTGCGTGGGTTGCCTCCGGGTGCTCCGGTTCCGTCCCACAGTCCAAAGATGTGCAGGTTAGGTGGATTGGCCATGCTAAATTGCGTCTTAGTGTTCCAAAAAATGTGTCGTTAGATTAAGGGGTTAATGGGATAGGGCGGGGGAGTGATCTTGGGTGAGGTACTCTTTCAGAGGTTCGGTACATACTTAATGAGCTGAATGACCTCCTTCTGCACTACAGGGATTCTATGATCGCAAATTCCTCTGCTGCCGTAAGTCACAGCAACATGGTCAATTTCCCTGACCCTAACCGCCTAATCTTTACTATAAATATCCAATCCCTCACACCTCCGTTCCCCAACAAAAGGGTCGTGTACAGATCCTCACACCCTGCTTCCTGTAAGGACTGAATCCCATTCTCCCAGTTTCGCCGCCACCTTCGGCTCTGTTCTGATGACGCCATGTTCGAAAGTAGCCCTTCTGGCACGTCTGCCTTTTCCTCAACCGGGGTTGCCCCCACCACCTTGCTTTGGTTGACGGGGCTCTCAATCGTGATCAATTCATTTCTCACACCTCTGCCCTCGCACATCCCCCTCCCTCCCTGAAACATGATCGGGTCTCCCTATCCCCACTCTCCACGCCAGAGGCCTCTGCATTGAAAGGATCATCCTCCACCATTTCTGCCAACTCCGGCATGTGCCACCTCGAAACCCATCTTCACCTCTCTCCAACCAACCTCCACGTTTTCTGCATTCGTCAGGTACCACTCCCTCCTTGCCACCTTGTCCATTTCTCCATTAGTGCCCAAATCCCTTTCCCGTCCCCAGTGCAAGCTGGAGGAGCCACATCTCATCTTCCATTTAGGATGTTACAGCCCTTCGGACTTAACTTTAAGTTCAACAACTTTAGACGAGTAACTTTCTCCTCCATCTTAACGCCCTGGTTTTGGAATTTCCCACTTTCTAGTCGAATGAAATGGTTCTGAATCTGCAGTTAGTCTATTCCGGCCAAGTGAACCCTGGGGAATGTCCAATGCCGGAGAAGGGATATTCCTGAGAAACGCTTAGCAGGGATTGTTTCCAAACAAGGAGAGGATGGATTCCTGGGAATAGTGTGATGTTCAAGACATGGCAATAGAGTATCCCTTGGAGAGGGTACCTGACGAATCATTAAACCTGGGACGGTTGTGGCCTCGGAATGTTCTGGCGACTGGATAGGCTCTATTCTGGGCAGGCTGGGCAGCACGGTAGAACAGTGGTTAGCACAGTTGCTTCACAGCTCCATGGTACCATGTTCGATTCCCGGCTTGGGTCACTGTCTGTGCGGAGTCTGCACGTTCTCCCCGTGTCTGCGTGGGTTTCCTCCGGGTGCTCCGGTTTCCTCCCACAGTCCAAAGATGTGCGGGTTAGGGTGGATTGGCCATGATAAATTGCCCTTAGTGTCCAAAAAGGTTACG
Source organism: Scyliorhinus torazame (assembly GCF_047496885.1). Lineage (NCBI taxonomy): Eukaryota > Metazoa > Chordata > Chondrichthyes > Carcharhiniformes > Scyliorhinidae > Scyliorhinus > Scyliorhinus torazame. The sequence continues at coordinate 24,600,485 of NC_092737.1, read as the reverse complement.
TGGGGTTACTGGGTTATGGGGATGGGGTGAGCTTAAGTGGGTTGCTCTTTCCAAGGTCCGGTGCAGATTCGATGGGCCGAATGGCCTCCTTCAGCACTGTAAATGTTATTATTGTATGATTCTATTCGCCCATCATTATGAAGTGAGAAGTTTGCTTCATTTTTTCCATTGATCGTGGAGGATTCAAATAAACCAGGAGTGCCGGCCAACTCCATCAGGAATCCAGTCCAGGGAATGGTCCAATCCGAGGTGTGGTCCAGTAATTCTGCAGGGGTGACAATCTCTGGTATGTTTGTATCCGTTTTGAGATACCTGACCGGTCTGAGTTAACCTGTCAATCAGACTAAATGAGAAATGTAATCTCTCCCAAAGGTATCTGAATTCTGAACATTTTCCTACCGCTGCCATCAAACTGACAGGGCTGCAATTCCTACTCCCCCCCCCCCCAGTGTTATATTTGCTACTTCCCTCTCTGCTATGTTGATCTCTGTGCCCACTACTCTCCCGACACACCCACCCATTGCCCATTATATTGATGCTTAAATTCCGTCCTGGTGCAGACAGAGAGATTCCTTATCCATTAATTTTCCGCGTCTCTCGCTTCTCTCTCTGACAGTGAATTTACTGGGAATTGTGGTTTTGTCTCGGGGGAAGTGTGGCCTCTCTACCTGCACCGCTCGCTACCTGGTGGCCATGGCAACGGCGGATCTGCTGTTTATTATCTTTAACCCCATACTGAACAGGATCAATGGTTATTATTTCCCCCGGAATTTCCTGGACCTCACGTCTGTGTGTAGTGCTAACCTTGTCCTGATAGCTGCAGCCGCGGACTGTTCTGTCTGGCTCACCCTCACTTTCTCCTTTGATCGATTTGTGGCCATTCGCTGCCAGAAACTGAAAACGAAATATTGCACCGAGAAAACTGCGGCTGTGGTTCTGTCAACAACCAGCCTCCTGCTCTGTGTGAAAAACATCCCGCGGAACTTTGCCTATGAACCTGGAGAGATAATCGACAATGTCCAGTGGGGCTGCGGCACAAAGAGCAGCTTTTGGACTGACCCCGGATGGGTTTTCTATAACTGGTTTGATCAGGTTTTAACCCCATTGATCCCATTCTTCTCAATCCTGTTGATCAACGCTCTGACAGTCAGACACATTTTACTCACCAGTCGAGTCCGGAAGGCACTGAGGGCTCAGAGTCAGGGAGACAATCGCAAAGATCCCGAGATGGAGAGCAGAAGGAAGTCAATGATTTTACTCTTCAGCATCTCCGGAACTTTCATCCTCCTCTGGACCGTGTCTGTGATTAAATTTTTCTATATTGATGTGAGAGGATTAGATTACCTCACCCTTCCTGAATATAATTTCCAACAAGTCGGATTAATGCTGCTGGATTTAAATTGCTGCACAAACACATTTATTTATGTGGTGACTCAGTCCCGGTTCAGGGAGCAGATCAAGATCGCGGCGAAATATCCGGTTACATCAATTATTAAATTAATGATTAAATCAAACTGACTGATGGCCCTCAGCCAATCAGAAGCTCCAGCCGCTGACTGACAAACCCTCAGCCAATCAGAAGTCGTCCGTAATACCTGACAACACTGTGGTGCCAATTAGGAACACGAACTTCGCACTCACAGCTTGCTGAGCCAATCAGAGAACTCCGAGCATTGACTGGCAGAACGTTCAACCAATCAGAGACTCCGCTATCAGAATGACTGCAGGTGGGACCTACAGAGGCACGGCCATGGGTTGGCTGTGGCGAGGGGTGGAGCACTGGCAGGGCTGGGTGGGGGGAGGAGGGTGGAGCACTGGCAGGGCTGGGTGTGGGGAGGGTGGGGCACTGGCAGGGCTGGGTGTGGCGTGGGCGGGGAGCACTGGCATGGCTGGGTGTGGGGGGAGGGTGGAGCACTGGCAGATTTGGGCGTGAGGGGCAGCGTTGGCAGGGCTGGCTGTTTGGGGGCTGAGCATTGGCAGGGCCGGCTGTGGGGGGTACGGGATGCGCACTGGCACGGCTGACAGTGGGGGGTGCAGTGGCAGGGCTGGCTGGGGCGAGCACTGGCAGGGCTGGCTGGGGCGAGCACTGGCAGGACAGTCTGGTGCGAGCTCTGGCAGGGCTGGCTGTGGGGAGCTCTCGCAGTGCTGTCGGGGGGCGTCACTGGCACTGCTGTCTGGGGGGCACTGGCTGGGGGGGGTCACTCGTAGGGCTGAGTAGGGGTGCACGAGCAGGGCTGGCTGGGACGCACTGGCAGGGGGCACAAGCAGGGGCACTTGCAGGATGGCACCGGTGGGGCTGGCTGGGGAGGGCACTGGGAGGGCTGCCTGGGGGGGAGAGGCACTGGCAGTGTTGGCTGGGGAGGGGCCTCTGGCAGAACTGGCTGGGGGGGGAATAGCCTGCAACCTAGCACCGCACCCTCCAAACCCTCACCCGACACCCTACCCCCACACACCCCAGTACGGCACCCTCCACCCCTACACCCGAGTATCACACCCACCGCCCACACATCTCTGCATCACGGAAGCTCGAGATGACCTGTCGGCACAAAAAATCAACTCGAGTGAGCACCGAGCCCATCAGGATGCCAGGGCAGCAGCGATCGCAGCCATCGCCAATATTCCCTAGGCTCAGGAGGTGATCGAGGCAATGCATGCACTGCTACGCACACCAGCCCATGTCAGGCCGCTCCACACTAACTGGAAGTGATTCCTCTGGATGAGTGTGAGCGGGTGTGTGACCAGCTCCCACTCTCTGACAGAACACCGAGGCAGGTTGGAACTTTGTGAACTGAACTGTTTAATGGGTAAAGGTGAACAATATTAACAGATTTGTGCCCGAGCCCCTAATTCTGTACGGTGTGCTGCACCCTTTCCAATCTAACTTATGTCTACCTTTCTGGTCTTACTGACCCGAACGCTACATCAAGGTGGACCACCAGATGGTACATCAGGAGTGGAGATGGCCTGCTTTGATTCCTGCTCTTTGACGGCTGTCTGCTCGGGCGACTGGGGCTCAATGTTCGCAGGCCTGGAGTGAGGGGTTAGACCACCTGCCTCTGGGTGTGTGCCACCTCAGCCAGTGACTGCGCCACCTTCCTCTGGGTCTGTGCCATCTCAGCCAGTGACTGCGCCACCTCCCTCTGTAACAGGCTCATTGCGGCTAAGGCCTGGGAAATGCCGCCGCTGCTCTCAGCCGTGACTGGGCCACACTCTGCTGCGCCGTTACAGCCTCCACGTGGGTGTGGTACATGGCTGCCTGCGGGAATGCAGTCCCGTCATCTGCCTGGGCCCACACAGCCTGCCCCAGGCCCTGCTCATCAAGGCCTATGGCCGATAACCTCTCCCCCAAGGCCTCCACCATGGATGCCACCCATGCGGTGTTGGGCCGGGTGGCACGCATGGTCCGACACCACCTCCTGTGCCTGCAGCTGGTTGGACTCCTCCGACTGCACCTTCAGGCACTGGCTGGTTGCTGCCACCCTCTCACGTAGTCCCTGGCTCTGGGACCGCGTCTCCAACATTGATGCCCTTGCCAGACGCCCGACACCCGTCTGCGCGGCGGCGAGTCCCCGGGGTTGGGCTGCCCTCCGGCCATCCGCTCTTTCGGGGTTTCCTACCCCCACCGCTGCACGTGCGTGCTGCTCACCTGTAAGTGTCCAAGAAGACTCTTAACTATGGTGCCCATTCGAGGTGAGTCTCTCTGGGATGGTGAATGGTATTGGACACAGCTGTGACGGGGAATCTGTGTCATCCCCGGACATGGGCTCTGCTGTGTCCCGGCAGGCAGTGCGAGGGATCCCGTCACTGTCCCTGTCCGTGTCACTACTATCAGGATAGGTTGGGGTTGTGGTCGGGGTTGGGGGGGGCACCAGACGGGCCCGGCTCATCACCAAGTGATCCTGCAACACACAATCCAAGACACATGATTGGATCACTGGTGGAAAGGGTGGGTATGGAGATGTGGGGCTGGAGGGTGAAGTGAGGGGTGTTTGTGACGGTGGTCGTGTGGGGCCTGGTGGTCTGGGCGTATCGGTAAATGATAATAATAATCTTTATTGTCACAAGTGCACTTACTTGTCTGCAATGAAGTTACTGTGAAAAGCCCCTAGTCACCTGTTTGGGTACACTGAGGGAGAATTCAGAATGTCCAAATTACCTATTAGCACGTAATTTGGGGTTTGTGGGAGGAAACCGGAGCGCCCGGAGGAAACCCACGCAGACACGGGGAGATCGTGCAGACTCCGCACAGACGGTGACCCAAGCCTGGATCGAACCTGGGAAGCTGGTGCTGTGAAGCATCAGAGCTAACCATAGTGCTACAATGTCGCCGGTATGGGAGGTGTTTGCGGGAGAAATCACTCAACGCCCAGGGCTACAGGTCCTCGCATCAAACGGCTTATTTCGCCGGCGGGGAGATGATGTCTGTTAAAGTCCCAGACCGTCTCTCCACCGAGCAAAGGGTCACATCCATTCTTAAACATTTTTTCAAAAGGCCAATTTCGGCTGGGCCTTTTCCAATAATACTGATTATAGATTACATGCATTAGTTACATAGCAAATTAAATTTGACATTATGTAAAGTGGGCTGGCACCTTTCCAGCCCGTGACGTCATGAAAAATTCACTCATACTAACTGTTAAATTTATCTTTCCTGCGTGCTTCGGTAACCACGGGCTGGTGAGGCTACGTAATGTTCTTTGTCCTGTAGAGCTGTTACCACTCGTTGGTGAGTTCTCCGTTGAATCTCCCATGTTTGTTTCCCATTCAATGCCTTGATATCAATCATTCTGTCTCCCTGACTAGCGGATGTTCAAGAATGTGGCTCGTTGAGCTAAAAGCCAGTGTGTGTCTTGCGTAGTGCTCGCTCAGCTGGGAGCCATTTAGAGTCCTTTCTGATATTAGTAATTATTAGGTTATAAAATCACACGCATGGGCGGTACGTGACACAGTGGTTAGCACTGCTGCCTATAGCGCTGAGGACCGGGTCCGAATCCCGGCACTGGGTCACTGTCCGCGTGGGGTGTGCACATTCTCCCCGTGTCTGCGTGGGATTCGCCCCTGCAACTCAAAGGTGCGCAGGTTAGGGGAATTAGCCACGCTAAATTGCCCCTTACTTGGAACAAAAAATGATAATTGGGTACTCTAAATTTATATTTAAAAAATCACACGCATTGTTTATACACTATGTATTCCTACAAATTGCCTCTTAAACAGACATCTACATCTGACTTCAACAATGCCTAAATTCCTCCTTTACTTTTTCCACATTGTATTTCATTTGCCACTTCATTTCCCACTCTCCTAGCTTGTCCAAATCTTTCGACAAGCTCCTTGCTTCCTCAATACTACCTGTCCCTCCACAGATCTTTGTATCATCTGCAAACTTAGCAACAGCGCCTTCAGTTCCTTCCTCCAGATCATTAATGTGCATTGTGAAAAGCTGTGGTCCCAGCACCGACCCCTGAGTCACCAGTTTCATCCTGAATAAGACCCCTTTATCCTCACTCTCTGCCTTCTACCAGAGAACCAATCCGCAATCCATGCCAGGATCCTATCCTTAACATCATGGGCTCTTATCTTATTTAGCAATCTCCTCTGCGGCACCTTGTCAAAGGCCTTCTGGAAATCAAAGTATATCACGTCCACTGGTTCTCCTTTGTCTACCTTCCTTGTTACGTTCTCAAAGAACTCGAACAGGTTTGTCAGACATGACCTCCCTTCGACAAAGCCATGCTGAGTCAGTCCTATTTACCATGCACTTCCGAGTACTCCGCGATCTCATCTTTAATAATGGGCTCTAAAATCTTACCAATGACCAACGTCAGGCTAACCGGCCTATAATTTCTCATCTTCTGCCTCCCTCCCTTCTTTCACATTCGCCACTGTCCAGTCCTCAGGGAACCTTCGTGACTCAAGTGATTCCTGAAAGATCATCACCAATGCCTCCACAATTTCCTCAGCTCTCTCCTTTAGGACCCTGGGGTGTAGTCCATCCGGTCCAGGTGACTTATCCACCTTCACACCTTTCAGTTTCCCCAGAACCTTCTCCTTAGTGATGGCGACGGCACTCCCCTCTGCCCCCGGATTCTCCTGGAGCTCGGGCATCCCACTGGTGTCTTCCACCGTGAAGATTGATGCAAAGCAACTATTCAGTTCGTGAACCATTTCTTTGTTTCCTATTATTACTTCTCCAGCCACGTTTTCCAGTGGTCCAATATCTATTTTTGCCTCTCTCTGACCTTTTATATGTTGAAAGAAGCTCAGTGGCGGCCCCTGCTGCCCATTGTCCCCATTGGGGGTCATTGAGATTGTTGAGGAGATGGAGCAACAATTACAGTTTCAATGGGAGCGGAACTGCTGCCCCCACCCCCTGCTCTTCAATCCCCTCCAGTGTCAGCGCCGCAGAGTTTTAAAGCAGGGAGCAGAGTCACCGCAGCCCCTTGGCATTCACCCACCCACAGATATCACCCCCCCCCCCCGCCCCCCCCCCAGACACGGCCTAACGTATTTGGGATGAACGCGGGGGGGGGGGGGGGGGGGACAGGGGGTGTTTCTGACTCACTTTGACTTATTTCGCCCCGGCATCTTATTTCAAAACCAGCACCTTCCTCCCCCACCCCCCCCGGCTGTAGCCCAACAGAAAGTATAGAAAGCTATTCAGCCCCTCACGTCTGCACTAGTTTAGCAAATTAATACTAACCTGACCCCCAGCCTGCAACTACCTCCCGACCACCCAGTCCGGAACCCCCCCCCCCCCTCCCTCTCGCTCTCTCTGCCGGTTAACAGCACCTCAGCTGCTGATCCGGGTCCCAGTGTCTGAGCCCACGGGGTTCCTGCCTCAACCACCAGTTTCGGCAGCGAATTCCAGACACCGCTCACACCCTCTGAGCGAAAAACCTCATCCTAATGTTCCCTCTAATCCTTCCAGCCTTACATTTGCTCCCCCCCCCCCCCCCCCCATCACCGAGCCCACCCCACAGTAACTGACCTCTCTCTGCTTTCCTCTCGACCCTATCCTGGCCCCCTCAGAGTTTGGAATACCTCACTTTGGTCAGCCCTCACCCTCCCCCGCCCGCAGGAAGACAACCTGAGCCGATCGAATATTTCCTCTGAGAATCATAGAATCCGTGCAGTGTCGAAGGCGGCTATTCGGCCCATCAAATAGGCGCCGACGACCCATATCCACTTCCCCGTCGACCCCACCCTCTCCCCGTGATGCCACATTAATGGCGCCTGCCCTGCCTTCGCACCAAAACGGTGGAGGTACAACATGCTTTGCAGCCAGCTCACTTGTATGACACATTTGATTGGCCGATGAGCTGGATCCCTGTGATTCCCCCATGTCGAATCAGTTGGGTCCCTGTGATTCCCCCCATGGCCAATCAGCTTGGTCTCTGTAACTCCCCCATGACCCATCTGCTGGGTCTCTGTAATTCCCCCATGTCCTATCAGCTGAGTGTGCGATTCCCCCATGGAAGACAGCTGCGTGTGTGTAATTCCCCCCATGGTCGATCAGTTGGGTGTGAGTGCCTCTCCCCATGGCAAATCGTGTGGATGGGTGTGCCTCCCCACAGGGCCTAACAGCTGGGTGTGTGTGAGTCTCCCCATGGCCGATCAACTTTCTCCCACCATGGCCAACCAGCTATGTACGTATGCCTCCCCCCATGGCCGATTAGCTGGGTGTGTTCCTGCAACCACGGCCGATCATCTAAATGTGTGTGCTTCCCCCGGAACCGATCTGGTGGGAGTGTGCCTCACCCACGGCCGATCAGCTGGGTGTGTGCCTACCCCCATGGCAGATTAGATGGCTGTGTTTCTCCCTCCCATGGAGGACAAGCTGGTTGTGTGCCTCCCCACATGGCCGATCAGCTGGGTGTGTACCTCACCCCATGTCCGGCCAGCTGGGTGTGGTCCTCCCACCATCGCCGATCATCTGCATGTGTGTGCGTCCCCTGATGGCCGATCTGGTGGGTGGGTGCCTCCCCCATAGCAGATCAGCTGTGGGTGTGCCGCCCCCCCATGGCCGATCAGCTGAGTGTGTGCCTCCCCCATGGCGGGAACATCCGGGACCTGCCAGGATAGGCGGGGCCAGGCGGCCGCCATGTTCAGATAGGTTCAGAGAGAGCTGGCCATGCGCTTGTGCAGAAGGTCTATCTCCCATCTCCCAGAGGGCATCGCGGGGGGCACCCACTGACTGACGTTGCCCCCCCCCCCTGGCAAAGCAAGATGGCCACGCAGGGACTGCTGCAACGGATGGATTTGGCGCAGGCGCAGAGGCGGCTCCTGTTGCCCATTGTCCCCATTGGGTGTCATTGGGGTTGTTGAGGAGATGGAGCAACAATCCCAGTTTCAATGGGAGCTGCCCCCCCCCCCCACATATCACCTCCCCCCCCCCCCCCCCACCCCCCCAAGACACGACCCCTCCTCCCGACTTGGCCAAATGAATTTGGGGTGAACGAGGGGGGGGGGGGACCGGGAGGGCTTTTGTCTCACTTTGACGTTCCGCCCGCCCCCCCCCCCCCCCCCCCCCCCCCAAAAAAAAACTATTTCTCCTCAAACCCGGTACCTTCCTCCCCCCCCCCCCCCCCCCCCCGGCTACAGCCCATCAGAAAGTTCAGAGACGTTACAGCACCGCACAGAAGGTGGCCCTTCAGCCCCTCACGTCCGCACTAGTTTTGGAAAATTAATAATAGCTTTTTCCCTTTACCCTATCTTGGCGCCCTCAGAATTTTGGCCACCTCACTTAAGTCGGCCCTCAACGTCCTCCGCCCTCAGGGAAACAACCTGAGCCGATCTAATCTTTCCTCTTGGAATCATAGAATCCCGCCAGTGCAGAAGGACTCCATTCGGCCCATCAAGCCGGCACTGGCCCTTCGAATGAGCGCTTTACTCATTCACTCCCCCCGTCCACCCCACCCTATCCTCGTGACCCCATAACACAACCTGCACACCCCCGGACACTAAGTGGCCAATCCACCGAACTGACACAGGTTTGGACTGTGGGAGGAAACCGGAGTACCTGGAGGAAATCCCACCCAGACACGTGGAGAACATACCAACTCCACAGACAGTCAGCCATGGCTGGAATTGAATGCGTGCTCCTGGCGCTGTGAGGCAGCAGTGCACCCGTGCTGGTTCTATTCCCGGCCCTGTCAATCCAAATGATTGTTTAATCCGATTAAACTGTCCATTTAATGTTGCTCCATTGTCAACTGTGAGGAACCACAAATACACAAATGGTGAGGCAGAGACTGTGGAAATGTCAGCATCTTTAAAGCCCCCCCCCCCCCGGTTTATTGCCCCCCTCCCAGTTTACTATTCCACCTCTTGGTTTCCTGGTCCCCCGTTCCATTTTCTTGTATCTCCTCCCGGGTTCTTGCATCCCTCCCGGTTTATTGCTCCATCCGGTTTATTGTCCCCCCCCGGTTTATTGCCCCTCCCGGTTTATTGCCCCCCATCCGGTTTATTGCTCCATCCGGTTTATTGTCCCCCCCCCCCCGTTTATTGCCCCTCCCGGTTTATTGCCCCCCCCCCCAGTTTATTGCTCCATCTGGTTTATTGTCGTCCCCCCCTGGTTTATTGCCCCTCCCGGCTGATTGCCCTCCCCCCCCCCCCCCGATTTATTGTCCACCTCCTGGTTTACCACTCCCCCTTTCGGCTTATCGCCCCCTCTAGTTAGACCAGCATTTATTGCCCATCCCTAGTTACCCTCAGAAGGTGATGCTGTGTTGGTGTCCTGAACCGCTGCAGTCCTTGACATGTAGGTACTCCCACTGTGCTATTAGGGAGGGAGTAACATGATGTTGCCCCAGTGACAGTGAAGGAACGGCGATATATTTCCAAATCAGCATGCTGAGTGACTTGGAGGAGAACCTCGAGGTGGTGGGGTTCCCAGATATCTTCTACTCTTGTTCTTCCAGATAGCGGTCGTGGGTTTGGAAGGTTCTGCCTGACGAATCTTGGTGGGTTACTGCAGTGCATCCTGTAGATGGTACACACGGCTGCCACGGTTCGTCGGTGGTGGAGGGTTTGAATGCTTGTGGAAGGGGGAGCAATCAAGCGAGCTGCTTTGTCCTGGATGGCGTGAAGATTCTTGAGTGTTGTTGGAGCTGCGCTCATCCAGGCAATTGGAGAGTATCCCATCACAAGACTTGTGCCTTGAAGGTGGTGGACAGGCTTTTGGCGGGGGTAGCAGTTGGTGAGTTACCGAGTTCCCCGCCGTAGAATTCCTAGCCTTTGACCTGCCTGGTAGCCACAGTATTAATGTGGCTAGTCCAATTCAGTTTCTGATCAATTGTAACCCCCAGAATGTTGACAGTGGGGAGTTTCAGCGGTGTTAATGTAATTGAAAGTCGAGGGCCGATGGTTAGATTCTCTCTTGTAGGAGATGGTCATTGCCGGGCACTTGTGTGGCACGAATGCAACTTGCCACTTGTCAGCCAAGCCTGGGTATTGTCCAGGCCTCGCCGCATTTGGACACGGACTGCTTCAGTATCTGAGGAGCCACAAATGATGCTGAACATTGTGCAGTCATCTGTAAACATCCCCAATTCTGACTTTATCATGGAAGAGAGGTCATCGATGAAGCAGCTGAAGATGGTTGGGCTGAGGACACCACCCTGAGGAACTCCTGAAGTGATGTCCTGGAGCTGAGACGATTGACCTCCACCCATTCACAACCATCTTCCTTTGTGCCGGGTATGACTCCAACCCGCAGAGAGTTTCCCCCCTGATTCCCATTGACTCCAGTTTAGGTAGGGCTCCTGGATACCAAGTTGCAACGCAGGGTGAAATGTGATGAAGATGCAGAGATCCTATAGCATGATCTGGACAGGATGGGAAAATCAATGGCAGATGCAGTATAATTTGGATAAGTGTGAGGTTATTCACTTTGGAAGCAAAAACAGGAAGGCAGATTACTAACTGAATGGTTGTAAATTGGGAGAGGGGAGTGTGCAGCGGGACCTGGGTGTCCTTGTGCACCATTCGCTGAAGGTAAGCATGCAAGGTGCAGCAGGCGGTAAAGAAGGCTAATGGTACGTTGGCCTTCATTGCGAGAGGATTCGAGAATAGAAGCAGGGATGTGTGGCTGCAATTGTACAGGGCCTTGGTGAGGCCACACCTGGAGTATTGTGGGCAGTTTTGGTCTCCGTCTCTGAGGAAGGATGTTCTTGCTCTCGAGGGAGAGCAGCGAAGGTTTACCAGACTGATTCCAGGGATGGCGGGACTGTCATGTGAGGAGAGATTGACCACGTTAGGATTGTTCTCGCTGGAGTTCAGAAGAATGAGGGGGGATCTCATAGAGACTTATAAAATTCTAACAGGACTAAACAGGGTACATTCACGGAAGATGTTCCCGATGGTGGGGGTGCCCAGAACCAGGGGTCACAGTCTGAAGATTCAGGGTAAACCATTTCGGACAGAGTAAGATATCTTATAACACCAGGTTGAAGTCGAACAGGTTTGTTTCGAATCACTAGTGTTTAAACTAATTCAGCAGGGGGTTGGGAACCCGAATTGTAGCTCCAGTATACAGGAGGTTGAGAGCAGTGAGGTCATGAGTAAGGTTTCAGGTTGCAGGAGTGAACGGGCAGGCAGGAAGGTGGTTTAAAGTGTCTCTTCTTCAATGCCAGGAGCATCCGGAATAAGGTGGGTGAACTTGCGGCCTGGGTTGGTACCTGGGACTTCGATGTTGTGGCCATTTCGGCGACATGGCTGGAGCAGGGACAGGAATGGTTGTTGCAGGTTCCGGGGTTTAGATATTTCCGTAAGCTCAGGGAAGGTGGTAAAAGAGGGGGAGGGGTGGCATTGTTCGTCAAGGACAGTATTACGGTGGCAGAAAGGACGTTTGATGAGGACCCGTCTACTGAGGTAGTATGGGCTGAGCTTAGAAACAGGAAAGGAGAGGTCACCCTGTTAGGGGTTTTCTATAGGCCTCCGAAAAGTTCCAGAGATGTAGAGGAAAGGATTGCAAAGATGATTCTGGATAGGGGCGAAAGTAACAGGGTAGTTGTCATGGGGGACTTTAACTTTCCAAATATTGACTCGAAACGCTATAGATCGAGTACTTTAGATGGGTTCGTTTTTGTCCAATGTGTGCAGGAGGGTTTCCTGACACAGTATGTAGATAGGCCAACAAGAGGCGAGGCCACATTGGATTTGGTACTGGGTAATGGACCAGCACAGGTGCTAGATTTGGAGGTAGGTGATCACTTTGGTGATAGTGACCACAATACAGTTACGATTACTTTAGCGATGGAAAGGGATAGGTATATACCACAGGGCAAGAGTTATAGCAGGGGGAAAGGCAGTTATGATGCGATGAGGCAAGACTTGGGGTGCATGGGATGCGGAAGGAAACTGCAGGGGATGGGCACAATGGAAATGTGGAGCTTGTTCAAGGAACAGCTATTCGTGTCCTTGATAAGTATGCACCTGTCAGGCAGGGAGGAAGTGGTCGAGCGAGGGAACCGTGGTTTACTAAAGTAGTTGAATCACTTGTCAAGAGGAAGAAGGAGGCTTCTGTAAAGATGAGACGTGAAGGTTCAGTTAGGGCGCTAGAGAGTTACAAGTTAGCTAGGAAGGACCTAATGAGAGAGCTGAGAAGAGCCAGGAGGGGCCATGAGAAGTCTTTGGCAGGTAGGATCAAGGATAACCTTAATGCTTTCGATAGGTATGTCAGGAATAACAGAATGACTAGGGTAAGAGTAGGGCCAGGCAAGGACAGTAGTGGGAAGTTGTGAGTGGAGTCCGAGGAGATAGGAGAGGTACTAAATGAATAGTTTTCGTCAGTATTCACGCAGGAAAAAGACAATGTTGTCGAGGAGAATAGTGATATGCAGGCCACTAGGCTAGTAGGGCTTGAGATTCATAAGAAATTCCTGAAAGTGTGAAAATAGATAAGTCCCCTGGGCCGGATGGGATTTATCCTAGGATTCTCTGGGAAGCGAGGGAGGAGATTGCTGAGCCTTTGGCTTTGATCTTTATGTCGGCATTGTCTGCAGGAATAGTGCCAGAAGACTGGAGGATAGCAAATGTTGTACGCTTGTTTAAGAAGGGGAGTCGAGACATCCCCGGTTACTATAGACCAGTGAGGCTTACTTCTGTTGTGGGCAAAGTCTTGGAAATGTTTATAAGAGATAGGATTTATAATCATCCAGAAAGGAATAATTTGATTAGGGATAGTCAACACGGTTTTGTGAAGGGTAGGTCGTGCCTCACAAACCTTATTGAGTTCTTTGAGAAGGTGACCAAACAGGTGGATGAGGGTAAAGCAGTTGATGTGGTGTATATGGATTTCAGTAAAGCGTTTGATAAGGTTTCCCACGGTAGGCTATTGCAGAAAATACGGAGGCTGGGGATTGAGGGAGATTTAGCAGTTTGGATCAGAAATTGGCTAGCTGGAAGAAGGCAAAGGGTGGTGGTTGATGGGAAATGTTCAGACTGGAGTCCAGTTACTAGTGGTGTAACACAAGGATCTGTTTTGGGGCCACTGCTGTTTGTCATTTTTATAAATGACCTGGAGGAGGGCGTAGAAGGATGGGTGAGTAAATTTGCAGATGACACTAAAGTAGGTGGAGTTGTGGACAGTGCGGAAGGATGTTGCAGTTTACAGAGGGACATAGATAAGCTGCAGAGCTCGGCTGAGAGGTGGCAAATGGAGTTTAATGCAAAAAAGTGTGAGGTGATTCATTTTGGAAGGAACAGTAGGAATACGGAGTACTGGGCTAATGGTAAGATTCTTGGCAGTGTGGATGAGCAGAGAGATCTCGGTGTCCATGTACATTGATCCCTGAAAGTTGCCACCCAGGTTGAGAGGGTTGTTAAGAAGACGTACTGTGTGTTAGCTTTTATTTGCAGAGGGATTGAGTTTCGGAGCCATGAGATCATGTTGCAGCTGTACAAAACTCTGGTGCGGCCGCATTTGGAGTATTGCGTGCATTCTGGCCGCCGCATTATGGGAAGGATGTGGAAGCATTGGAAAGGGTGCAGAGGAGATTTACCAGGATGTTGCCTGGTATGGAGGGAAGATCTTATGAGGAAAGGCTGAGGGACTTAAGGCTGTTTCGTTAGAGAGAAGAAGATTAAGAGGTGACTTAATTAGGACATACAAGATGATCAGAGGATTGGATAGGGTGGACAGTGAGAGTCTTTTTCCTCGGATGGTGATGTCTAGCACGAGGGGACATAGCTTTAAACTGAGGGGAGATAGATATAGGACAGACGTCAGAGGTCGGTTCTTTTCTCAGAGAGTGGAAAGACGTGGAATAACCTGCTTGCAACAGTAGTGGACTCGCCAACATTAAGGGCATTTAAACGGTCATTGGATAAACATATGGATGATAAGGGAATAGTACAGATGGGCTTTAGAGTGGGTTCCCAGATCGGCGCAACATCTAGGGCCGAAGGGCCTGTACTGCGCTATCATGTTCTATGTTCTATGTTTGGAAGGCAACTCCTTCATCAGTTGAGTGCAGGATTGAGGAGACATTTCTTCACACAAAGAGAGGTGAGCCTGTGGAATTCATTACCACAGGAAGTACTTGATGCTAAAACGTTGAATACATTCAAGAGGAGGCTGGATAGGGCACGTGGGCCGATTGGGTTGAAAAGGTTATTGGAAGAAAGCAGGATGAGGCCATTGAGTTGGATGATCAGCCATGATGGTGATAAAAGGCGGAGCAGGCTCGAAGGACCAAAAGCCACCTCTTGCTCATATTTCTATGTAACTATCTATACCATACTCGGCCAAATGCTGCCTTGATGTCAAAGGCAGTGACGCTCGCCTCACCTCTGGCATTCGGCCCTTTCGGCCATGTTTGAACGAAGACTGTAATGAGGTCATGAGCCGAGTGACCCTGGCGTAACCCAACCTGAGCGCCCGTGAGCAGGTTCTGACGGAGTATGAGCCGCTTGATAGCACCGTTGATAACTCCTTCCAGCACATTGTCAATGATGGAGAGGAGACTGATTGGGCAGTAATTGGCTGGGTGCAATTGTCCTGTTTCGTATGGGCAGGACACACCTGGGCAATTTTCCACGTGGATTCCCTTCCTTCCTACCTGGGCAGCACGGCAGCATTGTGGATAGCACAATTGCTTCTCAGCTCCAGGGTCCCAGGTTCGATTCCGGCTTGGGTCACTGTCTGTGCGGAGTCTGCACATCCTCCCCGTGTGTGCGTGGGTTTCCTCCGGGTGCTCCGGTTTCCTCCCACTGTCCAAAGATGTGCAGGTTAGCTGGATTGGCCATGATAAATTGCCCCTTAGTATCCAAAATTGCCCTTAGTGTTGGGTGGGGTTACTGGGATAGGGTGGAGGTGTTGACCTTGGGTAGGGTGCTCTTTCCAAGAGCCGGTGTAGACTCGATGGGCCGAATGGCCTCCTTCTGCACTGTAAATTCTATGAAATCTTCCCACTTACATCCACGATCACTGTTCCTTCCGCAACGCCCTCTCTCATAGTCCCACTCATAATTCCTCTCTGTAATCTTCCCCCTCACGTCCTGTGCAGCGCTCTGGAAAATACCCCCTTCCATGTGAAATTGCTTCAGTGAGTGACAGTCACTCCTGTCCAATGTTGAAATTGCTTTCCTGAGTCTCAGCATCAGAATCAAAATCTGGTCTTGCTGAGTAATCCCCTCTCACCCCCAAAGAGTGGATTAGAAACACCCAAACAAAGTTGCACAGGAACATGTACTCGCCTGCTGTCTCTCAGAGCCCTGGGGACAGCAGGCGAGCACAGCCTTGGCTGACGGACATTCTGGACCCTCGATATTTTGCCTAATTTTTAAGATGGATGGATGTGCACTGTTGCCTCACGGCGCCGAGGTCCCAGGTTCGATCCTGGATCTGGGTCACGGTCAGTTTGCACAGTCTCCCGGTGTTTGTGTGGGATTCGCCCCCACAACCCAAAGATGTGCAGGTTAGGTGGATTGGCCACGCTAAATTGCCCCTTAATTCGAAAAAATGAATCGGGAGCACTAGATTTAAAAAGAAAGATGGATAAAAGTGTCTCTTCGTCAAACCTGTCATTGAAGTGATGAGCCGCCACCCTCTGCTGGTGAACAGATGCTACTGCAGCAGCAGCCCGGTGTCTCTATCTTCTGATTCGAGTGATAAGACGCCACCCTCTGTTGGTGAACAGATGCTACTGCAGCAGCAGAAGGAAAACCATCAGGAATTCAGCAAGATCACCACAACAGCATTTGGTTAACATGACAGGAACTTCAACACAGACACAGGTTCAGCACTGAGAGAGAGGGGGGAGGGAGGGAGGTGGTCAGTGTGTAAGGGACGTTCCTGATTCTCGTGTCCCCTTTATATTTGCTGCTTTAATGGATGTTTAATGGACCTGCGTCTTTTAGTCGAGCAGGGGGAAGGCGGAATTTAAAATTTACACAAGTGAAAGCTCCGCTCGCTTCGGACAGCAAAGCTCAGACTTTGCGGCACCCGAGGGATTCAGTTTGATTGGCTGGCTGGTGGCCAATGAATTGGTCAAAAGGCCGGATTCTGCCCGGTAACAGGTGGTGAGTGGGTCCTACTCCAGTGGGATGATTTCCGGAGGTTGAAGGAAAGCAGAGTTCTGAATCCCAGACACGTCGAAAAAGGACCTGCTCCCTCTCTTTCCCCTTTCTGTTTGCTCCAGAACAGCTGCTGTATGTCTGAAACTGCAGAAATCGGAATGGATCGACAGTGAAAACCCTTCCAGACTGGAGAGCTCGGACCTGAAAACGGTGAAGGAAGGTGTGCTGGAAACAACCATCTGAAATAAAGACTCACCTTTTTACTTTACTGATTATTTTACATCCCTCTTCTCCCCCCTGTCTGCCATTGTGTGTCTGGGTATGTTTTTAATTATGAGGATGGGACAAGGTTAAGCGGAGGATTAGGAACTAGATGAGATTTGTCATGATATTCAAACACACACATCATGATAGACACACCAACAGACAAATCAGAACACACAACACCACAACCAATGACAGAAAGATATAAAAGCACAGACACGACCCCCGGTGGTCAGTATTAGCTGCAGAGGAGAACCAGGACACATCTATTGCCAAACACACTCAGGGAGACAGCACGTGCAGAGTATCCAGAACGAACTGTATTATAAGAGTTATAATAAAATAGAGTTGTACCACATACAACTGTGTTGGCTCATCTGTGCACCAGAGCACCCAACACCACAAGATTAACTTGTTATTTTTGCTGCATGTTGAATTAAATCCTCCATATTAAAAAATGTAATAGTTTACATTTACAAACCTAGCCACTGTAATTACTGGGAGCCAGGGCCAAAAACTTCAGTCTTTTTGCTAAGAATGATTGGTTAATTCAATTGTGTCGTGGCTCTGGATCAAGGGGGCTGGAATTGACCCCACCCTCGCCCAGGGTGTCAGAACAAGTGCTTAACGGGACTCTTGAGAAACGCTTGGATAAAGATTGTAGCCATATTAGTAAGGGCGGCACGGTGGTGCAGTGGTTAGCACTGCTGCCTCACGGCACCGAGGTCGTGGTTCGATCCCGGCCCTGGGTCACTGTCCGTGCGGAGTTTGCCCATTCTCCCAGTGTCTGCGTGCGTCTCACCCCCCCCCCCCCCCCACCACCACCACAAACCCAATGACCGACGAGGGAGGTTTATTGGCCACGCTAAGTTGCCCTTAATTGGAAAACCAAAATAACTGCGTACACTAAATTTAGAAAAAAGATTGATGCCATTTCAAAAAATCTTCTCAAAATTTCCAAACATGTCAAAGTGTGGCCCGTAAAAAGCTGAAAAAGTAACACAACACACAGTTTTCCCAATCGGATGCTCCACACCGAACTCTCTGCTGTGCCTCGCCTGTGAAGCCTTCACCAGCGAGTCCAGACAGAGCTTCACTCTCTGTCTATAATCTCCTCTGTACCTGTCCCGGGAAGGTTGGTGGGACAGGGGAAACATTGACATTGTGAAATATTGTGGGGAGAAGGTGGCATAGTGGTATTGTCACGGGACTAGTAATGCAGACCCCAATGCTCTGGGGTCCCAGCTTCAAATCCCACTATGGCAGATCGTGAAATTTGAATTCAATAAAAATCTGGAATTAGAAGTCTAATGATGACCGTTAAACCATTGTTGATTGTCGTAAAAACCCATCTGGTTCACTGATGCCCTTCAGGGAAGGAAATCTGCCGTCCTCACCTGGCATCTCCTACAGGTGACCCCAGACCCCACAGCAATGCGATTGGCTTCACCGCTCCCCTCCGAAATGGCTGAGTGAGTGACTCCATTCAAGAGACAATGAAGAGGGGATTTCGGAGAACCGAAAACAGCTGTGCTCCAAGAAGGGACCGTATGCAGGAGGGGGCCATTTACTAATCTAAGAATAATCTTTATTTCACAAGTACGCGTACATTAACACGACAATGAAGTTACTGTGAAAATCTCCTCGTCGCCACATTCCAGCGCCTGTTTGGGTACGCAGAGGGGGAATTCAGAATGTCTAAGTTATCGAGCAGCATGTCTTTCGAGACTTGTGGTAGGAAATCGGAGTAACCGGAGGAAACCCACACAGTCACGGGGAGAACGTGCAAACTCCACGCATACACTGACCCAAGGCTGGAATCGAACTCGCGTCCCTGGTGCTGTGAAGCAACAATGCTAACCACTGTGCTACCATGCCGCCCATTGAGTCTGCACCACACCGCTAAAAGAGCACCTTACCTCGGTCTACTGCTCCCACCCTATCCCCGTAACACTGCCTTAACTGCACATCTTTAGACTGTGGGGGGAAACCGGAGCACCCGGAGGAAATCCAGGTAGACACGGGGAGAACATGCAGGCTCCACACAGTCAGTCACCCAAGGTCAGAATCAAACCTGGCTGCCTGGTGCTGTGAGGCAGCAGTGCTAACCCGGGCTCCCTAGTGCTGTGAGGCAGCAATGCTAACCACCGCGCCCACCTTGAAGGAGAATTTTCAAAGACAGAACGATGGTGGTCTTGGGAACATGCGACGCGGATACCGATAGTGGGATAGGAAATACTGCAGCGGCAGAGTGGTCGCAAGAACTGGATTCAGAGGATTGAAACATGGAATTCACAGTGCATAAGGAGGCCGTTCGGCCCATCAACTCTGCAGCGGCCCTTGGTAAGAGCGCCCTATTCAAGCCCACGCCTCTCCCCTATCCCCGTTACCCAGTAGCCCAAAGTAACCTTTTTGGACACGGAGGGCAATTTAGCACAGCCAATCCACCTAACCCGCACGTGGTTGGACTGTGGGAGGAAACCTGAGCACCCGGAGGAATCGGAGGAAACCTACACAGACACGGGGGGGGCGTGCAGACTCTGCACAGACGGTGACCCAGCGGGGAATCGAACCTGGGACCCTGGCGCTGTGAAGCAACTGTGCTAACCAACTGTGCTACTGTGCTGCGATAGGAAAAGATAGGGGGTTGGTGGGATGAGGAAAGTGGAAGAAGTATGGGGGTAACAGCTGCTTAGGGAGATTTGGAGGGGGGGGGGGATGAGAGAACAAGGGGAAATTTGAAGCGGGAATTTAATCTTGAGGAACACCTTCAAACATACAGATTGAATCAGTAAATGAATGACACATCTCAAAAACACACGTCAGAGGGGCAGAATTTATTTCTCAACAGAAACGAAAACTTTCCAACCATAAATTATGTCAAACAGGATACATTCATTCATTGGAGGCAAAGAATGTCTTACAAGGGATTCTTAACTCTGCCAGGTTTGAATATAGGAGTTGGGGGGAGGAGTAGATGGGGAACGGGGTGGGGGGGGGGTTCAGTCTTATGGGAATCACAGCCCCCGTCACTAAAATAGGCCCCCAAAACAGGGACGGAATCATTTCAAACCGGGCACCGTGGCGATTGGTCCCCGAGAGTGGGGCGCCAGTCAGAGTGTTGTAGTGCAGTGCCGGGATATAGGAAGCAGGGAGAGGAAACACGGCGGTCACAGCACACTCACCAACATCCTGCATCCAGCGGGGAATGCATCCACCTCAACTTCAGAGAAGAACACGTGCAGAAGGAATGGTTCATTGTCTAGCACAACAGAGACAGAGCTAAAAACCCCGGGTAAGGCAAGTAATACATCATTTTTTGGAAAAGGATTTGACCCACAATTGAAAAAGGGTTAAAATTGGAAGGGGACCGGTACTTGGGAGCTGCCCGGGCCATGCACTGAGGCGTTGCAGGGGTGCAGTGGATTGGGGGTGAAGAGAAAGATAGAGAGTGCCTTTAGGGCACCCCAGCACCACCTTAATGGGGCAATGTTTGTGAACATTGAGGCTGGAATTGGGACGATTGGCTCCTCGAGTGAGGAATTCGGTGGGTGAAGAGTGTGGAAGGCAGGAAAGAACGAGTTCAAGCGAGTTTGGTGTCAATCTAAATTCACAGTCAAGATACGCGATGTGTCAAGTACAGTCCAGGTTAAACATGTATGGTCGATTTATATTCATGAGTATTACGATCGCTCAGAAAAGGCAGGCAGTCTTCACCAACTCGGTGCAATGATCTCAAACATCCTTCCACACTCTCACAGCCCGGAGTGAAAACTTGTGGCCTTACTAAAGGCTCAGGTCAGCCGAACGCCGCAGCCTCTTTGGGATCGTTCCAGCTCCCTCGCCAGTTAGTTGGGGAAGTGGTTTGGTTTTGGGGAGATGTCGAGCCAGGCGGAAGGTCCGAGCCAGGGCAATGAGGGCAAAACAGGGGCAAAAGCCAAATGTGGAATAACAAACGGGCACCTGGGCAAAGCTGGAGGACTTGATGCCAACAAGACTTCACAGACAAAAAGCAACTGAGGCATCATTGATTTGGGACAGGGTTACAAAAACAACGTGGCCCTGTGCACCCTGCCACACCGGCCTGCACAGCAATGGCCAGGAGGCAGGAAACCCCAGTACCAGTCCCTTCCCCGGGCAAAACATACTGTACAGGTTCCAGCAATGCTTGATTCGGCTCGAGATTAATGTGTTCACCTTACCGCAAAGACACCAAAGAATCGGAGCACCCGGAGGAAACCCACGCAGACACGGGGGGGGGAACGTGCAGACTCCGCACAGACAGTGACCCAAGCCTGGAACCGAACCTGGGACCCTGGCACGGTGAAGCCACAGTGCTAACCACTGTGCTCCCCACAAAGAGGCAGCAGTCGTCACTTTGGGATCGGTTCCCGACTGCTCAGCCTTGGCTGACGGCACAGGCGCCAGGACAGGTCAATATACACGACAAATCTGCCTTGCACCTTCCCCTGTGTCTGTTGGGGTGGACACAATATTCCCAGTCTCCAGGAATACTCGTACTGCTTTGGGTGGGTGGGGAGGAAAAGCAGAAAAGGGTGAAGCAGAGCAGTTTGTGTGGAAGTTGAGAACGCAGCAAAGGAGCGACGCAATCCTTTTGCCCCGTCACTGGGAAAAGGAGGTCGGAGTCTCAGGCTGCTGCAATGTGACCGTTCGTGGAGCCAACGCTGGTCGCACTGCTGAGCTGGACCAGCCCTGGCGCCTAAAGCCCTGTGGGTAGGGCCAAAGGGGCTCGATATAAGAGAGGGACATCAAATCATTGGTGGGCCAACATGCATTTTAGTCCAGTCCAGGTAAGAGATATCCACCCCAACTCCCACACGCGGTGAAGAGGTCGGAGCGTACATCGGCAGTCTGACCGGATTGAAGCAGAGATGTTTGCTAGTTTGTAAAGACTCACAGTTACACGCGCCACCTTCACCAACAGGGCCACTGGATGCTACATGAAGCCCGTGACATTTCCACGGTCACACATTACCTTATCATTCCACTCACACAGGAACTTTAGCCGCTGTGCTCTTTTGTGCATGAAAACTCCCTCAAGGTGACCCGTTTCGACAGAGCGGATTTCGATCGCCTTCTCACCCCAGCCCATGATCTGGTTGGAGCAGATGTATGCTGTATAAAGACACAATGTCCAGTTACTTACAGGTGGCGGTCAGCTCCAACAAGGAACACTGGACTGGAAAATGATTATTCACAGGGTCTCGGGCACCTTCCCCCTGTCGGTCAGTCAGTATTCAACAACTACAACAATTTAGATTACAAGGCCTCAAATATGACAGCAAACCACAGAGCGAGATATGGGTTGCGTGTTTGAAAATGGAGAATTAAATACAAGCTCCTCAATAACTCACGTGTACTGGGATGTAGATATCATAGGTGTTTCCAGAATCCACGTCGACAGCATGGAAGCCAGTATTAGATCCATATATAACCTTTAACCTCTAGCGAATAGGATAAATAGGTTGGTCACAAGGATTTTAAACTAGCAAGTTGGGGGGAAGGGAAGTGTAAAGCTATGGACAGGAAAATGGTTAATGGAGATCAAGGCAGCAGGCTACGTGACAGGTTATTATATAGAGATATGGGTTCAAAGACAAGGAAAATTAGGAGAAAGGGTAAGAGGAAATATAAATTGCGAAAAGTTACTGATCAAGGTGTTAGGATTCATAACAAAGACATAAAAAACAGCATAAGTGTACTTTACCTGAATGCTCGTAGTATACGAAATAAGGTAAATGAGTCAATGACTATGATTTACTGGCCATTACTGAAACATGGTTAAAAGATGGTCACGACTGGGAGTTAAATATCCAAGGGTATCAGACTATACGAAAGGATAGAATGGACGGTAAGGGCGGTGGTGTAGCTTTGTTGTTTAAAGATGGCATCCGGGCAATAGTAAGGGATGATATTGGTGCTATGGTGGACAAGGTTGAATCAATTTGGGTGGAAATCAGGAATAGTAAGGCGAAAAGGTCACTGATAGGAGTAGTCTATAGGCCACCAAATAGTAACAGGATGGTAGGGCAGGCAATAAGCAAAGAAATAACGGATGCATGTAGAAATGGTACAGCGGTTATCATGGGAGATTTTAATCTGCATATCGATTGGTTTAACCAGGTTGGTAAAGGCAGCCTTGAGGAGGAGTTTATAGAATGTGCCCGGGATAATTTCGTGGAACAGTATGTAATGGAACCTACAAGGCAACAAACGGTCCTAGATCTGGTCCTGTGTAATGAGGCAGGATTGATTCAGGATCTCATTGTTCGGGATCCTCTTGGAAGGAGCGACCACAATATTGTGGAATTTAAAATACAGTTGGAGGATGACAAGGTAAAATCAAACACTAGTGTTTTGTGCTTAAACAAAGGCGATTACAATGGGATGAGAGAAGAACTAGCTAAGGTAGACTGGGAGCAAAGACTTCACGGTGAAGCAGTTGAGGAACAGTGGAGAACCTTCCGAGCGATCTTTCACAGTGTTCAGAAAAGGTTCATACTGACAAAAAAGAAAGACGGTAGAAAGGGGAAAAATCGACCGTGGATATCTAAGGAGGTGAGGGAGAGTATCAAATTGAAGGAAAAAACATACAAAGTGGCAAATATTAGTGGGAGACTAGAGGACTGGGAAGTCTTTAGGGGACAACAGAAAGCTACTAAAAAAGCCATAAAGAAGAGTAAGGTAGACTATGAAAGTAAACTGGCTCAGAACATAAAAGCAGATAGTAAAAGCTTCTACAAATATATAAGACCAAAAAGAGTGGCTAAGGTAAATATTGGTCCTTTGGAAGACGAGAAGGGAGATTTACTAATAGGAGACGGGGAAATGGCTGAGGAGCTGAACAGGTTTTTTGGGTCAGTCTTCACAGTGGAAGACACAAATAACATGCCAGTGACTGATGGAAATAAAGATATGATAGGTGAGGACCTTGAGATGATTGTAATCACTAAGGAGGCAGTATTGGGCAAGCTAATAGGGCTAAAGGTAGACAAGTCTCCTGGCCCTGATGGGATGCATCCCAGAGTGTTAAAAGAGATGGCTAGGGAAATTGTAAACGCACTAGTGACAATTTATCACCCCAATCCTCTGGGGTGGTCCCAGAGGATTGGAAAGTAGCAAACGTGACACCACTGTTTAAAAAAGGAGGTTGGCAGAAAGCGGGTAATTATAGGCCGGTAAGCTTAACTTCGGTTGTAGGGAAAATGCTGGAATCTATCATTAAGGAGGAAATAGCGGGGCACCTGGAGGGAAATTGTCCCATTGGGCAGACGCAGCATGGGTTCACAAAGGGGAGGTCGTGTCTGACTAATTTGGTAGAATTTTTTGAGGATGTTACCAGTGCAGTAGATAACGGGGAGCCAATGGATGTGGTATATCTGGATTTCCAGAAAGCTTTTGACAAGGTGCCACACAAAAGGTTACTGCATAAACTAAAGATGCATCACATTGAGGGTAAAGTGGTAGCATGGGTAGAGGATTGGTTAACTAACAGAAAGCAGAGAGTGGGGATAAATGGGTGTTTCTCTGGTTGGCAACCTGTAACTAGTGGGGTCCCTCAAGGATCAGTGTTGGGCCCGCAGTTGTTCACAATTTACATAGACGATTTGGAGTTGGGGACCAAGTGCAATGTGGCAAAGTTTGCAGACGACACTAAGATGAGTGGTAAAGCAAAAAGGGCAGAGGATACCGGAAGTCTGCAGAAGGATTTGGATAGGTTAGGTGAATGGGCTAGGCTCTGGCAGATGGAATTCAATGTTGCCAAGTGTGAGGCTATCCATTTTGGGAGGAATAACAGCAGAATGGATTATTATTTAAATGGTAAGATGTTAAAACATGCTGCTGTGCAGAGGGACCTGGGTGTGCTGGTGCACGAGTCGCAAAAAGTTGGTGTGCAGGTGCAACAGGTGATTAAGAAGGCTAATCGAGTTTTGTCTTTCATTGCTAGAGGGATGGAGTTCAAGACTAGTGAGGTTATGCTGCAATTGTGTAGGGTGTTGGTGAGGCCGCATCTGGAGTATTGTGTTCAGTTTTGGTCTCCTTACCTGAGAAAGGACATATTGGCACTGGAGGGAGTGCAGAGGAGATTCACTAGGTTGATCCCAGAGTTGAGGGGATTAGATTATGACGAGAGGTTGAGTAGACTGGGACTGTACTCATTGGAGTTTAGAAGGATGCGGCGGGATCTTATTGAAACATATAAGATTATGAAGGGAATAGATAGGATAGATGCGAACAGGTTGTTTCCACTGGCGGGTGAAAGCAGAACTAGGGGGCATAGCCTCAAAATAAGGGGAAGTAGATTTAGGACCGAGTGTAGGAGGAACTTCTTCACCCAAAGGGTTGTGAATCTCTGGAATACCTTGCCGAGTGAAGCAGTTGAGGCTCCTTCATTAAATGTTTTTAAGAAAAAGATAGATGCCTTTCTAAAGAATAACGGGATTCGGGGATATGGTGTACGGGCCGGAGAGTGGAGCTGAGTCCACAAAAGATCAGCCATGATCTCATTGAATGGCGGAGCAGGCTCGAGGGGCCAGATGGCCGACTCCTGCTCCTAGTTCTTATGTTCTTGTGTTCTTCTGACCTTCTTCAACAGCCTCCCCGAACAGGCGCCGGAATGTGGCGACTAGGGGCTTTTCACAGTAACTTCATTTGAAGACTACTTGTGACAATAAGCGATTTTCATTTCATTTCATTTCATTTTCATTTCATTTCATTTTCATTCAACAGTCAAGTCGACCAGTGTTGGTCTGTGAGGCAGGTCTGAAAACGACTGTGAAGAAAATGGGAACAATTGAAATTCTCTCTCCCGCATTCCTTTCAACAACTAATTAATGCTGTCGGGCGCTGCTGACCAAACGTGTTGTGATTTAGTCAAGGGCATTTCTTCAATGAGGATGTTACCATTCGAAAGGTGGGTGGGGGGGGGGGGGGCAGAGAGAGGAGTCCAAATGATCCCACAGCACTATTTGAGGGTTGTTCATGCTAAACATTTCACACCACAGACAGATCAACTGGTCATTTTGTTGTTTAAGGACTTTACACTTGCTCATTACCTTTCCTCCACAAGAGTGACGAGACTTTGCAAGTCTTTCTTCGCTGTAAAGCATTGGGAACGTGCTCGATAAATGAAACCTTCCCTTCTTTCTTCACTGATCCCCTCGCCAAGTAAACTGGTCTGAGGGTCACATGATTGACGCTTCCTGAGGTCCCGGATGGGGTCAATTCTTTCACCATCATCCGATTGGGTTAATGGAATTCTAGAACAGGGGGCCGCCATTCTGCCCATCGAGTCAGCACTGCACATGCCCATGCTCTTCACTCGCAGCCCAGCGATTGTCTTTCTCCGCCCAGGATTCATCCAATTCCCCTTGAAAATTACTATTGAACTTTTCACCCACCACCTTATCAGGCAGTAAATCTCCAAATAATGTGCCCCTCTCTCTCTCTCTTTCTCTGTCCCTCTCTCTCTCTGTACCCTCTCTTTCTCTGTCCCTCTCAGTCTCTGTCCCTCGCTCTCTCTGCCCCACTCTCTCTGTGTCATCATCTCTCTCTCTCGCTGTGTCCCATATCTCTGTGTATCTCAGTCTCTCTGTCCCCTCTCTCTTTCTGTCACCGTCTCTCTCTCTCTCTCTGTCACCCTCTCTCTCTGTCTCTCTCTCTTTCTCTCTATTCCTCTCTCTCTCTGTCACCCTCTCTCTCTGTCACCCTCTCTCTCTGTCACCCTCTCTCTCTGTCACCCTCTCTCTCTGTCACCCTCTCTCTCTGTCACCCTCTCTCTCTGTCACCCTCTCTCTCTGTCACCCTCTCTCTCTGTCACTCTCTCTCTCTGTCACCCTCTCTCTCTCTCTGTCCCTCTCTCTCTCTCTGTACCTCTCTCTCTCTCTGTCCCTCTCTCTCTCTCTGTCCCTCTCTCTCTCTCTGTCCCTCTCTCTCTCTCTGTCCCTCTCTCTCTCTCTGTCCCTCTCTCTCTCTCTGTCCCTCTCTCTCTCTCTGTCCCTCTCTCTCTCTGTCCCTCTCTCTCTCTGTCCCTCTCTCTCTCTGTCCCTCTCTCTCTCTGTCCCTCTCTCTCTCTGTCCCTCTCTCTCTCTGTCCCTCTCTCTCTCTGTCCCTCTCTCTCTCTGCCCCTCTCTCTCTCTGTCTCTCTCTCTCTGTCCCCCTCTCTCTGTCCCCCTCTCTCTGTCCCTCTCTCTTGCTGTCCCACTCTCTCTCTTTCCCCACTCTCTGTGTCATCCTCTCTCTCTCTCTCTCTCGCCCCCTCCTCTCTCTGTCCCTCTCTCACCGTGCCCCTCTCTCTGTCCACTATCACTCTGTGCCCCATCTCTATGTGTCCCTTTCTCTGTGTCACTCCATTTCTCTCTCTCTGTCCCTTCCTCTCTTTGCCCCTCTCTCACTCTTTATCTCTCTGTCACCTCCCTCTCCTCTCTGTCACACCCTCTCTCTCCCTCTGTCACACCCTCTCTCTCACTGTGTCATACCCCTCTCTCTCTGTCGCCCCTCGCTCTCTCTCTGTCACCCACTACCTCTCTGTCTGTCACCCCCTCTCTTTCTATCACTCCCTCTCTCTCTCTGTCAAACCCCTCTCTCTCTCGCTCTCTCTCACCCCTGCTCTCTCGTTCTCTCTTTCACCCCCCCTCTCTCTCTCTCTGTCACCCTCTCTCTCTCTGTCCCTCTCTGCCTCTCTCTATTTACCTGAATACAGACACAACTTTAGTGCGGGGATTCACATCTGATCAATGATGAAACAATTAGGAAGGACTTTGATCAAATGTTATTTAAAATTTGGGCAATATTATTCACCAGTTTGGAAATTAGAAAAGTGAGGTCTGTAAAAAGCTGAGGAAACAAGTTTCTATTTTGTATATTCCTGTTTTCTAGAAACGCGAGTTATCTTTGCATTTACAAGGATATGGGGGGGGGGGGGGGGTGAATGGATATTTTGGTTGAGTAAAGCGTCAATTTATTTACAGAAACTGTTTGCAGTAAGTGTCTCGAGACAGTGAATTGTTTTCGTGATGTTGACTGCTCCAACACTTCAGACACATGAAGGAACCAATGCCCAAAAGGAGAGATAGCAGGAAATCACGACATTGCAGGTCACTTTCTGTCGCACTCTCGGTCTCTCTCTCTCTCTCTTTGTGTCTCCATAGATTCCCTGCGGTGCAGAAGGAGGCCATTCGGCCCATCGAGTCTGCACTGTCATTCCAACGGAACACTCTCCGGAGGTCCACTCCCCTGCCCTGTCTACGTAATCCTCCACATTTAGCGTGGCCAATCCACCCAAAATGCACATCTTGGCAGTGTGGCAGGAAACCGGAGCACTCGGAGGAATCCCCCGCAGACACGGGGAGAAAGTGTGAACTGCAAGAAAGGCAGTGTCCCAAGGTCTGAATTGACCCCCGGTCGCTGGCACTCTGAGGCAGCAGTGCCTACCACTGTGCTACCGTGTCGTCCAATATACGCTGTATATAAACCACCCTGAACCCTACAATTAGTCTGATTCCAGTCTGTAATTTACGCCCAGCAATCTGTTATTTTATATATAATCCACCCTAAACCCTTGATCACATTCCATTCTGTAACTCACTCCATCATATGTGTTATTCTATATATAAACCACCCCAAACTTATCGAATAGATTCCAGTCTGTAACTCACTCCCGGGTATCTGTTATTCTATATATAAACCACCCCGAACTTATCGAATAGATTCCAGTCTGTAACTCACTCCCGGGTATCTGTTATTTTATATATAAACCACCCCGAACCCCTCGATTAGATTCCAGTCTGTAACTCCCTCCCGGGTATCTGTTATTCTCTATATAAACCACCCCGAACCCCTGGATTAGATTCCAGTCTGTAACTCACTCCCGCGTATCTGTTATTCTATATATAAACCACCCCGAACCCCTCGATTAGATTCCAGTCTGTAACTCACTCCCGGGTATCTGTTATTCTATATATAAACCACCCTGAATCCCTCGATTAGATTCCAGTCTGTAACTCACTCCCGGGTATCTGTTATTCTATATATAAACCACCCCGAACCCCTCGATTAGATTCCAGTCTGTAACTCACTCCTGAGTATCTGTTATTCTATATATAAACCATCCTGAATCCCTCGATTAGATTCCAGTCTGTAACTCACTCCCGGGTGTCAGTTATTCTATATATAACCCACACCGAACCCCTCGATTAGATTCCAGTCTGTAACTCACACCCGGGTATCTGTTATTCTATATATAAACCACCCCGAACCCCTCGATTAGATTCCAGTCTGTAACTCACTCCCGGGTGTCAGTTATTCTATATATAAACCACCCTGAACTCCTCGATTAGATTCCAGTCTGTAACTCACTCCCGGGTATCTGTTATTCTATATATAAACCACCCGAACTTATCGAATAGATTCCAGTCTGTAACTCACTCCCGGGTATCTGTTATTCTATATATAAACCACCCCGAACCCCTCGATTAGATTCCAGTCTGTAACTCCCTCCCGGGTATCTGTTATTCTATATATAAACCACCCGGAACCCCTCGATTAGATTCCAGCCTGTAACCCACTCCCGGGTATCTGTTATTCTATATATAAACCACACCGAACCCCTCGATTAGATTCCAGTCTGTAACTCACTCCCGGGTATCTGTTATTCTATATATAAACCATCCTGAATCCCTCGATTAGATTCCAGTCTGTAACTCACTCCCGGGTATCTGTTATTCTATATATAAACCACCCCGAACCCCTCGATTAGATTCCAGTCTGTAACTCACTCCCGGGTATCTGTTATTCTATATATAAACCACCCTGAATCCCTCGATTAGATTCCAGTCTGTAACTCACTCCCGGGTATATGGTATTCTATATATAAACCACCCTGAATCCCTCGATTAGATTCCAGTCTGTAACTCACTTCCGGGTATATGGTATTCTATATATAAACCCCCCCGGACCCCTCGATTAGATTCCAGTCTGTAACTCACTCCCGGGTATATGGTATTCTATATATAAACCATCCCGAACCCCTCGATTAGATTCCAGTCTGTAACTCACTTCCGGGTATATGGTATTCTATATATAAACCCCCCCGGACCCCTCGATTAGATTCCAGTCTGTAACTCACTCCCGGGTATCTGTTATCCTATATATAAACCACCCCGAACCCCTCGATTAGATTCCAGTCTGTAACTCACTCCCGGGTATCTGTTATTCTATATATAAACCACCCCGAACCCCTCGATTAGATTCCAGTCTGTAACTCACTCCCGGGTATCTGTTATTCTATATATAAACCACCCCGAACCCCTGGATTAGATTCCAGTCTGTAACTCATTCCTGGGTATATGGTATCTTCTGCATAAACCATGCTAAACACCTTGATTAGATTCCAGTCTGTAACTCAGTCCCGGGTATATGTTAGTCGATACATAAACCACAGCAAACCCCTTGACTAGATTCCAGTCTGTAACTCACTCCCGGGTATATGTTATTCTATATATAAACCCCCCGAACCCCTCGATTAGATTCCAGTCTGTAACTCACTCCTGAGTATCTGTTATTCTATATATAAACCACCCCGAACCCCTCAATTAGATTCCAGTCTGTAACTCACTCCTGAGTATCTGTTATTCTATATACAAACCACCCGAACCCCTCGATTAAATTCCAGTCTGTAACTCACTCCCGGGTATCTGTTATTCTATATATAAACCACCCCGAGCCCCTCGATTAAATTCCAGTCTGTAACTCACTCCCGGGTATCTGTTATTCTATATATATGTGAGCAAGACGGTCCCAGGTTCAAGGAGGATGCAAGGCTGCTTCAAGGGGATTTGGACAGGCTGAGTGAATGGGCAAGGGTACGGCAGACAAAATATAATGTGAATAAGTGTGACTTGTCCACTTTGACCGAAACCCCCCCAGAGTATTTTTCAAAAGGTGCGAGATTGAAAAGAGTTGATGTCCAGAGAGAGCTGGGTCAGTAAAAGCTAGCGCGCGGGGTTCAGCAAGCAAGCAGGAAGGCAAACGGTATGTTGACTTTCATCGCTCGGAGATATTAGTACGGGAGTTAAGAATTACTTGCTGCAAGTGTACAGAACCTTGGTCACACCACACCTGGACCACTATGTAGAGTTTTGTTCTCCTTATCTAAGGAAGGATATGCTTGCTGGAGATGGAGTGTAATGGAGATTCCCCAGACTAATCCCTGGGATGGTGAGGTTGTCTGATGAGGAGAGATTGAGGAAAATGTGTCTGTGCTCCCAAGAGTCCCGAAAAATGAGAGGTGATCCCTTTGAAACAGATGCAATTCTTAAAGGGAATAACAGGATAGATGTAGATTGGATGATCTCTCTGGCTGCTGGCTGGTGTGATTAGAACCAAGGGACACAGTCTCTGAATCAGGGGTGGACCATTGCAGACTGAGATGAGGAGGAATTTCTTCATTCAGGTGGTGGGGAATCTTTGGGATTCTCTAATCCCGAGGGTTGTGGAAGTTCAATCATTGAGCATGTTCCAGACAGAAATGGACTGAGTGTAATAAAATAGGAATGTGTGTGAGTGTGCGTGCGTCTGTGCGTGCCAGGATCTGTTTGAATAGTGGAGCAAAGCTCGATGGGCCAAATGCCCTACACCTGCTCCTATGTTCCTTTGAGACTTTCATGCATATACACACACATTCACAGACACACACACACACACACACGTGCGCAGACACACATGCACACATTTGCACAGATACACAGATACATGCGTGGATAGACGCATGCGTGCCCACACACGCATGTGTGCACACACATATAGGCGCACACACACACAGTTTTGCTGAATATATTAGTCATTTAAGACAATTTGATAGAATGGTACAGATTTTAGTTTGCAAATAACGCCAAATGTTAGACAGCACTGTAAGTAGTGTAGCTGAAAACATCAAATTGCAGAGTGATATTTATGTTTTGTGAATAGACCGAACTGGTGGACGCGTTTCAGTCTCTGGAAATGTAAGATGATGTACTTCAGACTTAGAAAGGATAGAACCGTGTTCTTTATAAATGATGCACAGTCAGAAACAGCGGAAGTTCAAACGTGAAGATATTTCACAGCTGGATTCAAATGTTACTGAGAAACTGTCATCCCACAGGGACAACATTTCTGTATAACAGGGCTGAAGCATAAGTTACAATAGTTACGTTTCAAAGTTTAAAATAACCAGTCACTTTTCTGTGGCAGCTACCAGAATCTGTCAGTGGAATTTAGTTTATACAGTCAAGTGTTCACAAGTGTATTGGGAACTGAATAGAAGACGTTTCGATGGAGATATTCCTGTATTATGGAAATGTGAGAGATCAATTTAGGGATTGGAAATGGATTGGTTATCAAAGGATGCAGTTATTTGTTAAGTACATCAGACTGAGAGCCTTGAAGATTCACAACTTCCATGAGCTAAGGGAAATAATTGATTAACCAACGCCTGTTATTCAAATTCTTCAGGCAAGTGAAAAAGCAACTGGAACAGCGAATATACAAACAGAGACAAGCAGGCTCCTGTGATCCGAGTTTAAACTTCATGTTTGAATGTAAAGGGCTGAGCTTCTGGTTGAAATAAACAAGAGTCCATCCTGGGATTCTGTCCAATTTGAGTTCTGATATAAAATAAATGCAACTACCTGCAATGAAAAATTCCTTGGACAGAACAGAGGGAATTTGACTCTGTATGTAACCCCAAACTGTACGTGTCCTGGGAGTGTTTGATGGGGACAGTGTAGAGGGAGCTTTACTCTGTATCTATCCCCCCGCTATATCTTTCCTGGGAGTGTATGATGGGGACAGTGTACATGGAGCTTTCTTCTGTATCTGACCACAAACTGTACGTCCTGGGAGTGTTTGATGGAGACGGCGTATAAAGAGCTTTATTCTGTATCTAACGCCATGATGTACCTGTTCTGGGAGTGTTTGATGGGGCCAGTATAGAGGGAGCGTTACTCAGTATCTAACCCCATGCTGTACCTGTCCTGGGAGTGTTTGATGGGGACAGTGTAGAGAGAACTTTTCTCTGTATCTAACCCCGTGCTGTACCTGTCCTGGGAGTATTTGATGGGGACAGTGTAGAGGGAGCTTTACTCTCTATCTAACCCCGTGCTGTACCTGTCCTGGGAGTGTTTGATGGGGACAGTGCAGAGAGAGTTTTACTCTGTATCTAAACCGTGCTCTACCTGTCTTGGGAGTGTTTGATGGAGACTTGGAACTACGATGTTGTGACCATTACAGAGACATGGATTTCACAGGGGCAGGAATGGATGTTAGATGTTCCGGGGTTTAGATGTTTTCAGAAGAATAGGGAAGGAGATAAAAGAGGCGGGGGAGTGGCAGTGTTAATTAGGGAGTGCAGCACAGCTGCAGAAAAGGAGGTAGTTGAGGAGGGTTCGTCTGCTGAGTCGGTATGGGTGGAAGTCTGAAACAAGAAAGGAGCAGTCACTTTATTGGGAGTTTTCTATAGACCCCCAATAGCAGCACAGAGACAGAGGAACAGATTGGGCGGCAGATCTTGGAAAAGAGCAGAAGTAACAGAGTTGTTTTCATGGATGACTTCAACTTCCCTAATATTGACTGGAACCTCCTTAGTGCAAATGTTTTGGATGGTGCAGATTTTGTCAGGTGTGGACAGGAAGGATTCCTGACTCAATATGTAGATAGGCCAACTAGGGGGGAGGCCATATTGGACTTGGTGCTCAGCAACAAACCAGGCCAGGTGTCAGATGTCTCGGTGGGAAAGCATTTCGGTGACAGTGACCACAATTCCTTGACCTTTACCATAGTCATGGAGAGGGAAAGGAACAGACAGTATGGGAAGGCATTTAATTGGGGGAGGGGAAATTATACTGCCATTAGAGAGGAGCTGAGGAGCATAAAGTGGGAACAAAACTGTTCTTGGGGAAATGCACAACATAATATGGGGGTTGTTTTAAGGAGCACTTGCTGCGAGTGCTGGATATTTTTGTTCCACTGAGACGAGGAAGGAATGGGAAGGTGAAGGAGTCTTGGATGACAAGAGAAGTGGAGCTTCCAGTCAAGAGGAAAAAGGAAGCTTACGTAAGGTTGAGGAAGCAAGCACCTGGCATGCCTCTAGAGGGTTCCAAGGTAGCCAGGAAGGAACTCACAAATGGACTGAGGAGAGCTAGAAGGGGGCATGAAAAAGCCCTGGCGGGAAGGATTAGGGAAAATCCCAAGGCGTTCAACACTTGTGTGATAAATAAGAGGCTGATCAGAGTGAGAGTAGGGCCGATCAGGGACAGTGGAGGGAACCTGTGCCTAGAGTCTGAGGAGATGGGGGAGGCCCTAAATGAATATTTTGCTTCAGTATTCACTAGAGAGAGGTACCTTGTTGCTCATGAAAACAGCGTGAACCAGGTTAATAGACTCGAACAGGTTGATATTAAAAAGGAGGATGTGCTGGAAATTTTGAAAAGCATCATGATAGATAAGTCTCCTGGGCCTGACGGGATATACCCAAGGTTACTAAGGGAAGTGAGGGAGGAGATTGCTGTGCCGTTGGCGATGATCTTTGCGTCCTCACTCTCCACTGGAGTAGTACCGGATGATTGGAGGGAGGCGAATGTTGTTCCCCTGTTCCAGAAAGGGAATAGGGAAATCCCTGGGAATTACAGAGCCATCAGTCTGAAGTCTGTGGTGAGCAAAATATTGGAAAGGACTCTGAGAGACAGGATTTATGATTATTTAGAAAAACATAGTTTGATTAAAGATAGTCAACATGGCTTTGAGAGGGGCAGGTCATGCCTCACAAGCCTCATTGAATTCTTTAAGAATGTGACGAGACAGATTGATGAAGGTCGGGCAGTGGATGAGGTGTATATGGATTTCAGTAAGGCATTTGATAAGGTTGCCCTTGGTAGGTTCATTCAGAAAGTTAGGGGGCATGGGATACAGGGAAATATAGCTGTCTGGGTACAGAATTGGCTGGCCGACAGAAGACAGTGGATGGAAAGTATTCCGCCTGGAGGTCGGTGACCAATGGTGCCCCGCAAGGATCTGCTCTGGGACCTCTGCTCTTTGTGGTTTTTATAAATGACTTGGATGAGGAAGTGGAACAACAAAGAACAGAGAACAAAGAAATGTACAGCACAGGAACAGGCCCTTCGGCCCTCCAAGCCCGTGCCGACCATACTGCCCGACTAAACTACAATCTTCTACACTTCCTGGGTCCGTATCCTTCTATTCCCATCCTATTCATATATTTGTCAAGATGCCCCTGAAATGTCCCTATCGTCCCTGCTTCCACTACCTCCTCCGGTAGCGAGTTCCAGGTACCCACTACCCTCTGCGTAAAAAACTTGCCTCGTACATCTACTCTAAACCTTGCCCCTCTCACCTTAAACCTATGCCCCCCAGTAATTGACCCCTCTACCCTGGGGAAAAGCCTCTGACTATCCACTCTGTCTATGCCCCTCATAATTTTGTATACCTCTATCAGGTCGCCCCTCAACCTCCTTCGTTCCAGTGAGAACAAACCGAGTTTATTCAATCGCTCCTCATAGCTTATGCCCTCCATACCAGGCAACATTCTGGTAAATCTCTTCTGCACCCTCTCGAAAGCCTTCTGGTAGTGTGGCGACCAGAATTGAACACTATACTCCAAGTGTGGCCTAACTAAGGTTCTATACAGCTGCAACATGACTTGCCAATTCTTATACTCAATGCCCCGGCCAATGAAGGCAAGCATGCCGTATGCCTTCTTGACTACCTTCTCCACCTGTGTTGCCCCTTTCAATGACCTGTGGACCTGTACTCCTAGATCTCTTTGACTTTCAATACTCTTGAGGGTTCTACCATTCACTGTATATTCCCTACCTGTATTAGACCTTCCAAAATGCATTACCTCACATTTGTCCGGATTAAACTCCATCTGCCATCTCTCCGCCCAAGTCTCCAGACAATCTAAATCCTGCTGTATCCTCAGACAGTCCTCATCGCTATCCGCAATTCCACCAACCTTTGTGTCGTCTGCAAACTTACTAATCAGACCAGTTACATTTTCCTCCAAATCATTTATATATACTACAAAGAGCAAAGGTCCCAGCACTGATCCCTGTGGAACACCACTGGTCACAGCCCTCCAATTAGAAAAGCATCCCTCCATTGCTACCCTCTGCCTTCTATGGCCTAGCCAGTTCTGTATCCACCTTGCCAGTTCACCCCTGATCCCGTGTGACTTCACCTTTTGTACTAGTCTACCATGAGGGACCTTGTCAAAGGCCTTACTGAAGTCCATATAGACAACATCTACTGCCCTACCTGCATCAATCATCTTAGTGACCTCCTCGAAAAACTCTATCAAGTTAGTGAGACACGACCTCCCCTTCACAAAACCGTGCTGCCTCTCACTAATACGTCCATTTGCTTCCAAATGGGAGTAGATCCTGTCTCTAAGAATTCTCTCCAGTAATTTCCCTACCACTGACGTAAGGCTCACCGGCCTGTAGTTCCCGGGATTATCCTTGCTACCCTTCTTAAACAGAGGAACAACATTGGCTATTCTCCAGTCCTCCGGGACATCCCCTGAAGACAGCGAGGATCCAAAGATTTCTGTCAAGGCCTCAGCAATTTCCTCTCCAGCCTCCTTCAGTATTCTGGGGTAGATCCCATCAGGCCCTGGGGACTTATCTACCTTAATATTTTTTAAGACACCCAACACCTCGTCTTTTTGGATCACAATGTGACCCAGGCTATCTACACCCCCTTCTCCAGACTCAACATCTACCAATTCCTTCTCTTTGGTGAATACTGATGCAAAGTATTCATTTAGTACCTCGCCCATTTCCTCTGGCTCCACACATAGATTCCCTTGCCTATCCTTCAGTGGGCCAACCCTTTCCCTGGCTACCCTCTTGCTTTTTATGTACGTGTAAAAAGCCTTGGGATTTTCCTTAACCCTATTTGCTAATGACTTTTCGTGACCCCTTCTAGCCCTCCTGACTCCTTGCTTAAGTTCCTTCCTACTTTCCTTATATGCCACACAGGCTTCGTCTGTTCCCACCCTCTTAGCCCTGACAAATGCCTCCTTTTTCTTTTTGACGAGGCCTACAATATCACTCATCATCCAAGGTTCCCGAAAATTGCCGTATTTATCTTTCTTCCTCACAGGAACATGCCTGTCCTGTATTCCTTTCAACTGACACTTGAAAGCCTCCCACATGTCAGATGTTGATTTGCCCTCAAACATCCGCCCCCAATCTATGTTCTTCAGTTCCCGCCTAATATTGTTATAATTAGCCTTCCCCCAATTTAGCACATTCATCCTCGGACCACTCTTATCCTTGTCCACCAGTACTTTAAAACTTACTGAATTGTGGTCACTGTTACCGAAATGCTCCCCTACTGAAACATCTACCACCTGGCCGGGCTCATTCCCCAATACCAGGTCCAGTACCGCCCCTTCCCGAGTTGGACTGTTTACATATTGTTTTAAGAAGCCCTCCTGGATGCTCCTTACAAACTCCGCCCCGTCTAAGCCCCTGGCACTAAGTGAGTCCCAGTCAATATTGGGGAAGTTGAAGTCTCCCATCACCACAACCCTGTTGTTTTTACTCTTTTCCAAAATCTGTCTACCTATCTGCTCCTCTATCTCCCGCTGGCTGTTGGGAGGCCTGTAGTATACCCCCAACATTGTGACTGCACCCTTCTTATTCCTGATCTCTACCCATATAGCCTCACTGCCCTCTGAGGTGTCCTCTCGCAGTATAGCTGTGATATTCTCCCGAACAAGTAGCGCAACTCCACCTCCCCTTTTACATCCCCCTCTATCCCGCCTGAAACATCTAAATCCTGGAACGTTTAGCTGCCAATCCTGCCCTTCCCTCAACCAGGTCTCTGTAATGGCAACAACATCATAGTTCCAAGTACTAATCCAAGCTCTAAGTTCATCTGCCTTACCCGTAATGCTCCTTGCATTAAAACATATGCACTTCAGGCCACCAGACCCGCTGTGTTCAGCAACTTCTCCCCGTCTGCTCTGCCTCAGAGCCACACTGTCCCTATTCCCTAGATCTCCCTCAATGCTCTCACCTACTGACCTATTGCTCCCGTGCCCACCCCCCTGCCATACTAGTTTAAACCTTCCCATGTGACACTAGCAAACCTCGCGGCCAGGATATTTATGCCTCTCCGGTTTAGATGCAACCCGTCCATCTTATACAGGTCACACCTGCCCCGGAAGAGCTCCCAGTGGTCCAGATAATGGAAACCCTCCCTCCTACACCAGCTGTTTAGCCACGTGTTTATCTGCTCTATCTTCCTATTTCTAGCCTCACTGGCACGTGGCACAGGGAGTAATCCCGAGATTACAACCCTCGAGGTCCTGTCTTTTATCTTTCTGCCTAGCTCCCTGAACTCCTGCTGCAGGACCTCATGCCCCTTCCTGCCTATGTCGTTAGTACCAATATGTACAACGACCTCTGCCTGTTTGCCCTCCCCCTTCAGGATTCCCTCTACCCGTTCGGAGACATCCTGGACCCTGGCACCAGGGAGGCAACATACCATCCTGGAGTCTCTTTCACGTCCACAGAAGCGCCTATCTGTGCCCCTGACTATAGAGTCCCCTATTACTATTACTCTTCTGCGCTTTGACCCTCCCTTCTGAACATCAGAGCCAGCCGCGGTGCCACTGCTCTGGCTGCTGCTGTTTTCCCCTGATAGGCTATCCCCCTGACAGTATCCAAAGGGGTATATCTGTTCGAGAGGGGGACAACCACAGGGGATTCCTGCACTGACTGCCTGCCCTTTCTGGTGGTCACCCATTTCTCTGCCTGCACCTTGGGTGTGACCACATTTACATAACTGCGATCTATGACGCTTTCCGCCACCTGCATGCTCCTAAGTGCATCCAATTGCTGCTCCAACCGAACCATGCGGTCTGTGAGGAGCTGCAGTTGGGTGCACTTTCTGCAGATGAAGCCATCCGGGATGCTGGAAGCCTCCCGGACCTGCCACATCTCACAGTCAGAGCACAGCACCCCTCTAACTGACATTGAGTCAATTAATTAAAATTAAAATTTGTCTTTTTTTTTTTTTTTTTTTAAATACTTTTTTTTAAATTTCAAAGTTACTGTCAACTATCTGTTTCCTAGCACTAGATTTCTAATAGAAATGCGATAGCTAACTATAATACTCTCCGATCTCTGGCTTAGATATCCTCTAAATTATAATTAAGTTATTATGTTTAATTAGTTCCCAAATACTCAATTTTTTTTTTTTTAAATTTAGGTTAGAATCCCAACCAGCCACTCTGGCCACAGCTCTTCTGTGATGTCACTTCAGTTTGCCCCCGACACACACAATTTGAAAAAAGGTATAAAAGTAAAAATCACTTACTTACCTTCTGAGTGTCTGAGATGTTCTCATGTTCTCTCGCTGACAGAGACTGCTCCTCCACCTCCGATCCTTGACCTGCACAATGCTAATAATATAATAATATAATATGGCACTTACCTCACACCAATGGGTCTTATTATTAGGTTAGAGGAGGAGGGTGGGTGGGAGACACTACACGTGTAGTGTCTCGGGTTTCCTCTCCACCAGAATTTATTAGTTGGGGGGGGGGGGGGGGGGGGGGGGACTTCCCAGAGGTCCGCGGGTCGAACTTCCGGTTCCCGCCTTATATAAAAACAAATAAAACAGAAAAGAAGAACAGACACGGGACCAGGCAAGGCTTTTAAATACACTACTCACCTCCCAGAAGGCCCCTGCGCACCGCTGCCGCCGAAATCCGAAGGGCTGCTCCTGTAAAGGCAAGGCAAGGGTGGGTTAGTAAGTTTGCCAATGACACAAAGGTTGGTGGAGTTGTCGATAGGGTGGAGGGCTGTTGCAGGTTACAACAGGACATTGACAGGATGCGGAGCTGGGCTGAGAAGTGGCAGATGGAGTTCAACCTCGATAAATGTGAAGTGATTCATTTTGGAAGGTCGAATTTGAATGCTGAATCCAGGGTATTTCAAAAGAGAGAAATGGAGGGACAAGGGAAACAGAGGGAGAAATCGCTGAACAGATGTGGGGTGGGGTGAGGGGGTCAAAAGGCACGGGGTCTGGGGGTGGGGGGGGGTCTAGTCTGCAGTGTCTGCCCACTTACATCATTTTTAGAAGGTGCGATTTCACAAAAACTACAAACTTGACACAGTCGATTTGAAAATGTTTTCGGAGGGAATGAACAGATCTCTCTCTCTTTCTTTCTCTCTCTCTCTCTCTCTCTCCAGATTTATTCCCCATTCTGTCTCCTCACCATTACCCCGTGCCCAGCTCTTCTCTCTCTCTCTCTCCAGCTCTTTGTCTCTATAATTCCTCGACAATAAAATGATAACAATGTGTGTTGTAATTTGGTGGGAGGGATCTGTGTGGGGGTAGGGGGCTGCGGGGGAGGTTGTTGAGAGAGATATCGGACCTGGGCTGGTCTCCTGTGGTCATGCCCCTCGAGGGGTGGTTTTGTGGGATCTTGCTCTTCACCGCTACATGTCAACATGAACATATCGACTTTCATTAGGTTCCTGAGGTCTTGGAAATGAATTTCAACATGTGAGGCTGTGCAAAGGATTGCTTCTAATCCCCGAATACCTCCTGTGCTGAAGACCGAGTGATTAACTGGAAAGTTCAGTGGAGTGTAAGGTGTCTGTGTGCGTGTGGGGTGGGGGGCAGTGGGTTTCTATCCTCTCTTGCTCAGAAGCCTGTTCATTGTCCCTGAGGTATAATGCAGCCTGTCTGACTAGGCCTCAATTCAAGGGCTAATCTCGGGGGCCCATAGGAGAGCTTGTTGTTTTTGTAATTCCCAGACGGTGCCTGTGTTTTAGCGGATGGATTCAAGGGTTAAATGAAATGTGTAGCAGCCACTTTGATTCATTTCATTCAGGATGTGATTGTGGTCTCGGTCTCTCATATTTGTCTTCTGATTGTGAATTGTCAGGGAGAGAGAGGGAGGGGGGGGCGGTGGGGGGAGAGAGAAAATCCTGGGTGGGTTAAAGGAGGGTGAAGGGGGTGGGGGGGGGGTAGACACACCGTATCTGGTAGTCTCCAGTGTGGTGTCAGCCCCCAGACTCGGGGTTGGGGAGGCGGTGGGCGCCTCACTCACACACTTCTGGGGATTTCCATTCCCCGGTTTGGAAAAAAATAGAAATAAATGCCGGGGAAGCGATTTAAAACAGGAATGGGCAGCTGGTTTCTCAGTTTAAATAGGGGAGTTTAGCTCTTTCTGGGGACAGAGGCTGTTGTGTTCTGCTTCTTCATGTAGCAGAAACTGCTTCCTTGATGTATGCTCTGACAAAGGAAGGTTCAGACTTGGAGATAGGTTTAACACATTTATTGAGCAGTTAACAATTCTCCTCCTTGAGTTCGACTCTCCTGCTAATCTTGCTCTAGTAACTCAGTCTAACTAACCAGTCTGCTCTAAGCCACGTGGTGGGTGTGATGCTTCAGATCTGCCCCTGCCCTTCTCTCTGAGTGTCGCCTGTGGAAAGAGCAAGAGCATGTGTGCCCTTTCCTTTTAGATGTGGGTAATGCCCCCTTTGTGGTAGTGTCACCTCTGGGTGGCTTGACTGCCCATTGGTCGTGTTCTTTTCTAAATGTTCATGAGCTGTGTGTCTGCATGTCATGATGTCTCTGGTGCTCCCTCTACTGTTTACTTAGTTGTAGTGTATTTACTTGAATCCCTTGTGTGTTTACAGTGATGTATATCACCACATCCCCCCTTTTTTCGTGTTACATATTTTCTGTACAGTGTTAAAGAAAATTGAACAAAATAGGCAGATAAGTAATGACATGTACAAATCATGATGACAGTGATGATTATACAATACCAAATAATATGTTTGTGTCCAAAGTTCATGAATTGGTCGAGTGGCTTTTGTGTTTTGTTATTGAAGTGTCGATGTTGATGCTGTAATTTCCTTGCGAACGCCATCAGTGTCTTTGTGCTTAAGGAAGCAAGAAGTCATCAGAAAGTGTGCAAATTATCAAATCACGTCGTTGTTTGATTTGGACTCTTTTTTTTTTTACACGATGCTTGTGCTTGCGATTCTTGACGTCATCTTTCCTGTCTGACCTGGACTGGTGTCTGTGTTTGCGGTATGGATGCGGTATGTCAGCTGCCTTGAAAGCTGGTCTTCTTCTTTGTACGTAAATTTGTAAGATGTGTTGACATGCCATGGTATGCTTGCACTCTCGCCATTGTTCTGAGCTGGGCAGTAACTTTGTCCTTCATGGGCAGAGTTGTACCATGTCGTACCAGTTGTTGTTCTATCATCGTAGTCATCGCTGTTATTGACGTGCTTGTTGTTGCGGTTGTTGCCTCTGGTACGCTTCTTGTTGTTTTATTTGTTGTTGTTTTCGGACGTTTCGTTGTGTTTGTTGCGCTCAATGACCACACCGAGTGGAGAATTCGAGTCCTTCACAAAGTTACTTGTGGCAGTGTCTTGTGTGGCATCTGCTCTTTCATTGAGCGTGCCGTCTCTGATTCCTCGGCGCTCCCCGTCTGGAGTCATGTCCGGTTCACTAGAATCATCTTTGGCTTGTCGATGCTCCCCATCTGGAGTAATTTCAGGTTCACTTGAATCATCTGAGGTGTCTTGATGCTCCCCGTCCGGAGTTAAAACGTTCAGGAACGCATTTTCTTGTGGAGAGGCTCGAGTGCACGAGGTTTGAATTAACGTGGTGTCACTGGAGTCACTAGTAACCTCACTTTGATTGTCGAGCGCCTCTGTACATACTAGCTGAGATCTGTCAGTCTCGCTGAGATGTCGCACATCTTGTATGGGAATTGTGAAGCCTTTGTCACTTGTCGCACATACAGTGGGTAGACCTTCAGTGTCTTGCTGTCGGTTAAATGAGCTGGATAGACTGTCAGAGTCTTCTTCTGGTGGCTCATATAATCTGGGTAGACTGTCATAGTCGTCTTGCTGTGCACTTGAGCGTCGCAGACTTGCATCGTCTGCTGCTGGTTGCTCAGATAAGGTTGCTAGACCTTCATGGTCTTGTTCATGCAAGGACTGCGCTCTGGGGTCTTGCGTTGCTTCCATCGTGGAGTTTGTCCACGAGCTCGCTGTGGAGGCTTGTATCGCTCTCTCTGTGGAGCCTGGCATCG
Organism: Scyliorhinus torazame; assembly: GCF_047496885.1. Classification (NCBI taxonomy): domain Eukaryota; kingdom Metazoa; phylum Chordata; class Chondrichthyes; order Carcharhiniformes; family Scyliorhinidae; genus Scyliorhinus; species Scyliorhinus torazame. The sequence continues at coordinate 24,557,542 of NC_092737.1, read as the reverse complement.
CTCCCTGTGTGGAGTCTTGCAGTGGTCTCGCTGTGGAGTCGATCTGTGCACTCTCAACGGAGTCATGTAGTGGTCTCGCTGTGGAGTCTGTCATCGCTTTCTGTGGGGAGTCGGGGACTCTCCGTGGTGTGTGGACCACTCTCTGCGTGGAGTCGGGGACTCTTCGTGCTGCGTGGAGCACTGATCGTGGTGTGTGGACCACTGGTGTGGCGTCAGACCCCTCTCTGTTGGCTTGTACCGCTCTCCGTCTCTTGGCTTCAGGCCTCAGCAGAATCCTGTACATATGTGTCGGGAAGTCGTCTGTGCTGGGATGAGGATCCTCAAATCCGAAGAACTTGTCCATGACTGTGTCTGATGCTTCAATGTACAACACATCTCGTTGCGGTTCGGATTTGGTACTGAGGTCGCCACGTCCAATGATGAAATCATCTTCCGAGTCGCAGTCTTCAAGGACCATATCATCAGTTTTTGTGTCAGAGCTGTCACCGTGCTCGCTTTGTCCAAGGAAGAAATCAACGTCTGAGTCGTCGTCTTCAAGGACTAAATCATCTCTCCGGGCGGTGCTAACTGCTTGTTGCAGGGTTCTGCGGAGGTTACTTTCAGCTACAGGTCGAAGTTCAGGCATTGTGCTGTCGTTCCAGGTGAAAGAATTGTGTTTTCTGGCTTTAAAATTATTTTCACTACAATTGGGCGTGGTCCGGGGCCGCTGATGTCATGACGCTTGTGACGCAGATCGTACGAATGAACCGCGTATGCGCAGATCGCTTTTCCTTTACTGTGCGACCTTTTCGCAACTGCGCTGAACGCTGTTTTGCCGATTCGCGTCGTCAGGACAACTGTGCACGTGCGGCTCCTTGCGCAAGATGGCTGCCAATCAAAATTGCCATTTGCTCCTGTTGCAGGCCTCCCTTTGCCTCGTGGTGAGTATTGGCGCCAGTTTTACCGATTTCCGTTGTGTTCACCTCGCAGTCGTGTTCAAACTTGTCCAGGACTGTCTGGAAGTCTCTCTTGTCCTGCCCTTTGGAGTACTTGAAGGAGTTGAAGATTTCTGTTGCACTTTCACCCGTAATGGTGAGTAGAAGATCTATCTTCTCTGCATCCGCCACGCCATCCAGGTCGGACGCTACCAGGTAAATCTCAAATCTCTGCTTGAATGCACGCCAGTTGGCACTGAGATTGCTGTGGTACCTGAGCTGCTGAGGAACCGGAAACTTGATCATCTTGCCTGGGTGCTGTTGCTGGTAGTCACGGATCTTGCTGAGTTGAAGTATATAGATTCAACAGGCACTGCTGGTACCATGTTGTGTTATGTGCTCTGGGATAACACAGGCTGCAACTCGATGCAGCTTTGACCAAAAGATACTCCAGACTTTGAAGTAAGTTCACTGTGATTTATTGAACCATTAGCACAGTTCTCTATGAGTTCGACTCTCCTGCTAATCCTGCTATAGTAACTCAGTCTAACTAACCAGTCTGCTCTAAGCCACGTGGGTGGGTGTGATGCTTCTGATCTGCCCCTGTCCCACTCTCTAAGTGTCGCCTGTGGAAAGAGACAGAGCATGTTTGCTTGTCCTTATATATGGGCTGTGTAATGCCCCCTTGTGGTAGTGTCACCTCTGAGTGTCTTGACTGCCCATTGGTCGTGTCCTATTCTATGTGTTGATTCGCTGTATGTCTGTGTGTCATGATGTCCCTGGTGCTCCCTCTAGTGTTTACTTAGTCGTAGTGTATTTACATTAACCCCTTGTGTATTTACAGTGATGCATATCACCACAGAGGACATGCATCTTCAGACCCGGAAGAGCCATGTTGTCCGGGGGGGGGGGGGGGGGGTTGGGGAGGCGGGGGGTCTCGGAGAGTGTGGGGGGTAGGGTGGAGGGAGGGAAGATTACATCAGGCTGCCGAATAAAGGATCACATTGCTGCTGTCTGTGGGGGTCAACTCAAGGCTCATCTGAGGGGCCCTCAGGAGCACTCTTGCATTTGCTCAACTCCTGAACCGTGTCTGTGTTTCAGGGAATGAATTCAAGGGTTCAATAAAATGTGCAGCAGCCACTTTAATTCATATTAATGAGGAGTTTCCTGCTCGCGCTCTCTCATATTTCTGCTTTGATTGTGAGTTATCAGGGAGAGAGAAATGGGAAAGGGGGAGTGAGAGGATGGGAAAGGGAGAGAGTGAGAATGGGAAAGGGAGAGAGAAAAAAATGGGAACATGGGAGAGAGAGAATGAGAAAGGGAAGAGAGAGAAATGGGAAAGGGGGAGAGATAGGATGGGAAAGGGAGAGAGTGAGAATGGGAAAGGAAGAGAGAAAGAAATGGGAACATGGGAGAGATAGAGAAATGAGAAAGAGAGAGAGAAACAGGAAAGGTGAGAGAGAGAAATGGGAAAGGGAGAGAGAGAGAGACCGGGAAAGGCAAGAGAGAGAATGGCAAAGGGAGAGAGAGAGAAATGGGAAAGGGAGAGAGAGAAATGGGAAAGAGAGAGGCAAAACGGAGAAAGGGAGAGGGAGAAATGAGAAAGGGAGTGGGAGAGAATGGGAAAGGGGGAGAGAGAGAATGGTAAAGGTGGAGAGAGAGAAATGGGAAAGAGAGAGAAATGGGAACATGGGAGGGAGAGAATGGGAAAGGGGAGAGAGAAAGAATGGGAAAGGGGGGAGGGAGAGAAATGGGAAAGAGAGAGGGAGAAATGGGAAATGGAGAGAGAGAAATGAGAAAGGGAGAGGGAGAAATGAGAAAGGGAGAGAGAGAGAATGGGAAAGGGGGAGAGAGAAAATTAGGAAAGAGGTAGGTGAGAACATTGGTGATAGTGACCACAATTCGATTACGTTTACTTTAGTGATGGAAAGGGATAGGTATACACTGCAGGGTAAGAGTTATATCTGGGGGAAAGGCAATTATGATGCGATAAGGCAAGACTTAGGATGCATCGGATGGAGAGGAAAACTGCAGGGGATGGGCACAATGGAAATGTGGCGCTTGTTCAAGGAACAGCTACTGCGTGTCCTTGATAAGTATGTGTCTGTCAGGCAGGGAGGAAGTGGTCGAGCAAGGGAACCGTGGTTTACTAAGGCAGTCAAAACACTTGTCAAGAGGAAGAAGGAGGCTTATGTAAAGATGAGACATGAAGGTTCAGTAAGGGCACTCGAGAGTTACAAATTAGCTAGGAAGGACCTAAAGAGAGAGCTAAGAAGAGCCAGGAGGGAACATGAGAAGTCTTTGGCAGGTAGGATCAAGGATAACCCTAAAGCTTTCTATAGATATGTCAGGAATAAATGAATGACTAGGGTAAGAGTAGAGCCAGTCAAGGACAGTAGTGGGAAGTTGTGCTTGGAGTCCGAGGAGATAGGAGAAGTGCTAAATGAATATTTTTCGTCCGTATTCGCGCAGGAAAAAGACAATGTTGTCGAGGAGAATACTGAGATTCAGGCTACTAGACTAGAAGGGCTTGAGGAGGAGGTGTTAACAATTCTGGAAAGGGGGAAAATAGATAAGTCCCCTGGGCCAGATGGGATTTATCCTAGGATTCTTTGGGAAGCTAGGGAGGAGATTGCTGAGCCTTTGGCTTTGATCTTTAAGTCATCTTTGTCAACAGGAATAGTGCCAGAGGACTGGAGGATAGCAAATGTTGTCCCCTTGTTCAAGAAGGGGAGTAGAGACAACCCCGGTAACTATAGACCTGTGAGCCTTACTTCTGTTGTGGGCAAAATCTTGGAAAGGTTTATAAGAGATAGGATGGATAATCATCTGGAAAGGAATAATTTGATTAGATATAGTCAACACGGTTTCGTGAAGGGTAGGTCGTGCCTCACAAACCTTATTGAGTTTTTTGAGAAGGTGACCAAACAGGTGGATGAGGGTAAAGCAGTTGATGTGGTGTATATGGATTTCAGGAAAGCGTTTGATAAGGTTCCCCACGGTAGGCTACTGCAGAAAATACGGAAGCATGGGATTCAGGGAGATTTAGCAGTTTGGATCAGAAATTGGCTAGCTGGAAGAAGACAAAGGGTGGTGGTTGATGGGAAGTGTTCAGACTGGAGTCCAGTTACTAGTGGTGTACCACAAGGATCTGTTTTCGGGCCACTGCTGTTTGTCGTTTTTATAAATGACCTGGAGGATGGGTGAGTAAATTTCCAGATGACACTAAAGTCTGTGGAGTTGTGGACAGTGCGGAAGGATGTTACAAGTTACAGAGGGACATAGATAAGCTGCAGCGCTGGGCTAAGAGGTGGCAAATAGAGTTTAATGCAGAAAAGTGTGAAGTGATTCATTTTGGAAGGAATAACAGGAAGACATAGTACTGGGCTAATGGTAAGATTCTTGGCAGTGTGGATGAGCAGAGAGATCTCGGTGTCCATGTACATAGATCCCTGAAAGTTGCCACTCAGGTTGAGAGGGTTGTTAAGAAGGCGTACAGTGTGTTAGCTTTTATTGGTAGAGTGATTGAGTTTCGGAGCCATGAGGTCATGTTGCAGCTGTACAAAACTCTGGTGCGGCTGCATTTAGAGTATTGCGTGCAATTCTGGTCACCGCATTATAGGAAGGATGTGGAAGCATTGGAAAGGGTGCAGAGGAGATTTACCAGAATGTTGCCTGGTATGGAGGGAAGATCTTATGAGGAAAGGCTGAGGGACTTGAGGCTGTTTTCGTTAGAGAGAAGAAGGTTAAGACGTGACTTAATTGAGACATACAAGATGATCAGAGGATTGGATAGGGTGGACAGTGAGAGCCTTTTTCCTCAGATGGTGATGTCTAGCACGAGGGGACATAGCTTTAAATTGAGGTGAGATAAATATAAGACAGACATCAGAGGTAGGTTCTTTACTCAGAGAGTAGTAAGGCTGTGGAATGCCCTGCCTGCAACAGTAGTGGACTCGCCAACACTAAGGGCATTCAAATGGTCATTGGATAGACATATGGACGATAAGGGAATAGTGTAGATGGGCTTTAGAGTGGTTTCACAGATCGGCGCAACATCGAGGGCCGAAGGGCCTGTACTGCGCTGTAATGTTCTATGTTCTATGCTCTAAAGGATGGGAAAGGGCGGAGAGAGGGAAATGGGAAAAAGAGGGGGAAAATGAGAAAGAGAGAGAGAGAAAAGGGAAAGAGAGAGGGAGAAATGAGAAAGGGGGAGAGAGAGAATGGGAAAGGGGGAGAGAGAGAATGGGAAAAGGGAGAGAGAGAAATTGGAAAGGGGAGAGAGAGAAATGGGAAAGGGAGAGAGAGAAATGGGAAAGAGAGATAAATGGGAAAGGGGAGAGAGATAAATGGGAAAGGGAGGAGAGAGAAATTGGAAAGGGGAGAGAGAGGATGGGAAACGGTGAGAGAAAGAAACGGGAACATGGGAGGGAGAGAATGGAAAAGGGGAGAGAGAGAAATGGTAAAGCGAGAAAAAGAGTAATGGGAAAGCGTGGAGTGAGAGAAATGGAAAGAGAGCGAGAGAAATTGGAAAGGGAAAGGGAGAATGGGAAAGGGGCGAGAGAGAAATTGGAAAGGGAGAGCAAGAGAAATAGGAAAGGGGGGAGAGAGAAATGGGAAAGAGAGAGAGAGAAATTGGAAAGGGAGAGAGAGAAATGGGAAAGGGGGAGAGAGAAATGGGAAAGGGGGAGAGAGAAATGGGAAAAAGAGAGAGCAATTGGAAAGGGAAAGAGAGAATGGGAAATGGGGAGAGAGAAATGGAAAAGAGAGAGAGAGAATTTGGAAAGGGAGAGAGAGAAATGGGAAAGGGGAGAGAGAAATGGGAAAAAGAGAGAGAAATTGGAAACGGAAAGAGAGAATGGGAAAGGGGGAGAGAGAAATGGGAGAGAGAGAGAAATTGGAAAGGGAGAGAGAGAGAAATAGGAAAGGGGGAGGGAGAAATGGGAAAGAGAGAGAAATGGGAAAGAGAGAGAGAAATGGGAAAGGGGGGAGAGCGAAATGGAAAAGAGAGAGAGAAATTGGAAAGGGAGAGAAAGAATGGGAAAGGGGAGAGAGAGATATGGGAAAGGGGAGAGAGGCATGGAAAAGTGGGTGAGAAAGACTGGGAAAGGGTGAGAGAGGATGGAAAAGGGAGAGAGAAAGAAATGGGAACATGGGAGAGAGATTATGGGAAAGGGGAGAGAGAGAGAGAGAATGGGAAAGGTGAGAGAGAGAATGGGAAAGGGGAGGGAGAGAAATGGGAAAGGGGAGAGGGAGGAATGGGAAAGGGGAGAGGGAGGAATGGGAAAGGGGAGAGGGCGAGGATGGGAAATGGAGAAAGTGAGAATTAGAAAGGAAGGGAGACAGAATGGGAACTTGGGAGCGAGAGAATCTGAAAGGGGAGAGAGAGAATGGGAAAGGGGAGAGAGAATGGGAAAGGGGAGAGAGAGAGAAATGGGACAGAGAAAGAAATGGAAGAGGGAGAGAAATGGGAAAGAAGGGGAGGGAGAGAAGTGGGATAGGGCAGAGGGCGAGACTGGGAAAGGGGGGAAGGGAGAGAAATGGGAAATGGGGAGAGAGAAATGGGAAAGGGGGAGAGAGAAATGGGAAATGGGGAGAGAGAGAGACTGGGAAAGGGGGAGAGAGAGACTGGGAAAGGGGGAGAGAGAAATGGGAAAGGGGGAGAGAGAGAGACTGGGAAAGGGGGAGAGAGAAATGGGAAATGGGGAGAGAGAGAGACTGGGAAAGGGGGAGAGAGAAATGGGAAAGGGGGAGAGAGAAATGGGAAAGGGGGAGAGAGAGAGACTGGGAAAGGGGGAGAGAGAAATGGGAAATGGGGAGAGAGAGAGACTGGGAAAGGGGGAGAGAGAAATGGGAAAGGGGGAGAGAGAAATGGGAAAGGGGGAGAGGGAAATGGGAAAGAGAGAGAAATGGAAGAGGGAGAGAAATGGGAAAGAAGGGGAGGGAGAGAAGTGGGATAGGGCAGAGGGCGAGACTGGGAAAGGGGGGAAGGGAGAGAAATGGGAAAGGGGGAGAAAGTTCCCTGCATGAACCCCTGCTGTTTTTAAATCCAGCATCCACCTGTGAATCTGGTGGGAGAGGGAGCTGAATGGAAAATTGTTTTAAGGTGAAGTTTTATTCCTGGATAATGTTGCTGCCAGTTTCCCCCACACTGCAATGAATTGAGGGAGTCAGGATAATGTTCAGGAAGCATTTGGAATGGAGTTTTTTGTCTCTCTGTCTCTGTCTCCCCATATTCTGGCCAATCTGTGATTTAGTTTGTTGGGTTTATTAAGATCCACTCTGGATATTGCTGCTGGCAAATGTAGACTTGTTCAAAGAAGGAGTGAGATGGAGCTCTTGGGGATTAAAAGGATCAAAGGGTGTGTGGGAGGGGGGGAAGAGAGGTTACTAAATTGGATGATCAGCCAAGTGAATGAATGGTGGAGCAGGCTCGAAGGGCCGAATGGCGGAGCAGGCTCGAAGGGCCGAATGGCCTCCTCGTATACTTGCACTGCAACCGTGAGCTCACGTTAAATGAAAAAGATTGAGGGAAAGAGGGAAGCTGGGAGAGGGGGGGGGGGGGGGGGGGGGAGAACAGAGAGTGAGAGATGGGGAAATGGAGGAAGGGAGGGAGGGGAGCTGGACAGGGAGGGCCTGAGAGGACGGTGAGATGCTTCGGACGGCTAGTGGAAAGAGAATACAGTCGGAGGGGGGGGGGGGGTCTCCTACTCTGTCGTGGGACTGCTACTGGGATCTTGCTGTGCAAAATTGTCTTCATTGCTACTGTAACTAGTTCATTGACTGGAGGAGGTTTGGGAACTCTCTGTGCATTTTAAACATTAAAACAAGTACAGTGTGGTGGGGCGCTTTTTCAGAGTGATGAGACATGAACATTTCTGAGGACATTTCGATCGAGCGCTCAAATGTCCTGGAATGAAAAAGGCTGTGACTGGAACCTCGTGTAATTTGCCAATCAGACTGCGCCTGTGTTTTGGCGTCAGTAATGTCACGTTTACATGGAAAAGCCCGGGAGTCATTTTAATTCACTCTCTCTCTCTCTGTCACCCTCTATCTCTCCCTCTTTCTCTCTGATGGAGAGAATTGGGTGGAGAGGGAGAGAGAGAAGAATGTCTATTTCTATATGTTTGTGTGTGTCTGTGTGTGTGAGTGTTTGTGTGACGATGTGCGTCTCTTTGTGAGTGTCTGCGTGTGTGTGACTGTGACTGTGGGTGGGTCTTGTGTGTGACTGTGAGTGTGCATGTGTGTGTCTGTGTGACTGACTGTTATTGTGTATGAGTGTATGTGTGACTGTGTGTGTCCGTCAGAATGAGTGTGTGTGTGACTGGGTGTGTCTGTTTGTGACTGTCTGTTACAGTGTGTCTGTGTATTTCTGACTGTGTGTCTGTGTGACTGTGTATGTCTGTGTGTGTGTGTCTGTGTGACTGAATGTGTGTGTTTACGTCTGTGTGTGTGTGACTGTGTGTCTGTATGTGTGATTGTGTGCGTGACTGTGTGCGAGTGTGAGTATGAGTTTGCGTGTGACTGTGGGTGTGTCTGTGCGTGACTGTGTCTGTGTGACTGTGAGTGTGTATGTCTGTGTGTGTGTGTCTGTGTACATCTATATGTACTGTGTGTGTCTATATGTGTGACTGTGTGTGTTGGTTTGTGTGACTGTGTGTGTGTTGGTTTGTGTGACTGTGTGTGTGTGTGTGTGTGTGTGTCTGTGTATATGTATGTCTGTCTGTGTGTGGGGGATCTTGCTATGTGAGGTAGGGGGAATATTGAAGTGGAGTAAAGGGAGGGGGGTGTTCTTGTTAGGAGGGAGGCAAATATTCTGGGTGGTCTCCAGTGTGACCGTGTCCCCCCTGGGACAGTCTCTGGGATCCTGCTGTGCGCTGTCGCTGTAAACAATGAACTTTCTGAAAGTTTCTGAGGCCTCAATGTTCAATCATTTGCTAAAATATCAAACTCGGCTGCTGCAAATCCTCATTTCTAAATGACCGTTAGATTAATCGTGAGAGCGAAGCAGAGCGACGATCTTGACTGGGTTTTGAGAGCAGGAGAAAGAGAGAGAGAGAGAGGAGACGGGGCTTTGGACAGACAAAGTTGGATTATGGATCGGTTTGGAGAGCAAGAGAGAGGAAGGAGATGGGACATTGGACAGACAAAGATGGATTATTGGATAGGGATAGAGCTGGGGAGGTGAGGGGGAGAGAAAGAGTGAGAGAGGAACAGAGATGGGTTATTGGATACGGATAGAGCTGGGAGGAGAGGGGGAGAGAAAGAGTGAGAGAGGAACAGAGATGGGTTATTGGATACGGATAGAGCTGGGAGGAGAGGGGGAGAGAAAGAGTGAGAGAGAGGGAGGTGCAAAGAGTGGATAAATCTCCTGGCCCTGACCAGATAGATCCAAGAACACTGAGTGAGGCTAGAGGAGAAATTGCGGGAGCCCTGGCTGAAATATTTGCATCATGATTAGCCACGGGCGAGGTACCGCAAGACTGGGGGGTCGCAGATGGTGTGCCCTTATTGAAGAATGGCTGCAAAGAAAAAGCTGGGAATTAAAGGCAGGTAAGTCTAACATCTGTGGTGGGTAAGGAACGCGAGCGGATTCTGAGAGATAAGATATACAGGCTTTTGGAAAGACAGGGTTTGATTAGGAGTAGCCAGCACAGCTCTGTGCATGGGAGATCATTCCTTACAAATTTGTTGGAGTTCTTTAATGAAGTGACCAGGAAGGTTGATGAGGGCAGCGCGGTAGACGTTGTCTATATGGATTTCAGTAAGGCCTTCGATAAAGTTCCACATGGTAGGCTGCTCTGGAAGGTTAGATCACAGAATCCAGGGAGAGCTGGCAAATTGGATATGCAATTGGCTTGATGATGGGAAACAGAGGGTAATGGTGGAAGGATGCTTGTCGGACTGGAGGCCTGTGACTCGTGGTGTGCCTCAGGGGTCAGTGCTGGGCCCACTGCTGGTTCTTATCCATATCAACGACTTGGATGAGAATGTACAAGGCACGATGGGTAAGTTCGCAGATGACACTAAAATGGGTGGTATTGTAGACAGCGAGGAAGGTGATCAAAAATTGCAGGCGGGTCTTGATCAGCTGGGGAAGTGGGCCGAGAAATGGCAAATGGAATTCAATACAGGTAAGTGTGAGGAGTTGCATTTTGGAAAGTCAAGTCAACATAGAACATAAAACATTACAGCGCAGTACAGGCCCTTCGGCCCTCAATGTTGCGTCGACCTGTGAAACCACTCTAAAGCCCATCTACACTATTCCCTTATCGTCCATATGTCTATCCAATGACGATTTGAATGCCCTTCGTGTTGGAGAGTCCACTGCTGTTGCAGGCAGGGCATTCCACAGCCTTACTACTCTCTAAGTAAAGAACCTACGTCTGGCATCTGTCCTATATCTATCTCCCGTCAATTTAAAGCTATGTCCCCTCGTGCTAGACATCACCATCCGAGGAAAAAGGCTCTCACTGTCCACCCTATCTAATCCTCTGATCATCTTGTATGCTTCAATTAAGTCACCTCTTAACCTTCTTCTCGCTAACGAAAACAGCCTCAAGTCCCTCAGCCTTTCCTCACAAGATCTTCCCTCCATACCAGGCAACATCCTGGTAAATCTCCTCTGCACCCATTCCAATGCTTCCACGTCCTTCCTATAATGCGGTGACCAGAATTGCACGCAATACTCCAAATGCGGCTGCACCAGAGTTTTGTACAGCTGCAACATGACCTCATGGCTCCGAAACTCAATCCCTCTACCAATAAAAGCTTACACACCGTACGCCTTCTGAACAACCCTCTCAACCTGGGTGGCAACTTTCAGGGATCTATGTACATGGACACCTAGATCTCTCTGCTCATCCCCACTGCCAAGAATCTTACCATTAGCCCAGTACTCAGTCTTCCTGTTATTCCTTCCAAAATGAATCACCTCACACTTTTCTGCATTAAACTCCATTTGCCATGTCTCAGCCCAGCGCTGCAGCCTATCTATGTCCCTCTGTTAACTGAACCTTCATCTTTACATAAGCCTCCTTCTTCCTCTTGACAAGTGTTTCGACTGCTTTCGTAAACCACGGTTCCCTTGCTCGACCTCTTCCTCCCTGCCTGACAGGGACATACTTATCAAGGACACGCAGTAGCTGTTCCTTGAACAAGCTCCACATTTCCATTGTGCCCATCCCCTGCAGTTTTACTCTCCATCCGATGCATCCTAAGTCTTGCCTCATCGCATCATAATTGCCTTTCCCCCAGATATAACTCTTGCCCTGCGGTATATACCTATCCCTTTCCATCACTAAAGTAAACGTAATAGAATTGTGGTCACTATCACCAAAGTGCTCACCTACGTCCAAATCTAACACCTGTCCTGGTTCATTACCCAGTACCAAATCCAATATGGCCTCGCCTCTCATTGGCCTATCTACATACTGTGTCAGGAAACCCTCCTGCACACATTGGACAAAAACGGACCCATCTAAAGTACTCGAACTATCGCGTTTCCAGTCAATATTTGGAAAGTTAAAGTCCCCCATAACAACTAGCCTGTTGCTTTCGCTCCTATCCAGAATCATCTTTGCAATCCTTTCCTCTACATCTCTGGAACTTTTCGGAGGCCTATAGAAAACCCCTAACAGGGTGACCTCTCCTTTCCTGTTTCTGACCTCAGCCCATACTACCTCAGGATACGAGTCCTCATCAAACGTCCTTTCTGCCACCGTAATACTGTCCTTGACTAACAATGCCACCCCGGCCCCTCTTATACCACCTTCCCTGAGCTTACTGAAATATCTCAACCCCGGCACCTGCAACAACCATTCCTGCCCCTGCTCTATCCATGTCTCCGAAATGGCCACAACATCAAAGTCCCAGGTACCAACCCATGCCGCAAGTTCACCCACCTTATTCCGGGTGCTCCTGGCATTGAAGAAGACACACTTTAAACCACCTTCCTGCCTGCCGGTACACTCCTACAACTTTGAAACCTTACTCATGACCTCACTACTCTCAACCTCCTGTGTACTGGAGCTACAATTCAGGTTCCCAATCCCCTGCTGAGCTAGTTTAAACCCTCCCGAGGAGCTTTAGCAAATATCCCCCCCCCCCCCCCCCCCCAGGATATTGATACCCCTCTGGTCCAGGTGTAGACCATCCTGTTTGTAGAGATCCCACCGACCCCAGAATGAGCCCCAATTATCCAGAAATCTGAATCCCTCCCGCCTGCACCATCCCTGTAGCCACGTGTTCAACTCCTCTCTCTCCCTATTCCTCGTCTCACTATCACGTGGCACGGGTAACAACCCAGAGATAATAATTCTGTTTGTCCTAGATTTAAGTTTCCACCCTAGTTACCTGAATTCTCCCCTTACATCCCTATCCCTTTTCCTACCTATGTCGTTGGTACCTATGTGGACCATGACTTGGGGCTGCTTCCCCTCCCCCTTAAGGATCCAGAAAACACGATCCAAGACATCACGCACCCTGGCACCTGGGAGGCAACACACCAACCACGAGTCTCTCTCGTTCCCACAGAATCTCCTATCTATCCCCCTAACTATGGAGTCTCCAATGACTAATGCTCTACTCCTCTCCCCCCTTCCTTTCTGAGCAACAGGGACAGACTCTGTGCTAGAGACCTGTACCCCATGGCTTACCCCTCGTAAGTCCCCCTCGCCAACAGTATCCAAAGCGGTATACTTGTTACTAAGGAGAACGACCACATGGGATCCCTGTGCTGACTGCTTCCTCCCAGCTCCTCTCACCGTCACCCATCTATCTTTATTCTTCGGAGTAACTACATCCCTGAAGCTTCTATCGATGACCACCTCTGCCTCCCGAATGATCCGAATTTCCAGCTCCAGTTCCCTAACTCGGTTTCTGAGGAGCTGGTGATGGGTGCACTACCCACAGGTGAAATCAGCAGGGACACTGACGGCGTCCCTTACCTCAAACATTCTACAGGAGGAACATTGCACTACCTTCCATGCCATCCCCTCTGGATAAAACCATATATTCATTCCCCTTCTCAGCAAGCATTCACTCAGCAACCTCTGCGCCCCACACGATAACACCTGAGGGAAAATTAAAGAAAAACTACTTACCAATGACCAGCCAATCCCTTTTCCTGCAGGCTGTGAAATCACGGTTCAACCTCTTTCTACTTCTACCTGCCCTCGAGCCTTCCTCTTGATCTTTACAGCAGTTGTTTTTTGGCGTTAGAGGAGGGGTTGGGGAGGGAAACACTGAAGAAGTGCTTCGGGTTTAAGTGTCACTTGACAACAGCCCCTCCACAAACCACCTTCAAGTTCGGGTGACCACAACGGACGTATGCAAACTTCCCCCGCAACAGCCAATCAGCAGCTCTGCTCTACTGCCCTGTGCTGAAGTCAAGGTCGGACTTTCAAGGTGAATGGTCGGACCTTAGGCGTATCGTAGAACAGAGGGACCTTGGAGTTCACGTGCATGGTTCTCTAAAGATGGAGTCACAGGTAGAAAGGGCAGTGAAGAAAACTTTTGACATGCTGGCCTTCATCAGTCAGGGCATTGAGTATAGTTGTTGGGAAGTTACGTTGCAACTGTACAGGACATTGGTGAGGCCGCACCTGGTGTATTGTGTCCAGTTGTGCTCGCCTTGCTATAGGAAAGATGATATTAAACTGAAAAGAGTGCAGAAGAGATTTACAAGGATTTTGCAAGGACCCAAGGGACTCAGTTATAGGGAAGATTGGACAGGCTAGGACTTTTTTCTTTGGAGGGTAGGAGACTGAGGAGCCTAAGCGGTGATCTTAAACACCTCTTTAAGAGCATGAGAGGCATGGATAGGGTGAATGCACTCAGTCTTTTTCCTGGGGTTGGGGAATCGAGAACTAGAGGGCATAGGTTTAAGTGAAGAGGAGAACGAATTAATAGGAACATGAGGAGCTACTTTTTTTTATTAACGCAGAGGGTGGTATGTATGTGGAATGAGCTACTGGAGGAGGTGGTTGAGGCAGGGGCATCGACAACATCTAAAAGGCATTTGGACAGGTATATAGAAAAAAACCCATCGAACAGTACAGCACAGTACAGGCCCTTCGGCCCACAATGTTGTGCCGACCATTTATCCTAATCTAAGATCAACCTAACCTCCACCCCTTCAATTTACTGCTGTCCATGTGCCTGTCCAAGTGTCTCTTAAATATCCCGAATGGCTCTGACTCCACCACCCCCGCTGGCAGTACATTCCACGCACCCACCACTCTGCGTGTGAAGAACCGACCTCTGACATCTACCCTATACCTTTCTCCAATCACCTTAAAATTAAGTCTCCTCGTGACAGCCATTTCCACCCTGGGGAAAATAATAATGCTAATAATCCTTATTGACACAAGTAGGCTTACATTAACACTGCAATGAAGTTACTGTGAAAAGCCCCTAGTCACCACATTCCGGCGCCTGTTCGGGTACACCGAGGGAGAATGCTGAATTCTCAGCCGGTACGGGAATTGAACCCTGCATTACAAAGCAGCTGTCAAGCCCACTGAGCTAGACCAGCCCTCTGGTCTCTGGCCGTCCACTCTGTTCATGCCTCTCATCACCTTGTACACCTCTATCATGTCACCTCTCTGCCTTCTTTGCTTTAGTGAGAAAAGCCCTCGCTCCCTCAACCTTTCTTCATGAGACATGCCCTCCAGTCCAGGCAGCATCCTGGTAAATCTCCTCTGCACCCTCTCCAAAGCATCCACATCCTTCCTATAATGAGGCGACCAGAACTGGACACAATATTCCAAGTGTGGTCTAACCAGGGTTTTATAAAGCTGCAGCAAAACCTCACGGCTCTTAAACTCAATCCCCCTGTTAATGAAAGCCAACGCACCATACGCCTTCTAAACAACCCTATCAACCTGGGTGGCAACTTTGAGCTATCTATGTATGTAGACTCCAAGATTCCACTGTTCCTCCACACTTCCAAGAATCCTGCCTTTTACCCTGTATTCAGCATTCAAATTCGACCTTCCAAAATGAATCACTTCACATTTACCAAGGTTGAACTCCATCTGCCACTTCTCAGCCCAGCTCCGCATCCTGTCAATGTCCTGTTGTAACCTGCAACAACCCTCAACACTATCTACAACTCCACCAACCTTCGTGTCATCGGCAAACGTACAGACCCACCCGTCCACCTCCTCATCCAAGTCATTTACAAACACCACAAAGAGCAGAGGTCCCAGAACAGATCCTTGGGGGACACCACTGGTCACCGACCTCCAGGCGGAATAGTTTCTATCCACTACCACTCGCTGTCTTCTTTCGGCCAGCCAATTCTGTATCCAGCCAAATTTCCCTCGATCCCATGCCCCCTAATTTCCCTGCATCCCATTGGTTGGAAAGGTTTAGAGGGATATGGGCCAAATGCAGGAACATGGGGTTAGCTTGGATTTTGGGTTAGCATGGACCAGTTTAGGCCGAAGGGCCTGTCTCCGTGACGTAGATTCTATGAATGTAACTCATTGATTAAACAAGGGATGGCCACAACACTCCCTTCATTTATGATGGTGAAATAAATGCTGGGGAGAGTGATTTTTAAAGAAGTCACCCAAAGGAATTGACACAGCTTTTTCCCAGTTTAAAGGGAATAGTTAACCTCAGTTTGCACTGAGTGCTGAATTTGGTGCTTTTTGAGTGCTATAGTAAGAGTTTGGTGACCGAGGGAGTTAGGTGAGGAGGGAGTAAGGTGCTCCTTTCATTTTGTTTCCGACATTTCCGCAAAGAGTGAGAAGAGAGCCAGGAGTTTACAGAAAGTGTAGCTGACTGGGAGCAGAGTCGGAGGGCGGAGATCTAGTTAGTCCACAGGGCAGCTATATTCTGTCAGGTAAGAAGGGATGGAGGCTAGGCCAGTTACATGCTCCTCCTGTAGGATGTGGGTGGTGAGGGATACCACCGGTGTCCCCGCTGACTATACCTGCGGGAAGTGCACCCAACTTCAGCTCCTCAAAGACCGTGTTAGGGAACTGGAGCTGAAGCTGGATGAACTTCGGATCATCCGGGAGGCAGAGGGGGTGATTGAGAAGAGTTACAAGGAGGTAACCACACCCAAGGTACAGGACAAGAATAGCTGGGTTACAGTCAGGGGGAAAAAAACAAACAGGCAGACAGTGCAGGGAACCCTCGTGGACGTTCCCCTTCAAAACAAATATACCGTTTTGGATGCTGTTGGGGGAGATGACCTACCGGGGGAAGGCCCTAGCGGCCAGGTCTCTGGCACTGAGTCTGGCTCTGGGGCTCAGAAGGGAAGGGGGGAGAATAGAAAAGCAATAGTTGTAGGAGATTCAATGGTTAGGGGAATAGATAGGAGATTCTGTGGTCGCGAGCGAGACTCCCGGAAGGTATGTTGCCTCCCGGGTGCCAGGGCCAGGGATGTCTCGGATCGTGTCTTCAGGATCCTTCAGGGGGAGGGTGAGCAGCCAGAAGTCATGGTGCACATTGGTACCAACGACATAGGTAGGAAAAGGGGTGTGGAGGTAATAAACAAGTTTAGGGAGTTAGGCTGGAAGTTAAAAGCCAGGACAAACAGAGTTGTCATCTCTGGTTTGTTGCCGGTGCCACGTGATAGCGAGGCTAGGAATAGGGAGAGAGTGCAGTTGAACACGTGGCTGCAGGAATGGTGTAGGAGGGAGGGCTTCAGGTATTTGGATAATTGGAGCGCATTCTGGGGAAGGTGGGACCTGTACAAGCAGGACGGGTTGCATCTGAACCAGAGGGGCACCAATATCCTGGGAGGGAGGTTTTCTAGTACTCTTCGGGAGGGTTTAAACTAATTTGGCAGGGGAATGGGAACCGGATTTGTAGTCCAGCAACTAAGGTAGCCGATATTCAGGACGCCAAAGCGTGTAGTGAGGCAGTGGGGAAGGGAACACTGACAAGGGAGAGTACTTGCAGGCACGGAGATGGGTTGAAGTGTGTATACTTCAACGCAAGAAGCATCAGGAATAAGGTGGGTGAACTTAAGGCATGGATCGGTACTTGGGACTACGATGTGGTGGCCATCACGGAAACTTGGATAGAAGAGGGGCAGAAATGGTTGTTGGAGGTCCCTGGTTATAGATGTTTCAAAAAGATTAGGGAGGGTGGTAAAAGAGGTGGGGGGGTGGCATTATTAATTAGAGATAGTATAACAGCTGCAGAAAGGCAGTTCGAGGAGTATCACCCTATTGAGGTAGTATGGATTGAAGTCAGAAATAGGAAAGGAGCAGTCACCTTGTTAGGAGTTTTCTATAGGCCCCCCAATAGTAGCAGAGATGTGGAGGAACAGATTGGGAAACAGGTTTTGGAAAGGTGCAGAAGTCATAGGGTAGTAGTCATGGGCGACTTTAACTTCCCAAATATTGAGTGGAAACTCTTTAGATCAAATAGTTTGGATGGGGTGGTGTTTGTGCAGTGTGTCCAGGAAGCTTTTCTAACACAGTATGTAGATTGTCCAACCAGAGGAGGGGCAATATTGGATTTAGTACTTGGTAATGAACCAGGGCAAGTGATAGATTTGTTAGTGGGGGAGCATTTTGGAGATAGTGACCACAATTCTGTGACTTTCACTTTAGTAATGGGGAGGGATAGGTACGTGCAACAGGGCAAGGTTTACAATTGGGGGAAGGGTAAATACGATGTTGTCAAACAAGAATTGAAGTGCATAAGTTGGGAACATAGGCTGGCAGGGAAGGACACAAGTGAAATGTGGAACTTGTTCAAGGAACAGGTACTACGTGTCCTTGATATGTATGTCCCTGTCAGGCAGGGAAGAGATGGTCGAGTGAGGGAACCATGGTTGACAAGAGAGGTTGAATGTCTTGTTAAGAGGAAGAAGGATACTTATGTAAGGCTGAGGAAACAAGGTTCAGACAGGGCATTGGAGGGATACAAGATAGCCAGGAGGGAACTGAAGAAAGGGATTAGGAGAGCTAAGAGAGGGCATGAACAATCTTTGGCGGGTAGGATCAAGGAAAACCCCAAGGCCTTTTACACATGTGAGAAATATGAGAATGACTAGAGCGAGGGTAGGTCCGATCAAGGACAGTAGCGGGAGATTGTGTATTGAGTCTGAAGAGATAGGAGAGGTCTTGAACGAGTACTTTTCTTCTGTATTTACAAATGAGAGGGGCGGTATTGTTGGAGAGGACAGTGTGAAACAGATTGGTAAGCTCGAGGAAATACTTGTTAGGAAGGAAGATGTCTCGGGCATTTTGAAAAACTTGAGGATAGACAAGTCCCCCGGGCCTGACGGGATATATCCAAGGATTCTATGGGAAGCAAGAGATGAAATAGCAGAGCCGTTGGCAATGATCTTTTCGTCCTCACTGTCAACAGGGGTGGTACCAGGGGATTGGAGAGTGGCGAATGTCGTGCCCCTGTTCAAAAAAGGGACTAGGGATAACCCTGGGAATTACAGGCCAGTTAGTCTTACTTCGGTGGTAGGCAAAGTAATGGAAAGGGTACTGAAGGATAGGATTTCTGAGCATCTGGAAAGACACTGCTTGATTAGGGATAGTCAGCACGGATTTGTGAGGGGTAGGTCTTGCCTTACAAGTCTTATTGAATTCTTTGAGGAGGTGACCAAGCATGTGGATGAAGGTAAAGCAGTGGATGTAGTGTACATGGATTTTAGTAAGGCATTTGATAAGGTTCCCCATGGTAGGCTTCTGCAGAAAGTAAGGAGGCATGGGATAGTGGGAAATTTGGCCAGTTGGATAACGAACTGGCTAACCGATAGAAGTCAGAGAGTGGTGGTGGATGGTAAATAATCAGCCTGGAGCCCAGTTACCAGTGGCGTACCGCAGGGATCAGTTCTGGGTCCTCTGCTGTTTTTGATTTTCATTAATGACTTGGATGAGGGAGTTGAAGGGTGGGTCAGTAAATTTGCAAACGATACGAAGATTGGTGGAGTTGTGGATAGTGAGGAGGGCTGTTGTCGGCTGCAAAGAGACATAGATAGGATGCAGAGCTGGGCTGAGAAGTGGCAGATGGAGTTTAACCCTGAAAAGTGTGAGGTTGTTCATTTTGGAAGGACAAATATGAATGCGGAATACAGGGTTAACGGTAGAGTTCTTGGCAATGTGGAGGAGCAGGGAGATCTTGGGGTCTATGTTCATACATCTTTGAAAGTTGCCACTCAAGTGGATAGAGCTGTGAAGAAGGCCTATGGTGTGCTCGCGTTCATTAACAGAGGGATTGAATTTAAGAGCCGTGAGGTGATGATGCAGCTGTACAAAACTTTGGTAAGGCCACATTTGGAGTACTGTGTACAGTTCTGGTCGCCTCATTTTCGGAAGGATGTGGAAGCTTTGGAAAAGGTGCAAAGGAGATTTACCAGGATGTTGCCTGGAATGGAGAGTAGGTCTTACGAGGAAAGGTTGAGGGTGCTAGGCCTTTTCTCATTAGAACGGAGAAGGATGAGGGGCGACTTGATAGAGGTTTATAAGATGATCAGGGGAATAGATAGAGTAGACAGTCAGAGACTTTTTCCCCGGGTGGAACAAACCATTACAAGGGGACATAAATTTAAGGTGAAAGGTGGAAGATATAGAAGGTATATCAGAGGTAGGTTCTTTACCCAGAGAGTAGTGGGGTCATGGAATGCACTGCCTGTGGAAGTAGTTGAGTCGGAAACATTAGGGACCTTCAAGCAGCTATTGGATAGGTACATGGATTACGGTAAAATGATATAGTGTAGATTTATTTGTTCTTAAGGGCAGCACGGTAGCATTGTGGATAGCACAATTGCTTCACAGCTCCAGGGTCCCAGGTTCGATTCCGGCTTGGGTCACTGTCTGTGCGGAGTCTGCACGTCCTCCCCGTGTCTGCGTGGGTTTCCTCCGGGTGCTCCGGTTTCCTCCCACAGTCCAAAGATGTGCAGGTTAGGTGAATTGGCCAATGATAAATTGCCCTTAATGTCCAAAATTGCCCTTGGTGTTGGGTGGAGGTGTTGAGTTTGGGTAGGGTGCTCTTTCCAGGAGCCGGTGCAGACTCAAAGGGCCGAATGGCCTCCTTCTGCACTGTAAATTCAATGATAATCTATGATTAATCTAGGACAAAGGTTCGGCACAACATCGTGGGCCAAAGGGCCTGTTCTGTGCTGTATTTTCTATGTTCTATGTTCTCTTCCTGGGGATGGGTCTCCAAACCCGAAATATCCTCGGCTTCAGGGAGTGTGGGTAAGGATTACACCAGGCACAAGGCTGGGGAGTGGGTTTGAAATGAAAAGTGGTGAGCCTGGGTAAAGCCTTGTCCTCACTCCCAGAATGGTGTTGTCCTTTCGGCAGGGTGGGGGGGGGGGATTCTTTCTATATTTGATAAATGTGGTTTAAGTCTGCTTCCATATCTTATGGTCTTATCTTCCTCTCTCGTGTGGAGTCAGTGCACGGCTCCCAGTATCTGGGGGGAATCCCCAGTCAGAGTGGGGGAGAGTCAGAGGGGAAGCGAGCGGGGGAGAGTTAGAGGGGAAGGGAGTCGGAGAGAGTCAGAAGGAAGAGAGTGGGGAAGAGTCAGAGGGGGCAAAGAGTCAGGGGGGAAGAGAGTGGGGAAGAGAGTCAGAGGAGAAGAGAGTGGGGAAGAGTCAGAGGGTGGGGTAGCATCAGAGGGAAGAGAGTGGGGAAGAGGTAAGAGGGGGGGAGAGAGCCAGAGGGGAAGAGAGTGGGGGGAGAGTCCAGAGGGAAGAGGGTGGGGGAAAGTCAGAGGGGAAGAGAGAGGGGGAGAGTCAGAGGGCGAGAAAGTGGGGGGAGAGACAGGGGGGAAGCGAGCGGGGGAGAGTTAGAGGGGGAAGGGAGTCGGAGAGAGTCAGAAGGGAAGAGAGTGGGGAAGAGTCAGAGGGGGCAAAGAGTCAGGGGAAAGAGAGTGGGGAAGAGAGTCAGAGGAGAAGAGAGTGGGGAAGAGTCAGAGGGTTGGGTAGCATCAGAGGGGAAGAGAGTGGGGAAGAGTAAGAGGGGGGAGAGAGCCAGAGGGGAAGAGAGTGGGGGAGAGTCAGAGGGGAAGGAGGGTGGGGAAAGTCAGGAGGGGAAGAGAGAGGGGGAGAGTCAGAGGGGCGAGAAAGTGGGGGAGAGACAGGGGGAAGAGAGTGGGGGGACAGTCAGAGGGGAAAAGAGTCAGAGGGGAAGAGAGTGGGAAGAGTCCAGAGGGTGGAGAGAGTCAGAGGGAAAGAGAGTGGGGAGAGTCAGAGGGAAGGGAGTCGGAGAGAGTCTGAGGGGAAGCGCGTGGGGAGAGTCAGAAGGGGAGAAAGTGGGGAGAGTGAGAGGGGGAAGATAGTGGGAGTGAGGTCAGAGGGGGGGAAAGGAGAGTCAGAGGGGAAGAGAGTGGGAGAGTCAGAGGGAAGAGAGTTGGAGAGAGTCCAAGGGAAGAGAGATGGGAAGAGAATCAGAGGAAAAAAGAGTGGAGAAGAGTCAGAGGGCGGGGGGAGCGTCAGAGGGGAAAGAGCGTGGGGGAGAGTCAGAGGGGGAAGAAAGTGGGGGAGAGTCAGAGGGGGAGAAAGTGGGGGGAGAGTCAGAGGGGGAGAGAAAGTGGGGGAGAGTCAGAGGGGGGAGAGAGGCAGAGGGGAAGAGAGTGGGGTAGTGTCAGAGGGGGAGAAAGTGGGGAAGAGTCCAGGAGGGGGGGAGAGAGGCAGAGGGGAAGAAGAGTGGGGGAAGAGTCAGAGGGGGGAGAAAGTGGGGAAGAGTCAGAGGGGGAGAGAGGCAGAGGGGAAGAGAGTGGGGTAGAGTCAGAGGGGGAGAAAGTGGAGAAGAGTCGGAGGGTGGGGAGCGTCAGAGGGGAAGAGAGTGGGGAAGAGTCAGAGGGGGAGAAGAGGCAGTGGGGAAGAGAGAGTGGGGAGGAGAGTCAGAGGGGGAGAGTCGGAGGGGAAGAGAGTGGGGAAGAGTCAGAGGGGAGAGAGTGGGGTAGAGTCAGAGGGGGAGAAAGTGGGGAAGAGTCGGGGGTGGGGAGCGTCAGAGGGAGAGAGAGTGGGGAAGAGTCAGAGGGGGGAGAGAGTGGGGAAGAGTCAGAGAGGGTAAGAGGGGTGGGGGAGAGTCAGTTGTTGGGGGAGAGTCAGTGGGTGGGAGAGAGTCGGATGGGTGGAGGAGCTTAAACAGAGGAGAGACACACAGGTTTGGGGAAATGGCGCGGGGGGGGGGGGGGGGGTGTTTCCCAATTGTCTAGTCAATGTCCAGTTTCTAGAGTACAGCCCCTGCCATCCCCGTTGCTCATCAGAATGGCTTGGTGTGTTTACAAATTACTGACTGAATACAGAGAAATGAGGAGGTAGAGATGGGGGGAGAAAAAATTAAATGGGGGAGAGAAAGAGAGATAATGTTGAGACAGGAACCTCTCAGAGAGCCTTTCAGTCCCAGAATCAATCCTCGGATAGGGGGGAAAAGAGCACAGAGATCTTGACAGATCTTCAAAAGCAGGAAAGTCCGGAAATGTGGCATTGGAGATGTACAGAGATAGGGGGAAGAGAAAAAAGAGAGATAGGGAGAGGGAGAAGAAATGAATGAGAGGGAGAAAAAACAGGGAGAGGGAGTAAAATGACATGAGAACCAGAGAGAGAGGGAGGGAGGGAGCGAAAGAGAAATGAAATGAGAGAGGGGGAGCGTAAGTAAAGTGGAAGGTTCATCACCAATATTGAATGATCATTGTGGAGATGCCGGCGTTGGACTGGGGTGAGCACAGTAAAAAGTCTTACAACACCAGGTTAAAGTCCAACAGGTTTGTTACGAATCACTAGCTTTCGGAGCGCAGCTCCTTCCCCAGGTGAATGATTCCTCAAGCTGGTGACATCGAAACAACCTGTTGGACTTTAACCTGGTGTTGTAAGACTTCTTACTGTGCGTGAGGTCACCCCAGTCCAACTCGGCATCTCCACATTCATTATTACAACCGAGAATAGACTTGTGGGATGGTCAGTCAAGCAGGGGGGGGGGGGGGCGGGTTGCAGATAAAATTGGCGGGGGGGGGGGGGGGGAAGATTGGGGGTCAATACATTGTGAGGTGAATAACTTGAGGGTGTGAAAAAATTGGAGGGGTGAATAAATTGGGGGGGGGTGGACAAATTGGGGGGGTGAATAATTGGGGGGTGAATAAATTGGGGGGTGAATAAATTGGGGGGGGTGGACAAATTGGGGGGGTGAATAAATTGGGGGGTGAATAAATTGGGGGGTGAATAAATTGGGGGGTGAATAAATTGGGGGGGGTGGACAAATTGGGGGGTGAATAAATTGGGGGGTGAATAAATTGGGGGGTGAATAAATTGGGGGGTGGACCAAATTGGGGGTGGACAAATTGGGGGGGTGAGAATAAATTGGGGGGGGTGATTACATGGTGGGTGAATATGTTGGGGGAGTGAATAAATTGGTGGGGGTGTGAATAACTTGGGGGGGTGAATAAATTGGGGGGGGGGAAATTGGGGAGGGTGAATAAATTGTTTTGTGCCTTTGTGTTTTACTTTCATTTTAGGCAGTTGGGGGGCAGCACGGGGGCGCAGTGGGTTAGCCCTGCTGCCTCACGGCGCCGAGGTCCCGGGTTCGATCCCGGCTCTGGGTCACTGTCCGTGTGGAGTTTGCACATTCTCCCCGTGTCTGCGTGGGTTTCACCCCCACAACCCAAAGATGTGCAGGTTAGGTGGATTGGCCACGCTAAGTTGCCCCTCAATTGGAAAAAATAAATTGGGTACTCTAAATTTATGGAAAATAACAATAAAACATTTTAGGCAGTTGGGAGCTAAATTCAGGCAAAGCAGGTGTATGTTGGTCTCTCTCTCTGTACGTTAAAAAGGTGTCGAGACCACTCTATAACTTCAAAGTAATACGTGTTGACTGTGAGGAATTCAAAACTAGTCTTTTGTAGGAAAAGGTGTCTGGGCTTCTGGATGTTGTTAGGAAACTTATTAAGAGTTACCTGTAGAGTCATGTATCGTTGGGGGGGTTATCTGTGTTGGTAGTTGATAGGATGTTGACTGTGTGTTTATAGAATGTTAACTGGATTCACAGAATAAGCATTGTTTTTGTTTAAAAGTACTTAGGATCTCTGCTGTATAACACGTGGAAAGTGGGCCCGTGTGCTCCTCATAACTAAAATCTATTAAAAGTTGTCGGTCAGGTGAACTCCATGATATATTTTGGGGTTCTCTAAGCCCTGACCCATAATGCCACCCAGAGAAATACACTAACAATTGGAACTGAATCACTGAATGGTCACAGTTAAAGGGACAACTGAACCCCAGAGTGAAGTGGAACCGCCCAGAGAAACACACTGGCAATTGGAACTGAATCATTGAATGGTCATAGTCGAGTGAGGGATATCACTGTAACAATCTGAGATCGAGGGATAGGACTGATGGTGTTTGAGTGGACAATATCCTTTCTATTATTGTTAGTTGAACAATGTGATCAGAAGAGTCCAGTGTTTGGAAAGTGGTTACTGACTGAAAAACATTACTTTATTTTTTTGAACCCAATGTCGTAATCTGTTTGTTCATATCTTTCCAAAAAAAATAAGTTAAACGATGTTGCAATCTCAATATCCCTGATGTGATTCCTCAGGGTCTAAATTAAAGGCTTTGGGAATATATAACCTCAGAGTTTAAGACACAGAGACTACCAGCAGCTCGAAGGACTCATCACTTTACTCTGAAAATGCATCTTCCAATTCAAAAGGTTGAGAAAATATTCTACCCAATCCTTGCTGTTGTTGGTGTTCCTGGTAAGTAACTATCACCATTGAAGTTGTGTAAATCTCTGTGTGAGCGGCTCTCTGATTTTAAACTGTTACTGAAAATGTTTAGTGCTGATCTCGTGCTCACTGATATACAGATCAATGATATAATTCACTTCAGTCAAATGTCTTTAAAAATGTTGATGGTTTGAATCTCTTTCATCAACCGACAGTAAACATCTGTTTGTAACTCACGGGATGTCTGATGAATAAAGTTATTACATTGAGTGGAATCTTGTATAGCGTTAGATTGGATCTCAGTGAAGGCAATCTCTCTGAAGTAAGGTTTAGTGGGAGTAAAATGAAATCACACTGAGTGTCGATCACGAACCAGAGTGGAATATCTGACAGCAGTGAACAGGAATCGCTGGAAATATCTGTCAGTGTAGAACTGTACTGAGTGTAGATCACTAACCAGAGTGGAATATCTGACAGCAGTGAACATGTATTACTGCAAGTATGTGTCAGTGTAGAATTATACTGAGTGTGGGTCTCTCACCAGAGTGGAATATCTGATTCAATAGTTTATCTATTACTGGGGCAATCTGTCCATGTGGAATTAGAACATAGCACACTACAGCGCAGTACAGGCCCTTCGGCCCTCGATGTTGCGCCGACCGTGAAACCACTCTAAAGCCCATCTACACTATTCCCTTATCATCCATATGTTTATCCAATGACCATTTAAATGCTCCTAATGTTGGCGAGTCCACTACTGTTGCAGGCAGGGCATTCCACGCCCTTACTACTCTGAGTATAGAACCTACCTCTGATATCTGTCCTCTATCTATCTCCCCTCAATGACCCCTCGTGCTAGACATCACCATCCGAGGAAAAAGGCTCTCACTGTCCACCCTATCCAATCCTCTTATCATCTTGTATGCCTCAATTAAGTCACCTCTTAACCTTCTTCTCTCGAACGAAAACAGCTTCAAGTCCCTCAGCCTTTCCTCATAAAATCTTCCCTCCATACCAGGCAACATTCTGGTAAATCTCCTCTGCACCCTTTCCAATGCTTCCACGTCCTTCCTATAATGTGGCAACCAGAATTGCACGCAATACTCCAAATGCGGCCGCACCAGAGTTTTGTACAGTTGCAACATAACCTCATGGCTCCGAAACTCAATCCCTCCACAATAAATGCAAACACACCGTAGGCCTTCTTAACAACCCTCTCAACCTGGGTGGCAACTTTCAGGGATCTATGTACATGGACACCGAGATCTCTCTGCTCATCCACACTACCAACAATCTTACCATTAGCCCATTACTCTGTCTTCCGATTATTCCTTCCAAAATGAATCACCTCACACTTTTCTGCATTAAACTCCATTTGCCACCTCTCAGCCCAGCTCTGCAGCTTATCTATGTTACTCTGTAACTTGTAACATCCTTCCGCACTGTCCACAACTCGACCGACTTTAGTGTCATCTGCAAATTTACTCACCCATCCTTCTACGCCCTCCTCCAGGTCATTTATAAAAATGACAAATAGAAGTGGCTCCAAACCAGATCCTTGTGGTACACCACTAGTAACTGAACTCCAGGCTGAACATTTCCCATCAACCACCACCATTTGTTTTCTTCCAGCTAGCCAATTTCTGATCCAAACTGTTAAATCACCCTGACTCCCATGCCTCCGTATTTTCTGCAATAGCCTACCGTGGGGAACCTGATCAAATGCTTTACTGAAATCCATATACACCACATCAACTGCTCTACCCTCGTCTACCTGTTTGGTCACCTTCTCAAAGAACTCAATAAGGTTTGTGAGGCACGACCTACCCTTCACAAATCCGTGTTGACTATCTCTAATCAAATTATTCCTTTCCAGATGATTTTACATCCAATCTCTTATAAACCTTTCCAAGACTTTTCCCACAACAGAAGTAAGGCTCACTGGTCTATAGTTACCGGGGTTGTCTCTACTCCCCTTGAACAAGGGGACAACATTTGCTATCCTCCAGTCTTCTGGCACTATTCCTGTAGACAATGATGACATAACAATCAAAACCAAAGGCTCAGCAATCTCCTCCCTAGTTTCCCAGAGAATCCTAGGATAAATCCTATCCGGTCCAGGGGACTTACCTATTTTCAGACTTTCCAGAATTGCTAACACCTCCTCCTTATGAACCTCAAGCCCTTCTAGTCTAGTAGCCTGTATCTCAGTATTCTCCTCAACAACATTGTCTTTTTCCTGTGTGAATACTGACGAAAAATATACTTTTAGCATATCTCCTATCTCCTCGGACTCCACGCACAACTTCCTGTCCTTGACTGGCCCTACTCTTACCCTAGTCATTCTTATATTCCTAACATATCTATAGAGAGCTTTAGGGTTATTCTTGATCCTACCTGCCAAAGACTTCTCATGTTCCCTCCTGGCTCTTCTTAGCTCTCTCCTTTAGGTCCTTCCTAGCTAATTTGTAACTCTCGAGCGCCCTAACTGAACCTTCACGTCTCATCTTTACATAAGCCTCCTTCTTCCTCTTGACAAGCGATTCAACTACTTTTGTAAAACACGGTTCCCTCACTCGACCACTGGTACATACTTATCAGGGACACGCAGTAACTGGTCCTTGAACAAGCTCCACATTTCAATTGTGCCCATCCCCTGCAGTTTCCCTCCCCATCCGATGCATCCTAGGTCTTGCCTCAGCGCATCGTAATTGAAAAATGAAATGAAAAATGAAAATGAAATGATAATCGCTTATTGTCACGAGTAGGCTTCAATGAGGTTACTGTGAAAAGCCCCTAGTCGCCACATTCCAGCACCTGTTCGGGGAGGCTGGTACGGGAATCGAACCGTGCTGCTGGCCTGCCTTGGTCTGCTTTAAAAGCCAGCGATTTAGCCCAGTGTGCTAAACCAGCCCCCAGATATAACTCTTGCCCTGCGGTATAGACCTATCCCTTTCCATCGCTAAAGTAAACGTAGCCGAATTGTGGTCACTATCACCAAAGTGCTTACCTACGTCCAAATCTAACTGTCCTGGTTCATTACCCAGTACCAAATCCAATATGGCCTCACCTCTCGTTGGCCTATCTACATACTGTGTCACAAAACCGTCCTGTACACATTGGACAAAATCGGACCCTTCTAAAGTACTCGAACTATAGCGTTTCCAGTCAATATTTGGAAAGTTAAAGTCCCCCATAACAACTACACTGTTACTTTCGCTCCTAGCCAGAATCATCTTTGCAATCCTTTCCTCTACATCTCTGGAACTTTTCGGAGGCCTATAGAAAACTCCTAACAGGGTGACCTCTCCTTTCCTGTTTCTAACCTTAGCCCATACTACCTCAGTAGACGAGTCCTCATCAAACGTCCTTTCTGCCACCGTAATACTGTCCTTGACTAACAATGCCACCCCTCCCCCTCTTTTACCACCTTCCCTGAGCTTACTGAAATATCTAAACCCCGGCACCTGCAACAACCATTCCTGTCCCTGCTCTATCCATGTCTCCGAAATGGCCACAACATCAAAGTCCCAGGTACCAACCCATGCCGCAAGTTCACCCACCGTATTCCGGATGCTCCTGGCATTGAAGTAGACACACTTTAAACCACCTTCCTGCCTGCCATACACTCCTGCAACTTTGAAACCTTACAATTGTATTCTGTGTGGGTCAGGGACTGGACTGAAATATGTTGGATCTATTTTGAAATAATCTGTTTTATTGGTGAGTGGGCGCTCCATTCTCAGGCGCTGTCCCTGTGAGTTTACCTTTGGAAGAGGTTGAAAACAGGAAGAGTATAGTTATGTTTTGATGATGTTTTTATATTTATTGTGTGAAGTGCAATGTCTTGATATCTCTGCTTTCTACTGAACTGCTCCAACAAAAACATATATCACCCACACTCTGATAATTAATAAAACCCACAACAGTGCAATATTCCAAAAGGTTTTGTGATCTTTTCCTCAAGTCTATTAATCCTGAAATGAACTCCAATGTTTGTTGAATTTTTATGGGTGTGTTTAAACTGTGTTTCTGCTTCAAACGATTTGTGAATCTGTTCACCTGAACCCAGAAACCCCTCCAGTCCATTCAGACACTTGCTTTCCAGGGAGTGATTGGGAGACTTATTGTTCTGATCAAAATGCTGCAGCGGACACTGAGTTCTCGTGACATTAATTTCCCCTTGAAATACCCACTTTGCAAGTTCATAATTGATCAAAGTGTGGCTGTATTTAATTGTATTCTTCCTCTGTATTCACTGTCTCTCAATTTGGCTTTGTAAACTCTGTAAATATCATTCTGCTTCCCAATTCAATAGTGTTGATGTAAATGGTGAAGGAGAGTGATCCCAGTGCTGATCCTTGTCGAACACCACTTTCCACCTTCCACCAATCAGACTGAATCCCTTTAACTCCTCTCCCTGTTTTCTGTGTGTGTCTCCAGCTTGCTATCCATTCTGCTGCTGTGTCCCCTAACTCCACTGGCTCTGACATGACTCATGAGTCTGTTCCGTCGGATCTTACTGAATGCCTTTAGAAAATCAAATTGTTCAACATGTATCATACTAATCAAGTCTATCATTTCTGATAGTTATTGAAATAATTGAATCAAATCTGTCAGGAATGATGTTAACTTTGGAATATATGCCGACTATTTATTATATTCTGTGTTATTAGATTGTTTACGTCATAATTTTAATTCCATTGTTCCGACTATTTGACGCTGTGACCAGGAAATTATTTTCTGGAATTGTTTTATTTTCTGTTTTAAATTCAAGAATAACAGACATTCACTGCTGCCTTTCAATTCTTTGGTAATGTTCTGATGATGATTAGTGAATAGATAATAGTGTTTCTGTTGTTTGTCACTGTCTGTTTTATGATATTTGTGGTTGAAATCCATCCGACTCCAGTAATCTCCCTCTACCTGGACCCCACCCTCTGGGCTCCTATCTGCTCTCGATCTTTTCATTGAAATTTGTCAGTGCGACACCCACCGTCTCAATTTCTCTGCCCCTCACACCCTCTCTATCCTGTCTCCCTCCGAACTTGCTCCACTCCTCTCTCTAATAGCCAACCCTGATCAGGTTTTACAAGCTCTTCACAAGGGTGGTGCCATTATTGTCTGGTGTACTGACACTTTCTTTTTTTTAAAAATAATATTTTATTGAAAATTTTTGGTCAACCAACACAGTACATTGTGCATCCTTTACACAACATTGTAACAATATAGATAATAATGACCTTTTTAAATTTAAACAAAAACAACAACAAATAAATAAATATTAATTAACAAAAAATAAAAACTAGCCCTAATTGGCAACTGCCTTGTCTCAGGCCACCCCCCCCCCACTCCCTCCCCCCCCCATCCCTCCCTCCCCCCCCCCCCCATCCCTCCCCCCCCCCCCCATCCCCCCCCCCCCCATCCCTCCCCCCCCCCCCATCCCTCCCCCCCCCCCCATCCCCCCCATCCCTCCCCCCCCCCATCCCCCCCCCCCCATCCCTCCCCCCCCCCCCATCCCCCCCCATCCCCCCCCCCATCCCTCCCCCCCCCCCCCCCATCCCTCCCCCCCCCCCCCCCCCAAGTCCTGGGCCGCTGCTGCTGCCTTCTTTGTTCTCCCCTATCTATCTTTCCGCAAGATATTCGACGAACGGTTGCCACCGCCTAGTAAACCCTTGAGCCGACCCCCTTAGGACGAACTTAATCCGCTCTAACTTTATGAACCCCGCCATATCATTTATCCAGGTCTCCACCCCCGGGGGCTTGGCTTCTTTCCACATTAGCAATATTCTGCGCCGGGCTACTAGGGACGCAAAGGCCAAAACATCGGCCTCTTTCGCCTCCTACACTCCCGGCTCTTGTGCAACCCCAAATATAGCCAACCCCCAGCTTGGTTCGACCCGGACTCCTACTACTTTCGAAAGCACCTTTGTCACCCCCATCCAAAACCCCTGTAGTGCCGGGCATGACCAAAACATATGGGTATGATTCGCTGGGCTTCTCGAGCACCTTGCACACCTATCCTCCACCCCAAAAAATTTACTGAGCCGTGTTCCAGTCATATGTGCCCTGTGTAATACCTTAAACTGAATCAGGCTTAGCCTGGCGCACGAGGACGACGAGTTTACCCTGTTTAGGGCATCTGCCCACATCCCCTCCTCAATCTCCTCCCCTAGCTCTTCTTCCCATTTCCCTTTTAGTTCGTCCATCATAGTCTCCCCTTCGTCTCTCATTTCCCTATATATATCCGACACCTTACCGTCCCCCACCCATTTCTTTGAGATGACTCTGTCCTGCACCTCTTGTGTCGGGAGCTGCGGGAATTCCCTCACCTGTTGCCTCGCAAAAACCCTCAATTGCATGTACCTGAATGCATTCCCTTGGGGCAACCCATATTTCTCGGTCAGCGCTCCCAGACTCGCAAACTTCCCATCCACAAATAGATCTTTCAATTGCGTTATACCTGCTCTTTGCCACATTCCATATCCCCCATCCATTCCCCCCGGGGCAAACCTATGGTTGTTTCTTATCGGGGACCCCCCCAGTGCTCCGGTCTTTCCCCTATGTCGTCTCCACTGTCCCCAAATCTTCAGTGTAGCTACCACCACCGGACTCGTGGTATAGTTCCTTGGTGAGAACGGCAATGGGGCTGTCACCATAGCCTGCAGGCTGGTCCCCCTACAGGACGCCCTCTCTAATCTCTTCCACGCCGCTCCTTCCTCCTCTCCCATCCACTTACTCACCATTGAAATATTAGCGGCCCAATAATACTCACTTAGGCTCGGTAGCGCCAGCCCCCCCCTATCCCTACTACGCTGTAAGAATCCCTTCCTCACTCTCGGAGTCTTCCCGGCCCAAACAAAACCCATGATACTCTTTTCTATCCTTTTGAAAAAAGCCTTCGTGATCACCACCGGGAGACACTGAAACACAAAAAGGAATCTCGGGAGGACCACCATCTTAACCGCCTGCACCCTCCCTGCCATTGACAATGCTACCATATCCCATCTCTTGAAATCTTCCTCCATCTGTTCCACCAACCGCGTCAAATTTAGCCTGTGCAATGTGCCCCAATTCTTAGCTATCTGGATTCCCAGGTAACGAAAGTCTCTTGTTACCTTCCTCAACGGTAGGTCTTCTATTTCTCTACTCTGCTCCCCTGGATGCACCACAAACAGCTCACTCTTCCCCATGTTCAATTTATACCCTGAAAAATCCCCAAACTCCCCAAGTATCCGCATTATTTCTGGCATCCCCTCCGCTGGATCCGCCACATATAGTAGCAGATCATCCGCATATAAAGATACCCGGTGTTCTTCTCCTCCCCTAAGTATTCCCCTCCATCCCTTGGAACCTCTCAGCGCTATCGCCAGGGGCTCAATCGCCAGTGCAAACAGTAATGGGGACAGAGGACATCCCTGCCTTGTCCCTCTATGGAGCCGAAAATATGCCGATCCCCGTCCATTCGTGACCACACTCGCCACTGGGGCCCTATACAACAGCTGCACCCATCTAACATACCCCTCTCCGAACCCAAATCTCCTCAACACCTCCCACAGATAATCCCACTCCACTCTATCAAATGCTTTCTCGGCATCCATCGCCACTACTATCTCCGTTTCACCCTCTGGTGGGGCCATCATCATTACCCCTAACAACCTCCGTATGTTCGTGTTCAGCTGTCTCCCCTTCACAAACCCAGTTTGGTCCTCATGAACCACCCCCGGGACACATTCCTCTATTCTCATTGCCATTACCTTGGCCAAGACCTTGGCATCTACATTGAGGAGGGAGATTGGTCTGTAGGACCCGCATTGTAGCGGATCCTTTTCCTTCTTTAAAAGAAGCGATATCGTTGCTTCTGACATAGTCGGGGGCAGTTGTCCCCTTTCCTTTGCCTCGTTGAAGGTCCTCGTCAGTAGCGGGGCGAGCAAGTCCAAATATTTTCTGTAAAATTCAACTGGGAATCCGTCCGGTCCCGGGGCCTTTCCCGTCTGCATGTTCCTAATTCCTTTCACCACTTCTTCTACCGTGATCTGTGCTCCCAATCCCATCCTTTCCTGCTCTTCCACCTTGGGAATTTCCAGCCGATCCAAAAACTCCATCATTCTCTCCCTCCCATCCGGGGGTTGAGCTTCATACAATTTTTTATAAAATGTCTTAAACACTTCATTCACTCTCTCCGCTCCCCGTTCCGTCTCTCCATCTTCGTCTCTCACCCCCCCTATTTCCCTCGCTGCTCCCCTTTTCCTCAATTGGTGTGCCAGCAATCTGCTCGCCTTCTCTCCATATTCATACTGTACACCCTGCGCCTTCCTCCATTGTGCCTCTGCAGTGCCTGTGGTCAGCAAGTCAAATTCCACATGCAGCCTTTGCCTTTCCCTATACAGTCCCTCCTCCGGTGCTTCCGCATACTG
The DNA here is from genome assembly GCF_047496885.1 of Scyliorhinus torazame. NCBI lineage: Eukaryota > Metazoa > Chordata > Chondrichthyes > Carcharhiniformes > Scyliorhinidae > Scyliorhinus > Scyliorhinus torazame. Next base: position 24,524,544 of record NC_092737.1, on the reverse strand, counting down.
TCTGTCCACCCTCAAAAGTTCTTGCAACAACCACTCCCGTTCCTTACTCTCCTGCTTCCCTTTATGTGTCCTTATTGATATCAGCTCCCCCCTAACCACCGCCTTTAACGCCTCCCAGACCACTCCCACCTGAACCTCCCCATTGTCATTGAGTTCCAAGTACTTTTCAATACATCCCCTCACCCTTAAGCACACCCCCTCATCCGCCATTAGTCCCATGTCCATTCTCCAGGGTGGACGCCCTCTTGTTTCCTCCCCTATCTCCAAGTCTACCCAGTGTGGGGCATGATCCGAAATGGCTATAGCCGTATATTCCGTTCCCCTCACCCTCGGGATCAATGCCCTACCCAACACAAAAAAGTCTATGCGTGAATAGACTTTATGGACATAGGAGAAAAACGAGAACTCCTTACTCCTAGGTCTACTGAATCTCCACGGGTCCACCCCTCCCATCTGCTCCATAAAATCCTTAAGCACCTTGGCTGCTGCCGGTCTCCTACCAGTCCTGGACTTCGACCTATCCAGCCTTGGTTCCAACACCGTGTTAAAGTCTCCCCCCATTATCAGCTTTACGGTCTCTAGGTCTGGGATGCGTCCTAGCATTCGCCTCATAAAATTGGCATCGTCCCAATTCGGGGCATACACGTTTACCAACACCACCATCTCTCCCTGTAATTTGCCACTCACCATCACGTATCTGCCCCCGTTATCCGCCACTATAGTCTTTGCCTCGAACATTACCCGCTTCCCCACTAATATAGCCACCCCCCTGTTTTTCGCATCCAGCCCCGAATGGAACACCTGCCGTACCCATCCTTTGCGCAACCTAACCTGGTCTATCAGTTTCAGGTGCGTTTCCTGTAACATGACCACATCTGCTTTAAGTTTCTTAAGGTGTGCGAGTACTCGTGCCCTCTTTATCGGTCCGTTAAGCCCCCTCACGTTCCACGTGATCAGCCGAGTTGGGGGGCTTCCCACCCCCCCCCCCCTTGCCGGTTAGCCATCATCTTTTTCCAGCTTCTCGCCCAGTTCCCACGCGGCTGTATTTCTCCCAGACGGTGCCCCCCCGCCCATCCTTTCCCGTACCCACTCCCCCCTTTCCCCAGCAGCAGCAACCCAGTAATTCCCCCCTCCCCCCCCCCCGCTAGACCCCCCGCTAGCGTAATTACTCCCCCCATGTTGCTCCCAGAAGTCAGCAAACTCTGGCTGACCTCGGCTTCCCCCCGTGATCACGGCTCGCCCCGTGCGGCGCCCCCTCCTCCCTGCTTCTCTATTCCCGCCATAATTATCATAGCGCGGGAACCAAGCCCGCGCCTCTCCCTCGGCCCCGCCTCCCATGGCCAACGCCCCATCTCCTCTCCCTCCCCACCTCCCCCCATCACCACCTGTGGGAGAAAGAAAAGTTACCATACCGCAGGATTAAAACATACAACCCCTCTTCGCCCCCCCCCCACTCGTCCCGCCACTTTGTCCAAACGTTCATTTTCGTAGTCCAATCATTCCAATTTTTCTTCTACAATAAAAGTCCACGCTTCATCCGCCGTCTCAAAGTAGTGGTGCCTCCCTTGATATGTGACCCACAGTCTTGCCGGTTGCAGCATTCCAAACTTTATCTTTTTTTTGTGAAGTACCGCTTTGGCCCGATTAAAGCTCGCCCTCCTTCTCGCCACCTCCGCACTCCAATCTTGATAGACGCGGATCACCGCGTTCTCCCATTTACTACACCGAGTTTTCTTCGCCCATCTAAGGACCATTTCTCTATCCTTAAAACGGAGAAATCTCACCACTATGGCTCTGGGAGCTTCTCCTGCTCTCGATCCTCGCACCATAACTCGGTATGCTCCCTCCACCTCCAACGGACCCGTCGGGGCCTCCACTCCCATTAACGAGTGCAGCATCGTGCTCACATATGCCCCGACGTCCGCCCCCTCCACACCTTCAGGAAGGCCAAGAATCCTCAAGTTGTTCCTCCTTGCGTTATTTTCCAGTGCCTCCAACCTCTCCACAGATCGTTTCTGGTGTGCCTCCTGTATCTCCGACTTCACCACCAGGCCCTGTATGTCGTTTTCATTTTCTGCTGCTTTCGCCTTCACGACCCGAAGCTCCTGCTCCTGGGTCTTTTGTTCCTCTTTCAGCCCTTCAATCGCCTGTAATATCGGGGCCAACAACTCTTTCTTCATTTCCTTTTTTATCTCCTCCACGCAGCGTTTCAAAAACTCTTGTTGTTCAGGGCCCCATATGAAACTGCCACCTTCCGACGCCATCTTGGTTTCTGCTTGCCTTCCTTGCCGTTGTTCCAAAGGATCCGCTGCAATCCGGCCACTTTCCTCTCCTTTTTCCATCCGTGTCCAGGGGGAACACCCTTCTGGTTTACCACACGGTGTTTTCAGCCGTTAAAATTGCCGTTGGGGCTCCTATCAAGAGCCCAAAAGTCCGTTTCACAGGGAGCTGCCGAAACGTGCGACTCAGCTGGTCATCGCCGCACCCGGATGTCGTGTACTGACACTTTCACACGGAGGCCCATCCTGCTCCCTCCCCCTGGGTCAGAGCCCCACCACAAACACCATGATATTGTTTCCAGGACTTTCACTGACCTCATCGAGTCTGGAGATCTTCCGTTCACAGTCTCGGACATCATAGTCCCGCAACCCCACGCATCCTGCATCAACCTCCCGCTTCTACCTCCTTCCCAAACTCCACAACAGGAAAGTCCCAGTAGATCCATTATTTCAGCCTGTTCCAACCACGCAAAACTCATTTCTTCCTATCTGGATGCTATCCTCTCTCGCCAGTTCTGTCCCTTCCGACAGACAGTGGCGGAAAAGTGACACAGTGGTCAGCACTGCTGTCTCATACCACCATGGACCCCGGTTCAATTTCCACTTTGGGTGACTGGCTGTGTGGAGGCTGCACTTTCTCCCCGTGTCTGCGTGGGTTGCCTCCGGGTGGTACGGTTCCCTCCCACAGTCCAAACATGTGCAGGTTAGGTGGATTGGCCGTGCTAAATTGCGTCTTACTGTCCCAAAAAATGAGTAGGTTAGATTAAGGGGTTCACCGGGTCGGGCGGGGGAGCGAGCTTGGTTGAGGTACTCATTCAGAGGTTCGGTGCAGACTTAATGTGCCAAATAACCTCCTTCTGCACTATACGGATTCTATGACTCCTGATTCTTCATATAAACAGGGTCCATTTCCCTCGCGCTAACCGTCTAATCTTTACTCGAGATGTCCAATACCTCTCCACCTTCGTTCCCCAACAGAAGGGTCGTGTACACATCCTCAAACCCCGATTATTCGAAGGACTGAATCCCATTCTCCCAGTTTCGCCGCCACCTTCAGCTCTGTTCTGGTGACGCCATGTTCGAAAGTAGCCCTTCTGGCACGTCTGCCTTTTCCTTACCCGGGGTTGCCCCCACCACCTTGCTTTGGTTGACAGGGCTCTCAATCATGTTGAGTTCATTTCTCGCTCCTCTGCCCTCCCTCCCTGAAACATGATCGGGTCTCCCTATCCCCACTCTCCACGCCACCGTCACCTGCATTGAAAGCGTCACCCTCGACCATGTCTGCCAACTGCAGCATGATGTGCTGCACGAACCCCATCTTCACCTCCCTCCAACCTCTACCCACATTTTCTGCATTCGTCAGGGACCGCTACCTCCTTGCCATCTTGTCCATTTCTCCATTAGGCCCAAAATCCCTTTCCCGTCCCACAGCTCCTTCCCTTGCCACCGCAGACGGTGCAACAACTGCCTCTTTGCCTCCTCCCGTCTCTTGCTTCTAGGCAGCAAACTCTCCTTTCTGGTGAAGCAGCGTTTCACTTCGACTTCCTTCAATTTGGTCTGCTGTATTCGCTGCTCCCAATACCGTCTCATCTGCATTGGGGGGGGGGGGGGGGGGGGGGAGACGGACATTACGCAGACGGGGAGGCCGCTTTGTGCAACACCTTCACACAACCCACTGACATGACCCCAGCCTTCCTGTTGTGGCCATTCTAACTCAGCACCTTGCTCTCAGGCCCACATGTCTGTCTTTAGCCTGCTGCAAGGTTCCAGTGGAGCCCAATGCAAGCTGGAGGAGCAACATCCCATCTTAGAATTAGGATGTTACAGCACTTTCATTTCATCAACTTTAGACGAGGATCTTTCTCTCCACCTCAACGCCCTTGTTTTGGAATTTCCCACTTTTTAGTCGAATGCAATGGGTCTGAATCTGGATAGAGTCTATTCCGGCCAAGTGAACCCTGGATAATGTCCAATGCCGGAGAAGGGATATTCCTGAGAAATGCTTGGCAGGGATTGTTTCCAAACAAGGAGAGGATGGATTCCTGGGAATAGTGTGATGTTGGGATGTTGAAGGCAGGACAATGGAGTATCCCTGGGAGAGAGTGCCTTACGAATCACAAACCTGGGAACGTTTTACCCTGGGAATGTTCTGGCGACTGGACAGGCTCTATTCTGGACAAGCTGGGCAGCACGGTAGCACAGTGGTTAGCACAGTTGCTTCACAGATCCGGGGTCCCATTATCGATTCGCGGCTTGGGTCACTCCCTGTGCGAAGTTTGCACTTTCTCCCCGTGTCTGCGTGGGTTTCCTCCGGGTGCTCCGGTTTCCTCCCACAGTCCAAAGATGCGCAGGTTAGGTGGATTGTTCAGGAAATATTGTCCCTAACTGTCCAAAAAGGTTAGGTGGGGTTACTGGGTTATGAGGATGGTGTGGGCTCAAGTGGGTTGCTCTTTCCAAGGGCCGGTGCAGAATCGATGGGCCGATTGGCCTCCTTCAGCACTGTAAATGTTTTATTGGATGATTCTATTCGTCCCATGATTGTGAAGTGTGAAGGTCCGGCGTTTTTAAAATAGTTCCCATTGACCGTGGAGGATTCAAATAAACCAGGAGTGCTGTCCACCTCCATCAGAAATCCAGTCCAAGGAACGGTCCAATCCGTGGTGTGGTCCAACAATAGAGCAGGGATGACAATCTCTGGTATGTTTGTATCCGTTCTGGGAAACCTGGCCGGTCTGAGTTAATCTACAGGATCAGACTAAATGAGAAATGTAACCTCGCCCAAAGATATCTGAATTCTGAACATTTTACGACCACTGCCATCAAATTGATAGGGCTGCAATTCATACTCCCCCCCCCCCCCCCCCCATTCCCCCATCTTCAACACTTGGGTTACATTTGCTACTTCTCTCTCTGCTATGTTGATTTCTGTGCCCACTCCTCTCCCAACAGACCCCCCCCCCCCCCCCCGTGCCCATTATATTGATGCTTAAATCGTGTTATGGTTCAGAAAGGGTGATTGTTTATCCAGTAATTTCCCGCGTCTCTCGCTTCTTCTCTCTCTGACAGTGAATTTACTGGGAATTGTGATTTTGTGTCGGGGGAAGTGTGGCCTCTCTACCTGCACCACTCGCTACCTGGTGGCCATGGCAACCGCGGATTTGCTGTTTATTATCATTATGCCCATACTGAACAGGATCAATGGGTATTATTTCCCCCGGAATTTCCTGGACCTCACCCCTGTGTGTCGTGTTAACCGTGTCCTGCTGACTGCAGCCTCGGACTGTTCTGTCTGGTTCACCCTCACTTTCTCCTTTGATCGATTCGTGGCCATTCGCTGCCAGAAACTGAAAACTAAATATTGCACCGGGAAAACTGCGGCTGTGGTTCTGTCAACAACCGGCCTCCTGCTCTGTGTGAAAAACATCCCGCGGAACTTTATCAATAAACCTTTAAAGATAATCGACAATGTCGAGTGGTTCTGTGGGGTAAAGAGCATCTTTTGGACTGAGCCCGGATGGGTTTTCTATAACTGGTTTAATCAGGTTTTAACCCCACTGATCCCTTTCTTCTCAATCCTGTTGATCAACGCTCTGACAGTCAGACACATTTTACTCACCAGTCGAGTCCGGAAGGCACTGAGGGCTCAGAGTCAGGGAGACAATCGCACCGACCCAGAGATGGAGAGCAGAAGGAAGTCAATGATTTTACTCTTCAGCATCTCCGGAACTTTCATCCTCCTCTGGACCGTGTATGTGATTAAATTTTTCTATATTGAAGTGAGGGGAATATCTTCCCTCATCCTTTCTCAATATATATTCCAACAAGTCGGATTCATGCTGCGGGATTTAAATTGCTGCACAAACACATTTATTTATGTGGTGACTCAGTCCCGGTTCAGGGAGCAGATCAAGATCCTGGTGAAATATCCGGTTACATCAATTATTAAATTAATTATTAAATCAAACTGACTGACACCACTCAGCCCCTCAGCCAACCAGGAGCTCCAGCCGCTGACTGACAGCCCCTCAGCCAATCAGAAGTCGCCCGTACTATCTGACAACACTGTGAAGCCAATTAGGCGCACGAACGGCGCACTCGCAGCTTGCTGAGCCAATCAGGAAACTCGGAACACTGACTGGCAGAACGGTCAGCAAATTAGAGACTCCGCTTTCAGAATGGCAGCTGGTGGGGCCGACAGAGGCACGACCTTGGGTTGGCTGCGGCGAGGGCGGGTAGCACTGGCAGGGCTGGGTGCGAGGGGAGGGTGGAGCACTGGCAGGGCTGGCTGCGGGGTGGAGCACTGGTACGGCTAGCAGTGGAGGGGCGAGGTGAGGGGAGCACCGGGTGGGGGTTGGGGGGGGTGAATTTGCTGGGCTTACTGTGTGGGCTGGGGAGAGCACAGGCAGGGCTGTCCGGGGAGATAGTATTGGCAGGGCAGGCTGGGGGGTCCCTGGAAGGGCTGCCAGGGGCGAGCACTGGCAGGGCTGTCTGGGGGGGAAGGACTGGAAGGGATGGCTTGGGGGAGCACTGGCAGGTGGCCACTGGCAGGGCTGTCTGGCAGGTAAATTGCAGGGCTTGATGGGGGAACACTGGCAGGGCTGTCTAGGGAGGCAGCACTGGCAGGGCTGGCTGGGGGGGTCACTGGCTGGGGAGTCACTGGCAGGGCTGACTGGGATGCACTGGCAGGGGGCATTGACAGGGCTAGCAGGAGGGCACTGGCGGGGCTGACTGGGGGGAGGGCACTGGGAGGGCAGCCTGGGGCATGGCACTGGCATTACTGGCTGGGGAGGGGGCCTCTGGCAGAACTGGCTGGGGGGAGTAGCCTGCACCCCAGCACCGCATCCTCCAACCCCACCCCCACACCCTCCACCCCCACACCCCCCGCCCACACACCCCAGTATCACGGAGGCTCTTGATGACTTGTCGGCACAATATATCAACTCGAGTGAGCACCGAGCCCATCAGGATGCCAGGGCAGCAGGGATCGCTGCCATCACCAATATTCCCTAGGCCCAGGAGGTGATCGAGGCAATGCTTGTCCCCCTACGCACCCCGGCCCATGTCAGGCCGCTCTACACCAACTGGAAGGGATTCCTCTGGATGAACGTGCAGCTGGTGTGTGACCATGAGATGCGCATCATGCACTTCTGTGCCCGTTGCCCAGGTAACCTTCACGATGCCTCCGACCTGGCTCACTCACCAATTCCTGGTCTATTTGAGACACATTCCCGGCTGAGGGCTTGGTTGTTGGGCGAGGGGGGGTACCCACCGTGGTCGAGGTTGATGTCGCCTCTCTGAAGGCCACAGACCGACGCAGAGACCCTCTACAATGACGCCCATGTAGCGACCAGGGGTGTGATCGAGCGGTGCGTCGGAATGTGAAGGTGGGATTCAGGTGTCTGGACCGCTCTGGAGGGCTCCGCCGCTATAGCACTGGAGTTTCCCACTTCATGGTGGCCTGCTGCACCCTCCACAACATTGCGCAGCAGAGGGGGGCATGAGGAGGAGGAACGCCACGCCTCGTCTGATGCGGAGGGTGCGGGGGAGGGCGAGGATGAGCAGGGAATGGGTCCTGGGTAGGCACAGGACCACACGTGCGTCTGGGCCCGTGGACACTCTCATCGCCTCCATGTTCCCCGAGTAGGAGGCGTGGACAATGCAAGGACATCCCCCGGCCACCCACTCCCATCCATGGCCACGCCCAGCATTCTCTTCCTCGATTCCTACCTGCCTCACTATCGGGTGCGATCCCTGGATTGGTTGGAACAGTGGGTCTGATCCATGGGGTGGAGGATGATGACACCCCGCTCTGTGATGTGCTCCACATTGTACAACGTCTGACTCCTGCCCACGGTCACCCTGTCCACCATCCGCCTGGGTGATCCCTCCTGCATGCGAGCTGGCCATTCTATCACACTGTCCCCACTGGACACCGGCTGGGGAGGAAGGGGGGGGGGGGTGGGACACGGGGGCGGCGATCGCTGGCGGACACGGGTCCCCGAGCCAATCCAAACCCCAATGACCGCCCATCCCTCCACACCCCCCACCCCCAGTGACCACTCTGCAGACAGCCCAGGACCGCCCACCCTCTGACAGAGCACCGAGGCAGGTTGGAACTTTGTGAACTGAACTGTTTAATGGGCAAAGGTGAACAATATTAACAGATTTGTGCCCGAGCCCCTAATTCTGTACAGTGTGCTGCACCCTTTCCAATCTAACTTATGTCCACCTTTGTTGTCTTACGGACCCTAACTCTACATCTAGGTGGATCTCCAGACGGTACATCAGGAGTCGAGATGGCCTGCTATGATTCCTGCTCTTTGACGGCTGCCTGCTGGGGCGACTGGGGCTGGATGAGCCCGGCTGCTGCTCGGGTGTCCCAGGCGGCATGGTGCCAGCCTGTTTGTGTCCACTGCCCACCAGATGTGCCCGGGACAGGAGGGGGGAGTCCGGGGCGCTGTGGTGTTCCGACACCACCACATGACTGCGGGTATCACCGACACCTTCAGGCACTGGATGGTTGCTGCCACCCCCTCATGTAGTCCCGGGCTCTGGTTAGGGTTGGGGTGGTGCGAGGACTCCCGTCACTGACGGAGCATCGCGTGCGGGATCTATGCCAATGGGTACCTTTTGTCTAAAAACATTCTTTCTAAATCTGACTTCAACAATGCCTAAATTACTCCTTCCAAAGTGCATAATTTCACACTTTTCCACATTGTATTTCATTTGCTACTTCATTGCCCGCTCTCCTAGCCTGTCCAAATCCTTCTGCAGCCCCCCTGCTTCCTCAACACTACCTGTCCCTCCACAGATCTTTGCATCATCTGCGACTTAGCAACAGCGCCTTCAGTTCCTTCTTCCAGGTCATTAACGTATATTGTGAAAAGTTGTGGTCCCAGCACCGACCCCTGAGGCACACCACTAGTCACCGGCTGCCATCCTGAAAAAGACCCCTTTACCCCCACTCTCTGCCTTCTGCCAGTCAGCCAATCCTCTATCCATGCCAGGATCCTACCCTGAACGCCATGGGCTCTTAACTTATTTAACAGTCTCCTGTGCGGCACCTTGTCAAAGGCCTTCTGGAAATCTAAATAAATCACATCCACTGGTTCTCCTTTGTCTAACTTCCTTGTAATCCCCTCAAAGAACTCTAACAGGTTTGTCAGACGTGACCTCCCCTTGACGAAGCCGTGCTGACTCAGTCCTATTTACCATGCACTTCCGAGTACTCCGCGATCTCATCTTTAATAATGGGCTCTAAAATCTTACCAATGACCAACGCCAGGCTAACCGGCCTATAATTTCTCATCTTCTGCCTCCCTCCCTTTTTAAACAGTGGTGTTACATTAGCCACTTGCTAGTCCTCTGGGACCCTTCCTGCCCCTAGTGATTCCTTTTTTAAAAATATATTTTATTGAAAATTTTTTCTAAACAACATTTTTCCCTCTTACAAAGCAAACAAAACAATAACAAAGCAGAAATTTTTAACAATACACAGGTAACAAAACCCCATTATCCATTGACCTAAACTAACCTAAACCCCCCCCCCCCCGGGTTGCTGCTGCTGGTCATCCGTCTCCCCTCTAACGTTCCCCTAGGTAGTCGAGAAATGGCTGCCACCGCCTGGTGAACCCTTGAGCCGATCCTCTCAGGGCAAACTTTATCTGCTCCAGTTTAATGAACCCCGCCATATCATTTACCCAGGCCTCCAGTCCGGGGGGTTTCGCCTCCTTCCACATGAGTAGGATCCTGAGCCGGGCTACTAGGGACGCAAAGGCCACGACGTCGGCCTCTTTCGCCTCCTGCACTCCCGGCTCTTCCGCAACTCCAAATAGAGCTAACCCCCAGCCTGGTTTGACCCGGGCCTTCACCACCCGCGAAATCACTCCCGTCACTCCCTTCCAATACCCTTCCAGTGCCGGGCACGCCCAAAACATATGTGCGTGGTTTGCCGGGCTCCCGCCACACATCCCGCATTTGTCCTCCACTCCAAAGAACCTGCTCAATCTTGCTCCCGTTATGTGTGCTCTATGTAGCACCTTAAATTGAATCAGGCTAAGCCTGGCGCATGAGTAAGAGGAATTTACCCTGCTTAGGGCATCCGCCCACATACCCTCCTCTATCTCCTCCCCTAATTCTTCTTCCCACTTTCCCTTTAGTTCACCCACCGACTCCTCCCCCTCTTCCCTCATCTCTTTGTAAATCTCTGACACCTTGCCCTCTCCGACCCACACCCCTGAAAGCACCCTGTCCTGTATCTCCTGTGTCGGGAGCAACGGAAATTCCCTCACCTGTTGTCTAGTAAACGCCCTCACCTGCATATATCTCTAAAAAATTTCCCCGGGGCAACTTATACTTTTCCTCCAATGCTCCCAAACTCGCAAAAGTCCCATCTATAAATAAATCTCCCACCTTCCTAATTACCGACTGGTACCAGCTCTGAAATCCACCATCCATTCTTCCTGGGGCGAACCTATGGTTGTTCCTGATAGGGGACCCCACCAGGGCTCCCCGCACCCCTCTCTGTCGCCTCCACTGTCCCCATATGTTCATTGTTGCCGCCACCACCGGGTTCGTGGTGTACTTTTTAGGTGAGAACGGTAGCGGCTCCGTCATCAGCGCCTCTAAACTCGTCCCTTTACAGGACTTTCTCTCCAGTCTTTTCCACGCCGCTCCCTCACCCTCCATCATCCATCTACGTATCATTGCCGCATTGGCGGCCCAATAATAATCACCCAAGTTCGGTAGTGCCAGTCCTCCTCTGTCCCTACTACACTGAAGGAACCCCCTCCTTACTCTCGGAACTTTCCCTGCCCACACGAAGCTCGTGATGCTCCTATCTATTTTATTAAAAAAGGTCCTGGTGATTAATATAGGGAGACATTGAAATACAAATAAGAACCTCGGGAGGACCATCATCTTAATTGCTTGCACCCTGCCCGCCAGCGACAGAGGCTGCATGTCCCACCTCTTGAAGCCCTCCTCCATTTGTTCTACCAACCGTGTCAGATTAAGTCTGTGCAAGGTTCCCCAGCTCCTAGCGATCTGAATCCCCAGGTATCGGAAGTTTCTTTCCACTTTCCTTAGCGGTAAGCCTTCTATCTCTCTACTCTGGTCCCCTGGATGTATCACAAATAATTCACTCTTCCCCATGTTTAGCCTATACCCCGAGAATTCCCCGAACCTCCTCAAAATTCTCATAACCTCTATCATCCCCCCGCTGGGTCCGACACGTATAACAATAGGTCATCTGCGTATAACGAGACTCGGTGTTCTTCTCCCCCTCTAATCACCCCTCTCCATTTCCTGGAGTCTGTCAACGCCATGGCCAGAGGTTCAATTGCCAACGCAAACAACAATGGAGACAGCGGGCATCCCTGCCTTGTTCCCCTATATAGTCGGAAATACTCCGATCTATGTCGACCTGTAACTACGCTTGCCGTTGGTGCCCCATAAAGAAGTCTAACCCAGCTAATAAACCCGTTCCCAAACCCAAACCTCCTTAACACTTCCCATAAATACTCCCACTCCACCCTATCAAATGCCTTCTCTGCGTCCATTGCCGCCACTATCTCTGCCTCCCCCTCCACTGGGGGCATCATTATCACCCCTAATAGTCGTTGCACGTTAACATTCAGTTGTCTCCCTTTTACGAATCCTGTCTGGTCTTCGTGCACCACCCCCGGGACACAGTCCTCTATCCTCGATGCCAGTACCTTTGCCAGCAATTTGGCGTCCACGTTCAATAGTGAAATAGGTCTATAGGACCCGCACTGCAACGGATCTTTGTCCCTCTTCAAAATTAGCGATATCGTCGCCTCCGACATCGTCGGGGGTAGAGTCCCCCCTTTCCTGGCCTCATTGAACGTCCTCGCCATTAACGGGGCCAAAAAGTCCACATATTTTCTGTAATATTCCACCGGGAACCCGTCTGGCCCCGGGGCCTTCCCTGCTTCCCAGTCCCTTAATAACCTCGTCCACCTCAATCGGTGCCCCCAGGCCTACCACCTCCTGCTCCTCCACTTTCGGGAACCTCAATTGGTCCAGGAACTGCCGCATCCCCTCCTCTCCCTCTGGGGGTTGAGACCTATACAGTTCCTCATAGAAGGTCTTGAACACCTCATTTATCTTTCCTGCCCTTCGCACCGTGTCTCCCCTTTCGTCTCTAATTCCTCCTATCTCCCTCGCTGCTGCCCTCTTTCGCAATTGGTGCGCCAACAGGCGACTCGCCTTTTCCCCATATTCATACCTCCTCCCCTGTGCCTTCCTCCACAGTACCTCCGCCTTTCTGGTGGTCAGAAGGTCAAACTCCGTCTGGAGTCGTCTCCTCTCCCTGTACAGTCCCTCCTCCGGGGTCTCTGCAAATTCCCTATCCACCCTTAAAATCTCCCCCAGTAATCTTTCCCTTTCCTTGACCTCTGTTTTCCTTTTGTGGGCCCCAATGGAGATCAGCTTTCCTCTGACCACCGCTTTTAATGCTTCCCAGACCACTCCCACAGGGACCTCGCCGTCTTCATTGACCTCCAGGTATCTCTCAATACACCCCCGCACTCTTGCACACACTCCCTCATCCGCCATCAGTCCCACATCTAATCGCCAGAGTGTTCTCTGTTCCCTGTCCTCACCTACTTCCAGGTCCACCCAATGTGGGGCATGATCCGAAACCGCTATGGCTGAGTACTCAGCTTCTTCCACCCTAGAGATCAGCGACCTTCCCAAAACAAAAAAATCTATCCGGGAGTACACTTTATGGACATGGGAGAAGAAGGAAAACTCCCTAGCCCTAGGTCTAAGAAATCGCCATGGATCCACTCCCCCCATTTGGTCCATAAACCCCTTAAGTACCTTGGCCGCTGCCGGCCTTCTTCCGGTCCTTGAGCTGGATCTATCTAGCCCCGGGTCCAGCACCGTATTAAAGTCCCCTCCTAAAATCAAGTTTCCTGCCTCCAGGTCCGGAATACGCCCCAGCATCCGTCTCATGAATCCCGCATCGTCCCAATTTGGGGCATACACATTAACCAACACGACCTCCATTCCCTCCAGCCTACCACTCACCATTACATATCTACCTCCGCTATCTGCTACGATGTTCTTTGCTTCAAATGCTACCCGTTTCCCCACCAAAATGGCCACCCCTCTGTTCTTTGCGTCCAGTCCTGAGTGGAACACCTGTCCCACCCATCCTTTCCTTAGCCTATCTTGGTCCGCCACCTTTAGGTGCGTTTCTTGGAGCATAGCCACGTCTGCCCTTAGTCCTTTCAAATGCGCGAGCGCCCGGGCCCTTTTTATCTGTCCGTTCAGGCCTCTCACGTTCCACGTGAACAGCCTCACTAGGGGGCTACCTGCCCGCCTCCCGTGTCGACTAGCCATTACCTTCTCTAGGCCAGTCCCATATCCCGCCTCTGCGCTCCCGCTCGCTCCCCCAGCGTCGCACACCATCCCCGCTCACCCACTCTTTAGCCATTTCCTTTTGGATTTCCGCAGCAGCAACCCAGTTGTTTCCACCCCCCCTCCCCCGCTAGATCTCTTTCTAGCATGATTGCTCCCCCCATATCACTTCCGTAAGTCAGCTGACTTCAACTGACCCCGGCTACTCCTGCTCACTCCTCGACCCCCCCCGTGTGGGGTAACTTCCATCCGCCTTGTGCCTGTCTTCCCGCCTTATTCTTTCTGGCGCGGGAACATCCCTTTACCTGACCCGCCTCTTATGGCGCAGCTCCCTTTCCCCTCCCCCTCCCATTCCCTATTCTCCGACTATGTCCCGTCTTTCCCCCCTCACCGGCGCCCACATTTCCCCAATGTCTCCCCCCTTCCCTGTTTCAATTAACTTCCACCGTAACATTAACAATAACATTCCCTGCAGCATCAGTCCCTCAGTTCCGATCCAATTTCTCTTCTTTGATGAAGGACCATGCTTCCTCCGCCGTCTCGAAATAATGGTGTCTCTCCTGATACGTGACCCATAGTCTTGCCGGCTGCAGCATCCCGAACTTCACCTTCCTTTTATGCAACACCTCTTTGGCTCAGTTGAAGCTCGCCCTCCTTCTCGCCACCTCCGCACTCCAATCCTGGTATATCTGTACCACCGCATTCTCCCATCTGCTACTCCGCACCTTTTTAGCCCATCTCAGGACCTCTTCTCTGTCCTTAAGGCGGTAAAATCGCACGATTATCGCCCTCGGTGGTTCTCCCGCTTTTGGTCTTCTCGCCGGAATCCGATTTGCCCACTCCACCTCCATGGGGCCCGCAGGGGCCTCAGCACCCATCAGTGAGCTCAGCATCTTACTCGCGTACGCTCCACAGTCCACTCCTTCCACACCCTCAGGGAGACCTAGTATCCTAAGGTTCTTCCTTCGCGCTCCGTTTTCTAGGGCCTCGATCCTTTCCGCACACTTTTTATGAAGTGCCTCGTGCGTCTGTGTCTTAACCGCCAGGCCCAGGATCTCGTCCTCAACATCTGTCACCTTCTGCTCCACCGCGCGGAGCTCAGCCTCCTGGGTCTTTAATGTCTCCTTGAGCCCCTCAATTGCCTGTAGCATCGGGGTCAGCACCTCCCTCTTCAGCAGCTCCACGCGCCGTCTCACGATTTCGTCCTGCTCAGGCCCCCATGCCGCCTGCGCTTTCTCCGCCGCCATTTTGTTTTTCGCTCCCTCTGACCTTTTGGTCGATGATTCCTCCGGCTGCAGCCGCCGGCGCCGATTTTTTCCTTCTTCGTTCGGGGGTGGGACTCCCTTCCCACACACCCCACACCGGGTCGCGTAGTCGGAAAATTCCCCGTTGGGGCTCTTAAAAGAGCCCGAAGGTCCGTCGGAGCTGGAGCCGCCGAAACGTGCGGCTAGCTCGGCATCACCGCAACCGGACGTCGCCTCCAGTGATTCCTGAAAGATCACCACCAATGCCTCCACAATTTCCTCAGCTATCTCCTTTAGGACCCAGGAGTGTAGTCCATCCGGTCCAGGTGACTTATCCACCTTCAGACCTTTCAGTTTCCCCAGAACCTTCTCCTTAGTGATGGCGACGGCACTCCCCTCTGCCCCCGGATTCTCCTGGAGCTCTGGCATCCCACTGGCGTCTTCCACTGCGAAGACTGATGCAAAGCAACTATTCAGTTCGTGAACCATTTCTTTGTTTCCTATTCTTACTTCTCCAGCCACGTTTTCCAGTGGTCCAATATCTATTTTTGCCTCTCTCTGACCGTTTATATGTTGAAAGAAGCTCAGTGGCGGCCCCTGCTGCCCATTGTCCCCATTGGGGGTCATTGAGGAGATGGAGCAACAATTACAGTTTCAATGGGAGCTGTACTGCTGCCCCCCACCCCCTGCTCTTCAATCCCCTCCAGTGTCAGCGTTGCAGAGTTTTAAACCAGGGAGCAGAGTCACCACAGCCCCTTGACCTTATACCCCCAGATATCAACCCCCCCCCCCCCCCCCCCCCCCAGACTCGGCCTAATGTATTTGGGGTGAATGCAGGGGGGCTGCGGGTATTTCTGACTCACTTTGACGTGTGTCCCCCCCCCCCCCTTCCCTTATTTCGCCCCGGCACCTTATTTCAAAACCAGCACCTTCCTCCCCCCCGACTGTAGCCCATCAGAAAGTGTAGGAAGCCATTCAGCCCCTCACGTTTGCACTAGTTTAGGAAATTAATTCTAGCCTGACCCCCAGCCTAACACTACCTCCCGGCCAACCAGTCCAGAGCCCGCTCTCTCTCTCTCTCTTACATTTGTCCCCTATCACCGAGCCCATCCCGCAGTAACTGACCTCTCTCTGTTCGGGGAAACAGGCCTTTCCCCTCTACCCTATCTTGGCCCCTCAGAATTTTGAACACCTCACTTGGGTCAGCTCCCAACCTCCTCTGTCCTCAGGGAAACAACCTGAGCCGATCTAATCTTTCCTCTTAGAATCATAGAATCCCGACAGTGCCGAATGAGGCCATTCGGCCCATCAAGTAGGCACAGACTACCCATAACCACTCC